>NC_083889.1:33792474-34417474 GCF_032452875.1 Bos javanicus
AAAATAATATATTGTATACTACAGTGAAGATAAAATCGGTATTCTGACAACATAAATCTATAAACTGGGCCTCAGTGAACTCATGAACTAGAACCATGTTAGTAAATAATTGTGGTGAGGACCTCAAGACTTAGAACTGCTTCCAAATCATGAAAAAACAAATACATCAAGCCATGTTGACTCTGCACTCAAGTAATAAGTGTATTCCATTATCCTCTCCAGATTTAATACTTCATCTCCATGGATGTAGACCAGTTCAACACAACTGATCTTGATTGAGCTTACTGGCAACAGCGTCCACATTCTGACTCTGCGAAATCCCTCATTCCCTGTTCAAACCTGAAAACAGGACTTGGGGATAGAGGCCATGGATAACACGAGGAGAAGGTTCTTGTAGCAAAGTGAACAGGGAAAAGACCGCTAAGGTCCTGGTTCCAGACTATGCCCAGGGCACTGCAACAAACATCAGAGTGCTACAGGGGATTTTAAAGTTCAAAGAGAAACACAGCAATATTCCAGATCCATCCACACTGCAGGAATTACTAGCTTGCAGTATTCCACAGCTTCAACATTACCTCCAGCTCCTTTGAGGACACCCTACCTTCTCAAAGTTGGATGTTTAGAGGTTTCTGTGATAAAAAGCTGTTATTGTTGTTCAGTTGTCAGTCATGTCTGACACTTTGCGACCTCATGGACTGCAACATGCCAGGCACTAAAAATGGTAGTGCCCTGCAAAAATCACTGTGCAACTGGAAATAAGGATGTCAATGTTCAATCCGATGCCAAGGTTTGAAAAGCTGTGCAGTGCTCAACAAGCACATACATCCATCAGAAAGCAACTGTGGTTATGAAAGAATGGAAAGAATATTTTTTTCATTCAAGTACATGTGTTTTTTTCAAATGGCTACTAAGTTGTTAGGACACAAATTCATTATCTATTTTAATCTACTTAACAAACAAAACTGTTAAGCATTTCTTTTGGCCTACAAGTATTACGAACCAAGAAAGTTTGTGAATCTCTGGGTCAGGGGATTCTTCTTATCTGGAACTACAAAGAGTTAAGATATTCACCTCAGAGGTGAAGGCAGAAATGGTAGGAGCCAAAGTCTGTCAGACAGAAACTTCCAGACAAGGTCAAGAATGTGGGACTGAAGCTGTCCTGAGTCCTCCCTTGGCCCACAGCTTATACTGCCAGCATGGCAACTGTTTCTCTCTGCCTTATATTATAATGTACTTCTACACATCGAGTTCTTCCATTAGAATGTAAATTCAAGATCTTTCCTTATTTGTTTCTCTATTTTCCCAGCACAACATCACAAACGCTTTCTGAAAGATTATTTTGGAATTAAACAACTTTTCGATTCAGTTGAGGATATCCTTTCAGTCTAACTCTTTGGTTATTCTTGGATTTCTCAGATTTCAAGTGGATTCAACATCTGTGATGAGGCCTCATGATACTTCCCTGCACACTGGGGCTTGAGCAGATGTCAGAATTTAAGGTTTATGTAAGCTTGGGGCTTGGAAGCTGCCTGTCCCCATCTTTCAGAGTCTTGGACCTGTGTGTCTCAGTGAAGGAAAGGATGAATGAGTGGATGAAATCCTTGAAAGACTGAACTGTGTTTAACTTCATGGCCATTAGTCTTACAAGTCAGGAAATCAAAGGTAGCAGACAAGGGCAATCAGGACTGCTTGCCCACACCCCTAGGAAGTTCTCTCTTGGGAATTATATTCTTTTAAAGGACTTCTCCAAAGCCATCAGCTCAAAGAGTCTGCCTATCTTAAGAGTCATTAACATCTTTTTTATCTTTATGAAAATAAGATTTCCTGATAATTCCCTGGACATATGAACACTTTCTTAATCTCTCCTCTATACTCACCAGGAAGGATAGTGAGTTCTGTTTAGCATGGTCCTCTCTACATCATCTGTACACATAAACACGGTTGACCCAACTCTTATATGTATGATCATGTCTGCTCTGACTTTGCTCCAGGTAGATCCTTAGTTATTGAGTAGAGAAAGAAGACTAAATTTATCAAAATGGTTCCGTGTAATTAAAGTTCGTTGATGCATCTGCCAGATTGCTTAGCAGTGTGGGCTTGTGAATGGATTGTATTTCAATGGTCCATTTGTAAACCAGTTATGTGGAACATGAAATTCATTTTTCCATTAAAAAGATATTTATAAAAGGTAGTTACTTTTCCAGCTTAGCCCCCAAACTTATTGATCCTGTAATTTTGCTAGAATAACATATATTCACAAGGATGTTCATACAGTCTTGGTGTTTATTGTTAAATAAAGAAGTAAAATTAAATAATAAGTTTCTACTTTCAAATGTATCTTGAAGGCTCGTATTTCAACAAATACAGCTTTAAATAAAATGGATGAGACAAATGAAAACTTTTAGAAAGATTCTGAAACAAATTTTGTGAAAAATCTGAACCTGTAGAATCCCATCCCGGCAACAGGAGTACTTAACCCAGCAACAGCAGTAATGATAGCCTTGGCATTCATGGGAATAATTCTCCCCAGACCTCATTCTCTGCATTACCACCTCCTCCATAGGTAACAGATACATGTCAATCTATCCTCCTGGCATCCCTTCCCCCTTCATCGGGTGATAGCATCTCAATATTCTTTCAGAGGAAAAAATTCTACACTCTCAGTTTATGAAGTTTACCGACTCCATCTCTGAAGTTAAGAAGCATGCAGGGAATTCAGCCCTGGGTTAGCTAATCAGAGCATTTCGGCCTTCACCTAACTGACTGGTCCAGAGATGAGCACGTGATCTTAGCAGTTCTAGTCAGGACCAAGGTGCATGATTTTACTCAGACTCTAAGGAAAAAACCCTTCATTCCCCTAGAGTTTCTAAGCTTGTAAGAGGCAAGTCTGATGCTGCTTATAAGACAACAACAAAAAGCAACCACTGAGCCTACTTGGAAATTAAGCCAACACAGGAAGGTAGAGCCAAGGAACATAGAAAATTAAATTTCTGACTACACATTTTAAACACCTGTGTCTCAAGTGTGTTCCTTAAATGCATGAGCCAATGATTTGTCCTTTATATTTCAGGCATTTTTAGTTGGCTTTTGGTCACTTTCAGTCAAAAGAGCTGATTTATTTTACAACAAATGTCAACTTATAGTTTATGTTTTAGAATACTTCTGTGAGGATACCAAAGAAGACCCACACAAGCTGTCTCCACATTCTGATACCATGTGGGCTGGTTCCAGAGATTTCCAAAATCTGAATTAGATGTCACTGATTATTTTATTCATGTTTCTTGATTTGGGTCTATTCCTACCATTGATCACCCATTGTTAAGTTCAGTTAAGTTCAGTTGCTCAGTCACACCCAACTCTTTGTGACCCCATGGACTGCACCGTGCCAGGCCTACCTGTCCATCACCAACTCCCAGAGTTTACTCAAGCTCGTGTCCATTGAGTTGGTGATGCCATCCAACCATCTCATCCTCTGTCATCCCCCTTTCCCACCTTCAGTCTTTCCCAGCATCAGGGTCTTTTCCAATGAGTCCGTTTTTCACATCAGGTGGCCAAAGTATTGGAGTTTCATCTTCAGCATCAGTCCTTCCAATGAATATTCAGGACTTATTTCCTTTAGGATGGACTGGTTGGATCTCCTTTCAGTCCAGAGGACTCTCAAGAGCCTTCTCCACACTACAGTTCAAAAGCATCAATTCTTCGGCGCTCAGCTTTCTTTATAGTCCAACTCTCACATCCATACATGACTACTGGAAAAACCATAGCCTTAACTAGACGGACCTTTGTTGGCAAAAGTAATTTCTCTGCTTGTTAATATGCTGTCTAGGTTAGTCAAAGCTTTCCTTTCAAGGAGCAAGTGTCTTTTAATTTCATGGCTGCAGTCACCATCTGCAGTGATGTTCGAGCCCAAGAAAATAGTCTGCCACTGTTTCTATTGTTTTCCCATCTACTTGCAATGAAGTGATGGGACCAGATGCCATGATCTTAGTTTTCTGAATGTGGAGTTTTAAGCCAGCTTTTTCACTCTCCTCTTCCACCTTCATCAAGAGGCTCTTTAGTTCTTCCTCACTTTCTGCCATAAGGGTGGTGTCATATGCATATCTGAGGTTATTGATATTTCTCCCAGCAATCTTGATTCCAGCTTGTGCTTCATCTAGCCCAGTGTTTCTCATGATATACTCTCCCTATAAATTAAATAAGCAGGGTGACAATATACAGCCTTGAAGTACTCCTTTTCTTATTTGGAACCAGTCTGTTGTTCCATCCCCAGTTCTAACTGCTGCTTCCTGACCTACATACAGATTTCTCAGGAGGCAGGTCAGGTGGTCTGGTATTCCCATCTCTTTAAGAATTTTCCAGAGTTTGTTGTGGTCCACACAGTCAGAGGCTTTGACATAGTCAATAAAGCAGAGGTAGACATTTTTTTGGAATTCTCTTGCTTTATCGATGATCCAACGGATGTTGGCAATTTGATCTCTGGTTCCTCTGCCCATTGTTAGTAATGTTTTATTCTTTCCTCCTCTGTTCCCAGGAAGATTATAGAAATGTAACAAAAAGAGGAAGAAGAAATCACAGAAATATAATAAGAATTTTTCTTTGGTTAGAGAACTGGAGTTCTTCTCTCTTTTCACTGTCAATATGCATATCTTAACAAAACCACTTTAATCTCCCCAGGTCTTTGTTCCCATATTAATTTAAGAAGAGAATGTGATTTTGAGATTTCTAAAAGTAACTGAAGTTGTAAGGGAAACGAATTGTGACCAGAGTTAAAATGAAGGCATGGGCAATCCAGCTCTTGCACATATATCCAAAAAAGACAAAGACTCTAGTTTGAAAAGATACATACACCTCAGTGTTCATAGTGGCACTATTTACAAAGCCAAGACATGGAATCAAGCTAAACAGCCATCAACAGATGAATGTGCATGCATGTGTGCTTAGTCACTCAGTCGTGTCCAACTCTTTGTGACCCCATGGACTGCATCCTGCCAGGTTCCTCTGTCCATGGGATACTCCAGAAAAGATATTGGAGTGGGTTGCCATTCCCTTCTCCAGGGGATCATCGCAAACCCAGAGATTGAACCCAGGCCTCCCACACTGCAGGAAGATTTTTTCCATCTGAATGTACATATCTATATATATATACATAGACACTTGGAATATTATTTAACTATAAAGAAGAATGAAATAATTTGCAGAAACATGGATGAACCTGGAGATAGCCATACTAAGTGAAGTAAGACATACAGAGAAAAATAAATGTCATATGCTATCACTTACAAGTGGAATCTAAAAAAAGTAATACAAATGAAATTATTTACCAAACAGAAGTAGACTCACAGACATAGAAAACAAAAGGATGGTTATCAAAGGGGAAAGGGGGGATAAACTAGGAGTTTGTGATTAACAAACACACACTGCTGCTGCTGCTGCTAAGTCACTTCAGTCGTGCCCGACTCTGTGCAACCCCATAGATGGCAGCCCACCAGGCTCCGCCGTCCCTGGGATTCTCCAGGCAAGAACACTGGAGTGGGTTGCCATTTCCTTCTCCAATGCATGAAAGTGAAAAAATTGAGTGAAGTCGCTCAGTCGTGTCCGACTCCTAGCGACCCCATGGACTGCAGCCCACCAGGCCCCTACGTCCATGTGATTTTTCCAGGCAAGAGTACTGGAGTGGGGTGCCATTGTCTTCTCCGAAATACACACTACGAGATATGAAGTAGATGAATAAGAAGGACCTACTGTTGAACAGGAAACTATATTTAATATCTTACAATAATCTGTAAGGGCAAAGATTACACTTTGCTGTACACCTGAAATTAACATTACATTGTAAATTAACTATACTTTTCAAAAATTTCACTTTAAAGCAGTAAATTTTATAGTACGTAAAATCTATCTCAATAGCCAATTAAAAAAACCTGGGAACCAGTAAGAAAGTGATTTCCTGATATGAACCGAGCTGAGACCAGTGAAGGATGGAAAAACTGGGTATTCTCTGGACACAATCCCAGTGAAAGGTAAGACAGTGCTTGGGAAGAAACACTGAATCAAATGATTCCCCGTGGGACTCCACGAAGCGGACCATCAGTCTTCCAAGCACAAGGCACTGCAGATTAAAACTGCTCCATAGACAAATGGCTGTAAGTTTCTCTTCCATGAATGCATCTAAGCAGACTATGCTTAATATATCTGGTCATTTATACCACCCCTATAGTAAAACTCAGATAAAATAACACTTAACTTTTTATAATAGGGAGGTGAGAGGGGAGGAGAGATATTTTATGACAGAAGACTTTTATTCCTCTGAAAATGAATATAATGCTGGTTAAAAATGAGCAAGGCTTTTTAACTTATTGGAGTAATTAGTTGACATTTGATTATAAAATAAGACAATTTTACAGTGCTGATTTCTGCCCTTTCTACAACATTAATGTCCAGAGAAAGGTTTTAACTCCAAACAGAGTGGGTTACTGGCAGTATGCTAACAAGATGCTCAAGATTTAAAAAACAAAACAAACAAACAAAAAAACGTCATAATATGCACAAATTTAAATGCAGCTGTAAAAGGTCAGCCCTGAATTGTATATACAATATATTTGTCAACATTTCCTTTTGGGAGACTGTGATGCTAACTTTATTACCAAAGGCTGCTTGACACCTGTTCTAGGGTGTTCTCTTGACTCAGGCAACAAACAAATGAAAAGAAACCTTCTGTTTGATTTCTCTAATCTAGAGAAGCCAAGATGCACATTATAATGAATTAAAAAGCATTAGCCATTAAAATGACAGAGTTTGAGGGACTTTCATGTCAGGGAAGATGGAATAAACATACTTTTTCCTATTCCTTGTGTCAACTACAACTAAAGACTCTGGGCATTACATATGACAGAAACATACAGAGATTGGAAAAAGTAGAAAAGGAAGACAAATGATCTGGGGGCTTTGGAAGTCAAGGAGCAACACAGTGGCAAGTTCCCTGGGTCTGTATGCACTCATTTCACATGCTAGAGAGGTAATGCTCAAAATCCATCAAGCTAGGCTTCAAAGGTACATGAACTGAGAACTTCCAGATGTACAAGTTGGATTTAGAAAAGACAGAGGAACCAGAGATCAAATTGCCAACATCTGTTGGATCATATAAAAAACAAAAGAATTCCAGAAAAACATCTGCTTCATTGACTGCATTAAAGCCTCTGACTGTGTAGATCACAACAAACTGTGGAAAATTCTGAAAGAGATGGGAATACCAGACCACCTGACCTGCCTCATGAGAAACCTGTATGGAGGTCAAGAAGCAATAGTTAGAACCGGACATGGAACAACAGACTGGTTCAAAACTGGGAAAGGGGTACGTCAAGGCTGTATATTGTCACCCTGCTTATTTAACTTCTATGCAGAGTACATCATGTGAAATGCTGGGCTGAATGAAGTATAAGCTGGAATCAAGGTTGCTGGGAGAAATACCAATAACCTCAGATATGCAGATGACACCACCCTTATGGCAGAAAGTAAGGAAGAACTAAAGAGCCTCTTGATGAAGGTGAAAGAGGAGAGTGAAAAAGCTGGCTTAAAACGCCACATTCAAAAAATGAAGATTATGGCATCCAGTCCATCACTTCATGGCAGATAGATGGGGAAACAATGGAAACAGTGACAGACTTTATTTTCTTGGACTCCAAAATCACTGCAGATGGTGACAGCAGCCATGAAATTAAAAGACACTTGCTCCTTGGATGAAAAGCTATGACAAACCTAGACAGCATATTAAAAAAGCAGACACATTACTTTGATGACAAAGGCCCATATAGCCAAAGCTATAGTTTTTCCTGATGCAAAAAGCTCACTCATTGGAAAAGACCCTGATGCTGGGAAAGATTGAAGGCAGGAGGAGAAGAGGACAACAGAGGACAAACTGGTTGGATGGAATCACTGACTCCATGGACATGAGTTTGAGCAAGCTCTGGGAGTTGGTGATGGACAGGGAAGCCTGGCATGCTGCAGTCCATGGGGTCACAAAGAGTCCAACACAACTGAGCAACTGAACTGATAAACCTATAGATTCAAAAACTCAAGCAAATTCCAAAGAGTATAATTTTTTCTTTAATCCACAGCAAGTGTATTTATCTGCTGAGGCTACTGTTACAGAATATCACACACTGGGTGACTTGAATTACAAAACTTAATTTTGTCACAGTTCTGCATGTTAGAATTCTAAGATCAAAGTGCTGGCAGAATGATTTTCTGGTGAATCCTTCCTTCTTGGCTTGTAGAACAGCTGTCTTCTTAGTATGTCTTCTCATGACTTTCCTCTGTATGTGCATGGCAGAGGGGTATAGATGAGAGAAGGGAAGAGAAAGAGAGGAAAAGAGAGGGAGAGAGAGATCTCAAGTCTCTTTCTCTTCTTATAACAATACAAGCTTTATCAGATTAGCACCTCACACTGTAATCTCAATTGACATATAATACCTCCTAAAAGGAGTGAATATATGAACTGACTGGTTCAAAATTGGGAAAGGAGCATGACAAGGCTGTATATTGTCACCCTGCTTATTTAACATCTATGCAGAGTACATCATGTGAAATGCCATGCTGGATGGATCACAAGCTCGAATCAAGGAGAAATATCAACAATCTCAGATATGTAGATGATATCACTCTCATGGCAGAAAGTGAAGAGGAACTAAAAAGCCTGCAATGAAGGTGAAAGAGGAGAGTGGAAAAGCTGCCCTAAAACTCAACGTTCAAAAACCTAAGATCATGGCATCTAGTCCCATCGCTTCATAGAAAATAGATGAGGAAAAAGTATAAGCAGTGACAGATTTTATTTTCTTGGGCTCCAAAATCACTGCATTGACTGCAGCCATGAAATTAAAAGATGTTTGCTCCTTGGGAGAAAAGCCATGACAAACATAGACAGCGTATTATAAAGCAAAGGCGTCACTTTGCCAAGAAGGATCCGTCTAGTCAAAGCTATGGTTTTTCCAGTAGTCATGCATGGATGTGAGAGTTGGACCATAAAGAAGGCTGAGTGCTGAAGAATTGTGGTGATAGGGAAGACTCTTGAGAGTCCCTTCGACATCAAGGGGATAAAACCAATCAATCCTAAAGGAAATCAACTGTGAATATTCATTGAAAGGACTGATGACGAAGCTGAAGCTCCAATATTTTAGTCACCTGATGTGAAGAGCCAACTCATTGGAAAAGACCCTGATGCTGAGAAAGACGGAAGGCAAAAGGAGAAGAGGGAAGCAGATGAGATGATTTTCACTGACTCAAGAAACATGAATTTGAGCAAACTCCAGGAGATAATGAAGGACAGGGAAGCCTGGTGTGCTTCAGTCCATGAGGTTGCCAGGAGTCAGACACAACTTAGCCACTGAACAACAACCTCCTTAAAGACCATATCATGAAATATGGTAACACTGTGGGTTAGAGTTTAAACATACAAATTTGGGGGCAACATTTCATTCTGTAGCACCAAGAAACATCCATCACAACAAAACTTCTGAAAATTACAGACAAAAAATTCCTCAAGACAGAAACAGAGTAATGATACTATAAGGAAAACAGTTTGGATGATAATGGATTTCTCATCAGCAGCAATGGAGCTCAGGAAGCATTCCAACACCATTAATTGATTTAAAGGGAAAAGAAACCACAGTAATATTCCCCTAAGGAATGGGGGAACTGAGCTGATATCACATCCCAGAGGCTGAGCAGCCTTGGTTCCCAAGGCAAGACTGGGGTGGACCTGAGAGGGAAGGACAGTACCTGCCAGTAAATTAGCCCCCTTTGGACCTGGAGGGTCTGGTCCCCTGTGGATGGAACCCCAATCTCTAGATACAGACAGGCTCTCCAACAGCTCAACTAAACTTAGTGCTTTCAAAGGTCAGTGGACTCTCAGGGCTGGAAGAGCTTTGAAAAGTCCCCTGCTCTTCAAGTCTCCTCTTGGTGGGGTTCCCCGTGGCAGGCTCCTTCCTGGGAGTCACCTCTCCTAAGTATGACGGCACCCTCAACATAGTGGTCTCGGCTAAATGCTTGGAATTTGTCTGGGGAGTGAAGGGTAAAGGAAACGAAGTATGAGACATGAACCCGGGGCTGTTTCTTCTAGCATATTCCACCTTAATCTACAACCCAGTAACAGGACTTTAGCTTTCCTTGTCCAAGCAACCTGAGTGGGGCATCAAGAAATGCTGCCGCCTTGTGGACGTTTTCTGTAACAACTTTCAAACTGGTGTTTCTGAGCACTTCATTATTTCTAAGGCCTGCAGGTCAGTAAACCACACCTGCCCTCAAGAAATGTCCTGGAGTAGGTAATTGGAAAACAGTTCCAAGCAGGGAAGACCTTCAAGAAGCCAATTTCAAGAGGTAAATTAAATGCACACTGTTTTGCTTTGTTTTTTGTTTTGTTTTGTTTTTTAAGTCCATGAAAAATGCTCCACATAGTTCATTATTGCTATGCTAAGTCACTTCAGTCGTGTCCGACTCTGTGCAACCCCATAGATGGCAGCCCACCAGGCTCCCCCATCCCTGGGATTCTCCAGGCAAGAACACTGGAGTGGGCTGCCATTTCCTTCTCCAATGCATGAAAGTGAAAAGTGAAAGTGAAGTCACTCAGTGGTGTCTGACTCTTAGCGACCCCATGGACTGCAGCCTAACAGGCTCCTCCGTCCATGGGATTTTCCAAGCAAGAGTACTGGAGTGGGGTGCCATTGCTTTCTCTGAGCTCATTATTAGAGAAATGCAAATCAAAACTCCAACAAGGTATCATCTGAAATGAGTCAGAATGGCCAGCATCAAGAAGTCCACAAACAGTAAATGCGAGGGAGTGCATGGAGAAAAGGGAACGCTCTTAGGCTATTTTTGCAAATATAAAATGGTAACATCCATGATGGAAAAGAGGTTCATTTAAAAAACTAAAAATAGAGCTACTGCATGATCCAGCAATCCCACTCCCAGGCCTATATGCCAAGAAAAAATATAATTCAAAAAGACACATGCACCCCCAATGTTCACTGCAGCACTATTGAAATAGCCAAGACATGGAAGCAAGCAAAATGTCCATTGATGGATGGATAAAGAAGGTGTGGTACATCTTCTTTATTTATACAATGGAATATAACTCAGCCATAAAAAAGAATGCAATTTCCACTCCCCTGGTGGCTCATCTGGTAAAGAATCCTCCCACAACACAGGAGACCTGGGTTCCATCCCTGGGTTGGGAAGATCCCCTGGAGGAGGGCATGGCAACCCACTCCTGTATTCCTGCCTGGAGAATCCTCATGGACAGAGGAGCCTGATGGGCTACTGTCCACAGGATCACAAAGAGTCAGACACGACTGAGAGACTAAGCACAGCCCACTGGTTGCCCCAGGAATCCAAGAGGGGCGTTGAGAAGTGCTGCCACCCTGTGGACATTTCCTTGAATAACAACTTTCAAACCATTGCTTCTGATCACTTCATATTTCTAAGGCCTGAGGGGCTGTAAAGCCTATCTGCCCTTGAGAAATGTCCGTGGGTAGGTAATTGAAAAAATACTCAAAACAAGCAGACCATCAAGAAGCCAATCTCAACAGGTAAATTAAATGCACACCAGTTTTATATATATATATAAAATACATGAAAAGATGATCCACATGGCTCATTAACAGAGAAATGCAAATCAAAACTACAACGAGGTATCACTTTCCACCAGTCAGAATGGCTGTCATCAAAAATCTACAAACAATAAATGCAGGAGAGGGCATGGAGAAAAGGCAGCAGTCCTATGCATTGTTTTAGGGAGTGGAAATTGGTAACAGCCAAATGGAAACTAGTGTGGAGATTCCTTTTAAAAAACCTAAAAATAGAGCTACTACATGATGTGCCAATCCCACTCCTAGGCCTGTGTGAGGAGAAAAGGTATAATGTGAAAAGACACATGCACCCCAAATTTCCTGCACTCTTGACAATGGCAAAAGATGAAAGCAAGGAAAATATCCATTGACAGTTGGATGAATAAAGAAGATGTGGTACATATTTGCAATGGAGTATTACTCAGCAACTTAATACAAAAGAATGAAATAACACCTTTTCCAGCAATGTGGATGAACCTGGACATGATCATACTAAGTGAAAAACGTCAGACAGAGCAGGACAAATATCCAGTAATATCACTTATGCGTGGAATAAAAATGATGTAAATGAGCTCATTTACAAAACAAACAAACCTGCTGACTTAGAAAACAAACTTACGGTTTCCCAAGGGTTAAAGTGGGATGCAAGGAGGGATAAACTGGAGCTTGAGATTATCTTATACACTGTAATATATTTAAACTACACAATCAACAAGAACCTGCTGTATAGCACAGGGAACTCTACTCAATATTCTGTAATAAAGAATATGGGGAAAGAAGCTAAAAGAGAAGGAATATATAAATCGCTGAGTCACTTCACCGTACACCTGACACTGACACACATCGGAAGTCAGTTATGCAGGTGTGCTCAGTCGCTCAGTTGTGTCCACCTGTTCGCAACCCCTTAGACTGCGGCCTGCTAGACGCCTCTGTCCATGGGATTCTCCAGGAAAGAATGCCAGCCTGGGCTGCCATTTCCTCTATCAGGAGATCTTCCCAACCCAGGAATTTAACCTGCACTGGCAAGCAGATTCTTTACCACTGAGCCAGCTGGGAAGCCCCAAGTCAACTATACTCCAATATAAATTTTAAATTTTAATTTAAAAAAATATACTGGTGTGATATTGTACTATGGCTTTGTGATGTTTTACCATTGGAGGAAACTGCGGAAACAGTTCATTTAATTTCTTGCAACTGCATACGAATCTACTTTTTTATATAATCATAATCACCTCAAATTGAAAAGCTTAATTAAAAAAAGACACTGTTCATTAGTACGAATGCAGCCATCTGCTAACAATGATAAGAGTGTCTACAAAATGTATACTTAGCTCTAGTTAAAAATGAAATAAAGGACAGTGTGGATGTAAAATATACGCATCTTTCTACAAATTAAATACTGACAGTCCTGAGTATATTCTCGGCTGTTTTCAACACAAATTTGAAATATCTGAATCCACAAATTATGAGTCCAACATGCACTTAAAATGGTTTAATTAAACCTTAGACCACTTCTCTCTTTTGTTAAATTATCAGAAACAGAGCATATTTTCTAAATGACCTGCCATAAAAATTCATGTGTAATATATATTATCTGATTTCCCCATAATTAGAGCAACTATGACAAACTTGTTCCTTTGACACAAACCTCAGAATTACACATATGATAATAAGTCAAATGGGTTGATTGATGAGACCCTGTAAGGTGGAACCCTTGGGGAATAACAGACAGCGATTTTGTCAAATACTCGCCCTGCCTGATTCCTGGAAGCGGCCAGAGGGAGAAGCCAGAGTAGGAAGGAAGCCTCGTTTTCCTCCACGCTACACTGTCTTAAGTACATTTTGCCTTAGCCACCATGAAGCCCTTTCCTAACACTGAAACTCTGGCAGTAGCACACTAGTTAATGTCTTCTGAGAATTTACTATGTGCTGGACACTAATAAACATACATTTAATGTTAATATTAGTAGCCACATATGCCAGATATTATTATTTTCTACAGTTTACAAAAGAAAAAGGAAGGAAGGAAAAGAGGGTGGGAGGGAAGAAAAAAGAAAGAAAAGGAAAGAAAAAAAAAAGAACACCCAAGTTCAAAGATGTTGAAAAACTAGACCAGAGTCATGTAGTCTAGTGGTAAAGTTGGAATTTGAACTAAGATCTGATTTTAAAGCTCAAGCCTTTGGCCATTACTCCAGCGGTTCTCAGGCTTTGCTGTACATTAAAATTGATGGTGACTTTTTTTTTGTTCTAATCTTTGTGCTGAGTAACACTGCACATGATGGAATTAGAATGTCTGGAATAGAAACCAGCTTCAGTATGTTTTAAAAGATCACATGTGCATTCTAATGTACTGCCCATTTGGGAATCACTTTACTGTTAACTAGCCTTTTGATTAAAACTCTAGCCCTCCAGGGGCATCCCATTACTAACCTTCACCCCAAAGCTCTGCCTCTTCCACCTTCAAAGTCTAAGTACACCCTGCTTTGTTGAATGCCCTCATCCTGAACCTAGCCTGAGAAACTAGTTAGAATTTCTTGATTAACCAGGAGACTCTTCTACCCTAGGGTTTAGGTTAATGAAGGCTCAATACCTTTCTTCTCTGATGTAATGATTCCAACTGTGGCCTTGGATGCCTCAGCCCCAGAACACTATAGAAAATATAGACATTTGGGGGCCCTGAAGCTTTACAGATGGAAGCCAACTTCATAGCAGAATTAGAAACAGCACACCTGAATAAAGGAATATAGCAAATTAGAAAACATGAACAGAATCCCCAACACATAAGCCCTTGACTTTCCTAAATGAAAACCTCAAAAATGGCTTGCAAAGACTCTCAGTATGAATTGTGTATGAGTTAAGCTCTTCACGTTGGCAGAATAGACTGCAGATAATAAAAATGAGGCACCGACAGCAGAACAAGCAAGGCCACACAGCTAGTGTGAGGAGTGCCACCGAGATCACACTCTCCAGAAGGACATTGTTATTGTAAGGACAGATGGACAAAGGTGGTACAATTTGCATAGTGCTTGCTCTATGCATATTTGTCCATGGACAGTCAACAGACATCACCTGGGCCATTAGTTTCTTTTTTCTTGTTCAACATCTTCACAGACATTGCAAAACCGGAAATACATAGGTAATGAATGGGCACAGAAGTTGGTAGATAGAGAAAAGAAAAATAAAGATGCAAAGAACTAATAAATTTCATGAACCCAAAAGCAAACAATCAAAGTCAATGTGTATGGCCAAAAATAAGTTGCATATCTGAAACAAATGGAATTTAGCCCCACTCTGTCTGAATCCACATTTGAGACCAAAGTTGACTGGGAGACACATGGAACCTAAATACATTCTGACTGTTCTTGCCTGTCTCATATCCCCAGCAGGAGCAATTGAACTCATTAGCTTGTTAACAGTGGCTTGGAGGAAGTTGCTATCTTGAAAATTTTCAGAACAATGCTGGCAACTGTCTGTTTACAAATTATCCTAGAAGCCATTTCTTACAGGGTTTGCACTCTAGGTTTCCTTGTCCCATTCAGTGACCGTGTGTCTGTTTTAAAATTTTGTCAGAATTTTGGTACTTTTTGTACCAAAAAGTACTTCTTGGTACTTTTTCTTTTACATTTAAAAAATGATAAAGTTCTGAGAAACATCTGCCTCCCAATAACTGGATTTGCCTGGGCTGGTGATGAGAGAAGGAAATTGTTTCCTTCAAGCAGATGTTATGTGGATGGTGTGGAGGGGATCACAGACAATGGGAGTGTCGGGATTCACTGCCAAGCAGCCTCTGGCAATGCTCCTTTGAGGCTAAGGCTGGGAAACCCTGCTTCTGAAGCAGGTCTCAGGCATACATCTACTCTTCTCAAGCAAACTTCAGGCCCACCAAGTGATAAAGAGACAAAGCTGAAGGAAAATGCTCCAAGGTAGAGAGAAACTCTTTTCAAGGCACTAATTGAGGATGCTCATGAAGGACGCATTAACTCCACATGAGTCCCTTTAGCTGTTCCTTCATAGAGTAGTTACTATCTGCTCCAAATGGGCCCACGTTCTACAGAGCAGAAGGGATAAATGTTCCTAATAAACATAACATGATGGGGACTTCCCTGGTGGTCCAGTGGCTAAGTCTCCCCGCTCCCAATGCAGGGGGCCTGGTCTGGGAACTGATCCCACATGCAGCACTTAAAGAATTACCATGCCGCCACTAAATATCCTGCACCCACAACTAAAGCCCAGGACAGCCAAAAAAGAAAAAATAAATAAATAAAAATGAACATAACGTGATGCATTGCTCTCAAGTCTCATTATCATGCTAATAGAGTTAGTAAATATAACTAGTAGTTCAGCCAATAAATTCACTTATATTGAAAAAAGCAGACATCTCAATAGAAAGTATGCTCATACATCCTGAGAAGTGGAACCAACCTGTGTTAGCTATCTAATGGTGCCTAAGAAATTATCCCCAAACAGTAAATTAAAATAACAAGGATTTATTATTTCATGGTGTCTGACAGTCATGAATCTGGGCACAGGTCAGCAGGGCATCACGGCCTCACAAGGTACATCAGCTGGGTCTACAGTCTTCTCACACTTTAACTAGAGGAGGATCTGAGACCAAGCTTACTCACACCTTGGCAGGCCTCATGGGCTTGATGTTTGTTGGCTGGACACACAAATTCCTTGCCACTTGGACCTCTCCAAGGGGTTACTCATAATAATAGCAGCTTATTTTCCCCAGAGCAAGGGCTACAAGAAGAAGCAAAAGAGGGAATAGCAATGTGGAAATCACAATGTTTTATAATCCAATCTGAGGTAACAATACATCATGTTTTTGTCCCCCCCACCCCCATTCTATTCACAGAAACCATTTAGACTAACCCAGGCTCAAAGGCAGAGAATTATATAAGGGCATGAATACTCACAGGCAGGGATCATCGGAGCCATTTTAGAGGCTGCCTGTCACACAATACAATTCCTTCTCCCCATACTACATAATCTTAAGTGGGGTATGTTTCCTCTACAATAAAAAATACTTAGAACAAACAAATATTACCCAGAGGCTTACTCCAAGAAACACCTGATCTTGCAAGTTAAGAGTGTAAACTAAGATAGTTTACTCAGCAAGACTAACATCTTGCTCGTCAAGCCATCTTGAAGACCTTCATGTCGCTCTGTTCACCAGTCCAGAGCTATCAGGTCACAGACTCTCCCCAATCACAGTTGCCTACCTTGGAAGACTGCCCATAAAGTCACCCAGCCTGTACCATAAAATGCTATAAATGTCCTCCCCTAAACTCACATTTTCAGACAGCACTAAGACTTTACAAAGGTGGTCATCTCTCTTAATTCAGTAGGTTTAGGAAGAGCTTTGCATAACCAACATATTTGTTTCTGTGGGTATTCTGAGATGTCAGGAGTCGAAATTTCAAATATAAGAACAATTATTTCAGTTTCCCATCATCCCTGAAATGTTGGCCCCCTGTCACTGCAGAATGACAAATCATTTTAGTCAAACTTCTCTTGGAAGAAAAAGGAAGTAGAATTATAATTTGCCTCTTCAAGAAAAGGTACTATGGCCTACTATGTATTCATGTATTAAAGCTAGATCATCTTACTAGAAGAATACACTGGATACTTTATGGATAGAAAAAGATCCAAATTAATGTCCATATTTTCTTCTCATCATTTGTTCTTTCTTAATTCTTTATGGTATTGGGGATTTTGCTGCCCTTCCCTCACATACCATGAACAGGGCTGGACTGCTCAACTTTCACTTTACCACACAGGCAAAAATTTCACAAGATTCATCATTCACAAAATAAAATTCTCTCACATCACAAAATACTAACCTGGTGTTTCAATATTTTTAAGCTATTTGTAATAGTAATATATTTAGAATCCTCCCTGACTTTAAAAAAATTATAATTAAAGCATCAAGATCTCTATTCTATATCCAGTGTTAAGAGCAAAACCCCTGTGATTCACAGCATTTCTCTCTAAGGTACTTAATTAAAATGAAAATGTTTTGAGGGGTGGGGTGTTTTGTTGTTGCTCTTAGCCTGTGAAAATTAATGGTGTTACTCATGTGAAAATTATAGCTCCTACTTAGAAGTCTAACATGATTGTGTAATCCAAAATATAAATAATCTGATGTCCTTCAGACTGCATCTTATATTAAGATTTCATTCAGGATATTCATCTTTTTTATCCTTAACATTTTACTTAGATTTCTTTGTAAAGTGGAATTACAGAAATAATAGAATTCAAATTCTATATTTGAATTCAAATCCAGTCTTTCCAGTGAATGATGATGATACTGATTTCCTATTGGCAAATGTATTCTTTCAGTGGCACTGTTGGATTTGTATTTATTGTTGTTGTTTAGCAACTAAGTTGTGTCGGACTCTTTGCAACCACATGCAACCTCTGGCAGCATGTCAGGCTTCCCTGTCCTTCACTATCTCCCTGAGTTGGCTCAAACTCGTGTTCATTGTGTCGGTGATGTTATCTAGCCACTTCATTGTCTGCCACCGTCTTCTCCTTTTGCCTTCAATCTTTCCCAGCATCAGGGTCTTTTCCAATGATACATTTTCCCTAAGTTCTTGGGTCAGTTCAGTTCAGTCACTCAGTCATGTCCGACTCTTTGTGACCCCATGAATCACAGCACTCCAGGCCTCCCTATCCATTACTAACTCCCGGAGTTCACTCAGACTCATGTCCATTGAGTCGGTGATGCCATTCAGCCATCTCATCCTCTGTCGTCCCCTTTTCCTCCTGCCCCCAATCCCTCCCAGCATCAGAGTCTTTTCCAATGAGTCAACTCTTCACATCAGGTGGCCAAAGTACTGGAGTTTCAGCTTTAGCATCAGTCCTTCCAAAGAACACCCAGGACTGATTTCCTTTAGGATGGACTGGTTGGATCTCCTTGCAGTCCAAGGGACTCTCAAGAGTCTTCTCCAACACCACACAGTTCAAAAGCATCAGTTCTTCAGCGCTCAGCCTTCTTCACAGTCCAACTCTCACATCCATTCATGACTACTGGAAAAACCATAGCCTTGACTAGAAGGACCTTTGTTGGCAAAGTAATGTCTCTGCTTTTGAATATGCTATCTAGGTTGGTCATAACTTTCTTTCCAAGGAGTAAGTGTCTTTTAATTTCATGGCTGCAATCACCATCTGCAGTGATTTTGGAGCACCCAAAAATAAAGTCTGACACTGTTTCCACTGTTTCCCCATCTATTTCCCATGAAGTGATGGGACCAGATGCTATGATCTTAGTTTTCTGAGTGTTCAGCTTTAAGCCAACTTTTTCGCTCTCCTCTTTCACTTTCATCAAGAGGCTCTTTAGTTCCTCTTTACTTTCTACCATAAGGGTGGTGTCATCTGCATATCTGAGGTTATTGATATTTCTCCCGGCAATCTTGATTCCAGCTTGTGCTTCTTTCAGCCCAGCGTTTCTCATGATGTACTCTGCATATAAGTTAAATAAACAGGGTGACAATATACAGCCTTGATGTACTCCTTTTCCTATTGGGAACCAGTCTGTTGTTCCATGTCCAGTTCTAACTGTTGCTTCCTGACCTGCATATAGGTTTCTCAAGAGGCAGGTCAGGTGGTCTTGTATTCCCATCTCTTTCAGAATTTTCCACAGTTTATTGTGATCCACACAGTCAAAGGCTTTGGCATAGTCAATAAAGCAGAAATAGATGTGTTTCTGGAACTTTCTTCCTTTTTCCATGATCCAGCAGATGTTGGCAATTTGATCTCTGGTTCCTCTGCCTTTTCTCAAACCAGCTTGAACATCTGGAAGTTCACGGTTCACGTATTGCTGAAGCCTGGCTTGGAGAATTTTGAGCATTACTTTACTAGCGTGTGAGATGAGTGCAATTGTGCGGCAGTTTGAGCATTCTTTGGCATTGCCTTTCTTTGGGATTGGAATGAAAGTGTTCTCTTCAGTGCATCAGAGAGTACTATAGTTTGTAGTCATGGAACAGCAAGAAGGTGAGGAGCCCACGGGAAAATCAGATCCCTGGCTTTTTAATTCATTAGACATTACTGAATGCCTACTATATATCCTGAATATAAAGTAAAACACTACCCCAGCATCAGTGGGTCCCTGTCACTACTAAACAGTTGAAGTGTTTCAACTAATCTGAAGCACATAAAAAGTGAAAAAAGTAACACTTTAGGATATTCATCTTTACCTAACAGCAGGTTTTCCTCTACTCTGAGCTGCAGTGTTCAGTGGTAATGATGGAGAAAATATTTTTAATATATAAGAAAGTCATCCTTACATGCACTATTTGTCTTCTAATGATGATTAATGCTGCTAATCTGATGCCCAATTGAATTTATGACTCTTAAAGTTTGGTTTTACTGTTTAAACAGCCACAGAGACCACCCATGCAATTAGCCGTGGGGAGTGGAGGAGCAATTACCTTATCAGTAGATGATCAAGCATTCAATAGATTAAAACAAATTACATATTTCAAATTTTTAACTTTTAAAATATATGTAGACAGAAACCTGGATCTTTATCTCAAGGTAGGGACTTTTGATTAAATAAGCAAAATCACTGCAGATGGTGAAATTAAAAGATGCTTACTCCTTGGAAGGAAAGTTATGACCAACCTAGATAGCATATTCAAAAGCAGAGACATTACTTTGCCAACAAAGGTCCTTCTAGTCAAGGCTATGGTTTTTCCAGTGGTCATGCATGGATGTGAGAGTCGGACTGTGAAGAAAGCTGAGCGCCGAAGAACTGATGCTTTTGAACTGTGTGGTGTTGGAGAAGACTCTTGAGAGTCCCTTGGACTGCAAGGAGATCCAACCAGTCCATCCTAAAGGAAATCAGTCCTGGGTGTTCTTTGGAAGGACTAATGCTAAAGCTGAAACTCCAGTACTTTGGCCACCTGATGTGAAGAGTTGACTCATTGGAAAAGACTCTGATGCTGGGAGGGATTGGGGGCAGGAGGAAAAGGGGACGACAGAGGATGAGATGGCTGGATGGCATCACAGACTTGATGGACATGAGTTTGAGTGAACTCCAGGAGTTGGTGATGGACAGGGAGGCCTGGCGTGCTGTGATTCATGGGGTTGCAAAGAGTCGGGCACGACTGAGCGACTGAACTGAACTGAAAGAAAGGTCTTATTATGTTAGAGTAACTTGAGACCTTCCTAAGATAATTTCCCTCTCATTTTAGATCAAAACCATCCCTTAAAGCTCAGCATACAATCTCACTGAGAATTTGGCACCCAGCCAACACTTGTAATGAAAATCACTATTTCCTCAAGTCCTAGGATATTTTAGTCCTTGCATTCTAATGAGTAATTAGTACCACTACCGACCTATTAATCACACATATGGCTTCTTTATAAGTAATTTTTCTGTGACTATAGCTTAAAGATTATGATTGAAATGAAAATGCCCCTGATCTATCAGCTTATTGATATTCTTGATGAATTCATTCAAGTCCCATGTTTTCATGTATTTGGAATTGGTTTCACAAAATAAATTATGTCATTTTTTATAAATGTTGGTACTCTTTCTCATGTTCAATATTCAATCTAATCAAGCATTACAATGTGAAATATTAAGATTCAGTGAAAAGTGTGATGTCAACAAGTAACAGCATAGATCATTTTAAAAGTATAAATCTTTATTTTAACATGAATCATTGTTAATTTACAAATGTGCCTCTAGACAAAGAGTTACATAGATATTTAATGTCTACTAAGCTAAATCACTTCAGTCGTGTCCGACTCTGTGAGACCCCTTAGACAGCAGCCCACCAGGCTCCCCGTCCCTGGGATTCTCCAGGCAAGAACACTGGAGTGGGTTGCCATTTCCTTCTCCAATACATGAAAGTGAAAAGTGAAAGGGAAGTCGCTCAGTCGTGTCCGGCCCTCAGTGACCCCATGGACTGCAGCCTACCAGGCTCCTCCATCCATGAGATTTTCCAGGCAAGAGTACTGGAGTGGGTTGCCATTTCCTTCTCCAGTTTAATGTCTGCATGTGTATAATTTCTTCAACTACAGAAAACTTTCCCCACTAGCCTTCAGTCATCCTTACTTTCATCTGAGGAGTCTGTTAGTCTAAAGAAAAGTCAAGTTCTAAGCCTATTTCTTTCTAGAACTGAGGTTCTATAAAGGACAAAAACTTCTCTTTTTTCCTCTGTGAACTGGTATGTATCTGCCTAATCACCACTATCAGAATTAGAAGGGATTAATTTACAAAGTCTAACTTTTCATTATAACTTCTTTCCAGTGCCAACTTCCCAAATGTACTTATCTTTCCAAACCATAATTCTGAATCTAAATCACCATTCATAATCTAGGGCTTTCCTGGTGGCTCAGATAGTAAAGAATCTGCCTGCAATGCAGGCAGGATTTGATCCCTAGGTTGGGATGTACCCTGGAGAGTTGATAATCTAACGATTTTAAAATTCAAAGCAGTCAAACTTTGATTTAAAAAAAAAAGGAAAATCAAAAATGTTCATGCTATATGATATAAAATCCTCCCTTAGCACACTCTTTTCTCCTTTCTCGTTCCATGGTGGTTGTTGTTCAGTCACTCAGTTGTGTCCAACTCTTTGTGACCCATGTACTGCAGCGTGCCAGGCTTCCCTGTCCTTCACCATCTCCTGGAGTCTGCTCAGACTCATGTCCTTTGAGTCACTGGTGCCAACCAACCATCTCATCATCTGTCGTCCTCTTTTCCACATTCAATCTTTCCCAGCATCAGGGTCTTTTCCAGATGACTCTCTGCATTAGGTGGCCAAAGTATTGGAGCTTCAGCTTCAGCATCAGTCCTTCCAATGAATATTCATGACTGATTTCCTTTAGAATTTGACTGGTTTGATCTCCTTGCAGTCCAAGGGACTCTCAAGAGTCTTCTCCAATACCACAGTTAAAAGCATCAATTCTGTGGCACTCAGCCTTCTTTATGGTTCAACTCTCACATCCATATATGACCACTGGAAAAGCCATAGCTTTGGCTATATGGACCTTTGTCGTCAAAGTAATGTCTCTGCTTTTTAATATGCTATCTATAATTGTTATAGCTTTCCTTCCAAGGAGCAAGTGTCTTTTGATTTCATGGCTGCAGTCACCCTCTGCAGTGATTTTGGAGCCAAAGAAAATAAAGTATTTCACTGTTTTCATTGTTTCCCCCATCTATTTGTCATGAAGTTATAGGACCAGATGCCATGATCTTCATTTTCTGAATGTGGAGTTTTAAGCCAGCTATTTCACTCTCCTCTTTCACCTTCATCAAGGGGCTCTTTAGTTCCTCTTCTCTTTCTCCTAAAAGGTGGTATCATCTGAATATCTGAGGCTATTGATATTTCACCCTGAAACCTTGATTCCAGCTTGTGCTTCATGCAGTCCAGCATTTTGCATGATGTACTCTGCATAGCAGGTAAAAAAGCAGGGTGACAATATACAGCCTCGACATACTCCTTTTCCAATTTGGAACCAGTCTGTTGTTCCATGTCCAGTTCTAACTGTTGCTTCCTGACCTGCATACAGATTTCTCAAGAGGCAGGACAGGTGGTCTGGTATTCCCTTCTCTTTCAGAATTTTCCAGTTTGTTGTGATCCAACGCTTTGGCGTAGTCAATGAAGCAGAAATAGATGATTTTCTGGAACTCTCTTGCTTTTTCTATAACCCAACGGATGTTGGCAATTTGATCTCTGATTCTTCTGCCTTTTCTAAATCCAGCTTGAACATTTGGAAGTTCTCAGTTCATGTACTACTGAAGCCTAGCTTAAAGAATTTTGAGCATTACCTTGCTAGCATGTGAAATGTCTTTATCATTGCCCTTCTTTGGGGTTGGAATGAAAACTGACCCTTTCCAGCCCTGTGGCCACTGCTGAGTTTTCCAAATTTGCTGACATATTGAGTTCAGTGCTTTCACAGCATCATCTTTTAGGATTGAAATACCTTAGCTGGAATTCCATCACCTCCACTAGCTTTGCTTGTAGTGATGCATCCTAAGGCCCATTTGACTTTGCACTCCAGGATGTATTACTCTAGGTGAGTGATCACACCATCGTGGTTATCTGGGTCTTTAAGATCTTTAAAAAGATCTTTAAAGCTTTAAGATCTTTAAAAAAAACTTCTACTTCTTTTAGGTGCTTGCTGTTTCTGTCCTTTATTTTGCTCATCTTTTCATGAAATATTCCCTGGTATCTCCAATCTTCTTGAAGAGACCTCTAGTCTTTTCCATTCTATTTCTTTGCAGTGTTCACTTAGGAAGGCTTTTTTTTTTTTTTTTTTTAATCTTTCCTTTCTATTCTTTGGAACTCTGCATTCAGATGCCTGTATCTTTCCTTTTCTCTTTTGCCTTTTGCTGCTCTTCTTTACTCATCTATTTGTAAGACCTCCTCAGACAACCATTTTGCCTTTTCATATTTCTTTTTCTTGGGGATGGTTTTGATCACTGCTTTCTGTATAATGTTATAAACCTCTGTCCAGAGTTTTTCAGGCACTCTGTCTATAAGATCTAATCCCTTGAATCTATTTGTCACTTCCACTATATAATCGTAAGGGATTTGATTCAGGTCATACCTGAATGGCCTAGTGGTTTTCCCTACTTTCTTCAAGCCATGGTGGTAGTCAACCATATTTGTTTTTTAACCTTTCAGACATTTTAAAACTCACTTTGAAAATACATATTTATATATTTATGCAGCATTTTTAATACTAGCAAAAGATTAAAAAAAGTTTAATATGCATTACTACAAGACCAATAAAAGACTCATCCATGTAATAAAATTCTCCGAGGCAGCAAGCAACAAGTCAGGAAATTTTATGTATAAATATGGACAGTTCTCAAATATACTCTCAAATGAAAAAAAGCAAGATATACAACTCTGTGTAAAGTATGTGTTCATTTTTATTTTTATTTATTTTTTTATTTTTTTAGTTTTAATTTTATTTTTAAACTTTACAATATTGTATTAGTTTTGCCAAATATTGAAATGAATCCGCCACAGGTATACATGTGTTCCCCATCCTGAAACCTCCTCCCTCCTCCCTCCTCCCTCCCCATACCATCCCTCTGGGTCGTCCCAGTGCACCAGCCCCAAGCATCCTGTATCCTGCATTGAACCTGGACTGGCAACTCGTTTCATACATGATATTATACATGTTTCAATGCCATTCTCCCAAATCTTCCCACCCTCGCCCTCTCCCACAGAGTCCATAAGACTGTTCTATACATCAGTGTCTCTTTTGCTGTCTCGTACACAGGGTTATTGTTGTTCAATCTCTAGGTTGTGTCTGACTCTTTACCACACCATGAACTGCCGCACTCCAGGCTCCCCTGCCCTTCACTATCTCCTGGACTTTACTCAAACTCATGCCCATAGAGTCAGTAATGCTATCTTACCATCTCATCCTCTGCTACCCGCTTCTCCTTCTGTCCTCAACCTTTCTCAGCATCAGGGTCTTTTCCAGTGAGTCAGCTCTTTGCATCAGGTGGCCAAAGTATTGGAGCTCCAGCTTCAGCATCAATCTTTACATTGAATATTGAGGATTGGTTTCCTTTAGAGACTGACTGGTTTGATCTCCTTGCAGTCGAAGGGACTCTCAAGAGTCTTTTCCAGAATCAAAATTTAAAACTATCCATTTTTCGGCACTTGGCCTTCTTTATTTTTTTTAATGCATTTATTTTTCTTTATTTATTTTAAATGCATGAAAATATTTCTGAAAAGGTTAAAAAGATTAAACAAACTTGATAACCTTTAGGGAAAGGAGTCAAGTGGCTGGGACAGAGGTGAGAAAGAGTTTCAAACAAATAAGCTTTTGTACATTTTTAATTTAAACAAGTAAATAAAATGTATAATAAAATTAAAATTTTATCCATAAACAAAAGAATTTTAGTTGTAAAAAAATTAAGTTCTGTCTTTTTGCTGTTTTTTACATTAATGGTATTTCACTATATAGATTACTCTGCATTATATTTTTGTAATGTAAAATTTCTTACTGATTTTTTTTTCTTTTCAATACATAGAAGACTACTGAATTCTTTTTCAAAACTATACATTATTCCAACACAGATAAACCAAAGTTTATTTTTTAATGCTCCTGTTAAAATACTAAATCACTGGGTTGAGGACCAGTCAATAAATACTTCATGGCCCAATTTAATTAGGCTCTCTTAATTTACTGTAGACTCTTCCTGTGGTCAATTAGTAGATGGGAGGTATAAATAACAAATATGTTCAACTTTAGTAATAATCAAATTAAAATTAAACTAGCAATGAGAAAAATTCATTACTTACAAAAAAAAATCCATTACTTCTGAATAACAGGGTATCATCGTGCATTTCTAATAAGATATAAAATGGTACATTTTGAAAAGCAATTCGGTAATTTGATTGAAAGCACTAACATGCATATATATTTTTCCATTAATTCTATTGCCCATTAATTTTTTTAATTAAGCAATTATACAAGTTAGCCAAATTAAATGTGCAATTTTTATTATATCAGTTTCATGAAAGTAAAAAAGAAATGAAGACAATGTGAATATATAATAATAATAGGTGATCAGTCAGTTTATTATGGTATGCCCATACAATAAAGTACCATAAAGCCATTTAAAATAAAGCTGTGGAGAATTATTTATCGAAATTGTGTAAAGAAAATCAGATTGCAAACAGTATATGTCATTATCTTATTTAGAGAAAACAATATACTTGAATAGAAAAAATTCTGAAAGAATATATACCTCAAACATTAAACAGCAATTTTTCCTCAAACTGGGAGCATAGGTAACCTTTTATTCCTTTCCTAATAAATCATTTATAATTTTTCTGAAATTGACATGCATCACTTATATTACTAGCGTGTTTTATAAAAAAGTGATACAAGCTTCAGTAATTGTTTAATAATCAAACTCTATCTACTGTAAGTTGGAACATATCAAAGGTCAAAGCATAGAAATAATGGATTTAACAACCTTCTATATGTGCATTTTAACACCTAAAACTGGCAACTATTTGTGTATGGTACCCTTTGTTGAAAAATACTAATAACAAAAATAGCCACTAAATGGTACAAACTTTCAGTTTCAATACTAATAAGTTCTGGGAATCTAATGTATAGCACAGTGATTGTAGTTAATTATACTGTATTACATACTTAAAGTTGCCAAGAGGGTAGATCTTAATGTTCACACCACAAAAAGAAAATGGCAATTATGTGACATGATAGAGGTATCAACTACAGTGGTAGTCATTCTGCAATATATTAATACAGCTGTATCAAATCAACGTTGTTCATTTAAATGTACACAATGTTATATGTCAATTATATCTCAATAAAGCTGGAAAAAATAAAATATTGCTGCTGCTGGGGAGCAGGCAAATGAGCCCAACTCTAATTAAGGACTGGACTGAGTAGTCATCCTCCCAAATGACAAGACCTATTTTCTTGAAACAATCTGTAACTGATTTTGCAAAACGAGAAAGCAACTCTTAGAATTTCAGAATATCAGCTAGTACCACACAAGGAAAAAAAAAGTCTGAATGAGGAAGAAGAATATGAGCAGTACTATGTGTGAGGCTTACCCCTAAGTAAACAACATGGCATTTTTCCTCATAAATAGTCTGCGATTCTCTGTGAAGATTTTATAGGAACTCCCTGTGTTTGGCCTCACCCCACTAATGCTCAGAACAGAGCATTATTGCACCATGTTTGTTACTTGTGTAAACACACTTCTCCCCATGGACTGTATGTGGAGTTTGTGAAGAAATGCTGTGTCATGGCCTTATGCCGGATATTCTGAAGGCTTCCTTTTTGCTGTCTAGTTATTCTGTTTTTGTGTGGAGCTTTAGACAGATTGACAAATCATGTCCCCAGCTGGAATCTTATCTTCACAATACATTTTTCAGGGGAAAAAAAATTAACTTACAAACAGTATAGATTACAGGATCAGTAGGATACCAATTTCTCTAAAAAGCATTGATAACATATAAAAGGACACCTTGCTATCTAAATCTGATTTCTGTTAGGGGGAGTTTACACAGAAATGTCCTATAACAAGGCATTCTGAGTTATCTAAAATCTATTTGGTAGCAGCAGTTTGGTTAGTGTGAAATTATCAGGAAATGTCTCCTGGGTTCAAATAGGAGCACTCAAAATTTAATTAAATATTGGAAGTTACATCTTAATCATACACACTGAAGATGAGATTTCAGGAAATGAGGTGATTTTTACTTACTTCTCTATTACCTCTATCCTCTAGAAATTTTCTAAATCGAACTCGAGTGTTTTATTTTCTAAGGAAAGATTTCACATAGTGACTCACATTTCAAAATTTCTTTAAGGAGAAAAGATCTAAGTCAGTTCAATGTGAATTGTATGATTGACCATCAGTTTGTTGCTCCTTCAAAATTAAAAGCATCAAACAGAGGCACCTTTTTGATCCAAACAAGCTTTGCAATCACCTGAATACATGATGATTAAAAGATATATTCTAAGAAACATGCTTCCTAACTGCCTCCAAACAATTCTGCACAACTCTAAGTAAAATTCATCTTCTTTATTTACTATATTAAGCCAATAAATTTTTGAAAGAAAAAGAGTCTGTAATGAAATAGTAAAGAAAATTATTTTCCTCATAATGACTACGTTTTTTAATCAGGTCGCCGTGAATTCAATAAAACCAATCTATTTTTGCTTTGCCTGCCTTGTTGAGATCAATTCTTCAACTGCAAAAGGAATAAAAAAAACTTAATGTCTGAGTTACAATCAATATAATTTATTCCAGAATCCACTCCCATTTTCTTCAAATGATGTACCTAAGGTCTTTGGACATGGCAACCCACTCCGGTATTTTTGCCTGGAGAATCCCCAAGGACAGAGGAGCCTGGTGGGCTACAGTGCATGAGGTCGCAAAGAGTTGGACATGACTGAGCATCAGCATCAGCATCATCAAGGTCTTTGGACATGTACCTCCATGTCCACTGATGTGAGTGTAAAAATAAAGTGTATCCTAAATAGAGTAATGCAATAGGCTTCCCTGATAGCTCAGTTGGTAAAGAATCTGCCTGCAATGCAGGAGACTCCGGTTCGATTCCTGGGTCAGGAAGATCTGCTGGAGAAGGGATAGGCTACCCACTCCAGTATTCTTGGGCTTCCCTTGTGGCTCAGCAGGTAAAGAATTTGCCTGCAATGTGAGAGACCTGGGTTCAATCCCTGGGTTGGGAAGATCCCTTGGAAAAGGGGAAGACTACCCACTTCAGTATTCTGGCCTGGAGAATTCCATGGACTGTATAGTCCACTGGGTCACAAAGAGTCGGACAGGACTGAGAGACTTTCACTTTCACTTCACTTTCAAATATAACAGTGGCAGCAAAAACCAATGAGATGTATATGGTCTGTGGTATGTGGGGTATTTTGAGAGGCAATAGAAATGCAAATGTCTATGATATAAACATGTAAGACATGAATCCTATGTCGCAAAAGCTTATGCTCCTGTAGAGGTCAAATGGGCTGTTTGCACAAAAATATATCATTTAGGGCAGATCTTTATAATAATGATCCCATAATGAGTGCTCAATAAAGGACAGAAATGGAATGGACCTATCAGAAGCAAAAGATATTAAGAAGAGGTGGCAAGAATACACAGTAGAACTATACAGAAAAGATCTTCACGACCCAGATAATCACGATGGTGTGATCACTCACCTAGAGCCAGACATCCTGGAATGTGAAGTCAAGTGGGCCTTAGGAAGTATCACTACAAACAAAGCTAGTAGAGGTGATGGAATTTCAGTTGAACTATTTCAAATCCTGAAAGATGATGCTGTGAAAGTGCTGAACTCAACATGCCAACAAATTTGGAAAACTGAGCAGTGGCCACAGGACTAGAAAAGGTCAGTTTTCATTCCAGTCCCAAAGAAAGGCAATGCCAAAGGATGTTCAAACTACCGCACAATTGTACTCATCTCACACGCTAGCAAAGTAATGTTCAAAATTCTCCAAGCCAGGCTTCAGCACTATGTGAACCATGAACTTCCAGATGTTCAAGCTGGTTTGAGAAAAGGCAGAGGAACCAGAGATCAAATTGCCAACATCTGCTGGATCATGGAAAAAGCAAGAGAGTTCCAGAAAAACATCTATTTCTGCTTTATTGACTATGCCAAAGCCTTTGACTGTGTGGATCACAATAAAGTGTGGAAAATTCTGAAAGAGATGGGAATACCAGACCACCTGACCCGCCTCTTGGTAAACCTGTATGCAGGTCAGGAAGCAACAGTTAGAACTGGACATGGAACAAAAGACTGGTTCCAAATAGGAAAAGGAGTACATCAAGGCTATATATTGTCACCATGCTTATTTAACTTATATGCAGAATACATTATGAGAAAAGCTGGGCTGGAAGAAGCACAAGCTGGAATCAAGATTGCTGGGAGAAATATCAATAACCTCAGATATGCAGATGACACTACCCTTATGGCAGAAAGTGAAGAATAACTAAAGAGCATCATGGTGAAAGAGGAGAGTGAAAAAGTTGGCTTAAAACTCAACATCCAGAAAACTAAGATCATGGCGTCCAGTCCCATCAGTTCAGTTCAGTTCAGTTCAGTCGCTCAGTCGTGTCCGACTCTTTCACTTCATGGTAAATAGATGGAGAAACAGTGAAACAGTGGCAGACTTCATTTTTGGAGACTCCAAAATCACTGTAGATGGTGTCTGCAGTCATGAAATAAAAAGACGCTTACTCCTTGGAAGAAAAGTTATGACCAACCTAGACAGCATGTTAAAAAGCAAAGACATTACTTTGCTAACAAAGGTCCATCTAGCCAAGGCCATGGTTTTTCCAGTAGTCATGTATGGATGTGAGAGCTGGACTATAAAGAAAGCTGAGCACCAAAGAATTGATGCTTTTGAACTGTGGTGTTGGAGAAGACTCTTGAGAGTCCCTTGGACTGCAAAGAGATCCAACTAGTCCATCCTAAAGGAGATCAGTCCTGAGTGTTCATTGGAAGGATTGATGTTGAAGCTGAAACTCCAATATTTTGGCCACCTGATGCGAAGAGCTGACTCATTTGAAAAGACCCTGATGCTGGGAAAGATTGAAGGCAGGAGAAGAAGGGGATGACAGAGGATGAGCTGGTTGGATGGCAGCATTGACTCAATGGACATGAGTTTGAGTAAAGTCCAGGAGTTGGTGATGGACAGGGAGGCCTGGTGTGCTGCAGTCCATGAGGTCGCAAAGAGTCAGACACAACTAAGCGACTGAACTGAACTGAACTGAATGAGTCACTTTCCCTGTACCAATGCTCCATTGTCACTCCTGTCATGAGGCTGAGTCTATTTAGTTACTCAGTTGAATTTTGGCAAGTCTTTTAACTTTCTTTACCAGTAGAATCTGGCAAATATGACTCTGCACATGTTCTCAGTTCAGTTCAGTCACTCAGTACATGTTCTAGTCTGCCTTTAAAAGGCCTTACAGTTTCTGCTTTCACTCTTTGAAGCCCTGAGATCACTGTGCCTGACAAAATTAAATATGAGATGAAAGATTAAAAAAAAGAATATGAGATGAAAGAATGTGTACAGAAAGAAGCTCAGGCACCCTGGCCGTCACAAGGGAGCCTGCCCAGACCACCCAGAGAGAACAGCAGAATTACCTGACTACCCACCAAGCCAGACAAAGAATACAAGGGGTTTGATTTCAGCTACTTCATTTTGGGGTAGTTTGTTAGGCAGCAATAAGTAAAGTAGCACTTCAGCTATTTATCCTTCCAACAAATATTTATGTATGGAGTGCAAACTATATGCCAGTCACCAGTGCTGGACAAACAGGTGAACATCAACAATGGTCCCTTTTTCCAAGGCCTTTACATCTACTGCTTGAGGTAAAGGAAGGGAAAGACCGATGATTTAAATATAGTGAAATGAATAATAACTTTACATACAAAGAGGCAATGGCTGTGAGAAAAACAAAGCAGGATAAAGGGAGAGTGACTGAAGTGGGCAGTGACAAAGAAGACTTTCAGAGGTTTTCTGGTTTTTTTATGTTTAATTAGAAACCTGAATGTTGAGAAGAAATAAGCCAGGCCAAAAATTGTGAGGGAACAGCTTTCTATCAATAAACACTATCTGTCAACACACATGAGATCAGGCTTCCATTCCTTGGAGACATCAAGGTTGTGGGCAAGAGGGCAATGACTTCTGGAGGGTGGCGAAGTTGAGTTCCGAGAAACAGGTGCTAAAAGGATCTCATGGGACCTGGTGCACCATAGTAAGGTCTGTTATATTTGACATAATGAGAATTTTCTTCACTTTTAACATTTAGTTATATAAAGACACAAATATCCATTGCTAGAAATGATTCAACCAACACAGCAACAGACTCCCACTTAACCTCTAATAAGGCCCGCCTGTTGTAATGGCCATTTTGTCCCTTGATTTAAAAATAAAATCTGGGACTATCCTGAAGGTCCAATGGTTAAGACTCCATTCTTTAACCACAGGGGTGCAGGTTGAATCCTTGGTTGGGAAACTAAGATCCCACATGCCATCTGGCACAACCAAAAAAATTATAATAAAATCTGCATCAGTATGAGCTTTAGAAATTGTTGCATGGATTCACATTTGACAAGCAAAAAGTTACCGCTGGGAGTCATGTCTTTAAAGTAGCTTGTTTTTATCCCAGAAATGCCTGACATTGGAGGGAAATGATATTCAAATTTGGGTCCAACGATTAGGGGTTCAGAAAGCAAGTATTGTGAGGACGGTTCTGAAACTGAAGAAGCTGTCACTCAGAAACTCAGAAGGAAAGCTGAGGCAAGCAACAAAAGCCTTTTCAGGGCTCCTTGCGCTGTGCAGTTGAAACAGTGGTTGATTTTATAGCTAATAAGGCATTAAACTGAATCTCTTAAGCTTTTCATATTGAAAGTAATTGTAAATTGAATTTGCTAAAACAATAACTTAAAGAGTTAAGACTTGAATGTTGTCGGAGCACAGCAAATGATGTGGAATTTAAAGAACCACTGAAACAAGTGTCTTTGAGTACTTTATTGATCTGCCAGAAGCAGCTACTGTTAACCCTAAGCTTTGCTTGGCAAGTGGAATTATTGTGCATTGATTATTCATCATGGAGTCAGGCTATCAGACTCCAGCTCCAGGTGGGATGGTCATTTACATTTCAACACTTTGCCTCAATAGAAATAATGTGTCTTGGAAAGAGCAAAGAGATAGCATGTCACCCAGGTTCAGGGGCTTCATTGTGTGGTTTGTAAAAGCATCAGTCCTATTTCTGTTATCCCATATGTGGGTGTCTGTCTCCAAATATAGACTTTGTATAGGGATTACCAGTCACACTGAATCAGAGCCCCATTAAGGATCTCATCTTAACTTGCTTATCTCTGTAAGGACTCTATTTCCAAATAAAGTCACACTCTGAGATACTAAGGGTTAGGGCTCCAATATATGGATTTTGGGGAAAGAGAGACACAATTCAACTCCTAAGAGTGATAGTCCAAAAGGGTAACAAATGACAGTATTCTCAGTCTTGGCCATGCTTCATCATCTCCTGGCAAGCTTTGAAAAAATTAGCTCTACCTGGTTCCCACTTTCATTTTCTTTGATTTAATTAGTCTGGGTTAGGAGCCCAGGCATAAATATTATAAACAAGCATCTTAGGTAGTTCTAAAGTGTAGCCAGAATTGAAAACTATTCATTAAATATCTCATTTATTATAATATTTAAAAATAGGATCTACTCATTCAGAATGAACACTGTAATATAGGTCAGTTATTTTAAGCACCATGAGGGAAGAGACTCTCTTCATTGATCAGCAACATATCCCTAGCAGTATCTTGTCTGTGGTAGCTTTCCCATAAATATTAATGGAAGAATGAACATGTAAATAAATTCAATATACTCACTGAGTATCTACCATATGTTAAGCATTACAGTGAGCACTGAAGACATGTAAATATTTTTTCAGTAAGTTAATGAGTGGATGAAGGAATGAGATTATATTCAATATTCTCTTCTGGTATAGGAAATGGGATTTTACAATATAAGAGTTAGCATTTTCAGTATGCTGGAAAAAATCCACTGTAACAAAAATGTTTATTTTAAATCAATTAAACAGCTTGCCTTTTGCCTAGAAATTTTTGTGATTTTTTTCTTGTCTTTCTTTTTTTCTTTTTGTAATGGTTCTTACACAGCTAGATGTTGGGGCCATCCTCTTTTACTGAGTATATACATGTTTATGTGACATCTGATAGACTCTTTATTGACACATTTTAGTATCACTGTATAATGTTTAAGAGTTGGCATTACTCTATAGGAGAGAAAGACGGATGGTATACACAGAATTATCATAAGAAATTCTTGCATTCAAATACCATTTTGATGTCATTGCCAATAGAGTAATATAATCTAAGATAGAGATGTCAAAGTTTATCCTTCACAGCATTTGTCAGAGATCAACTAGAATAAAAAGATGAGCAATTACTTGTTGAATCTGATTGGTTTTGATATCTAGACTAGATAGTAATTTTAACCCAGTGAAAAAACTTCTTTAGGTTTTTTTGTTTTTTAAGAGTCCTAGGAATTATGGGGAACTTCATGCACTTGTTTGTTTATCCACCCATCCAACCAGGTCTGCTATTACCAGGTACAATAGCCTCTGTGGAAGTTGTAAAAAGGGGTCCTCCTTGGTAAATATATTACAAAATAGCTGCCATTCCTTAGGTCTTTACTACAGATCTACATCAGGGTACACACCATGGCAAGCTGGATTTCAGTGCACTGCTTCCCTTAGGTAGATGTTTTTGTATATGATGCTAGTCATCATATAAAGAAACCCTGCATCCAGCAAATGTCTATGAAGGACCCACCATGTGCCAGGCCTGGGCTGGGCTCTGAATGTACAAAGATGAATGAGATATGGTCCTGCCCCTCTGGAAGTCCACAGTCCACTTAGGCAGACCCAAACCTAAGGAATAAGTTAAGATAATGTAAACAGTGAGGGCAAGAGTCACGTGAGAAATATAGCCAAGACCTCATGGAGGAGGTGATATTGGAAATGAGACCTTGAAAGTGAATAGGACTTTATCATGTAGAAAAAACTAACAGACAAACAAAAACAGAGAGTGAATAGTAAATGCCAATGTGTAATCACAGTAAGACATAACTAGGGGAAGTCAAACAACCCTAGAAAGATGGGGAAAGGATTGAGGGGATGGAAATGGCTGGAAAATTAACTGGGAAATGTACATTGTCAACAGACAACTCATATTATCTGGATAATAGATACAGATGGATCTATTCATTTAAGACAGGAGAAAAGATTTGGGTTAGAAAGCAAGGATTAGGCAAACCCATACTGGGGGGGGGAAATGCACTTGTTCATCTCGGAAAACAGGAAATTTTCACTATCATAAGGAACTTCCGTTCCTTAAGACATGTCTTTGAATTATTTAGTTAATCAGATAAATAGATTTTGAAATGTCTCATGCTGTATTTCATTTAAAGTATGTTTTCACTAAAATGAAATTGAAGCATCAACCCAGATTGGTCAATTCATTTTGGTTTAAATCCTTAAATTCAAGGTACAGGATAATTTTCCAATATTTTTCATCTACAAATAACGAAACTCAAGCTGTGTGACTTCTTTTGTCAGCATTGAGGAGGGGTAAAGACGCTGTTAATCCTGGGGTACTCATTGCTTTGCCCTGAAGCCAGCAAATATTTTTCGGTAAAACTGCATACACCTCTCTGAGTCTTTGGCTTATAACCATCTTTTGTTTTCTTCCCTGTTTGACCTCTGCACAGCTGTAAAAGTTTGTAATAATTAACCAACCCAGTTAATGATTAGTAATGATTTGACATTACATGGTATCATAACAATCTGTGGCTGCCTAGTTTCCATGAAATTTAAATTTCAAACATAGCTGTCAGTCTATGTTCTTTTTCTTTTTTCAGATGCTTATATTTTCTTAGTGCCTTCAGGCTCTGTAAGTTCCTACTTAGCTAAAATAACATGGAATCTAACTTGAAAAATTCAGTGGAGTTTAACTATAAATCATTCTGTGTTACATTCAAACTAGAGGTTTTGAAATTGATCACATCAGCAATGTGTGGCTCTAATTGCATTAGGTTATCTGATAATGTTCTAACGTAACAATTTTCGAAGAGTGTTGTTTTAAAGATATTTCTTTGGAATGAATGGCAGCATCAGGCATTGAACACAAAAGGAAACTGTCAAAATGAAAATCAGTTATGGTCATACATAGGGCCAAATTAATTGCCTTGTCAGACTATACAATTGATGCATATCATTGCAACTCTGTGAATTGGGAGGCTTTATGTATTAATCGTTTTTTACCATAGTTCTGCTTTGCTATATAAAAATAATTTCAGAACACTTTGTGAACTCCTCAAGGGTAAATTAAACAGGGCTCACTTTTGCATCTTTAGCATTTGGCCTATGTCCAGTATATACTAGGTATTCAAAATGCATTTAACAACCAAATGAAGAGCAGTGATAACCTCATCCTAGATACTAAACTCTATGTAGATTGTTTTCTGCAAATTTGCTCATTAAGACTTCACAATAGCACCATGAAATCATTGCTGCTGCTGCTGCTAAGTCACTTCAGCCGTGTCTGACTCTGTGCAACCTCATAGTCGGCAGCCCACAAGGCTCCTCCGTTCCTGGGATTCTCCAGGCAAGAACACTGGAGTGGGTTGCCATTTCCTTCTCCAATGAAATCATTACCATTGTTAATTTTACAGATGATAAACAGAGACATCAAAAGGTCTCACAGCTAGTAAAGGATAAAGAATGTGTCTTGGTGGCTCTAAACTCCCCTTTCTTAACTGCTATGCTATACTAGATGAGGACTTAAGAAGTTTAAGCAACTAGTGACTGACCTGTGTGAATCTTCATTTCTATAGTGTGATAGCATCAACACGAACATGGGATTCTGTCTAGGAAATTAAATTCTCATCTATTACACTCATAAACTTTGACCCCGAATGAGGGAAAGGGGCATTTCCCTACACTAAGCAATAGATGTAGAGGTCCTACAATTCACTTCAGTGCTGACACTAACTGGAGTTAGTGTAGATCCCACAGGTTAAAGTAGGGAACTAGGAGGAGAAAAAAAAGAAGAAGAATAGCAAAAAGAAAGAGGAAGAAAGGAAGAGAGAAAACATCCCAGGGTTGTGTTGATATCTAAATGAGATATAGTTGTAAAAGTACTTTGAGGTAGAGAAAGCAAATGTGCAAGGGATAATCACAGAATAGTACTGGTAACTATCAGTAAGCCTTGGGAACGAAATGTCAATACCAGTGGAGAAAACAACAGTAAATAAGACACTATAAAGCAAAGTAAATTAAAAAGAATGACTTGACTAGTTATTTTCTGAAATTATTGGCAAAATGCACTCTCATAACCCAGTTAGTGACACAGAAATCTTCCTTTCTCCTCTGTGTGTAGAGGATGAATGTGCTTTAACTGGGGAAAACTCTTCCTGCTGCTTCATTCACAGCACAAAATGACAGCACAGAGAACCTGGCTTGAACCCACTGGCATCAAATAGATCTAGGCATTCCAATGTCACAAATAGCCCAAAAAGACTATTTCATGACATTTACCAGGCAGTTCATACAGCACTGGACCACCCTAAAATAATCCTCCTATTTCCTCTCTACCATTCACAACAAAGAAAAGCAACAATCCAGGTTTAAAGAGTCACTCGGAGATACAATCAGTGACTACAGGTGAATGAATTATATTTCACTCAAAATGATTTATCACTCACAGCAGAAACATTCAACACAGGGTGAAATGGGATGTTTGGAAGCAGAGGCTTCAGCACTATGTGAACCATGAACTTCCAGATGTTCAAGCTGGTTTGAGAAAAGGCAGAGGAACCAGAGATCAAATTGCCAACATCTCCTGGATCATGGAAAAAGCAAGAGAGTTCCAGAAAAACATCTATTTCTGCTTTATCGACTATGCCAATGCCTTTGACTGTGTGGATCACAATAAACTGTGGAGAATTCTTCAAGAGATGGGAATACCAGACCACCTGATCTGCCTCTTGAGAAATCTGTATGCAGGTCAGGAAGCAACAGTTAGAACTGGACATGGAACAACAGACTGGTTCCAAATAGGAAAAGGATCACATCAAGGCTGTATATTGTCACCCTGCTTATTTAACTTCTATGCAGAGTACATCATGAGAAACGCTGGACTGGAAGAAACACAAGCTGGAATCAATATTGCCGGGAGAAATATCAATAACCTCAGATATGCAGATGACACCACCTTCATGGCAGAAACTGAAGAGGAACTAAAAAGCCTCCTGATGAAAGTGAAAGTGGAGAGTGAAAAAGTGGGCTTAAAGTTCAACATTCAGAAAACAAAGATCATGGCATCCGGTCCCACCACTTCATGGGAAATAGATGGGGAAACAGTGGAAACAGTCTCAGACTTTACTTTTCTGGGCTCCAAAATCACTGCAGATGGTGACTGCAGCCATGAAATTAAAAGACGCTTACTCCTTGGAAGGAAAGTTATGACCAACCTAGATAGCATATTCAAAAGCAGAGACATTACTTTGCCAACAAAGGTTCATCTAGTCAAGGCTATGGTTTTTCCTGTGGTCATGTATGGATGTGAGAGTTGGACTGTGAAGAAGGCTGAGTGCCGAAGAATTGATGCTTTTGAACTGTGTGGTGTTGGAGAAGACTCTTGAGAGTCCCTTGGACTGCAAGGAGATCCAACCAGTCCATTCTGAAGATCAGCCCTGGGATTTCTTTGGAAGGAATGATGCTAAAGCTGAAACCAGTACTTTGGCCACCTCATGAGAAGAGTTGACTCATTGGAAAAGACTCTGATGCTGGGAGGGTTTGGGGGCAGGAGGAAAAGGGGACAACAGAGGATGAGATGGCTGGATGGCATCACTGACTCGATGAACGTGAGTCTGAGTGAACTCCGGGAGTTGGTGATGGACAGGGAGGCCTGGCGTGCTGCAATTCATGGGGTCGCAGAGTCGGACATGACTGAGCGACTGAACTGAACTGAACTGAAGTGCTAAAAACAAACAAATGCCCTAGAAGGACATGAATGGCAGGCTGTTTATCTAGTGTTCTAAGCAAGATTCCAGAAGTGATCCTTAAACTGTGGGACAATTCACCAAGGTACCACAAGTGCCTTGAGAAAAGGGATCTGAAAAGTCCATTTTGTTCTTTAAGCCACTGTTTAAAAGCCACTTCATCAGAAGTCTTTTAATCTTCAGGCTAGACTGCTGCTGCTGCCAAGTCACTTCAGTCATGTCTGACTCTGTGCACCCCCATAGATGGCAGCCCACAAGGCTCCCCCGTCCCTGGGATTCTCCAGGCAAGAACACTGGAGTGGGTTGCCATTTCCTTCTCCAATGCATGAAAGTGAAAAGTGAAAGTGAAGTCGCTCATGTCCGACTCTTAGAGACCCCATGGACTGCAGACTACCAGGCCCTCGATCCATGGGATTTTCAAGGCAAGAGTACTGGAGTGGGGTACCATTGCCTTCTCCTCAGGCTAGACTAGGTCCTCTGTATACATTATTAACAAACTCTGTTCCTTTACCTCAAAGCTTTTATAGAAATTTTAACTTTTTGCATTTTTGTTACAACAAATTAAAAAATACTCAAGAATGTTCTCTGATATACTCAACACTCAGATTCAACAACTGTTGTAATTTACTACGTTGCTTCATCTACCCCTTTCCTTCTCTTTTTTCTTTTATTTCTGTGAAATCTTTATTTTTATTTTCTTTATTGAAGAACTGTTAATGTACAACATTAAATAAGTTATAAGTATACAATATAGTTGCTTCACAATTGTAAAAGCTGTACTCCATTTATAGTTACTATGAAATACTGTCTCTGTTTCCTGTACTGTACAATATATTCTTATAGCTTATTTTATACATAATAATTTGAACCTCTTAATTTCCTAACCCTATTTTGATCCTCCTCACTTTCCTCTTCCCACTGGAAACCACTAGTTTGTTCTCTGTATCTGTGAGTCAGTTTCTCTTTTTGTTATATTCACTACTTTCTGTTGTTTTTTAGATTCTACATACAAGTGCTATCATACATTGTTTGTCTTGCTCTGATTATTTCACTTAGTATGATCCATCCTGTTGCAAATTACAAATTTTCATTCTTTTTTATGGCTGAGCAGTATTCCATTGTGTGTGTGTGTGTGTGTGTGTGTGTGTGTATGTGTTTATATCACATCTTCTTTATCCATTCATCTGTTGATGGATACTTAGGTAGTTTCCATCTCTTGGTGATTGTAAATAATGCTGTTATGAATTTTGGGTAGCATGTATTTTTTTGAATTAGTGTTTCGTTTGTTGTTTTTGTTTTGGATATATACCCGAAAGGACCTGTTGGGTCATATGGTAGTTATATTTCTGGTTTTCTGAGAAACCTCCATACTGTTTTCCACAGTGTTTGTATATTGATGAAATATTTAAAGCCAAACCTAGGGATCATGTCAATTCATCTCTGAAGTCTTCAAAATGAGTGCCTCAAAAATGATAAATTTTTTCACAACCACTGTATCCACCAAGGTTCCACCCAAAAGCAGAACCTAAAACAAAGGCTTGTATGCAAGTAATCTCTTTGGGAAGTGATCCCAAGGGAGAAAACAGGGCTGGGAAGAATGGAACAGGGAAGGCGGGGAAGCCAACCCAAGATGCATTACAAGAGGATCAGCCCTGGGGACACCTGGGGCTTGATTCTGTGGAGTAGTCCGTGACAAGCTGTTGAATTTTATTCAGATTGTGCATAGAGTGACCAAAGTGGGGAAAGGGGTTATCCACCAGTTCCCATACTGCCTATAGTTAGGGATTCCCCATGGGATAAGTATTAACTTTTTTACACTCCCAGGTTTGCAATGGAGTGCTTTAGAATAAGACAGAAGGGCTAGAAATGTGGCTACTGGTGATCTACAGGAGGCAAAGAGAAGCTCGGAGCAGAAGCTGAGAGGTCTGTGAGGCACTTTTGCAGAGGTGTTATCAGTTTCCACCTGTACAGCTCTGTGTACCAACAGCAACAGCTAGATAAACACAGAGCTGAGAGGACCAGACCTAAAACACAAGAGGTGCCTGACACAACTATAATGCCATTGCCACAGCTAACCAAATTCATCCTGATTCCTTAGTACCATCTAACAGTCTAAAATCAAATTTCCCCAATTGCCTCAAAAATGTCTTTTAGAGCTGCTTTGGCCTAATTAGGATCCAAACAAGGACCAAAAATTATATCTTTAATTAGTTAAGGCTACTATGTCCTCAAATCTCTTTTATTCTAGACTAGTCCTCCCTCACCATTTTTTATGCCATTATTCAAAAAGAAAAAAAAAATGTTAATTGTCTAAAGATTGTTCTGCTTTGGTTTTGACACATTAGAGAGTCGTTTCACTTATTTCTCTATTCCCAATATTTTCAGGAAGGATCATAACTCTATAGGCTTTATTCTACTCGGATATAACTTTTGCGGTAATAAAATATGACAAGTGATGCCATGTGCTTCATAGCGCACCCCAACAGCAAACACATGTAGTGGAAAGAATGTGGTCCCCAAAAAGATATTTTTCTAAAATGTAATTCTACATTGTAATCCCCAGAATCTGTGAATATTATGTTATATGGGGAAAAAATGTGATTAATTTAAGGACTGTAAAAAGATGAACTTATCCTAGATCATTTGAGTAGACTGTAAATGCAATCACATATATTCTCATCAAAGACAGGCAGAGGGCCTGTGCGAAAATGCAGTCGGAGACTGGAGTGATGGGGCCACAAACCCAGCAACCAGAAGCTAGAAGACACAAGGAATGATTTCTTCAGAGTCCCTGAAAGGAATGCAGCAGAGCTGGATTTCGGATTTCTATCCTCTAGAATTGAGACAGTACATTTCAGGTGAGCAAATGAATGTATCAGCCTGATCCCTCCCTCACAAAGTTCTCCAGGAACTTTCCTTCTAATGGTTCTATTCATTGATGAGTGTGATCTGCATTATTATTTAAGAGTAATAAAATGGTGCTTTGTGAATTCCCTTATTCTTTTCCCCTTTATTAGTAAAAGCCCTTTTATAAAGAATATTCCCTTACTAGGTTGGGCTCTTTGCTTATCCTAAAATGCTGTTCGTACTAGAAACACTAAAGATAAATCCTTAACTCTTCTGTTTTAATTGCTATTCCCCAATTAAGGAAACGCTCATGATAATAATTTTTTTTTCAAGGCAAGACTCTTTTATTTTTCTTAGCAATTGCATTTTATTTAGATTTTTAAAAAAATTTTTAATTGAAGGATAATTGCTTTACAGAATTTTGTGCTTTTCTGTCATACATCAACAGAAATCAGCCACAGTTCAGTTCAGTCACTTAGTCGTGTTCGACTCTTTGCAACCCCATGAACTGCAGCACGCCAGACCTCCCTGTCCATCACCAACTCCTGGAGTTCACCCAAACTCATGTACATCGAGTTGGTGATGCCATCCAACCATCTCATCCTCTGTCATCCCCTTCTCCTCCTGCCCCCAATCCCTCCCTGCATCAGTCTTTTCCAATGAGTCAACTCTTCCCATGAGGTGGCCAAAGTATTGGAGTTTCAGCTTCAACATCAGTCCTTCCAAAGAACACCCAGTACTGAACTCCTTTAGGATGGACTGGTTGGATCTCCTTGCAGTCCAAGGGACTCTCAAGAGTCCTCTCCAACACCACAGTTCAAAAGCATCAATTCTTCTGCACTCAGCTTTCTTCACAGCCCAACTCTCACATCCATGCATGACCACTGGAAAAACCATAGCCTTGACTAGAAGGACCTTTGTTGGCAAAGTAATGTCTCTGCTTCTGAATATGCTATCTAGGTTGGTCATAACTTTCCTTCCAAGGAGTAAGCGTCTTTTAATTTCATGGCTGCAGTCACCATCTGCAGTGATTTTGGAGCCCCCCCAAAATAAAGTCTGACACTGTTTCCACTGTTTCCCCATCTATTTCCCATGAAGTGATGGGACTGGATGCCATGATCTTAGTTTTCTGAATGTTCAGCTTTAAGCCAACTTTTTAACTCCCCTATTTCACTTTCATCAAGAGGCTTTTGAGTTCCTCTTCACTTTCTGCCATAAGGGTGGTGTCATCTGCATATCTGAAGTTATTGATATTTTTCCCAGCAATCTTGATTCCAGCTTGTGCTTCTTCAAGCCCAGCATTTCTCATGATGTACTCTGCATAGAAGTTAAATAAACAGGGTGACAATATACAGCCTTGATGTACTCCTTTTCCTATTGGGAACCAGTCTGTTGTTCCATGTCCAGTTCTAACTGTTGCTTCCTGACCTGCATATAGGTTTCTCAAGAGGCAGGTCAAGTGGTCTCATATTCCCATCTCTTTCAGAATTTTCCACAGTTTATTGTGATCCACACAGTCAAAGGCTTTGGCATAGTCAATAAAGCAGAAATAGATGTTTTTCTGGAACTCTCTTGATTTTTCCATGATCCAGCAGATGTTGGCAATTTGATCTCTGGTTCCTCTGCCTTTTCTAAAACCAGATTGAACATCTGGAATTTCACGGTTCACGTATTGCTGAAGCCTGGCTTGGAGAATTTTGAGCATTACTTTACTAGCGTGTGAGATGAGTGCAATTTTGTGGTAGTTTGAGCATTCTTTGGCATTGCCTTTCTTTGGGATTGGAATGAAAACGGACCTTTTCCAGTCCTGTGGCCACTGCTGAGTTTTCCAAGTTTGCTGGCATATTGAGTACAGCACTTTCACAGCATCATCTTTCAGGATTTGAAATAGCTCAACTGGAATTCTATCACCTCCACTAGCTTTGTTCATAGCGATGCTTTCTAAGGCTCACTTGACTTCACATTCCAGGATGTCTGGCTCTAGGTGGGTGATCACATCATCGTGATTATCTTGGTCATGAAGATCTTTTTTGTACATTTCTTCTGTGTATTCTTGCCATCTCTTCTTAACATCTTCTGCTTCTGTTAGGTCCATACCATTTCTGTCCTTTATCGAACCCATCTTTGTATGAAATATTCCCTTGGTATCTCTAATTTTCTTGAAGAGATCTCTAGTCTTTCCCATTCTGTTGTTTTCCTCTATTTCTTGATCGCTGAGGAAGGCTTTCTTATCTCTCCTTGCTATTCTTTGGAACTCTGCATTCAGATGCTTATATCTTTCCTTTCCTCCTTTGCTTTTCACTTCTCTTCTTTTCACAGCTATTTGTAAGGCCTCCCCAGACAACCATTTTGCTTTTTTGCAGTTCTTTTCCATACGCCCATATCCCCTCCCTCCCAGATCACCCTCTCATCTCTCTCTACATCCCACCCTTCACAGGCCCTGTGGCAGAGCCCCTGTTTGAGTTCCCTGAACCACACAGCAAATTCCCATTGGCTATATATTTTACATATGGTATTGTAAATTTCTATGTTACTCTTTCCATACATCTCCCCTTCTCCCTCCTCTCCTCTCACTATGTCCATAGATCTGTTCTCTAGGTCTGTTTCTCCATTGCTTCCCTGAAAATAAATTCATTAGTGCCATCTCTTCAGATTCCATATATATGTGTCCATATACAATGTTTATTTTTCTCTTTCTGACTCACTTCACTCTGTATAATAGGCCATAGTTTTGTCCACCTCATTAGAACAGATTCAAATGTGTTCCTTTGTATGGCTGAATAGTAGTCCATTGTATATATGTACAACAGCTCCTTTATCCATTCATCTGTCGATGGACATCTAGGTTGATTCCATGTTCTGCTGCTGCTGCTGCTCCTGCTAAGTTGCTTCAGTCGTGTCCAACTCTGTGCGACCCCATAGGCGGCAGCCCACCAGGCTCCCCTGTCCCTGGGATTCTCCAGGCAAGAATACTGTTCCATGTTCTAGCTATTGTAAATAGTCTGCAGTGAACATCAGGGTACATGTGCATAAGACTTTTAAAGAGCAGTTTTAGGTCCACAGCAGAATTAAGAAGAAAGTATAGCGATTTTGCATATACCTCCTTCTCTCACACAGCCTATCCCACTATCAACCTCCCCCACCAGAGTGGGACATTTGCTGCAATCAATGAAACTACAATAACACATTATCTCCCGAAGCCCATAGTTTATATTAGGGTTCACTCTTGGTGTACCTTCTGTGGATTTGGACATATATATATAATGACAAGTATCCACCATTACAGTACCATATAGAATAGTTTCACTGCTCTAAAAACCCTCCGTGTTTCACCTTTCGTGACAGTAATTTAAATTCTTATTTGTGTCATTGTTTAATATCTATCTCCCCTGCTAGAGTTTCAAACTGCACAATCAGAAAAAGATGTGAACCTTCTTCACTGCCTAATCCATCCTGCCTGCCACAGGGAAGGAACACACCTAAGACATTTTAATAAACAATACCTTCTACTATCTTGAGAAACCCCAGAGCTCCAAGAGGACTGTGGAGCTCTCCCCCTACCACTTCTGCTTGCCCTTGGTCACAAAGCAGTGAAATTACTTTATGGGGATTTTTTCCAAGACCTTATTAAAGCAAGAAAGTAAAACCCTCAGAGGCAACATCAGCACCTCCTTGTGAAGAGAACTAAACTTTGAAGAGAATGGATCTCAGAGATGTTTTGGTGAAGTTTTGGGCATTATTTTTCTCATCGGAACCATATTCTAGGATATCAAAGTGGAAAGGGACTTCAACAATCATCTAGTCAAGTGCTTAAAGAATGCAATTCAGAACAGCCACCACTAAAATAATAACAAAAACAACAGTAACAATAGTAATAATACATCATACAAAGCCCTAGGATAACTGAATCAACAGCTTCAGGAACAAGCCTAGGAATCTCTACTTTAAGTTTTTCAAGTAGTTCTGACATAGCCCATCTTAGCCTTGAGCTTGGAAATACTGCTATAGTTTCAAGGTTTTCAAGTTGATAGTTAATAACAAAACCTTTGGTAAAACTTCAGTTAATGTACAATATGTTTTTCAAAAATTAATTCATTCTAAAAATGGAAAATAAATAAATAATTTATTCTAAAAGTGCTGAGGGCCTACTAAGTGGCAAGTACTATTCTAGAAACTGGGGATACAGAAATAACAAAACCAAAAGGTCCCTATCCCCATAGAGCTTGTATTAGGAGAGAGGGAGTGCATAAAATGAGCTAAAAATAAATAGTAAACATATCCATACATAGCATAAGAGCTCATGTTTTAGAAACCTTAGGGCTTCCTGCTCCTGAAATGTACCTTCTCTACAAGCACGCAGCTGTGCCAAAACAAATGTTACCCAAGGTCACAGAGCTAGATCCGAGCAGGGTAGGACTATAGAAAATGTTCCTTTGCACCTTATCTTTGCAGGGTTCTTGGATGGTTTGTTCACTTGACTTGAGTGAACTTAACGAGGTTAAAGAGAGGAGGATCACTACTTTACAGGAGAATAGGCATGAACCAGACTCCATGCTGCACAGCCCCACTCCAAATCATCAGCAAGGAGGCACAGAGGTTCAGGGGCAAGAGTGTGTCTGAAGTGGCATTTAGTCCAGGGTTGCCAAACTGAATCAGTATTACTTAAAGACTCAGTCAAGCTCCTGAGTACTAGAAGCTTATTCTTATATTCTCATTTGGTGGGATGGGGGTGAGGCCTGGAAATATGTATTTTTAGAAATCTCTGTGTCAGAGTGTTTGTGTGTGTGTGCATGGGCAAGTAACAAATAAAAACAAACTCTTTAAAGCAAAAATAAATATGCTTGGTGTAGCTCAAAGAATCAAAGGAGAAGTTAAAACCACAGGCCATAAAATGTATAAGAACTAAAACAGCTCCAGGGGCCTGTGTAGCAACAATTAAAGGTAGGATTCTCCACAGGCCTTAGTTAGAAAGAATCAGCTTCTGGCATCATCCACACCTGGGCCACTCTACTGAAGATTAAATTACAATGGGGCTTCCCTGGTGGCGCAATGGTAAAGAATCCTCCTGCCAATTCAAGAGACATGGGTTTGATCCCTGATCCAGGAAGATCACATGTGCTGTGGAGCAACTAAGACTATGTGCCAGAATCCCTTAGCCTGTGCACTAGAGCAAAAGGCAAGGCAGAAAGGGAAAGATATACTGAACTGAATGCAGACTTTCAGGGAATAGCAATAAAAAATACTAAAGGCTTCTTAAGTGAACAGTGCAAAGAAATAGAGGAAAACAACAGAATGGGAAAGACTAGAGATTCCTTTAAGAAAATTAGACATACCAAGGGAATACTTCATGCAAAGATAGGCACAATAAAGGGCAGACATGACAAGGACAAAACAGAAGGAAAAGAGATTAAGAAGAGGTGGCAAGAATATACAGAGGAACTATACAAAAAAGGACTTATGACCTGGATTACCATGATGGTGTGGTCACTCACCTAGAGCCAGACAAACTGGAGTGTGAAGTCAAGTGGGCCTTAGAAAGCATTACTAGGAACCAAGCTAGTGGAGGTGATGAAATTTCACCTCAGCTATTTCAAATCCTAAAAGATGATGCTGTGAAAGAGCTGCCCTCAATATGTCCTCAAATTTGGAAAACTCAGCAATGGCCACAGGACTGGAAAAGGTCAGTTTTCATTCCAGTTCCAAAAAAGGGCAATGTCAAAGAATTTCACACTACTGCACAATTATACTCATTTCATATGCTAGCAAGGTCATGGTCAAAATCCTTCAAGCTAGGCTTCAGTAGTCCATGAACCAAGAACTTCCAGATGCACAGGTTAGATTTAGAAAAGGCAGAGGAACCAGAGATCAAATTGCCAACATTCACTGAATCATGGAGAAAGCGAAGGAATTCCAGAAAAATATCTACTTCTGCTTCATTGACTATGCTAAAGACTTTCACTGTGTGAATCATAACAAACTGTGGAAAATTCTTAAATACACAAGAATACCAGACCACCTTACCTTTCTCTTGAGAAACCTGTATGCGGGTCAAGAAGCAACAGTTAAAACCTTACATGGAACAATAAACAGGTTCAAAATTGGGAAAAGAATATGTCAAGGCTGTATATTGCCACCCTGTTTATTTAACTTATATGCAGAGTACACCAGAAGAACCACCAGGCTGGATGAATCACAAGCTGGAATCAAGATTGCTGGGAGAAATATCAATAACCTCAAATATGCAGATGACACCACTTTAATGGCAGAAAGTAAAGAGGAACTAAAGAGCCTCTTGTTGAAGGTGAAAGAAGAGAGTGAAAAAGCTGACTTAAAGCTCAACGTTCTCTGCCTCTTCTAACACACAGCTGCAAATGACTAGACTAGTTATATTTATTAGAATAAAGTAAAGGGTGCAGCTTATTCATACACACACTGAAGCAAAGCTGTTTGCTTTGTCAGGTTACAGAGAGGTAACCAGGATCATGGGCCCTGAGTTAAACTAGAAAGTGGCTTATAATGTTGTGTCCATCACAGCTTTCAACAAGATATCAATGTCTCAGGGCAGGCCCATGTAGAAGAATAAAACGGGTTTCTACTTAGGTTTCACCTTCCTAACTAACTTCTTTTTCCTCCCCCTCAGCATTTATATTTAGACCTACTCTTTACTCTTTCTGACCTCCCTTCTATTTTCTTTCATGTCTAACTCAGGGGTTAGCAAAGCACAGCCTATGGGCCAAATTCAGCCAGCTGCCTATCTTTTCATAGTCTTCAAATGAAAAATAATTTTAAATGATGGCACTTTAAATGATTATAAATGTATCTGTATAATTGCCTTGATCTTGCCTCTTTGCCTGCAAAGCCTGAAGTAGTTATAAACTGGGCCTCCAAGAATAAGTTTTTTGACCCCGGTCTAGCTCACAAAGGAGCATTCATGGACCAGAAAGGTTGCAAAAGAGTGCCCATTTTTACTTACAGTAGACTTTTTTAATATGGCTGTCATAGACTTGGAAATACATGCCATATGAATGTCCAGATGTGATCAAGATGGAATCTTGTGTCCTGAGGAGGCCTCACCAAGCTTTTTCTTTCAGAATGGGCTCAGATGTCTTTTCTCGGGATCCAAGAAACTCTATTCTCAAGCTGGTGGTGGATTTTTATTCACCCATTTGACAAACATGTGCTGAGTGCCCAGTAAAGACATGCCAGGCCCTGTAACAGAGGCTGGATATGCTTAAATGAATGAAATGCGTAAGTAAGTTCAGGACCTTGTGGAGATTGCAGTTTAATCATCCTGTGCAGAGAGTCCAGATGTCTGTGATGCTCAAAGGTAGTCTGTGATCCAGCGGCATCAGCATTACCTCCAAACTTATTAAAATTACAAATTCTGAGGAACTCCCTGACAGTCCAATAGTTAGGCTTTCACTGCCAGAGCCCTAGTTCCACCCCTGGTTGGGGAAATGAGATCCTGTAAGCCATGCGGCTTAGCCAAAAAAACAAAACAAACAAACAAAAAACAAATTCTGGGGCTCTAGAGTAGATCTCTTGAATCAGAAATCTGGATGGTGCTAGCCATGTGTGCTTGTGCCAGCACTCCAGGTGATTTTGACACATGCTTAAGTTTTAGAACTACTAAGCTAAAACCAGCAAGGTTTGTGCTGGGATAGTGGTTTCATGAACCAGGTATTAGGAAAGTATTTAGCCCTTTACAGTGCTAATGTCAGAAGGTACTTGGCCCACCTTACGTTAATTATTTATTTTTACTAAAGTTATAGAAAATAGTAAAAGTAAGCTACTGAATGCATAGGTGGCTGAACATGTGCAGAACAATGAGGTAGGCACTACAGTGAGTGTTCAGGCAATAAAGGCTGCCTTGCTGTTTTCCAGTGAAAAAGGAAACAAACCCATAGTATCAGCATACATATATACCAGGGATCAGCGAACATTTTCTGTAAAGGTCCAGATAGAGATATTTGAGGCTTCATAAGCATATGGTCTCTGTCCCAGCTATTCAACCATGCTATTGTAGCACAAGCATGCTAGTCTTGCCTTGAGAACCCCATGAACAGTATGAAAAGGCAAAATGATAGGATACTGAAAGAGAAACTCCCCAGGTCAGTAGGGGCCCAGTATGCTACTGGAGATCAGTGGAGAAGTAACTCCAGAAAGAATGAAGGGATAGAGCCAAAGCAAAAAGAATACCCAGCTGTGGATGTGACTGGTGATAGAAGCAAGGTCCGATGCTGTAAAGACCAATATTGCATAGGAACCTGGAATGTCAGGTCCATGAATCAAGGCAAATTGGAAGTGGTCAAACAAGGGATGGCAAGAGTGAATGTCGACATTCTAGGTATCAACAAACTGAAATGGACTGGAATGGGTGAATTTAACTCAGATGACCATTATATCTACTACTGCGGGCAGGAATCCCTCAGAAGAAATGGAGTGGCCATCATGGTCAACAAAAGAGTCCGAAATGCAGTACTTGCAATCTCAAATGCAGTAAATGCATTTGAAATGGAGTAGCCATCATGGTCCACAAAAGAGTCCGAAATGCAGTAAATGCAATCTCAAAAACAATAGAATGATCTCTGTTCGTTTCCAAGGCAAACCATTCGATATCACAGTAATCCAAGTCTACGCCCCAACCAGTAACCCTGAAAAAGCTGAAGTTGAATGGTTCTATGTAGACCTACAAGACCTTTTAGAACTAACACCCCAAAAAGATGTCCTTTTCATTATAGGGGACTGGAATGCAAAAGTAGGAAGTCAAGAAACACCTGAAGTAACAGGCAAATTTGGCCTTGGAATATGGAATGAAGCAGGGCAAAGACTAATAGAGTTTTGCCAAGAAAATGCACTGGCCATAACAAACACCCTCTTCCAACAACACAAGAGAAGACTCTATACACGGATATCACCAGATGGTCAACACCAAAATCAGACTGATTATATTCTTTGCAGCCAAAGATGGAGAAGCTTTATACAGTCAGCAAAAACAAGACCAGGAGATGACTGTGGCTCAAATCATGAACTCCTTATTGCCAAATTCAGACTTAAATTGGAGAAAGTAGGGAAAACCACTAGACCATTCAGGTATGACCTAAATTAAATCCCTTATGATTATACAGCAGAAGTGAGAAATAGATTTAAGGGCCTAGATCTGATAGATAGAGTGCCTGATGAGCTACGGAATGAAGTTCGTGATATTGTACAGGAGACAGGGATCAAGACCATCCCCATGGAAAAGAAATGCAAAAAAGCAAAATGGCTGTCTGGGGAGGCCTTACAAATAGCTGTGAAAAGAAGAGAAGCGAAAAGCAAAGGAGAAAAGGAAAGATATAAACATCTGAATGAAGAGTTCCAAAGAATAGCAAGAAGAGATATGTAAGCCTTCTTCAGCGATCAATGCAAAGAAATAGAGGAAAACAACAGAATGGGAAAGACTAGAGATCTCTTCAAGAAAATCAGAGATACCAAAGGAACACTTCATGCAAAGATGGGCTCGATAAAGGACAGAAATGGTATGGACCTAACAGAAGCAGAAGATAATAAGAAGAGATGGCAAGAATACACAGAAAACTGTACAAAAAAGATCTTCACGACCCAGATAATCACGATGGTGTGATCACTGACCTAGAGCCAGACATCCTGGAATGTGAAGTCAAGTGGGCCTTAGAAAGCATCACTACGAACAAAGCTAGTGGAGGTGACAGGATTCCAGTTGAGCTATTTCAAATCCTGAAAGATGATGCTGTGAAAGTGTTGCACTCAATATGCCAGCAAATTTGGAAAACTGAGCAGTGGCCACAGGACTGGAAAAGGTCCGTTTTCATTCCAATCCCAAAGAAAGGCAATGCCAAAGAATGCTCAAACTACAGCAAAATTGCACTCATCTCACACGCTAGTAAAGTAATGCTCAAAATTCTCCAAGCCAGGCTTCAGCAATATGTGAACCTTGAACTTCCTGATGTTCAAGCTGGTTTTAGAAAAGGCAGAAGAACCAGAGATCAAATTGCCAACATCTGCTGGATCATGGAAAAATCAAGACAGTTCCAGAAAAACATCTATTTCTGCTTTATCGACTATGCCAAAGCCTTTGACTGTGTGGATCACAATAAACTGTGGAGAATTTCAAGAGATGGGAATACCAGACCACCTGATCTGCCTCTTGAGAAATTTGTATGCAGGTCAGGAAGCAACATATAGAACTGGACATGGAACAGACTGGTTCCAAATAGGAAAAGGAGTTCGTCAAGGCTGTATATTGTCACCCTGCTTATTTAACTTCTATGCAGAGTACATCATGAGAAACGCTGGACTGGAAGAAACACAAGCTGGGATCAAGATTGCCGGGAGAAATCTCAATAACCTCAGATATGCAGATGACACCACCCTTATGGCAGAAAGTGAAGAGGAACTCAAAAGCCTCTTGATGAAAGTGAAAGTGGAGAGTGAAAAAGTTGGCTTAAAGCTCAACATTCAGAAAACGAAGATCATGGCATCCGGTCCCATCACTTCATGGGAAATAGATGGGGAAACAGTGGAAACAGTGTCAGACTTTATTTTTCTGGGTTCCAAAATCATTGTGGATGGTGACTGCAGCCATGAAATTAAAAGACGCTTACTCCTTGGAAGGAAAGTTATGACCAACCTGGATAGCATATTCAAAAGCAGAGACATTACTTTGCCGACAAAGGTTCGTCTAATCAAGGCTATGGTTTTTCCAGTGGTCATATATGGATGTGAGAGTTGGACTGTGAAGAAGGCTGAGTGCTGAAGAATTGATGCTTTTGAACTGTGGTGTTGGAGAAGACTCTTGAGAGTCCCTTGGACTGCAAGGAGATCCAACCAGTCCATTCTGAAGGAGATCAGCCCTGGGTGTCCTTTGGAAGGAATGATGCTAAAGCTGAAACTCCAGTACTTTGGCCACCTGATGCGAAGAGTTGACTCATTGGAAAAGACTCTGATGCTGGGAGGGATTGGGGGCAGGAGGAGAAGGGGACAACAGAGGATGAGATGGCTGGATGGCATCACTGACTCGATGGACATGAGTCTGAGTGAACTCTGGGAGTTGGTGATGGACAGGGAGGCCTGGCGTGCTGTGATTCATGGGGTCACAAAGAGTCGGACACGACTGAGCGAATTATCTGATCTGACTGTAGCACAAAAATAGCATATCTATAGAAAATATATAAATGAATGAGCATTGCTATGTTCCAATAAAATTTTGTTTACAAAAGCAGGCCAATGGTTTGCCTACCCATATTATATACCATAACATACCATATACTGTTAAATATGATGCCGTAAACCATACTGTATGGTTTCATTATATATTTCATCCTGTTCATATTTTTTACACAATTCTTCTTATAATCTTGTTGCATCTGATCATTTAAATTTGGCCCTCCTAACTGTATTAATGATGCAAAATTGTTCAGAGCAGTAACGTTTAAGGTATAGCCTTACCCCAGTGAAAGAATACCCTACTTGTTTACTATTACAGTACTATAAAATACTGACCAAAAAAATCCCTGAAGGTAATATTATTATTTCAGAGGTTAGAAACTAAATCTGAAAGAAATTAAATAAATTATTGAAGTTCATATAAATAATGAGTTTCAGAGCCAAGGGTCAAAATATTTTTTCTGACACCAAACCAATTACTGGGAACTGCCTCCCTATGCACTGAATGTGTAACCGGAAATTTGGTTTAGGGTACAAACGCAATATTTATATTGGCTATCTCTGTTCTTGACTCTTCTATGATTGTGATCTTAGTTTCAGGGCAATTAATATACTCAAGTCTTAAGGCAATCACACTAAAGTTATAGGGGGGTCATAATCCAAAATCCTACTTGTGAAGTAATTCTAGAGTAGTAGACATTCTTTAACAGCTCCATCACCAATACAGTATCTTTTGCAACATGATTTTACAATTATTTATCCAGGATCTAACCTCCCATGTGACCATCAGCAGATCTTTCCCCTTCTGGTATGCTAATTGTTTCCATTTGAAAATAAGGGTCTTGGTCTATATATTATCAAGAAGCTTATCTTTGAACTCAAAATTCTAATTCTCTATCAACTTGACATTCTTTCTCCAAGTTTTTCACTCTTATAGAGACAATCCCATGTGTTTTTCTGTGGTTACAGAATGCACACTGCTTCTGTTGATACATATGTTAAACCAAATGCCCAATTTTGTAGGATATACAACCTTAAAATTTAAGGTAAGAATCAATGCCAAATGTACAGTATAAATGAATATCTTCTTAAAAAATTGTAAACAACACCATGGATGACAAGATTTTCAGGGAGTTCACCTGTAGTATTCTGAAAATGGGAAGGCAAAATAAGGCATGCTAAACCTGAGAATGTGGGCAGATATGTACAGATGGGAACGTCAGTGAACAAGCACCCATATGCATGTTGTCAGGTCAGATGGAGAGCCACTGAAAATAGATCAGAAAGCTGTAAAGCCTGACAAAAGGATGCATTTGAAACAGCAGAATTTAAATTCAATCTCAATGGGGAAAAAAAGACTCAACATCATTCTGCTTCCCTAGTAAGATATGACTGTGACATGTTGACCATTCAGAAAACAAGAGGCACCCAGCCAAGGAGAGAAACACGGTTTTGGACAAACACATCAACAAAGAAAGCGTTCCAGGCCTTCCTGAGAATTCATCAGTCCAGCCAATGCCTGCTTCAGATGAATTGTTTTTACCATTCATAGCAAAGTGAAAAAAAGTAAGAACTTCTTTCACAAGCTGTATTTATTTAAATGACAGTATTATTTTCTTGGATTATGTATTTCCTTTCTTTTGTCATTGTTGCAAAAATTCCTTTCTTTTAGATAAAATAATGAAAGTAAATGATAGTTGAATTGACTTTCTTCTTTAGTGTCTCAACAAGATAAAAGTAAAGTTTGTCAACTTTCTATCAGCTCTGTCAAAAAAAAATCAATTATCTTAGTTCATGAAATCCAAAATGCTAAGGGGGCTGACTTGTCTGACACTTGGACATTATCACTTTGTGAATCCTCACAACTTCATTGTTGAAGGCCTATTTGAATCATACATTTACATTTGTTATTTATAATCGTTTCCTGGATTGAATCATGCAAGACATGTATCGCCATTAATAGTTTATAAATGAAGATGCTGAAGTTTGTAGAAATCAAGGGATAAACTTAACATAGATCAGATCAGACCAAATCAGTCGCTCAGTCGTGTCCGACTCTTTGCGACCCCATGAATCGCAGCACGCCAGGCCTCCCTGTCCATCACCAACTCCCGGAGTTCACTCAGACTCGTGTCCATCAAGTCAGTGATGCCATCCAGCCATCTCATCCTCTGTTGTCCCCTTCTCCTCCTGCCCCCAATCCCTCCCAGCATCAGAGTCTTTTCCAATGAGTCAACTCTTCGCATCAGGTGGCCAAAGTACTGGAGTTTCAGCTTTAGCATCATTCCTTCCAAAGGACACCCAGGGCTGATCTCCTTCAGAATGGACTGGTTGGATCTCCCTGCAGTCCAAGGGACTCTCAAGAGTCTTCTCCAACACCAATTCTTCGGCACTCAGCCTTCTTCACAGTCCAACTCTCACATCCATACATGACCACAGGAAAAACCATAGCCTTGACTAGACGAACCTTTGTCGGCAAAGTAATGTCTCTGCTTTTGAACATGCTATCTAGGTTGGTCATAACTTTCCTTCCAAGGAGTAAGCGTCTTTTAATGTCATGGCTGCAGTCACCATCCACAATGATTTTGGAGCCCAGAAAAATAAAGTCTGACACTGTTTCCACTGTTTCCCCATCTATTTCCCATGAAGAGATGGGACCGGATGCCATGATCTTCGTTTTCTGAATGTTGAGCTTTAAGCCAACTTTTTCACTCTCCATTTTCACCTTCATCAAGAGGCTTTTTAGTTCCTCTTCACTTTCTGCCATAAGGGTGGTGTCATCTGCATATCTGAGGTTATTGAGATTTCTCCCGGCAATATTGATTCCAGCTTGTGTTTCTTCCAGTCCAGCGTTTCTCATGATGTATGGTCATCTCACCTCACATAACATCAGGGAAATGCAAATGAAAAAAATCAATGAGAAATCACTACACACCTACTAGAATGGACAAAATCCAGAAAACTGACAGTACCAAATGCTCGTGAGGATGTAGAGCAAAAGAAACTCCCATTCACTGCTGGTGGGAATGAAAAATGGTACAGCCAATTTGCAGTACAGTTTGGCTGTTTCTTTCAGTACTAAACATATTCTTACCATAAGATCTCAGTCGTGTCCAACTCTTTTGCAACCCCATTGACTGTAGCCTATCAGGCTCCTCCATCCCTGGGATTTTCCGTGCAAGAACACTGGAGTGGGTTGCCATTGCCTTCTCCAAGCAATTGCATTCCTTGGTGTTTAACCAAAGAATTTGAAAACCTACATATACACGAAAACCTGCATATAAATGTTTACAGCAGTTTTATTTATTTCTAGTTGCCAAAACCAGGAAGCAAACAAAATATCTTTCAGTAGGTGAATGGATAAACTATAGTAATCCAGACAATGAACTATTTTTCAGTGCTAAAAAGAAATAAGTTACCAAGACATGTAAAGTCGTGAAGAAAACACAAATGCATATGACTAAGTGAAAGCAGCCAATCTGAAAAGACTATATCCTGTTTGACTCCACCTATAACGCATTATGAAAAGACAAAACTACAGAGACAAAACTAAAAGATTAATGGGTGCCAAAATTGGGAGTGTTGGGAATGAATAGGTGGCACACAGAGGATTTTTAGGGCAGCGAAACTCCTCTCTTCATAATGAGAGATACATATCACTACACATTTGCCGAAATCCATGGAATGCACAACATCAAGAGGAAACTCTCATGTAAATTATGAACTTTGGGAGACTATGATGCGTCAAGGCAGTTTCATCATCGTTATGTAACAAATGTACCACTTTGGTGGGGATGTTGACTGTGGGTAAGCTACGCATGTGTGGTGGAAGTGGGTATGTGGGAAATATCCATACTTTCCCCTCGACTGTGCTGTTAATAAAACTGTTCTAGTTCACATAATTCAATACTGAAAATACACACAAGCCAATTAAAAATGGACAGAAGACCTAAATAGACATTTCTTCAAAGAAGACATATAGTTGGCCAAAAAGCGTATGAAAAGATGCTCACCATTGCTAATCATTAGAGAAATGCAGATCAAATCCCAATGAGGTATGACCTTACACTGGTCAGAATGGCTTGTCATCAAAACGTCTACAAATTCTAGAGAGGGTGTGAAGAAAAGGGAATGTAAATGTGTTGGCGGGAATGTAAATTGGTGCAGCCACTATGGAGAACTATATGGAGTTTCCTTTAAAAAATCTAAAGACAGAACTACCATTGTTGTTCAGTCATTCAGTCATGTCCGACTCTTTGCGACCCCATGGACTGCAGCTCGCCAGGTTTCCCTTCTTCCACCATCTCCTGAAGCTTGCTCAAACTCATGTCTATTGAGTTGGTGATGCCATGAAACCATCTCATCCTCTGTCGTCCCCTTCTCCTCCTGCCTTTAATCTTTCCCAGCATTCAGGTCTTTTCAAATCACGTGGCCAAAGTATTGGAGCTTCAGCTTCAGCATCAGTCCCTCCAATGAATGTTCAAGATTGATTTCCTTTAGGATGGACTGGTTTGGTCTCCTTGCAGTCCAAGGGACTCTCAAGAGTCTTCAACAACACCATAGTTCAAAGACATCAATTCTTTGGCTCTCAACCTTCTTTATGATTCAACTCTCACATCCATACATGACTACTGGAAAAACCATAGCTTTGACTAGAGCTACCATATGATCCAGCAATTGTACTGCCAGGTATATACTCAGGAAAGATGAAAACTCTAATTCAAAAAGATACATGCACCCCAATGTTCATAGTTGTACTATTTACAATAACCAAGACGTGGAAACAATCTAAGTGCTCATCACAGACTGTTGGTTTAAGATGTGGTATACGTGTACAATGGAATATTGCTCAGCCATAGTAAAGAATGAACTATTGCTATTTGTGGTAACATGGATGGATCAAGTAAGTCAACTGTTATATGCTGCTGCTGCTGCTGCTGCTGCTGCTAAGTCACTTCAGTCGTGTCCAACTCTGTGTGACCCCATAGATGGCAGCCCACCAGGCTCCTCCATCCCTGGGATTCTCCAGGCAAGAACACTGGAGTGGGTTGCCATTTCCTTTTCCAATGCGTGAAAGTGAAGTAGCTCAGTCGTGTCTGACTCTTAACGACCCCATGGACTGCAGCCTACCAGGCTCCTCCATCCATGGGATTTCCCAGGCAAGAGTACTGGAGTGGGGTGCCATTGCCTTCTCCCAACTATTATATATATCACGTATATGTGGAATCTAAAAAATAATACAAATAGACCTATATAAAAAACAGAAACAGACTTATAGACATAGAAAACAAACTTAGGGTTACCAAAGGGGAAAGGAAGAGAGGGAAAAATGAATTAGGATTATAAGATTAACAGAAACATGCTACTATACATAAAACAGATAAGCAACAAAGATTTGCTGTATAGCATAGGGAATTATAGTCAATATTTTGCAATAACTTGTAATGGAAAATAATCTGAAAAAATATATGTATGACAGAATCACTTTGTTATATACATGAAACTAACACAATGGTGTAAGTCAACTATACTTAAATTTTAAAAAAGGAGTAGTAAATGAAAGTTTCCATAAAAAAAAAACTACTCTAAAACATTAATTATTAATGTTTTTAATGGCTGTCCCTGACAGTTCTGTCCTTCCTCATAAACAATGCAGCCTCAGACACTTGATCACAAATGGCAGAAATCCAACTGAAAATTGGCAAAACTCATTCTTCAAAGGAAAGCAAAAAGTAATCAACAGACAGACTCTCATACTTACTAGCAACCTCCATGACTCAAACATTAACATTTTTCCCAAACAGCAAAGAAGATGTAAGTGATTTTAAATGTTTATGTGTTTTACTGTGGCTCAATCTATCAGAATACTTCATAGCATTTGGATATACTCCACATTGGAAGAGATGGAGAAACAGTTGGCAGCATTTTCTGTGTTTCATTATAATTTGGAGGGGGGACATTTGAGATTAATCTGCAATTAAAAAGAGGTTTGGCTGTGATGAACTGATGTAATTCACAATTTAGCTTATTTGAGGAAAATAACAACACTCACATTTGCCATAGGCAAAAATGAGATGCACAATTCAGAAGGGGAGTACCAGCTTGTTGATAGTACTATAGATTAGGAATTAAAAGGGCAGGACAAACATCTAGGGGCAATCATTTGACATTCTGTGAAATAAAATGGAGGCTTTGCTTAGCAACCTTTTCAAAGAGACTCATCCAAGAAGCTTTGATACTGATACCCTTAGTGTAGCTACAGCCTAATTATGGGTGCAGTTTTGAAAGAAGGAATTATTTTATATTGAACTGTTAAGAATGTGAGCTGGAGCCTTGAGTAATATGAAAGATGTGAAACTAGTAATCCTAGAGGAAATCCTTCAATTCCATCCTTATATGGGAGAAAACTCAAATTCTCATGGTTTAAAATTTTAAATCCTGGGGAAATTATAACTGGTCCAGTTTATTTGGTGAGTCACTCTGGGTTTGCAAAACCAATATTTACCCTTTGAGTGGGTTTCTAGAAAGCCTATGTCCTTGTGAGGCTTATTGCTATATTCCCTTCTCTAAAAAATCCTCTAGTGTTACAAATGAAAGAAACAATGACAAAAGGTGCTTTTCGCCCAAGCTTTGGGGCCTAAAAAGGAGGATAAAGTTAAGTTTCATTTCACAGAAGATGAACTCCAGCTAAGGCTCGATGGTCCCAATATTTCATCCAATCAGTAAACAAATATGGAGGGAATGAAAGTTTTAAATATCAAACTGTATTTTGCTTCTCTGAAGAAAATCCACAGCCCTTCTGCTGTGACAATTAGGCCAACAAGTTGAGGCAGTTTAGTTCAGGGAAAGAGAGACCAGATCTTTCCAAGAGGAAAACTAAGAAGCTTTGGCAGAGTGGACAGGAGGAGTCTTGGGGGAGACCTAAAAAAAAGGCAAGAATTCATATCCTTGTGTTTTCCCAGCCATGTCTGGTAAATTCACCTTAGGATGCCAACATGCTATACACAGACAAAATAGATAAAACATGCTATATACAGACAAATCCAGAATTAAGGACTTTCACCTCAGACACCAGAATGTTATGGGAGTGCCACAAAAGGGCTTGCTCCAGGAAGAGAACTCAGAGAATTGGAGGGCAAGAATCCAGTACAGTACTGTCCAACAGAAGTAAAAAGGAAACCACATATACAACTAAAAATTTTTGGATAACCACATTGTAAAAACTAAAAATAAACAGTTAAACTAATTTTAATAATGTAGCTTATTTCGGAGAAGGCAATGGCACCCCACTCCAGTACTCTTGCCTGGAAAATCCCATGGATGGAGGAGCCTGGTAGGCTGCAGTCCATGGGGTCGCTAGGAGTCAGACACGACTGAGCGACTTCCCTTTCATTTTCCACTTCATGCTTTGGAGAAGAAAATGGCATCCCACTCCAGTACTCTTGCCTGGAGAATCTCAGGGATGGAGGAGCCTGGTGGGCTGCCATCTATTGGGTCATACAGAGTCAGACACGACTGACATGACTTAGCAGCAGCAGTAGCTTATTTAATCTGACACAAGCAAAACATTGTCATTTTGGTAACTAATCAATATGAAATTATTAATCAGGTATTTTACATCTCTGAAAGCCAGTATATATCTCACAGGATTTCATTTACAGTACATCTCATTTCAGACTAGACGCATTTCAGGCACTAACTAGCCATATGTATTGGATAGCACAGACCTAGAATAAACTGAGTGCAAACTCTGGGATAGTTAAAAATGGAAGAAACCAAACGAATCTGACTGTACCACTCTACTTATTTTTTGACAAATCTATAACAACATCTACCATGTATAAGAGACTGGGCTGAATAAGACTTTGAATCACTCACGAAGCTCAGACGTGGGCCCACAATAAAAAAAAAAAAAAAGACATAATATAGAAACAAAAAAAGCAACAGTGTGGGAATCAAGGAAGGTAGTCCTTAATTTTTCTGGATTTATCTAGGCTGTAAATTCCTTGAGGGCTGCAACCAAATCTGTCTTATTCGCCATTTTCTCAGTAGTAGACAACAGAGGGCTCCATAAAACTTTGGCGAATGAGGGAACAAGTGAATGATTTCTTATCAGAGAGAACTAGGGCAGAAGAAGCCTCTCATTGGACATGATGTTCGAAATTGGTTTAGAAGAACAAATTGTTCTTCACGTTGGACAGTGGGATACTTGAGACCAAACATCTGAATGTCCTGGAAGGTGAACATCTAAGGCACATTCAGTCAATGATATTTGACTTCGGAGGCAGGAGTGTAGATGAGGATGGAAGATGAGATGGGAAAGATAAGCTGGGGCCAGATGGTGAAAAGTGTGGAAGGCTTTTTATGAATTATTTGTAGCATCAGTCTATTCTAGCCACCTGCTGATAGCACTAAAGTGTAGAAAAGATTCCCACAATGCTAAAGCAGACTTCTCTTGCAATATATTGATCTCCTGTTTTTTGAGTTCTCAGAAAGCAATCAACCATCAGACAGCCAAATGGTTGTAAGCAGTAGCATATATTCTTTGAGCCTACTATACACTGCTATTGAATTCTCCCCATCTCAGTTAACCTTTTTTTCCCTCTTAAATAAAGTTACTGAGAGAATAATAAAAGGAGGGAATAAGATGAAAATGGGCTGGTTTACATTTCACCCCAAAAATAATAGAATGAGATTTTTTTTTTAATAGGAAGAGGAGTGGCAATTTTTGCTCACTGCTATCATCAAGCCTCCTTTCAAGGATTTCTTATCTACTGAAGTAATATCAAACACGCCATCCAACTGGTGATATTAATGCATAAATCGCAGGAATACATCTGCAAATGTTTGTGCTGTAAAAAAATAGAATGTTCCTGAGTAATATGGTACTTTATAAATTCAATGTGCATACAGCAATAGCAAGTTTAGAGAGTGGCAATAAACAAAACAAAACAAAAAAAGAAGGGAGGATAGTTTATGAAGCTTATAAAGGCATTTATTCCAGCATTTGGGTAATTGGAAATTTGATTATTCCTGACCTAATTTGCTGCTGCTGCTGCTAAGTCACTTCAGTCATGTCCGACTCTGTGTGACCCCATAGATGGCAGCCTATCAGGCTCCCCCGTCCCTGGGATTCTCCAGGCAAGAACACTGGAGTGGGGTGCCATTGCCTTCTCCACCCGACCCAATTTGGGTCCATGTTAAAACAGAGATGGCATTACAGCTGCTGGACAAAAACGTCAACACTGTGGACGTGTGAAAACACAGTTTCTTTGTTCTTTAGCATCAGTGCACAGGGTATGGCTCCAAGTGGTATGCAACTTAGGACAGAAAAAAGATACGATGGCTTGTGAAACAGATCCTCTGTTCATCATTGGCACAAAATCAAAGGAGGAATAATCTTCACCATCCTTGGTACCTTTACTGGATCTCCACCCTGAAGACAGGTAATGTTATACATATATGCCTTCAGGATTAAAACCAGATGAGATAGGATTCTGTAGAATACGCAGGTTACTGGGGAGCTGCCGAGAGGAGCCAGGCCACTTCAGAGACCCGGACTGGAATGGTGCCTCCCTTTCTATGTCTGCATGCAAGGCCTCCACTTCAATGGGTTCCGCTGGCAGAACGGTGACTTTCGTCCCTGTCTGCTGGATAAACTGCTGGAGGTTGACTTGCCGCAGCTCTTTGGTCAACTGCTCCAATTCTTGTTCTTTGTCCTGTAATCGTTTGATGGCTTGGCCAAGAGATCTTTCCACAGCTTTAATACCATTTTCCAGCCTTAGACTCTGCTGGCCTTGAATGTCAATTTCCCCTCTGACCTTACCGATCTTGCCTTTAACCTCTTCTTCATTTACTTGTGCCTCTTGGACTTCCCGTTGCAATTTTTCTGCTTCAACACCACTTTCCATAGTCTGAATTTGAGCCAAATAGTCCTTTAACTTGCTTTCACATTCTGTTATTTTCTGTCTTATTTCTTGAAGTTGATCTTTCAGCTGTTTTTCATTTTCCTGTTCAATCTGTAATTCATTTTCCTGCTTTACGTTTCCTGCTTTACGTTTCCAGAATAAGCTTTCGATGCCAGGACAGTGACTGCTTGAAAGCTGCAGGAGCTCTATTCCAATGCATTTTATATATTTTTAGAAACCAAATAAATGCAGATAACTATTTAGTATACTAATTATATTAAACCAGCAGAAATATAAAGGCAATAAAGTATATACATATATATATGGGGGGAGGGGAAAGGTTAAAAAAATAGGTTTACAGCCAGACGCAGAGATAAGCCCTAAATGTATTTCTCAATCTGTCTTTCTTTATTGACCCGAAGAGGATTTGAGTTGCTGCAGCTTTAAACAGAAAATTGCCATGTTCACCTACTATGAACCCATAAGTATGCTTTTAGTACTGCTTTGCTTATGTACAAGTAAAATACCTGTAATCTGTATTATATGTAATTATTTCTTTTCTTTTGACTGTCATTTCAAAATGTATATTTTCTGATAATTATCATGAGCTGTAAAACAAAGGATCAATATCTGATATTCTCCCAAATAATAAATTTTCAGGATTCACTGGGGCATTAAAAAAAAAAACAAACAAACAGAGATGGTGCCATGCGATGATTAATAAAATAAACATTACAGTCAGATAAACAAGGACTCCATTATTGGCTCCTTTTCTTGCTAGAACATGACTTAATTATCTGTTTTTCATATTTTTTCATCTGCAAAATGGAATAACAAAAATAGTATCTAACTCCAACGGTTCTTACAAACAGTAAGCAATATTTTAAAGAAATGCCTGACATACAGTAAAAAGCTCAATAAAAGATAACTATTGTTTTAATTTTTGTCCATTAAGCAATTATTGAACAGCTACTATGTGCAAGATTCCAGAAATTCAGAGGTAAAAAATATCTGACTTGAAAAAGTTTACTTACTCTAGCAAATATTTTTGATGAAAGCATCCATCATTACCTAGGCTTAGACTACATGCTCTCTACAGTGATGGCCAGGTTTTCTCATGCTCTTTCACATTGCCCAGGGTTTCTCAATCTTGAAACAACTGACATTCAGTGCTGGTTAATACTTTGTTGTGGGGAGCTACCCTTCACATTGTTGAATGTTTAGACACATCATTGGCATCTACCCACAAGATCCCAGTAGAAGCCCCAGTTGTGATAACCAACATCTCCTGACATCACCAAATGTTCCCTGGGGTTGAGGGGAGGGTGCAAAGTCTTCCTTGGTTGAAAACCACTAGCCTAGCCTGATGGGGACTGTGTTCCCAAGTCTTTATAAACAGGTAGGTATAAACTGACAGAACTAAAGATAGAAAATATTTTATCACCTAAGTTAGGGTTTCTAATTTTTATTTGTTAAGGAGCCATTGCCTAAATTAGCCAGCACAGTTAAGGTTCTATTTAGTCATCAAACCTAACTCCACATAGAACAGTTTGGTGGTACAGTCACTTACCATTACAGGGTCTTCTGAATCCTGCCCCTCCTCTGTATTCCTATAGTCTCTTTCCTATTTCAAGCATTCTCTCCCCTCACTAGAGACACTGTATCCCTTGAGCTAGGCTCAAGCCTCTTGTTGTTCCCAGCTCACCCTACATACAGTAAGGATATTGATCTCCCCCAAACACAGCTCTGGTTAGATATTCTCCTTTTCAAAAGCTTGTTCTTATTCTGAGCTGTATTTTATAACTGTTTCCCTGGCAGCAAGAGTAACCAATTCTTCCCATTTTGTTCAAGATTTTCCCAGTTTTAACATTTTAGCATCGAAAGACTGAAGAAGCCCTTGTCCCAGGCAAACTAGCATGATGGATGACCCATAGCAGGGAGCCCCGTTTATTTCCAGACAATTCTGTGGAACTCTAGAATGTATACAACAGATATGAATCTTTGGTTCAAAGACAGATGGTGAAATTTGTCATAACTGCTTATTTTTGTTATTTTAAAAATAATTTAGACTAAGTTCTGACTTAACTTTCTGACTTCATTTTTAGAAGGAAAGAAAAATCTTAGTCTAACCTATGATCTCGCCTTCACAGACTGCCTCAGTGCTGGGATTCTAAGCAGAGGCCCAGGTGAGGGGTAAAGGGACTTCCCTGGCCCTCAGTCAAGTGTGGTGCCCGGGAAGCAGCTGCTGAGTTCTTTACTGTCCCTGTGCCTTAGGCCCCTTCCAGTGCTGAAGCCTCTGCTGCTTCTGGGTCATGTCTGCCTTTGCTCTGAGGCCCTGCCTCCTCTGAGCAGCCTGGATGGAGGGAGTTCACGGGCTTCATAAGCCCTGCTTTTGGTCCCTTCTCACTGCAATTGGGAGGAATTTCCCCAACTTAGGGGGTAGAAAAGGGGAAGTTGCAGTTGTCCCCTTGCTTCTTTAGCACCTTTTAGTATACCTGTAGATTTTTGCATTAAAAAAAATTTTTTTTTATTGAAGGATAATTGCTTTACGTAATTTTGTTGTTTTCCATCAAACCTCAACATTAATCAGCCATAGGTATACATATATCCTCTCTCCCTTTTGAAACTCCCTCCCATCTCCCTCCCCATCCCACCCCTCTAGGTTGATACAGAGCCCCTGTTTAAGTTTCCTGAGCTATACAGCAAATTCCCATTGGCTATCTATTTTACATATGGAAATGGAGGAGGAAATGGCAACCCACTCCAGTGTTCTTGCCTGGAGAATCCCAGGGATGGGGGAGCCTGGTGGGCTGCCATCTATGGGGTCGCACAGAGTCAGACACGACTGAAGCGACTTAGCAACAGCAGCAGCAATGTAAGTTTCCATGTTACTCTTTCCATACATCTCACCCTCTCTTCCCCTCTGCCATGTCCATAAGTCTATTCTCTATGTCTTTCTTTCCTGCTGCCCTATAAATAAATTCTTCAGTACCATTTCTCTAGATTCCATATATATGCATTAGAATATGATATTTATCTTTCTCTTTCTGACTCACTTCACTCTGTATTATAGGTTCTAGGTTCATCCACCTCATCAGAACTGACTCAAATGCATTCCTTTTTATGGCTGAGTAATATTCTGTTGTGTATATGTACCACTACTTCTTTATTCATTTATCTGTCATTGGACATCTAGGTTGCTTCCATGTTCTAGCTATTGTAAATAGTGCTGCAATGAATGTGATACATGTGTCTTTTTCAATTTTGGTTTCCTCAGGGTATATGCCTAGGAGTGGGATTACTGGGTCATATACTGGTTTTATTCCTAGTTTTTTAAGGAATCTCCATACCATCTTCCACAGTGGCTGTATCAACTTACATTCCCACCAACAATGCAAGAGTGTTCCCTTTTCTCCACACCCTCTCCAGCATTCATTGTTTGTAGACTTTTTGATGAGGGCCATTCTGACTGGTGTGAGGTGATATCTAATTGTAGTTTTGACTTGCATTTCTCTAATAATGAGCAATGTTGAGCATCTTTTCATGTGTTTTTTAGCCACCTGTATTCCTTCTTTGGAGAAAAGTCTGTTTAGGTCTTTTTCTCACTTTTTGATTGGTTTGTTTGTTTTTCTGGTATTGAGTTGTATGAGCTGCTTGTATATTTTGGAAATCAATCCTTTGTCTGTTGTTTCATTTGCTATTATTTTCTCCGATTCTGAGGCTTGTCTTTTCACCTTGCTTATAGTTTTCTTTGCTGTGCGAAAGCTTTTAAGATTAATGAGGTTCCACTTGTGAAACTCAGCAGGCCCAAACTGACAAACTGGTTTGGTGTCCAGAAACTCAAAAGGCTTTTAAGGTTCTTCAGACTGCTCTCACTTGTTTACTTTTCTTTTTATTTCCATTACTCTAAAGGGTGGATCATAGAGGATCTTGCTTTGATTTATGTCATCGAGTGTTCTGCCTATGTTTTCCTCTAAGAGTTTTATAGTTTCTGGTCTTACATTTAGGTCTTTAATCCATTTTAGGTTTATCTTTGTGTATAGTGTTAGGAAGTGTTCTAACTTCATTCTTTTATGTTTAGCTGTCCAGTTTTCCCAACACCATTTATTGAAGAGGCTGTCTTTACCCCATTGTATATTCTTGCTTCTTTTGTCAAAATCAAGGTACCCATAGGTGCATTGGTTTATTTCTGGATTTTCTATCTTGTTGCATTGATCTATATTTCTATTTTTGTGCCAGTACCATACTGTCCTAATGACTGTAGCTTTGTAGCATAATCTGAGGTCAGGAAGGTTGATTCCGTCAGCTCCATTCTTCTTTCTCAAGACTACTTGGCTATGCAGGGTCTTTTGTGTTTCCATATGAATTGTGAAATTTTTTGTTCTAGTTCTGTGAAAAGTTTCATTGGTAATTTGATAGGGATCACATTGAATCTGCAGATTGCATTTGGTAGTATAGTCATTTTCACAATATTGATTCTTCCTACCCAGGCATATGAAATATTTCTGTAACATGGAATATCTCTCCATGTTACATGGAGAGATATGAATCCATGAAACATGATTTCTTTCATCAGTGTCACAATTTTCTGTGTACAGTTCTTTTGCATCCTTAGGTAAGTTTATTCCTAGATATTTAATTCTTTTTGTTGCAATGGTGAACGGGATTGATTCCTTAAATGATGTTTCTGATTTTTCATTGTTAGTATATAGAAATGCAAGTGATTTCTGTGTGTTGATTTTGTTTTCTGCAACTTTGCTAAATTCACTGATTAGCTCTAGCAGTTTTCTGACACTATCTTTAGGGTTTTCTACGTACTGTATCACATCACCTGCAAACAGGGAGAGCTTTACTTCTTCTCTTCTGGTATGTATTTCTTTTATTTCTTTTTGTTCTCTGATTGCTGTAGCTAGGACTTCCAGAACTATGTTGAATAATAGTGGTGAAAGTGGACCCTCTTGTCTTGTTCCTGACCTTAGCGGGAATGCTTTCAGTGTTTTGCCATTGAGAGTAATGTTTGCTGTAGGCTTATCATATATGGCCTTTGCTATGTTGAGGTAGGTTCCTTCTATGCCCATTTTTTGAAGAGTTTTAATCATAAATATATGCTGAATTTTATCAAAAGCTTTTTTTCCATCTATTGAGATTATCATATGGCTTTTATCTTTCAATTTGTTAATATGGTGTATCACAATAATTGATTTGTGTATACTGAAGAAATCCTTGCATCCCTGGAATAAACCCAACTTGATCATGGTATATGAGCTTTTGATGTGTTGCTGAATTCGGTTTGCTAAAGTTTTGTTGAGGATTTTTGCATCTATGTTCATCAATGATATTGGCCTGTAGTTTTCTTTTTTTTGTGTTGTCTTTTTCTGGTTTTGGTATCAGGGTGATGGTGGCCTCATAGAATGAGTTTGAAAGTGTTCCTTCCTCTGCAATTATTTGAAAGAGTTTTAGAAGGATAGGCATTAGCTCTTCTCTTAATGTTTGACAGAATTCTGTGAAGCCATATGGTCCTGGGATTTTGTCTTTGGGGAGATTTTTGATAATAGCTTCAATTTCAGTGCTTCTAATTGGGTTGTTCATTATTTCTATTTCTTTATGATTCAATCTCGGAAGATTGACCTTTTCTAGGAATCTGTCCATTTCTTCCAGGTTATCCATTTTATGCCATATAGTTGTTCATAACAGTCTCATAATCCTTTGTGTTGCTGCAATGTCTGTTGTAATCTCTCGTTTTTCATTTCTAATTTTATTGATTAGGTTCTTCTCTCTCTTTTTCTTGATGAGTCTGGCTAAAGGTTTGTCAATATTGTTTATCTTCTCAAAGAACAAGCTTCTAGTTTTATTAATCTTTATTATTGTTTCATTTCTTTTTCATTTATTTCTGTTCGGATCTTTATGATTTCTTTCTTTCTACTAATTTGGGGTTTTTTTTAATTCTTCTTTTTCCAGTTGTTTTAGGTATAAAGTTAGGTTGTTTACTCAATGTTTTTCTTGTTTCTTGAGGTAGGATTGTATTGCTATAAACTTCCCTCTTAGAACTGCTTTTGCTGCATCCCATACGTTTTGAGTTGTTGTGTTTTCATTGTCACTTATTTCTAGAACTTTTTAATTTCCCTTCTTATTTCTTCAGTAATCTGGTGGTTACTTATAAATGTGTTATTTAATCTCCATGTGTTTTTGTTTCTTAGAGATTTTTTTTCTTATAATTGATATCTGGTCTCAGCGTTGTGGTTGGAGAAGATGCTTGATATGATTTCAATTTTCTTAAATTTACTGAGGTTTGCTTTGTGACCCAAAATGTGGTCTATCCTGGAGAATGTTCCATGTGCACTTGAGAATAAGGTATATTCTTCTGCATTTATGGAATGTCCTGAAGATATCAATGAGATCCATCTCATCTAATGTATCATTTAAGATTTGTGTTTCCTTATTAATTTTCTGTTTTGATGATCTGACCATTGGTGTGAGAGGGGTGTTAAAGCTTCCTACTATTATTGTGTTACTGTCAATTTCTCCTTATATGTCTGTTAGTGTTTCTCTTATGCATTGAGGTGCTCCTATGTTGGGTGAATAGGTATTTACAATTGTTATGTCTTCCTCTTGGATTGATCCCTTGATCATTATGTAGTGTCCTTCCTTGTCTCTTGTTCAGTTCAGTTCAGTTCAGTCGCTCAGTCGTGTCTGACTCTTTGCGACCCCATGAATCGCAGCACGCCAGGCCTCCCTGTCCATCACCAACTCTTGGAGTTCACTCAGACTCATGTCCATCGAGTCAGTGATGCCATCCAGCCATCTCATCCTCTGTCGTCCCCTTCTCCCCCTGCCCCCAATCCCTCCCAGCATCAGAGTCTTTTCCAATGAGTCAGCATTTCACATGAGGTGGCCAAAGTACTGGACTTTCAGCTTTAGCATCATTCCTTCCAAAGAAATCCCAGGGCTGATCTCCTTCAGAATGGACTGGTTGGATCTCCTTGCTGTCCAAGGGACTCTCAAGAGTCTTCTCCAACACCACAGTTCAAAAGCATCAATTCTTCAGTGCTCAGCCTTCTTCACAGTCCAACTCTCACATCCATACATGACCACAGGAAAAACCATAGCCTTGACTAGACAGACATTTGTTGGCAAAGTAATGTCTCTGCTTTTGAATATGCTATCTAGGTTAGTCATAACTTTCCTTCCAAGGAGTAAGCGTCTTTTAATTTCATGGCTGCAGTCACCATCTGCAGTGATTTTGAAGCCCAGAAAAATAAAGTCTGACACTGTTTCCACTGTTTCCCCATCTATTTGCCATGAAGTGATGGGATAGATGCCATGATCTTCATTTTCTGAATGTTGAGCTTTAAGTCAACTTTTTCACTCTCCACTTTCACCTTCATCAAGAGGCTTTTGAGTTCCTCTTCACTTTCTGCCATATGCATATCTGAGGTTACTGATATTTCTCCCGGCAATCTTGATTCCAGCTTGTGTTTCTTCCAGCCCAGCGTTTTTCATGATGTACTCTGCATATAAGTTAAATAAACAGGGTGACAATATACAGCCTTGACGTACTCCTTTTCCTATTTGGAACCAGTCTGTTGTTCCATGTCCAGTTCTAACTGTTGCTTCCTGACCTGCATACAGATTTCTCAAGAGGCAGGTCAGGTGGTTTGGTATTCCCATCTCTTGAAGAATTCTCCACAGTTTATGGTGATCTACACAGTCAAAGGCTTTGGCATAGTCAATAAAGCAGAAATAGATGTTTTTCTGGAACTCTCTTGCTTTTTCCATGATCCAGGAGATGTTGGCAATTTGATCTCTGGTTCCTCTGCCTTTTCTCAAACCAGCTTGAACATCAGGAAGTTCACGGTTCACGTATTGCTGAAGGCTGGCTTGGAGAATTTTGAACATTACTTTACTAGCATGTGAGATGAGTGCAATTGTGTGGCAGTTTGAGCATTCTTTGGCATTGCCTTTCTTTGGGATTGGAATGAAAACGGCCCTTTTCCAGTCCTGTGGCCACTGCTTAGTTTTCCAAATTTGCTGGCATATTGAGTGCAACACTTTCACAGCATCATCTTTCAGGATTTGAAATAGCTCAACTGGAATTCTATCACCTCCACTAGCTTTGTTCGTAGTGATGCTTTCTAAAGCCCACTTGACTTTACATTCCAGGATGTCTGGCTCTAGGTGAGTGATCACACCATTGTGATTATCTGGGTCGTGAAGATCTTTTTTGTACAGTTCTTCTGTGTATTCTTGCCACCTCATCTTAATATCTTCTGCTTCTGTTAGGTCCATAGCATTTCTGTCCTTTATTGAGCCCATCTTTGCATGAAATGTTCCCTTGGTATCTCTAATTTTCTTGAAGAGATCTCTAGTCCTTCCCATTCTGTTGTTTTCCTCTATTTCTTTGCATTGATCGCTGAGGAAGGCTTTCTTATCTCTCCTTGCTATTCTTTGGAACTCTTCATTCAGATGCTTATATCTTTCCTTTTCTCCTTTGGTTTTTGCTTCTCTTCTTTTCACAGCTATTTGTAAGGCCTCCCCAGACAGCCATTTTGCTTTTTTGCATTTCTTTTCCATGGGGATGGTCTTGATCCCTGTCTCCTGTACAATGTCACGAACCTCATTCCATAGTTCATCAGGCACTCTATCTTTCAGATCTAAGCCCTTAAATCTATTTCTCACTTCCACTGTATAATCATAAGGGATTTGATTTAGGTCATACCTGAATGGTCTAGTGGTTTTCCCTACTTTCTCCAATTTAAGTCTGAATTTGGCAATAAGGAGTTCATGATCTGAGCCACAGTCAGCTCCTGGTATTGTTTTTGTTGACTGTATAGAGCTTCTCCATCTTTGGCTGCAAAGAATATAATCAATCTGATTTCGGTGTTGACCATCTGGTGATGTCCATGTGTAGAGTATTCTCTTGTGTTGTTGGAAGAGGTTATTTGCTATGACCAGTGCATTTTCTTGGCAAAACTCTATTAGTCTTTGCCCTGCTTCATTCCGTATTCCAAGGCCAAATTTGCCTGTTACTTCAGGTGTTTCTTGACTTCCTACTTTTGCATTCCAGTCCCCTATAATGAAAAGGACATCTTTTTTTTTTTTTTTTATCTCTTGTAATATTCTTTAATTTTAAGGTCTGTTTTGTCTGATATGAGGATTGCTACTCCAGCTTTCTTTTGCTTCCCATTTGCATGGAATATATTTTTCCATCCTCTCACTTTTAGTCTATATGTTACTTTATGTCTGAGGTGGGTTTCTTGTACACAACATATATATGGGTCTTGTTTTTGTGTTCATTCAGCCAGTCTGTGTCTTTTGGTTGGAGCATTTAATCCATTTACATTTAAAGTAATTATTGATATATATGTTCTTCTTGCCATTTTCTTAATTGTTTGGAGTTGATTTTGTAGATCTTTTTTCTTCTCTTGTATTTCTTGACTATATAAGTCCTTTCAACATTTGTTGTAAAGCTGATTTGGTGGTACTGAATTATCTTAACTTTTGCATGTTTGAAAAGCTTTTTATTTCTCTGTCAATTTTGAACGAGATCCTTGCCAGGTCTAGTAATCTTCGTTGTAGATTTTTCTCTTTCAGTACTTTAAATATATCCTGCATTTCCTTTTGGCCTGCAGTTTCTGCTGAAAGATCAGCTATTAAGCCTATGGGATTGCCCTTGCATGTTACTTGTTGCTTTTCCTTTGCTGCTCTTAATATTCTTTCATTGTGTTTAGTCTTTGTTACTTTGATTAGTATGTGTCTTGCATGTTTCTCCTTCGGTTTACCCTATATGGGACTCTTTGTGCCTCTTGGACTTGATTGAGTCTTTTCCTTTTCCATGTTGAGGAAATTTTCAACTATATTCTCTTTAAAAATTTTCTCATAACCCTTCTTTTTCTCTTCTTCTTCTGGGACCCCTATAATTCGAATGTTGGTATGTTTGATATTGTCCCAGAGGTCTCTGAGACTACCGTCAGTTCTTTTCATTCTTTTTACTTTATTCTGCTCTTCAGAAGTAATTTCCACCATTTTATAATACAGCTCACTGATTCACTCTTCTGCTTCAGATATTCTGCTATTGATTCCTTCAAGAGTGTTTCTAATTTCAGTAATTGTGTTGTTTGTCTCTGTATGTTTATTCTTTAATTCTTCTAGGTCTTTGTTAATTGATTCTTGCATTTTCTCCATTTTGTTTTCAAGGTTTTTGATCATATTTACTATTATTCTGAATTCTTTATCAGGTAGCTTGCCTATTTCCTCTTCATTTATTTGGACTTCTGTGTTTCTAGATTGTTCCTTCATTTGTGTAGTACATCTCTGCCTTTTCATTATTTTTTTTAACTTATTATGCTTGAAGTCTCCTTTTCCCAGGCTTAAAGGTTGAATTCATTCTTCCTTTTGGTTTCTGCCCTCCTAAGGTTGTTCCAGTGATGTGTGCAACCTACGTATAGGGTGATATTTGTGCTGAGTTTCTTGTTTGTTTGTTTGTTTTTCCTCAGTGGGCAAGGCTGAGTGAGGTGGTAATCCTGTCTGCTGATGATTGTGTTTGATTTTCATCTTGTTTGTTGTTTAGATGAAGTGTCCTGCATAGGGTTTTACTGGTGGTTGGGTGGTACTGGGTCTTGCATTCAAGTAGTTTCCTTTGTGTGAGTTTTCACTATTTGATAATCCCTAGGGTTAGCAGCAGCAGCAGGGTTAGTTTTCCAGTAGTCTAGGTTCTTGGAGTCAGTGCTCCCACTCCAAAGGGTCGGGACTTGATATCTGATCAGGAACAAAGGTTCCACAAGTGGTTTTTTATGGCATTAAGTGCTGCTGCTGCTACTGCTAAGTCACATCAGTCGTGTCCGACTCTGTGTGACCCCGTAGAAGGAAGCCCACCAGGCTCCTCTGTCCCTGGGATTCTCTAGGCATTAAGTGAGATGAAAACAAATACCCAAAAACGAGAGACCAAAGATGAACCTCAGACAAATGGCAGTTACAAAATCAGGCAAATAGTAATTAAAATAATGGAACATACACATACACATATACACCCATAAGCAAAGTCAAAACAGTCCAACAAAAATAAAGTACAGTAGATTGACCCAACGAACAAAGAAATAAAAAATTATATTTACCATTTAAGAACAAAACTAACTAAAGCAAAAACTGAAAAGCCAAACTAAAGCAAGGACCAAGTGGGAAACAAAACACTGTAAACAAAACTATCAAATATGCAGAAAGGAAAGGAAAGAAAGAAAAGAAAGAAATAATAGATATGTAAAGTTAGATAGAGGTAGATGAAGAAGATTTATATACATTAAAGATTAATTGCAAGGGGAAAAGAACATCAGGAAAAGCAAACAAAGAAATAAATGTAGAAAAAACAATAATAAGTTAAAAAAATTAAAAATAGAGAAAAGAAAGGAAAAAAAGAAAACTCCAGAGAAATGTAAAAGCCCTGTAGAGGCAGAGGCTTATAACAACAATAAAAATTGTGACTGAGAAAAAAAAAAAGCTCAAAAGCTTAAATAGATTTCATAGTGGCAACAAAATTGACAACTACAATGGGGTGGAGGGGGCAGAAAATAAATCCAAAAGAATCTACAGAACAAGTCAAAACATAAGAATAATAAATGTTTTTCTTGAGTCACTGCTCTCAGAGTCCTTTCCTTCGCTGGGAGTCATAGTCCACCTCACTTCCCTAGGATGCCCTCCAACACTGTGCTGATCTCTGGACCTGTTGTGGTGGCATCTCAGATTCTAATCAGGTCCTACTCCTGTGTGTTGTTGCCTCCAATGTCCACAGCTATTAGAACTACTGTTTCTTTTGTGGGTGCTCTCAGTGTTTTTTTATATATTCCATAGCCACAGAGTCTGCCTAATTGATTGTGTGGATTTAACCTGCAGCATGTACAGCTGGTGGGAAAGTTTTGGGTCTTCTTCCTTAGCCACACTGCCCCTGGGTTTCAGTCATAGTTTTATTTCCACCTCTGCATGTAGGTTGTCCACTGGGGTTTGCTCTCGAGGCTGCCCTGGAGGACTTGGGTTTGCCCTTATGAGGGCCAGGTGTGGAAATGAGGCAGCTACTTGGGTTGCAGGGATTCTGGCAGCACCAGGTACTCAGAGGAGTTGGCAGCTAGGGCAGCAGGAAGTATAGTGCTCTAGAAGGGTGTGGCAACCAGTATCGGCCAATACACTCCAGTATTCTTGCCTGGAGATCTGCCCTGACAGAGAAGCCTGGCAGGTCACAGACTATAGGGACGCAAAGAGCTGGACACTACCAAAATGACCTTGTGCACACAGATGCAAGATTTTTTTTTGCCTGTGGCAGCTCTGCCCCAGTGAGAGTTGAGTGTGAAGGTGGCATAGCCACTTGGCTTTCAGGGACCCTGGTGGTACCAAGTGTGCAGGGACATGGACTGCCAGAGTTATGGCCCTATAAGAGTCTTTTTTTCAGTCTCTTATAGCTGGCGATCAGAAGGCCTCTTTGGCCAGTCTTTCTCCATAACTCCACCCATTCAGGCACTTACAGGGTTCCCTTGTCTGGGGTCCTTCTCTGTTGTTCAGCATGTCAGGAACTTAAAGGGTCACCTTGGGTGGGGTCCTACTCTATAGTTCAGCACATCAGTCACTTAAAGGAGCACCTTGGGTGGGGTCCTACTCTGTAGTTCAGTGCGTCAGGCATTTGATGGGCCAGCCTCTCTATTGTTCAGCTGCAGATGCTCGCCTGTTGGGGGAGAGAGGCTATGGTGATGGCTCCACCCTCTACTCGTAACTCAGCAGTATTACCTTGCTTCCATGGCTGCCTGGCTTTCCTCCACAGGCATTTTCCACCACAATCTCCCTCAGATCCCCTTGATCCATGTCTCCGCAGTCAACAGCAGCCCTCACTCTGGGATTGCTCCACAATCCCTAAACCCCAGCTCCCAGCTTCTGTGCTTTCCAGGGAACCTGCATCCCTATCCAGGGTATGTATGGCTACAGCAAGGACTGTCTGATTATCATTCCATCTAGGCTGCCGCAGATCAGCTGTTTCACTCTCAGTCTTAAATGTTTCTCCTCTGACTCAGACAATTGCCCCAATGTGGGGATTGAACCCCTGCTTCAGTTCCCCCACCTGACTAGTAGGTCCAGTCCTACTAGAACTCCTATTTTTCCCCCTATTTCCTTTCTCCTACCGAGTTTTGCGTGGTTCTATATATTCTTTTCTGCTGGTCAGGTACTTCTGTCTACTCTTAGCTGGTGTTCTGCATGCACTTCTGTGTCTGAAGATGTATTTCCTGACGTACTCATGGAAAGAGATGTACTCCATGTCCACCTACTCCTCTGCCATCTTGTTCTTCCCAGATTTTTGCATTTTTAAAACTTTCCACCACCTTCTTCTGGAGAAGGCAATGGCACCCCACTCCAGTACTCTTGCCTGGAAAATCCCATGGACAGAAGAGCCTGGTGGGCTGCAGTCCATGGGGTCGCTAAGAGTCAGACATGACTAAGTGACTTCCCTTTCACTTTTCACTTTCATGCATTGGAGAAGGAAATGGCAACCTACTCCAGTGTTCTTGCCTGGAGAATCCCAGGGATGGGGGAGCCTGGTGGGCTGCCATCTATGGGGTTGCACAGAGTCGGACACGACTGAAGCGACTTAGCAGCAGCAGCAGCCACCTTCTTCACCCAATTCTTCCAAAGTTTAGTCCACAGGAACTGAGAAAGAGCCTGCAGATAATCCTTGTGTGGCTTCCTCATGTGTTTTTGTTGTCTAAGTTTAAATTTGAATTCTTTAAAAGAGAAAAGTGCTCCCCAGTTTCCACAAACCTCGTAACTCATTGGTTCTTCTGCACCCAATCCACTTGATCTGTTCCCACCACCTGTCTGCTGTTTCTAGGCAATTTAAGCTTCCAACATGTGTCTCCCACTGGAGAAACAGAGCAGGCAATGAGCGTAGAGCAAACTTCTATTTGAATGGAGAGAAATACAGAGAGGGAAGATAACGGATTTGTATCTCCAAATACTGTCTTAGCCAAATATGGAAAGACAAAACAGTTGAGGTGTATATGGGATGTCCAGAGCCCTGACACACAGCATCCCAAGTTGAAAAACCCCAAGTCTGCTGAACAAATGCAAATCTTTACAACAATGCTCTGGCCTGCTCATCGTATGACAACCAGCTCTTTTTGTTATCCCAGCTCTCTCTCAGCCTCACAGTCAAACTGCACAACTTGCTCTTCTCTGTATCTTCTCACTTTGTCCTCAGTGATTCAGCTCATTATGTTTCCTCCATCTCCAAATGTCCTTTCTACTGATTTCTAGTCAGAAGCTTAATTATCCTTCAAGTAGGAGCTCAAATTCTATTTTCCTATGCTTTTACAAAAGGTTCTTGTCACCTTTTCAAGTGTAGCTTCCTCTATCAGCCCATTAGCTATAGAATTATAGGTACAGAATTCTTCAAGAATTCTAGATCCACTCCTTTGATCCCCAAACTACCCCCAGCATAACAACCTCACCCATGACCACAGCTTCAATGACAACTATTTTTCAGATGGCCCACACATGTATATTGCTAGTCCAGTAGTGACCACATATTTAATTGCCTTTTTGATATATCTTTTTAAAATATTTCAAAGGCATATCAAAATCAACTTAACTAATGATCTTTCTCTACTAAACCTGAGCTATTTTTTCAATGAGTGAATGTTGCCCCCAACCAACCATGCTGTTAGCAACCAGAAACCTAGGAATCATCCAGGATCTGCCCTTCTCTCTTAATCTCCACATGTAAACCATCAAAAATGCAAGTTTTTTACAAGTAGGGATGACTTGATCAGGCCAACTCAAAATGGTCTTGTCCAACTACTGCAGTGTAAATTGTTGGCATTTGAATTTCCTTCATCAGTATACTTTTGGAAAGCATCACTCATCAACTCTGGGGCATTGATAGTTTGAATTTCAAAACTGGTCAGGCTGAGAAGGGCATCATGCAAGCCAATGATACAACTTTTAGTTAGAGTCCGAGTCCAAATATGAAGTTTGGAAAACACTGATGTCTCAGCTTGAGGACAGTCAGGCAGACAGAATTCTTTCTCACTTAGCCTTTTGTTCTACTTGGCTACTTTTTTTGTTGTACTTTCTTACTTAGCCATTTGTTCAGTGAATTGCATGAGGTCCACCCACACGGGGGAGGGCAATCTGCTTTACTCAGTCTATGGATTCAAATGTTAATCTCATCTAGAAATACCCTCAGAGACACACCAAGAAATAATATTTAATCAAATTCTAAAGATTCCTTGGTCCAGTCAAGTCGACATATACAATTAACCATCCCACGAGTGAAATTTTGACATTTTTCTTCTTGCCTGGCCTTGCCTTGCTAATTCATTGGCTTCTACCCTCATGCCACACCAAGTCTGGGTCTACTAAATGAGCACACATCCCTTCTTTTCCTGATCAGAACAAGGTCTGTCTATTCCCAGAAGCAAAATGTTGTGATAGGACCATTAACCGTTCTCCAAAAAGAAAAAAAAAGTTATTAAAAATTAAGCATTTCTGGAAGTTAATTTTATGGAATGCCAATCCCATAAGATATACTGGGGAAAAAAAAGAAAGGATTTCTTGACAATCCAGTGCTATATCCTTCTATTAGTTTTCTATGTTACATAACATACTACCATAAACTTAGCAGCTTAAAGCAATAGTCATGTATTATCTCACTGTTTCTGTGGGTTAGGAGTCCAAGCAGGTCCTAACTGGGCTCTCTGTTCAGATTCTCATGGGGATTCATCATGGTATTGGTTGAGCTGTGTTCTTTTCTGGAGCTCAGGTTCTCCTCCAAGCTTATGCAGTATGAGGCAGAATTCAGTTCCTCTTGGAGGCTGCCCTCAGCAACTAGAGACAGCATCTCTCCATGGGCAACCACACATGGCTGCTTGTTTCTCAAGGTCAGCAGGATAACTTCAGTCCCTTTTAAGGACTTTCTCCTGGTTAAGTCAGGTTCATCTGGGATCATCCCACTTTTTATTAACTCGAAGTCAACTGTTTTGAGACCCTTCATACTTTCTAGGTGGTGACACTGTTAAAGAATCTACCCACCAACACAGGAGAAATGGGTTTGATCCCTAGGTTGGGAAGATCTCCTGGAGGAGGAAATGGCAACTCAATCCAATATTCCTCCTGGGAAAATTCCATGGACAGAGGAACCTGGTAGGCCCATGGAGTCACAGAGAGTCAGAAATGACAGAGCACACACACAAACACACACACAGAATCATTTGCCATGTAATGTAGCCAAAACATAGGCAGGATATCCCATCAACTTCTCCCATCTGACCTTCACTCAAGGGGACAAGATTACACTGCACTCAAATATTCAGGGGTTGGAATCTTGGGGACAACCTTAGAATTCTTCTTTTGACAGCCCAGATCCAGCTTGTGAATTAGCATGTCATGATCTCTGAAAAATCCTAGAGGAAAGAAATCTGGTTGACTTTCTTCCCACCTATTCACCAAATTTGTTTGGCCTCAATGAAAACTTTAACACAACACCATCATTGACCTTGAAACTAGTGTTATGTTTTATCTACGTCTTGGGATATACCGGAACAGGGAGAAAAAAAAACCTGGACCACAGTCAGTCCAGGATTCAAATTTCCATCCTGTCACTTCCCTGTGTCTCCAGCTTGGGCTTGTTCCCTGAACTCACAGTGACTTGGTAAAACGGCTGCAGAAGAGCAGTGTACCTGCTTTTGAAGGCTGAAGACAGTGGACTGAAAGTAAATAACACTGTAGGAGATGCATAGCACAAGTTAGAGATTCAACAGATAAAAAAAAAAAAAAATCCTTTTGGCCCCTCCCTCTCCTTTTGTACATGAAATTTTGTTAACAATTACAAAAATGATACCCTGTAAGTTTTCAGATCTCAGACGTGAAGGTCTGCAACATCCTTAAGCTAAAGAAATCTAAAATTAAAACTTAAGAGGAAGAATATTTCTTTGTTCTGCCCATGATAATTAATTAATGGTTTAAAGTCTTTCATCAATACCATCAGATTATAATAAATCCAAAAATGAATTATTAGCACATGTAGGTAGTTTTTGTATTCTTCTTAACTACTAAAATAACAAAAAATATGAAAACTTTGGGGTTACTATCAAAGTTGAATAGGTTAAAATTGATGGAGATGTCAAAAAAATGTCAAGTACTACTCCCTTTATCAAGCAAACTAATATGGAAAGCTTTCAACCATACAGTGTAAAATATAAACTACCTGATGACTTTGGAACAAGTGCCAAGTTTTTAGTTTGTTTGCTTCTTTGCTTCAAATAAGTTTTATTTTTAATAGACAGAACCTGTAAACAACCTCAATGTTCATAAACAATTGATGGGTAAACAACTGTATACCATCCATACACAGGGAAATATTACTCAGCAATAAAAAGGTATAACCTATTGATATTCCTAACAGTAAATAATCTCAAAACTATTATGCTTACTGACAGAAGGTAGGAAAAAACCTCACACTGTATTACACTTGTAAAAAATTCAAGAAAATGTAAACTAATGTGTTATGAAATGAAACAAATCAATAGTTGCATGTAGATTAGGGAATGACAAGACCATTTAGGGGCATGAGAAAACTTTTGGGGGTAAAGATATATGCATTACCTTAATTGTTGTGATGGCTTTATAGCTACATACATATGTCAAAATTCAGCACATTGTACAATTTAAGTGTTATTATTGTTTAGTTGCTAAGTTATGTCCAACTTTTGCAACCTCATGGACTGTAGCACACCAGGCTCCTCTTTGTCCACGTGATTTCCCAGGCAAGAATACTGGAGTGGGTTGCTATTTCCCTCTCAAGGGGATCTTCCCAACTCAGGGATCGAACCTGCATCTCCTGTGTGGCAGGCAGATTCTTTATCACTGAGCCACCTGGGAAGCTCCACAATTTAAGTAAGTGCTGTTTATTCCATTACAATTATAAACCAGCAAAGATATTAAGAGATTAAATGGGCCTACATAAAAATCTGGATCTCCCAGTTCTTTGGGAAAATCAACCAATCCTATATATCGACTCAACCATCTCCCATTTTCCATGTCTTGATAGGGTCAAGACATGCTTCTTGCTTTGCAGAGGCAGCAAAGGGTGGAGAAAATTAAGACTCTGACCCCCTAAACACTAGCTGGGTCACAAAACTCATCCAAGAGACTCATACAGAGACTCATTCTTCTCTGCTCTAGGCTTCCTGCTTGTGCAGTGATGGCCATAAGGTCAACAGCCCAGGAAGATAAAGGAATCCAGAAAACCTTCAGATTATTTGTTCTGAGACTGACCTTGGTCACAGGAGAAAAAGAGAGCTGTAGGTCCTGAGAATTTCTGTATACCTTTAACCCCCAGAGCCATAGTCACATGAAATTTGTGTATGCCCTTCAGGAAAGATACATAAATTCTAGTTTTCCCCAACCTCCAAACTCTCTACTTCTCAAGTTTGGTACGCATTATGTTTTTTAAAAATCTATGTACTTTATTAACTGTTTTAAAGTTTCTTTTTTTCTCTAAATACAGTCAGACATACTTTAGGATTTCTAAGTAAAACAACATTTACCAGAGTTAGCTTTACTAAGTGTTAAGGCTTAAAATTTGAGAAAATAGAAAAACAGAATTTATACCTTTAACCCTTAACTTTTGAACATCAGAAAAAATAACATGATATGCATGAAAACAAGAAATGTATCAATTATGTTTGCCACTTAGCCCCTGTATGGCTTATCTACCACTAGATTCTAACCTCCACAGAGGCTATGACTTCTGGTTAGGTCTTAGGAGAAAGCAATCAACAGTGCTGAAGATTATGTGACACATTCCCTGGGAAAAGGGGACTTAGCACATGCTATTTCTAGAAGCACTGAAAGTTGTCATGCCAATTGCCCCTTTGTCAAGGTTAGCATAGAGATCATAGGAGATTCTGGCATTGAGGTCAAAAGCTCAGTCTCACAAGTGAAGTGAAGTGAAAGTCGCTCAGTCATGTCTGACTCTTTGCGACCCCATGGACTATACAGTCTATGGAATTTTCCAGGCCAGAATACTGGAATGGGTAGTCTTTCCCTTCTCCAGGGGATCTTTCCAGTCCAGAGATCAAACCCAGGTCTCCCACATTGCAGACAGATTCTTTACCAGCTGAGCCACAAGGGAAGCCCAAGAATATTGGAGTGGGTAGCCTGTTCCTTCTTCAGTGGATCTTCCCAACCCAGGAATCAAACTGGGTCTCCTGCATTGATGGAAGATCCTTTACCAAATAAGCTATCAGGGAAGCTCTCAGTCTCACAAGGGTGAACAATTTTTCTTAAGACAGATTAGCCACCATTGCCAATATGCAAAATTAGGTTGAGAGCTAATTCATTGGAAGGGCTAGTGAATATTTATTGGAAGGACTGATGCTGAAGCTAGAGTTCCAATACTTTGGCCACCTGATGCTAAGAGCCGACTCATTAGAAAAGACCCAGATGCTTGGAAAGATAGAAGGTGGGAGAAGAAGGGGACAACAGAGGACGAGATAGTTGGATGGCATCACAGACTTAATGGACATAAGTTTGAGCAAGCTCTGAGAGATGGTGAAGGACATAGAAGCCTGGTGTGCTGCAGTCCATGGGATCACAAAGAGTTGGACATGACTGAGCGACTGAACAACAACAAGATTGAGAGCTGTTCTCTGCCATCCTGCTATTTTTCTCTGAGACACATAAAGTTTGGGGCTCCCACAAAAGGTGTTCCTATCTTCATGCTTGCAAAGCCTATTTCTTTTTAAAATAATTTTTATTGGAGTATAGTTGCTTTACAATGTTGTGTTAGTTCCTGCTGTACAGCAAAGTGCATCAGCTATATGTATACATATATCCTCTTTTTTTTGGATTTCCTTCCCATTTAGGTTACTGCAGAGCACTGAGTATAGAGTTCCCTTCGTTATACAGTAGGTTCTCATTAGTTATCCATCCTTTTCTTTTTTAAAAAAATTTCAATTCAGTTCAGTTCAGTCACTAGGTCGTGTCCGACTCTTTGTGATGCCATGAATCACAGCATGCCAGGCCTCCCTGTGCATCACCAACTCCCGGAATTCACCCAAACTCATGTCCGTTGAGTCGGTGATGCCATCCAGCCATCTCATCCTCTATCGTCCCCTTCTCCTCCTGCCCCCAATCCCTCCCAGCATCAGAGTCTTTTCCAATGAGTCAACTCTTCGCATGAGGTGGCCAAAGTACTGGAGTTTCAGCCTCAGCATCAATCCTTCCAATGAATATTCAGGACTGATTTCCTTTAGAATGGACTGGTTGGATCTCCTTGCAGTCCAAGGGACTCTCAAGAGTCTTCTCCAACACCACAGTTCAAAAGCATCAATTCTTCGGACCTCAGCTTTCTTCACAGTCCAACTCTCACATCCATACATGACCACTGGAAAAACCATAGCCTTGACTAGACAGACATTTGTTGGCAAAGTAATAGCTCTGCTTTTGAATATGCTATCTAGGTTAGTCATAACTTTCCTTCCAAGGAGTAAGCGTCTTTTAATTTCATGGCTGCAATCACCATCTGCAGTGATTGTGGAGCCTCCAAAAAATAAAGTCTGACACTATTTCCACTGATTTCTCATTTATTTCCCATGAAGTGATGGGACCAGATGCCATGATCTTAGTTTTCTGAATGTTCAGCTTTAAGCCAACTTTTTCACTCTCTTCTTTCACTTTCATCAAGAGGCGCTTTTGTTCCTCTTCACTTTCTGCCATAAGGGTGGTGTCATCTGCATATCTGAGGTTATTGATATTTCTCCCGGCAATCTTGATTCTAGCTTGTGCTTCTTCAAGCCCAGCATTTCTTATGATGTACTCTGCATAGAAGTTAAATAAGCAGGGTGACAATATACAGCCTTGACGTACTCCTTTTCCTATTTGGAACCAGTCTGTTGTTCCATGTCCAGTTCTAACTGTTGCTTCCTGACCTGCATATAGGTTTCTCAAGAGGCAGGTCAGGTGGTCTCGGATTCCCAGCTCTGTCAGAATTTTCCACAGTTTATTGTGATCCACACAGTCAAAGGCTTTGGCATAGTCAATAAAGCAGAAATAGATGTTTTTCTGGAACTCTCTTGCTTTTTCCATGATCCAGCAGATGTTGGCAATTTGATCTCTGGTTCCTCTGCCTTTTCTAAAACCAGTTTGAACATCTGAAAGTTCACGGTTCATGTATTGCTGAAGCCTGGCTTGGAGAATTTTGAACATTACTTTGCTAGCGTGTGAGATGAGTGCAATTTTGTGGTAGTTTGAGCATTCTTTGGCATTGCCTTTCTTTGGGACTGGAATGAAAACTGACCTTTTCCAGTCCTGTGGCCACTGCTGAGTTTTAATAACATTCTATTTAGCCCAATATACACCAAACAGCTTTTAACATGTAGTCAATATAAAGATTATTAGGTGTTTTACACTCTTTCTCTTTTTTTTTCAAACTGTCTTGAAAATCCAGTGTGCATTTTTTTGCCTGTAGCACACCTTAGCTTATTTCAAGTGCTCAATAGTTATATGTGGCTAGTGCCTTGTTGTTGTTGTTTAGTCACTAAGTTGTGTCCCACTCTTTTGTGACACCATGGACTGTAGCCTGCCAGGCTCTTCTATGGTATTTCCCAGACAAGAATACTGGAGTGGGTTGCCATTTCCTTCTCCAACTGTTAAGTTTTAGAGACAAAATATTTGGTATTTAGGCTAACTTGCAGGACAGGGTTTGTATGCAAGATGAAATAGGATTAATTATTAAGGAACAAACTGATAAAGCTTGTGGGTAAAATTTAAACACTATAATGATTGTGTGCCCTTTAGCCAAATGTTTATCCTTTCTAAGTCTCAGTGTATTTATCTAAAAAATGGGTATAATAATAGCATCTGTATCATAGACATATTATAAGGGCTTCCCTTGTGGCACAGCTGGTAAAGAATCCACCTGCAATGCAGGAGACCTGGATTTGATCACTGGGTTGGGAAGATCCCCCGGAGAAGAAAGGCTACCCACTCCAGTATTCTGGCCTGGAGAATTCCATGGACTATACAGTCAATGGGGCCACAAAGTATTGGACACTACTGAGCGACTTTTATCATCATCATCAAAGGCTTCCTAGGTGGCACTGGTGTTAAAGAACCCGTCTGCCAGTGCAGGTTAGGCTTAAGAGACATTAGTTTCGTCACTGAGTTGGGAAGATCCCCTGAAGAAGGGAATGGCAATCCATGCCAGAATTCTTGCCTGGAGAATCCCATGGACAGAGAAACCTGGAGGGCCACAATCCATAGGTCACATAGAGTTGGACACTACTGAAGCGACCTAAGATAAAAATAGAGTAGTGTGTGTCACTTCAGTGTGAAGTTAACTATTGTATAAGCTTAAATTATCATTTGATCTCAACTCTTGTTGTATTGTGCTTTTAAATCCTTGAGTGAAAACATGGTGCTGAATTCTGAAACACCCAGAAAACTTCAGATTGAAGTTGATGTTAGACCTCTTATTAAAAGGAAAAGAAAAACAGCATGCTTATATTATTCAATGTCATTAGTCATTAATAGGAGGGAGAAAAATGCAGAGAATATATTACTCATAAACAAAATTCTTCCTAAAAGGAATCCTCTGCAACACATCCCATGAGGCATCTGCAGATCTGTAGGGACACAAAAGAATTTATTGAAACTTCTGTACAAAGTGAAACTCGTATTTGGAGCAACGCATTAAAAACCTACAGATCATTTATTCATGCTCTTCGCTGAAGGAATTGCAGACATCATTTCTATTACACAAATGCTCCTTTAGTGATTAAAATTCCTTCTCTCTGGCATATGGATGGAAAAGAAAGAAAAGCAAGTGAATAAGAAATGAAACCCTTTCTGATACTGATAGATAAATTGCATATATTTAAGAACAAGGAATGTAGTGTATGTTTGTTATACTACTAAAAAATAAAATATATTAGGAACTCCTTGAATTTCCTTCCCCAGTAATGAGTGGCAAGGATGAAAACGTCACTTACAACAATTTCTTTGGCATACCGTCAGTGAGGCCAGAGTGGATAGTTGAAATAGATGTTAATAGGGTATCATTAGAAGGCAATGGCACCCCACTCCAGTACTCTTGCCTGGAAAACCCTGTGGACGGAGGAGCCTGGTAGGCTGCAGTCCATGGGGTCGCTGAGAGTCGGACACGACTGAGTGACTTCACTTTCACTTTTCACTTTTATGCATTGGAGAAGGAAATGGCAACCCACTCCAGTGTTCTTGCCTGGAGAATCCCAGGGACGGGGAAGCCTGGTGGGCTGCCATCTATGGGGTCGCACAGAGTCAGACACGACTGAAGCGACTTAGCAGCAGCAGCAGCAGCAGGGTATCATTTTGATATTACTTCCGCAAACGCAACTAGGAGAGTTAATGTCATTTAAAACTGCATGTCAGTGCTTCAAAAGAATCACGACAAATAAAGGAAAAAAATCCTTGCAATTTAACTAGTTTTTCCTGGAGTTATCTTTTTCAGGTAGTATCAAACATATAAGAAAAAGATGCTGGCATTTCCCAGGCCCACTAGGTAAGCTTGTATTAATTGTGCACACAACACTGAAGGGGCCTGGCTTTAGTGTTGCAATAGAGTATAAAACATATAATTGAGAGTTACTCAGAATTGGGTGGAACCTGACTTTGCCACTTAATGTATGAAGTTGGGACATTTCTTCAGTTTTCAAAGACTCAATTTCTTTATTAGTCAAATGGGAATAAAAATACCTACCTCTACATTAATTATGGGAATTGAGTAGGTTAATGTATAGGAAACAACACAATATGTTGCAGATGTGCAACAGTGGCTGTTATTATAGCTTTTCTAGTTAATGTCTGTCTTTGGCTTTCCTAATAGCAGCCTCTTAGACAAGGATTTGGGTGCAAGAAGTTTATATAAGAAATCACAGAAAGCACAGGAGGAGAGGAGTTGGGAAGGGAGACAGAGAAGGGAAGGAAGACATTAGCAGGTGATTTATTGACCAAGTGGCTGCTAGGGATAACTGGGGCTCAATTCCTCAGGGGAACTGTAAGAGATCAAAGCAGAACAGCTTCAGTATTATCCCCACCTAAGAGGTGAGAAAGCTAGGGTATTTATCATATTATTGGTTGAGAATTGTTTCTGGGGACATTAACCTTCTTGCCCTTCTGGCCTGGCCTGAATGCTAGAACAGTCTGTTCCCAAAAGCAAATGACCACAGGCAGAAAGAATCAAAGAGATTTCAGTAACTGGCCTTTCAAGTACAGAAGTGCACACACAGGGGATATGGGCAGAGCTCCAGCAGGATCTGCTGCATTCTTCTTAACCCAGACTTTATTAATCTCCTTAATGATGATATCCTACTTTATGATGTTATTATAATACAGGTAAAATCTTTCAAACTATATTCTTAGGCATCTACTCATCTGGAAACTGTAGGCTGGCAAGATTAGAGTGTCAACCCTCTGGTTGAATGGACTTAGAAATTTGAACTTGGACGACCAGAGTTTATAACAGGGTTGGTTTGGTAGACACTCTCACAGAATTTACTATTGGAGAGATTGGACATACACTAGTAAAAAATGTAAATTTAGAAATTTAAGGTACCAAAGTAGATAGTAGGTGCGGTATAGTTTTCTAAGTGAGATGTGAGGTTTTGTCATTGGGAAAGCTGCTGAAATCCTAATGCTTTCATCTAGTATCATTTCCCATTTCACTTTGAAACTTCAAGGGATCTAAACAGGGCACACACTTACTTAGTGCTGACTTCTTAAACTATCACTTGTGTAACTCAGTAGTGAAATGATACATGATTTTGGGCAACGGAGTAAAAATGGCCAAAAATTGGACATGTGCTAGGAAACAGAATTATTCTGTTTCATTATTTTTAAGAGGAAAAAGAGCAGGAAATGGGCTATTTCCCAATTGCAGCATAAAGAACGCATCAAAGCTGGAGGCAAGACTTTTAAGTGAGAGTTTAAAATTGGAAAACATCTTTTGAATATGTAAATTTTGCTAATTAAAGTGAATAACAAGCAATTACTGAGTGTCAAGTTTGTGTTCTTAGAAAGATGGGGAGGGTGAAAACAGCACAGAGTTTGCTGAGGGAAAAACCTGAGATCTAAACTCCATTACTTATGAGCTAAATGATCAGTTATCTTAGTTCATCTCTCTGAGCCTAAATATCTCTTTTGTAAAAAGAGTACGGGAAGACTTACCCCACAGTATGGTGAAAAGAATATGAAATATAAATATAATATGATACATAAAAGTGCTAAAATCCATCAGCTGTTCACCAGATAGACAAATTGCGGTACCCTGACACAATAGGGAGTTACTCAGCAATAAAAATGAATGAACTAGTGAGTGATGCATGAAACAACGTGGATTAATCTCAAGCTAAGTAAAAAAGCAGAGTATATATTGAAGGATTTCATTTATATAACATTCTAGAAAATGCAAAGTAATCTATAGTGACAGAAAGCACTTGAGCAATTGCTCAAGGATGGAGGAACCAGGAAAGGGAGAAAGTGATGGGTAAGAAAGAGAAACTTCTGTAGTGATGAAGATGTTCATCATCTTGATTGATTGCTATAACTGTTGAACGGATGTATACATATGTCAACATTTCTTAAAGTTATACTTTAAATATGTGTCCTTTATTGTCTTATAATTATACTTCAATGAAGCTGTTAACAAAAACTGTTAGTGACACAGAAGATTCTCAGTAAATGTAATTTTCCTTCTCTGAATGTGTGTTTGGGCTTCCATCATAGCTCAGTCAGTAAAGAATCTGTGGTGCAGGAGACCCGGGTTAAATCCATGGGTGGGGAAGATCCCCTGGAGAAGGGAATGGCAACCCACTCTAGTATTCTTGTCTAGAAAATTCCATGGACAGAGGTAATCAATCATAGAGAACCAGTACTTTGGCCACTCAGGGATAACTTGTGCAGGAAACACCAGTGCTGTGTGCCCAGCCCCCAGCTTCCCTGGGCTATGCTGCAAAAGGCTGGTACCTGCAACCTTCCTCAGAGGCTTGCATTTGGGCTGCTAGAGCTGCCTCACTTCCAGAGAGCCAGAGCTGAAAGTGCCTAGGAGATTATACCCTCTCAGGGCAACCTGTAGCTAACTTACTGGTGCATAGGTGACAAGCCCAGCTTCGCTGCTTCCACACAGGGACAAACTGACATGCAATTTATGGTCCAGAGCTCCATGTTGGATCAGAAGGAGGCTGGCACTTCATCTGATATTGCAGCTTTGGCAGACTCTTTTCCTTCCTTTACCCTGTTTCCCCCATTTGCTTACCATTTTCCATAGGGAGAATTTCTTGGATAAAACCACTTGTACTTGAATTCAATCTAAAATATCATGGCAGCCCTTTCTGGCCACAGAGATGCCAAGAAATGGAACTGGGACCCCAGATAGCCTCATCAGAATCTTTCAGATATTCTTTTAGAACTTGAGTTAGGGAATGAGGACTCTCTTTCCTCTAAAATCAAGAGGCAATAAGGATGTGACATGGAAGCTCCTGCTACCCACTTCATCTTGTGAAAAATGATTTTAAAAGCCAAAGTGAGAGAAACTCAAACCATGATGATGATGATGATAGAGACAGAGAGAGAGAGACTCCTGTGCTAAGTTGCTTCAGTTGTATCTGACTCTTTGAAACCCCATGTACCATAGCCTGCTAGGTTCCTCTGTCCATGGAATTTTCCTAGCAACAATACTAGAATGGGTTGCCATGCCCTTCTCCAGGGGATCTTCCTGACTTGCATTTCTTATGTCTCCTGCATTGGCAGGTGGGTTCTTTACCACTAGCCCTACCTGGGAAGCCCCTTCTCATGGTATTTAGGTCCAAACAGTTATATTTCAGAATAGATACTCTTTCCTTCTGAAGTGTTTTATGTTGGCCAATAAATGAGTCTGGTTTAAGATTTGTCACTTGTAATAGAAGCAGTCTTGATCAAAATTTCTGGTTAAGCAATGGAACTAGGGCCTTCTGCCCCTGCCATGTGAAATGCACAGGTTAGAACAAACTGGATCAAACAGGTGGACTACTCTTATCCAGTAAGGCCATAGGCAATAACCAATATTCAGTGTTCAAAATTTTGCCTTTCAGAATTAGAGTTCAAATAGATTTCACATTTTTCCCCCTCTGGCAAAGAAATACAACTTGTATTCTGAGGTATAATCAAATACTTTGACAATATTTTTCATACTGTATGTCAATTGTTTTTAATAATTCAAACTGATTCTCTTTAGAATGCAAAATTCTCCTTTTGCACAGATTGATGATATAAAGTCACTAAGGGGGAATATGGAGGCTGATTTTAGGTTTGTTCCATTAAAAATTGTACTTTTCCCTGAGACACAGAATGATAACATAAAAACCCATTTACCAAAGGAGAAAAAAAAAAAAGATCCTAATTGCACAGACTAACAGTAATAGTATAAAAATGACTTCCTGGGAAAGTTTAGCTCACAAATGCTCTGAACCTTTACTAAATCGAATGAATAACAGGACCATCAACTGCTTGGAGAACTTTCAAATTGTAATTTTCTATTTTGTGCAGAATATTGGAATAGTACTTACTTGGCTTGGCTAAAATCAGACTAATGACTTGAGAGTTACTATTTTAATTCATTTAATGATTGCTTGATGACTTAAAAAGTTTTTGCTTCCCTTTTGCTATGGCTTTTTAATGAAATTAATCTGTGAAATGATTAGATTTATAAAATGAACATTTTGTGCAATAATCTCTGTTGCTCTCAGTTTGATAGTTGGAAAATTGGTGGAAGAAGAGATGTATCTAGGATTATGAACGTCCATAGGGGAAATGACAATATTATATTGTATTAAGCAATACAGTAAGTATTGCATTTCTGCTCTAAGAATAAGTATTTATATCAGTGGTACAAATATTTATACTACAGGAGATTTTGCTCCCTCTCCTCCTCCACTAATAATCCCACTCTTCTCAAGGACATTTGGCAATATACAGTAACAGATTTGATTGTCACTATCAGTCATTTGCTACTGGCATCTAGCAAGTAGAGGCTAATCTTGCTAATAAATATTCTACAATGCACATCCTAAAAATGTTAATAGTATTGAGGTTAAGATCCTCTAACTTATATGCTTGCTACCAAACATTCTTTCTTTCACCGCTTCTGAGTTGTACACTGCAGTGGTTAAGTGGTTAACGCTTGGAGATGATCTGTGTTCATTGTAAAACTTCTGGATTGGACTCTGGATTCAAAAGTCAGCCCTGCCCCCTTGTAGCCATATAACCTGAGGCAGATCCATAAAACCTGCCCCTATGTCTTTTTTCTAATCTGTAATAGAGGATTAGCATTCATCTCACAGAGCTATTTTGAGAACTGACTCAGGTGGACACTCCTAGTAAATGTGCTTAACACACTGATTGCACATATTATAGATCCAACTCAACTATTGTTGTTTTTATTACTATGAGAAGAACTTGGGTGGGGGTATGGGAGATGAAGCAAGGTATTTTGTTTGGTCTGTTTTGATGAAGCCATTTTGGCACTAGAGATAATCTGGTATAACCTAAAATATAAGACACTGGAATTTCATTTTAAAAATTATTGCATAACTTCTACCACAGACACCCTAAGTCCAGTCTTCAATCCTAAATGTATTTAGGATTGAAGAATGGACTATTCTCTGCCTTTTCCCTAAGTCTGAAACATCTTGTCCATCTGTCGTTTTCAACCTACCCCCATCCCTATTTTGAATCTCAGTTCAGTTAAGTTCTGTCACTCAGCCGCGTCCAACTCTGCAACCCCATGGACTGCAGCACACCAGGCTTCCCTCCCCATCACCAACTCCTAGAGCTTGCTCAAACTCATGTCCATCGAGTTGGTGATGCCATCCAACCATCTCATCCTCTGTCATCCCCTTTTTCTCCTGTCTTCAATCTTTCCTAGCATCAGGGTCTTTTCCAAGGAGTCAGTTCTTTGCATCAGGTGGCCGAAGTATTGGAGTTTCAGCTTCAGCATCAGAGGATCAGATGGTTAGATGGCATCACTGACTCATTTAGGCTTTCTTGCTTTGTCTTCTAAAGGAAACCAGATTTTCCACCCACGACAGTAGATGCTGTGGGAAGATGATGCTGTCGGAAGGACTTAGGAATGCAACTGGGAAGAGCTGGGTGCTTCAGGCTTAGGTTGTGAAGGATGGCATTCTGGACAGGACAAAAGCTATGACTAAGTGTGCCAAGGCAGAATTTATAAGGCCTTTCCTGAGGACAAAGAGTTAATATCCAACTCTGGCTGAACAAACCCCTCATGAGGGAAGCCACTGGGGAGACAGTTAGAAACAGGTATTTAAACCAGTGGTTCAATAGCCTTAAGCACTGACTGGAAGAATTTAGATTTAATTTATAGTGATGGGAAGTATCAAGTGATTTAAAATAGGACATATAAGTGACAAGATGAAAAGGATCTTTTGGGTCCTTTAAAAATATATTTAGTATTTTTTTACTATAATATGCATTAACTATGATAAATTTAGATAAAAATATAGAAAAATCACCCCAATCCTACTTTCTAGATTTCAAATTATTTATGGTTATATATGGGCTTCCTGGGTGGCTAAGTGGTAAAAAATCCACCTGCAATGCAGGAGACACAAGAGACTCTGGTTTGATCCCTGGGTCGGAAAGATACCCTGCAGGAGGGCACAGCAACCCACTCCAGTATTTTTGCCAGGAAAATCCCAGTTAGCTATGAGTAGCTATTCAAAATTAAATATAAATTAATTAAAATAAATTTAAATAAAGACTTTTTTAGTTCCACTAGTCACATTTTAAGTCCTCAAAAGCCATACATGATTGGTAGCTATAATACCAGACAGCCCAGATAAAGAACTTTTCCCTCACTGCAAAAAGATCTATTGGATAGTGCTGGCATAGATTCAGTCCCAGATTGCTTGAGATTGGCCTCCTTCTAATCATTATCTCAGGCAACTTACTCTCTTCCAAGAGACTCAGTTTGCAAATCTGTAAAATAAGGCTGTGGTGGGGACTAAGTTCTGTAAGGCTTGGAGAAAGCACATACCTATTCAATAAAAGTTGGGAACAAGAGAGAGAGGTTGGGGAGAGGTGGATCTTGAAGGCATCTAAGAACTCTGAAGAACAGTGAAGAAAACCATTAGTGTTCTGTGTGACACTGGGCAGGTTCTTTCCCTTCATGGGCCTCAACTTCCATTCTTGTTAGAAGGTATTGGCAGATTTCTAGATATTTTTGAATCTTTGAATTTTCTTTTTAGGGTGATTTTTGCACTCATCTTCATTTTGTTATCCATCTAGCCAGGATTGGTTGAGTACCTCCTGTCTTCCAGGCACTGTACTGGTTGCAGGGTTAAGAGCAAGGAAGACATAGTCCCCGTCATGGTGGATTTTTAGATTTATAGCAGAAACTAACATAACATTGTACAACAATTATACTCCAATATAAAGAAAGAAAGAAGCAGACAAGAAACCATTGGGGTAATTGCCTAGTGATAACCACCAAGATGACTCCCAGCCTTGCCTTCAGGGAAGCTTCCTGAAGGGGATGGTGACTGAAAAGAGGAGGAATGAGATAGCCAGAGTCTGGTGGACAATAGGGAAGAGTTGTTTCTGGCAAAGGGAACAGCATGGAACCTTCTCTTGGAGTTTCATTCCATACTGTTTGATCTCATGTACTAATTAGATTTCAGAGAGGTAGGGAAAGGTTAAGGAACATACTAGAAGTGGGGTAAGAAATGGAAAAGAAAATGAGTGAGAAAGAGAATTGGATGACTGCTTTTTTCTCTAGCCTACTCCAAGTCCCACTTTCTGGGTCAGTGCTTCTCCAGTCATGGTAACTGGATCACCAACAATAAAGATGGTGGGGTGGGAGAGCTACTTATAAAAATACAGAAGGGCTTACTGAATCAGAACATATGGAGGATATGGTCCCAAGGATATAAAACAAACAAACAAACAAACAAAACCAAAATGAGATTCTATTAAGAACTCTGCTGTGACTGCTTATTTTTCAACAAAGCAGGGCATTTGAAATGGAATGTCTTTAATTTTAATTTTGTTATTTAAATAAAGGATGTGTTGATAATAGTGAAAGTGCTAAATTCCACAGCTCCTAATGGCAGTGGGAATGCAGATTTTGTTTCTGAAGAGAATTTCTTTCCCACAATCTGGTGCCATTTTTCTCTTTCAGTACATGTTTCTTCATTATTCTTTGTATAAGTGTTCCTCACTTCATCCATTTCCTAATTTTCTGACCAGTAGAATGACATTGCCTTTGTTTCTATCCTTATATCTTATTCTCCACAGCTTTTCAAGTGACCTTCTCCCCAAATGTTCCCTCTCTAGGTTTCTGATAGTCCTTACTCTTCCTTCTTTTTCATCTTAACTTTGATCTGTTACTATAGCTCAATCTTGCCTCCCCCAAATTCTCTCCAGGATACAGTGAGAATTTCTCTTCAGTTCATTGCAGTTTTGTCAAAGAAGACACATTTAGTTTCAAATCCCTTTTCTTCTGTGCACCTTATCATTTAAATAAGCTGCTCAGAAATGCCATCAAAATTAATCATTTTAATGCATTATTGAAGAGGGAAAAAAATAACTTCAGCACAATGGCACTTCTTTCTGTGCCACTGGCAAATAACAAAATCGAAGCACTGGTTAAAATGGCTGTCACGAACAGCAACAGAGATATTACCTATGTACATAATGAAAGGCCAAAGTTTCTTTGTCTGTGAATTCAAGAAATCTGTTATCCATTAAAGAAGAAATAACCAAACAAAATCCACAAATGCCCTTTGTTTCATCATCGTAATAGTGATTTTCATTCCTGACAGGGAGCAGCATGAACTCAAACACATTATTCATGGAAATTAGGGTTGTTTTGTAAAAAATTCTATTCAGTTCTACTGGTTATAACGAGTTTGTATTTGTCAAGTGGTTTTCATGCTTAAATGAAAAGGTAATGATAAACACTGGAACTGCTGGATGCATGATCCCTGTGCTAGGTTTCCTGACATGCCTCTTTGGCAAATCAGTGCCCCGTGAGTAATCACTGTGGATATGAAAATGAGCACATTATTTCACTGTTAACATGCATTGCTAAGATTAAGAGAGGGTGTGTAGGCCTACTGATGTTTTTATTTGCCTTCCTGGAACAATTAATTCAATAAGAAATAGTGTAGGCCATTTATTCTAAATCCAAAGTTTGATCTCTGAGTTTTGGGACTTAATATTTCCAGTGTGTGCGAGTTTATGATAAGTGCTACATTGTTCAAATAAGATGCTGTCATACTTGGCCTCGGAGAAGGCAATGGCACACCCACCCCATTCTTGCCTGGAGAATCCCATGGACAGAGGAGCCTGGTAGGCTGCAGTCCATGGGGTCACTAGGAGTCGGACACGACTGAGCAACTTCACTTTCACTTTTCACTTTCACGCATTGGAGAAGGAAATGGCAACCCACTCCAGTGTTCTTGCCTGGAGAATCCCAGGGACGGGGGAGCCTGGTGGGCTGCTGTCTATGGGGTCGCACAGAGTCAGACATGACTGAAGCAACTTAGCAGCAGCAGCAGCAGCATACTTGGCCTTCATTTTACTAATGGGGAAACAGGCTCACAGACGTAAATAGTTAACTAACAAACATGAAAAAGGATTTCTTAGTCAAGTAAAGAAAGCCTGGTGGCTAACACCCATTGGGAACTCCAGTGCTTGACAATGCACTTGTAATAGGGAAGAACCTTTTGCATTCTATCAATATTCTAAGTTAGTTACTAAAGGGATGTTGTCTATAAGCTTAAGTTATACATAATGACCAATCTCTGGGAATCCTGCCTCCCGAGTAATGAGCATCAAGCTAAAATACCTTTGTTCAGCTCAGGAAAACATCCTGACCAGGTTCAACCAGTAAATGATGGTAGGGAGGAAGAAATTAAAAAATCCCCTCCAGAAGCTGACCAGAACCAGGGAATGCTTGGTGTTACTTCTTCCCCTTTTAGTAAAAGAAGCCTGAATTCTAACTCACACAAGATGATTCTTTGAGGCATGAGTTCATTATATTGTCAGTTTGCTGGGTTTCCAAATAAAGTCACTATTCTTTGCCCCGATAGTTTGTCTCTCGATTTATTGGCCTGTTGTGTTTGTGTGGTGAGCAGTACGAGCTTGGACGCAGTAACACACTGGCAAAATACATACTATTATAACCCCTTTTTCACATATAAAGGAATGAGACTTGAAATAACTGGCCCTGGGCCAGAACTTTTAAATCACAGAAACAAAAGCTGAACTCAGCTTGTCTAATGTCTACCTCTGTGCTTCAATCTGATACCAGACAGCATGGAATGCTTTTGGTAGTGCTACTGCCTATGGCCACAGTTACTACTCAAGCAGTTCACAATTGCAAAATTGATCGAAAAAAGAAGAGAATCACTGTTTATTCACCCTTAGCCGATGGTTCCATGCATCAGGGCTGACCTAGGCCCCTGGCAGAAGATAGGTCTTGCACCCACGTGTCAAGAATCTCTGAGAGCAGCATTTAGTCATCACCTCCATCTACGATTCATAGGACGTTCATTCTACACTAGGAACTCAATGGAAAAGGCAGGGTAAGCTGTCTCTTGATTCACTGGGAAAGTTCTTGAGCATTTACCACTATGGTTTGATTTGTTTGCTGTTTTTATTTTTTTTTCTAGTTTTTGAACTAAAGAACCCTTTGAGAAAATTATTTACAAATGCAGATCTCAGACTCTATCCTAAATGATTCAGTAGGTCTAGAGTGGTGCCTAGGAATCTGTATTTTCAAAGCTCTAGAAATGTAAAGGTTCCCTGACTCCTATCCTCCACCCTCTTCCAGGAGGCAACCACTTCAGACCCTTTTAATAGTTTCATCTAGCATGTACATACCTCTGCCCTTGTCCAATGCTATCAAGGTAAGTTACAAAGTGTCAGGGGTCTTCTAATCCATATCTCAGATTGACTCTGGTGTTTCACATTAGATATCAAATAAATATTTATTAAGAACTTAGAAGAAGAAACATAACGTCTTTTTTTTTTTTTTAGTTTTAAACATGAGACTAGACTTTATTATTTAATGCGTTAATAAAGAAGGACATTTACCATATTAACATTGTATTTTTTTTAACATTTTGATAACTATACATTCTAAATGTAACTGGTTTCTTTTATCATTCCAGGCACTTTATTTTATGTATTCAAAAGCATTATTTTGAAAAGGGGTCATGGGCTTTTCATCAGGCTGCCAAAGGTGTCCATGGGCCCTGGTTACATACACAAACCCCCACACACACACATACACACACTGATCCTTGATCCTCGTTGAGAGTGGGGGCAGCCTTTCCCTGGAACCAGAGCCCCTGCCAGGTCCAGGCAGCCCAATTCTCTGAGCATGTTGAGGAAAGTAAACCACTCCTGACACATGACAAAGATACTGGTTTAAGAAACATGACATTTATTAAGACCCTACTGTGTGCAAGGTCTTTATACACATTTTATTGAATACTTACTATCACTGTATGATGCAGGTAGTTCCTCAGGTCACAGATTGATAGAAGACAGATATGCGATTTGAATCCAATCCAGTTTCACAGAAAACCCAGTGCTCATCTCAGTAAAGTACAGGGTAGAACTCTGGTGAAATCCTTGACCTCAAAGAGCTTCCTATTTGGGAAATAAAAAGGGTAGAAGATAGGGAGAAGTCTTAGGAGGTACTCCAAAGTGTAAGTCATCCTACATGTGCTTATTTCAAACTTTCTCTAATACTGGCCTAATGCTAAGCACTGGAGATACCATATGAAGGCCCTTATGCTCTATATTCCCCAAACTCTTGGCTGCAGAGATGGCAGAATGAGAGGATCTGGATGAAGACACTGAAAAATTGCAGATGCAAGACTTGAGCTCCAGAGCTGATGACTAGCCAGTCTTCCAATTGAAACAGGAAAACTCATATGATGCTACTCAGCCCAAATAGTCACTAGTGGATAATGAAGCAAAGATTGCCACATGTACTTGAGTGGTAATCAGAAAGCTTCTGCCCACTCCACTTCCAAAAACTCTACCCCTATAGAAAAAAATTCCATCCTAATAGAACACTCCTCAAAGACTGTCTAAATAGGTTCACCTTCCTCTTTATAAAATGTACTCTTTTTTTCAAACCCTTTCAAGTCTCTGCTGGAAAGAAAGTAATAGTAGCCAACTCCCTTGCCATAGACTGTCTGAATAAGCAGACTTTGATGAATTCTACAGGTAGTCTGCTTCCTTCTGTCAACATGTTCAAAGCTCTCACCAAGTTTAAACATTCAGTCTGCAAACATTAATAAGAGTCTTTTCTCCATATTGACCAGATGGTAGAACCCAATAAGAGTAATGAGGATGAAGTGGGAACTCAGATCGACTCATGTCAAGAGGAGGGTATGGTCAGCTTTGGGGTCTACTCCCAAGCTGTGACCCTGGGAAAGTTATATTTCTTTCATGCAGTTTCCCCTCTGGTACAATGAGAATAATAGCATCATTCTTTACAGGGTTCCTGTGAGGATTAAATGACCCATATTCAGAGGCAGCTGAAGTGAGTACATGTAAAGGAATGAACATAGGCTTGACAGTGAAAAAAAGGGATCTGTGAGTTGATACTGATAAAAGTGAAAACAGGAATAAATAAAGAGGGATTTCCCTGATGAAACAGTGAAACAGTGGTTGGGAATCCGCCTTCCAGCGGGGCAACTAAGCCCCAGTCAGCAAGACCATGAGATCTGGAGCCTGCCCTCCACAAAGAAAAGATCTTGTATGCTGCAACTAAGATCTCAAGTGTGGCAACTAACACCTGACAGAGCAAAAAATAAATATTAAAAAAAAAAAAGAATAAACAAACGTGGGGGACAGTAAAGCTCTTCTGAGTAGAACATAAACTATAGAAAATGTAGAAAGGAATGGAACTAGACAATCATGATTTTGCAACTATCACACTAAAAACTGATATAAGAAATAATCATCAATGGATATGAAATCTAGCCAGTAAAACTATGATTAAGAATGGGCTATAAAGCTACATATCTATAAAAAATGGGGATTGAGGCAAAATGGAAACAAGTGCTATCAATAAATCGGCATAAAGGATATTTGGGGGTTTTGGCATAATATTCTTGCAACTTTTCTGTAGTTTTTTTTTTTTTTTTTGGTCAAAAAAAAGGATAGCTCAGTTGGTAAAGAATCTGCCTGCAATGCAGGAGACCCCAGTTGGATTCCCGGGTTGGGAAGATCCCCTGGAGAAGGGAAAGGCTACTCATCCCAATACTCTGGCCTAGAGAATTCCATGGACAGTACAGTCCATGGGGTCACAAAGAGTGGGACACAACTGCGTGACTTTCAGTTTCAAAGAAAACTAGCAGAAATAGTTGCTCAGTTCTGTTAAATTTGTACCTTTTCTCATGATCATAGGCTCAAGAATAAAGTAAGGTTAAAAATTCGAAAATGATACTTTATAGGGCTGGGAGAAGAAAGCATGAGTTTGAAACTCTTTCAATCCTTATCAGATCTCAATAAGCAAGGAAACCTTGTGTCTCAGTTTTTTCTTCTGCAAAATGGGGATTTTTTTCATTGGTGCCTACTGGAAAGCTTGCTATGAACACTAAACGAGTCCTTATTTGTAAAGTGCCTGCCATATATTAAGCATATTTGCTAGCTATTTTTATTCCACAGACAGTGCTTAGAGTCATGTAAACTGCAAGTAAACTCTTGGTCTTACTCTGGCGACTACACGTTTAAAATCCTTCAATACCTTTGTCTAAATCTTCACAAAGAGACAAGTCTCACTAAAGGGTAGAGGGCCTCCACTGACCTCTTCAGGCCCGCTTGCTTCTCCCTTACTCCCTCAAGGTTCACCTCAAACACCGCTTCCCTACAGAAGCCCCTGAGGCCCCAGGACGAGAGCAGAGGCCTATCCCTCACATGGCATCCCATACTGGCCGCTCCTCAGAGCACTCACTCCCTGGAACCAGCAACAGGCATTGGTCTCTCGCTCCAGGGCACTTTAAGTCCACGACCGCTGGGCTCTGGGTGGGTTTTCGCTCACATTGTGACCCGCGGTAGCGCGAGGAGGAGGCTCCAAATACTGAAAATGAATTTGGGGCCGAGGTGGCGGTCGTCGTGGGTGACGCAGGGCTTCGACAAGGGACTCCCTCAGGAGTGTGGCCGCGTCCCAGGGTCACCAGGCGCGCCCGGGCGGAGGGGGCGTGGCGGGCGGCAGGCGGCGGGCGGCCCCGCCCCTTCCCCCTCCCTTCCTCTTCCAGCCCCCTCCCGCCCTGCCGGCACCCGGTCAGGATCCCCTTGCTGGTTTCCTGGATAAGATGGCGGCCCCCGTGGGAGCGCAGGCCCGGAAACTTCTGAGAGACCTGGCGCTCCGGCCCCCGCTCCTGGCGGCCAGGTCCCAGGTGAGCGGACCCCTTTGGTGGGGGCCTCGAGCAGCCGTTGGTCCCCTTCCGTCCCCTTCTGCCCTCTTCTTCCTGGTACCGGGTGCGCGGTCGCCTAGGCGCCACACCTGTGGAGAGGACGCGCGGTGCTGCGTCTGGGGCGCACCAGGGACCCCAGCACCCTTTGCTTCATGTGTGGGAGGGGGGGGGGTCCCGGTCTGAGGGGTTAATGACAGCCGGGGCCACCTCAGAGTGAGAGCCACCCAACTCCCAGTTGTCGCTGACGTGGATTCCCTCAGCGTCGGGGAGGGCGCCGGGCCCTGTACCAGGCTCTGCACAGGCAACTTCAGGAAAAGTTCCTGGAAACGGGGTTTGAAGTCCTGAGGTGTTATTGTGTTGCCAACACACACCGCTCCCCTCCACCCCCCCACCACACACACGGGGTTTGAAGTCCTGAGGTGTTATTGTGTTGCCAGCTCACACACACACACACACACACACACACAAAACACAGCGTATACGTTGAGAAGTACATTTTTTTTTGAGGCATTTATTGAGGACTGTATCCTGAAGAAGTTTCTGGATAGTTCTGAGGAATTGTTGGAAAGAGGTAGGGGAGGAGCCAGGATTTATAGGAGTTTTTGCTGGAAAACAAACAAAAACCAAACCTTGTTGTGGAAGTTTAAAAGGTTAAGACTAATCACAAAATATAGATATGACAAGTTAGTGATTTTGATGCTTTTCTCCATATGGAAGGTGTAAGAGTCTGGGCATATTGAAATTATCCCTTTGATATGCATCTTAACTTTATCTAGGACCTGTTTACTGTTCCTCAGAATCCTCAGTTCCCCTCAGGGTGCACTGTATGGGAGTACTGTAGTGGCTGCTGCTTTGATGGTAGGCAACATTACTGTTTACTATAATGGCAGGAAACATTTTTTTCTTGTCCTCAGTTACCTGTTCTGAGGTAACTGACAGTCCTCAGTCGCCAGTCCTGGTTTTGAACCCATTTGTTAGGCCATGTGATGAAGGTACCTAGAAACCCACCCCAGCCTCGCTGGTTTAGTAACTCCCGGGAGTGAGGTGCCTGCTTTTGCCGACTGGCAGAGTTGGGTGTGGGTATGGGGTGCTGAGACGGTGAAATGAGGGGGTCAAGGAGAATGATGGGAAATGTCCTTCCTCAATTTAGTGAAAATTCAGTCCTGTCATTGGAACACATTCGAGTATTGGCCTTGTCCTCTTTCTCCTTGTTTCTAGAGAATAAAATCCTAGGAGGGCCAATGATGGACACTGAATAGCTATTAGAACTTGGCCTCTAGGAGATTTTACTTTCTGTAGGTGGCAAGAGCCACAGTAGCCAGAAGGCCTTTGGGGAGTTATGAGTTGGTGATGACTCTTGGAGAAATGACTCAAGTACTCAACTTTTTATTCTCTGTTAGAAATATCTCTTCCCTTTTGAAGAAAACGATATGGGGCTTGGCCACAGCACAGCCTTGTCCTTTTCCCCATTTTTAATTGATGAGAGACAAATGATCATTCCTGCAGTTTTATCTAGGATGTGCATAGTATTTTTTTTTTTAATTGAAAGATAGCCACTGATGATTTTTTGAGTTACTCTAAACTTTGGTTAATTATGACATCTGAGTTATTCTTTTTTTCTTTTCTTTTCCTGACTTATCATTTGTATGTTTGTGTTAATGCAAATTTAAAAGGTGCTAATAACATTACTGTAATGTCTTTAACAGGCACTTGACAGTATGGTAGGATAGCAAAGGGAATGGTGGCTTTTGTCTAATTAAAATCACTAAGAACTGTTGTAATAGAGTAAGGGGAATACCTCCAGGTGATCAAGTTCCATTCATTAAATGTTAGAAAAAAACCAAGAATTGTGGTGCTAACTATGAAAGTAGACTTGAATTGATGAGAAACATGAGGCCTAAGGCAGTGAAAATTAGAGCAAAAGAAGTAATTGTATAGAAAAATCCAAGTGTTTGGCTGAAGATAGGGCTTCTTGCCTTACTCAGAAATGGGAGCCTGAATACAACACTTTAGAAAATCTGGGTGGGGGATACCCTTGGTTTGGCAAGAAAACTGGGTAAAAGAATCTTCTGCCTCACTCTGAAAACTTTGATTTATGTACTTGTAGATGAAGTGTTGTCCTGTGAACACAAACTTAAGAGATGAAAATTCTTTTTTTTTTTTTTTTTAAGTCAATAATAGTAAACAGTGTTCAAGAACTGGAAATGGGCATTAGCAAGCGTCTGATCCAAAAAACTTATTTCACAGGTCAAAAAATGGAGCACTAACGAAGTTCAAGGACTTGTTCAAGGTTATAAAGAGAGTTTGTGGCAGAGCTGATTCCAGGTTAAAGGTTTTCTTTTCAGTTTCCATTATACCAGTTTCTGGTATAAGTTTCTTCATGAAAATACATTATAACAGCATGTAAGTTAGTCTGCAGAGCATAGAGTAAGTAACCATGACCACTACTGATCCATTTTAATTTTTTCTTTGCAAACATCTTAGAAAAAAAAAAAAGAGAAAAAATACGGAGAAGGCAATGACACCCGACTCCAGTACTCTTGCCTGGAGAATCCCATGGATGGAGGAGCCTGGTGCGCTGCAGTCCATGGGGTCGCTAGGAGTCTGAGTGACTGAGCGACTTCACTTTCACTTTCACTTTTCACTTTCATGCACTGGAGAAGGAAATGGCAACCCACTCCACTGTTCTTGCCTAGAGAATCCCAGGGATAGGGGAGCCTGTTGGGCTGCCGTCTATGGGGTCGCACAGAGTCGGACACGACTGAAGCGACTTAGCAGTAGCAGTAGAAAAAGTAAATGTTATGTAAGGAGCCCTTTTCATATTATTGGGTATTTCTTTGTATCTGCTCCACCTGTCTATGCATTTATGTTGTGTTTACTTACTCCCTTGCCCAGGGCAGACATTACACTTGAATAGGACCCTGTTTTTCCAGGAAACTTTAGAATCCTCCCGAAGTGACTCAGAAATTGGTTGCTATTCTTGGCTCAGACCTACTTTGTGCCATGCCTTGTGCAAAACTTTTGTGTGTATAGAGATAAAAGACCCAGTTTCTCATATATGCATCAATATATGATACATGTTTTTCTGACTTACTGCACTCTGTATGACAGACTCTAGTGATGACCTAGATGCGTGGGATGGGAGGGGGTAGGGAGATCTAAGAGGAAGGGGATATATGTATACATAGAGCTGATTCACTTTATTGTATAGCAGAAACTAACATAACATTGTAAAGAATGATACTCTTAAAAAAAAAAAAAAGACCCAGTTTCTGCTGTGAGAAGTAACTTCAACCACTCCCACAGAGTGCCATAGAATGACACTATCTATCCCCTCCTCATAGTTAAATTTGCCACATATTCTTAGGGCTTCCTTGTGACTCAGCTGGTAAAGAATCCGCCTGCAATGCGGGAGACCTGGGTTCGATCTCTGGGTTGCGAAAATCCCCTGGAGAAGGGAAAGGCTAACTACTTCAGTATTCTGGCCTGGAGAATTCCATGGACATACAGTCCATGGGGTGGCAAAGAGTCGGACACGACTGAGTGACCTTCACTTTCACTTTCCTGGTGCTTAATGTCATTGACAAACTGGAGATAGTGAAGGACAGGCAGGCCTGGCGTGCTGCAGTCCTTGGGGTCACAAAGACTCAGACACAGCTGAGCAACTGAGCAACAACGAATATTGTTGACATTTTGTTTTCTCTGTTGTTGGGCCTCACGTAGTTAGCACCACAGTTCTTGTTTTTTTTCTAACACTTAATGACTTTTATTTGATGTTAGATCCTTAAAGGGCCACCCTTTTGCCATTTATTTTACATATATTTTTTTCTATTCAGTTTCTACTGGAAAAAGGCCTTTGAAGTGCTGATATTTGGGGATGGTAAACAAGACAGGTCTTGGCCACATGATACTGTATTTTAACAGGGGTGGGAAATGGCTAGACTGTACTTACATAAACAGTAATGAAAATGATTTCAGCCAGTGACAGATGCTATGAAGACAGTAAAACAAGGTCTTGGGGGTAGAAAATGAATAGTCTAGCCCAGATGGTGTGTCATAGATTAGTTTATCAAGGAAAACCAATTTGACAACTTGTTCTTTTTATTGTTTTGGTTTAATTTTTTTATTGCAATGTGTTCTTTGGAAGGACTGATGCTAAAGCTGAAACTCCAGTACTTTGGCCACCTCATGCGAAGAGTTGACTCATTGGAAAAGACTGATGCTGGGAGGGATTGGGGGCAGGAGGAAAAGGGGACGACAGAGGATGAGATGGCTGGATGGCATCACCGACTCGACGGACGTGAGTTTGAGTGAACTCTGAGAGATGGTGATGGACAGAGAGGCCTGGCGTGCTGCGATTCATGGGGTCGAAAAGAGTCGGACACGACTGAGTGACTGAACTGAACTGAACACCTATACTAAAAACATGCATGTTATAAGTGAACAGTTTGAGTTTTCACAAACTGAACGTGTCCAGGTGATCAGATCCATATCAAGAAATTAATCATGTAGCAGCAACTCAGAGGACACCCTTGTGTGGTTACAGTATTCCTACTGAGAAAAGAGTAACTGGTCTCCTGAATTAAGTCACCACACACTGGTTTTGTTTTGTACTTTAAGTAAATGGAATTATATGCACTCATGTAATCAACATTATGAGATCCTGGAGGTGGCATTTTCACATTTGAACTGAGACCTGAGTAATGAAAAGTAGCCAACCAGGTGACTTGACATTCTGGGAAAGAGAGGACAACAAATGCAAAGGCCCTTAGGTATGGCCTGAACTCAACATATCCAGACCATTAAAGAGGTGGAACGTGATAGTACTAGTCATGATGTGTAAGGTAGGCAGGGCCTGGATCAAGTAGGGCCTTGCAGGGTCTGGTAAGGAGTTTTTAAAAACTTATAGTTCTTGCATGACCTACCCACAGATTTTCAGCTAGTAAAAAATAGCTGAATCCAAGTCTGGGTGCCAAAGGCCAGGCATGTAATTATAGTGCGCTCTCTATTATAAATAGCACAATATAGTAAGGCACAGCCTTATTGGGCACTGAAATGAGCCCGTTACATTAGTCATGTCTTAGGAGAAGTCTTGATTGAGGGCACTGAGTTTAAATGTTTAATGGTAATCTAATCATGGTATTTAGCTTTTTAGTATGTTTACCCTCTCATAATGGTTGGGTGCAGTTCACAGAGCTGTTCTGTTGTAGGAGAAGCAGAGACGTTGTGGGCAACACTGTCTCTGAGGCCCCTAGCTGTACAGTCCTTGGTGTGTGATTCTCTAAAAAGCACAGTTTCTGTCCAGGAACTCAGGGAGGAATGTGCCGTGTTGAGGGAAATGGAAACCATGCCCCTGCTGTTGTATACCTTACAATAGCTGACTCCAGCTTGATTTTCTGCTCTTTTTCAGAAGTGGGAAAAGAAAGATAGATGGCTGGCTTTTAGAAGTGAAGGCTGAAGCTTACATGGAAATTTTTAATCAGCTAAATACGGCTGTGGAGGCTGCATTGGAAGTTGTGACTGACCTTTATCTGCCTTCTTGCCTAGAAGAATAAATATCTGACTTTTTTTCTCTTTAAAAATGAACTACAACTGCAGTATCCTTAGAAAAGGAAATTCATGTCAAATACTTTAGATGCTAAACTACTGATTTCTGTGTGGGGAAGATCTTTAAGTGATAGCTCATCCCAAGTTGGTTTTGTTTATTCAGAAGGAAGCATTTCTTTCATGGATGAGAGATAGAGTACACAGACCTACAGTCATGAGAATCTTGCTGCCCTTGTATCCTGGTCCAATTCTATAGGCACAATGCCCAGAAACTCACTGACGTATCTTGTATTTTGGGGAGGAAAAGCAGTTATATATGCAACTTCAGATCATTTGTCTTTCAACTAGTTTTACTATTCACTCAATCTGGTATTGTCTTTTGCTAGCTACATCCATCATTCTCTGTTACTTGATGAAAACGTTTGCCTGAAGAATTTGAGAGATTTCTATACATTTGAGCAAATAATAAAATCAGTATGTGTGTGTGCTGGGTGTGCTTAGTCATGTACAACTCATTTGCAACTCCTTGGACTGTAGCCTGCCGGGCTTCTCAGTCCATGGGATTTTCCAGGTGAGAAAACTAGAGAGAATTGCCATTTCCTTCTCTAGGGCATCTTCCCGACCCAGGGATCGAACCCTTGTCTCTTGCATCTCCTGAACTGGCAAGCGGATTCTTTATCACTGCAACACCTGGGAAGCAGTGCAGAAAGTCAGTATATTGATGAAATTTTGGAAAATGACATTAGAATTAGTCTGGTAAAGATGTAGGAGAAGGCATGCCAGGTGGAGTGGATTATGGGCCAAGGCAGAGGAGAAAGAGATGGGGAGATTAGAGCAGTCATTGCAGCAGACATGAAAGGCTGGTGGAGAACGTTTAGGCAAATGAGGAAGGAAAGAAGGGCTGTAGAAAGGCCAGAATTTGCCATGATGCTGAACTACATAACTGAACATCAAGCACATATTGTTCACTTAGTAAATATTTTCTGAATGCTTAGTCTTTGCCCAGTGCTATTTGTTGTAAGCTCCCTGAACGCAGAGACTATTTATAGGGAAGACTATCTTCCCTATACATCGAGTGCTTTAGAGAATGTACCATGAGTGAGGGAGTGCAGGAAGAAGACACACAGCCCTACCCTCAGGGGGCTCATAGTCTAGTGGCAAAACTGGTGTGTAAATCAATAATCATACTGCAGCATTGTGAGATCAGTAGAGCTATGTTTTTAGTCCTCTAAGAGAAGGCAATGGCACCCCACTCCAGTACTCTTGCCTGGAAAATCCCATGGATGGAGGAGCCTGGTAGGCTGCAGTCCATGGGGTCGCTAAGAGTCGGACACGACTGAGTGACTTCACTTTGACTTTTCACTTTCACGCATTGGAGAAGGAAATGGCAACCCACTCCAGTGTTCTTGCCTGGAGAATCCCAGGGACGGGGGAGCCTGGTGGGCTGCTGTCTATGGGGTCGCACAGAGTCAGACATGACTGAAGCGACTTAGCAGCAGCAGCAACAGCAGCAAGGCACTGTTAGAGGCACTTGCTTTCTCCTCTGCCTGAAATGCTGTTCCTTCTGATCTCAGGCCTTGTTCTCCTCTCCCATCATTCAGCTTATCATTCAACTTTCTGATTCTAAGTAGTCCTCCAACAGGGTTTTTTCTATATAAGATATTATCTGACTGACCTTCCCCCCTGAGACTATTTTCTGCTTCTCACCTGCTTTTTAACACTTTGTGCTGTGCTTTGTCGCTCAGTTGTGTCCGACTCTTTGCGAGCCATGGACTGTCACCCGCCAAGCTACTCTGTCCATGGTGATTCTCCAGGCAAGAATACTGGATTGAGTTGCTATGCTCTCCTCCAGCGGATCTTCCCAACCCAGGGATCAAACCCAGGTCTTCCGCATTGCAGGTGGATTCTTAATCACTTTATTTGGTAGTTTATTATGTGTTTTTATTTCTTTGTTTTATTATCTGTCTTCCTTCCTTTCCCGCAAATGTAAGAATGTAAAGTCTGTGAGGGTAAAGACTGTTCTTATGCACTCCTATTTTACCAGTCTGCCTGACCAGGTATCCAGTACGCTTTTGTGGTTTAGATGAATTCATGGAGTGCAGAGAACAAGAGACAGGTAAGTAACAGAGAAGTTGAGGATTGATGCCCACATGACTCAGTGGGTAAAGACTCCACCTGCGGTGTAGGAGATGCAGGAGACACCAGTTTGATTCCTGGGTTTGGAAGATCCCCTGGAGGAGGCCATGGCATCCCAGTCTAGTATTCTTGCCTGGAGAATCCCATGGACAGAGGAGCTTGGTGGGCTGCAGTCCATGGGGCTGCATGCAAAAGAGTTGGACATGACTGAAGTGACTGAGCACGCACACACACAGATAATTTAGGCAAGTTAGAAAGGAAAAGTCTGGTGGTGAAAGGGCTTTCATGATAATAGTACTGTGTGCATTCATATGTGACGGTTTCTGTGCAAAGTGATTTCTGTGCATGATTTCCTTAAACCTACGTGTTACTACAGGCAGATTGTACTGTCTTCATATTGCATGTAACAGAGCAGGGGCATAGACCAGTCATGTAATAACTTGCTTAAAATCACAGGGCCTGGGAGTCACCTGCCTTATGATGATACCTGTTAAAACAGTAAGTTATGTTGCCAGATGGTCCTGTTTGAACTGAACTGTTTAATTATGCTGATTGCTTACCTTTCCACATCTTTTTGTCCCTGAGGGATGGATACCTTAGTGTTTGAGCTTATGCTAATTTATTGTTGTTCAGTCACTAAGTTGTGTCTGACTCTTTGTGACCCCATGGACTGTAGCACAGCAGACTTCCCTGTCCTTTACCATCTCCCAGAGTTTGCCCAAAGTCATGTCGATTGAGTTGGTGATGCCATCCAACCATCTCATCTTCTTTTGGCCCCTTCTGTTCCTTCCTCAATCTTTCCCAGCATCAGAATCTTTTCCAGTAAACTGGCTCTTTGCATCAGTATTGGCCAAAGTATTGGATATTCACCTTCAGCATCAGTCCTTCCAATGGATATTCAGGGTTGATTTTCTTTAGGATTGACTGGTTTGATCTCCTTGCTGTCCAAGGGACTCTCAAGAATCTTCTCCAGTACCACAGTGTGAAAGCATCAATTCTTCAGCACTCAGCCTTCTTTATGATCCAAGTCTCACATTTGTATATGACTACTGGGAAAACCAAAGCTTTGACTAGATGGGTGTTTGCTGGCAAAGTGATGTCTCTGCTTTTTAATATGCTGTCTAGGTTGGTCATAGGTTTTCCTTCCAAGGAGCAAGTGTTTTTTAATTTTATGGCTGCAGACACCATCTACAGTGATTTTGGAGCCCAAGAAAATAAAATCTGTCACTGTTTCCACTTTTTCCCTTTCTATTTGCCATGAAATGATGGCACTAGATCCCATGATTTTAGTTTTTTGGATGTTGAGTTTTAAGCCAGCCTTTTCACTTTCTTCTTTGACCCTGATCAAGAGGCTCTTTAACATAGATGGACTAATCAGCTTTTCATGATTGTCTTCTTATCTGGCTCTTTTGTTGTTCTTTAATCTCCCAGTCGTGTCTGATTCTTCGTGACCCCATGGACTATAGCAGGCCAGGCTTCCCTGTGCTTCAGCATCTCCCAGAGCTTGCTCAAACTCATATCCATTGAGTGGGTGATATCATCCATCTGACTCTTATCAGGCTCTTATCCGACGCCCTCCTTACTAGGCTCCAGGGTCTGGGAAGCAGGAGAAAAGGGTATGATTTCTGTATTAAAATAGGACTAAATTCAAATTCTAGGTCTGCCAAATTCTAGCTCTACACATTACTGAACTTGACTGACCCTCAATTTCTTGTTCTCTAAAAGGAGATACTTCTTACAGATGGTTACAAAGATTGAGTGAGATGATATGCATGACATCTGACATTCTGGTTAGATGGTAGGCTCAGAGTCATTATTTCTCTTGCAGTGAATTTTTGAAGCTAAATTTGGTTGGTTTATAAATTTAGGCATTATTAAGTCAGAATAGTTTTCCTTTTCCAGATTTGGTAAGCATTTATCATTTGCTGCCATGTCAGGGTTAGGCATTTCCAAATGTTTTATTTCACTTAATCCTGTAGCAACCATGTGAAACAGGTGATTATTCTCAGTTTACATCTAGGGATCTCGAGGCTCCGAGAGTTGAAGGCCTGTCTCCTGGGCCCCAGTTCTCATTGCAAAGATGGGGTGAAGGTCTGGTGAGGCTTAAGGTGGCAGTAGGGAAGGTCACATAGGGAGCTCAGTTGCACCATCCTGGATGTTGCTTCATTCCAGAAATGTTTGCATATCTTAGTGTTGACTTAGTAGCCATGGTTTCTGTACCTCATATGCGTCAAAGATTTGAGGTGGGCGGACACCCAAACACTAGATTACAGTGCTTGGCATGTACCTAAGGGCAACTGGCATATGCCCTTCACTGTCTGCCCAGCACACAGCACTGCCTTTAGCATTTCAGGAATACTGAACAAACTGTGAAACTGGCTTTGGAGAGTGAGTTTTGGGGAATGGTGATAGAGGATAGAGTTTTCTAGTATTCTGAGTTCAGACTTCGATCAATGTGCTGATTATGTTGCCAGCTTTTGTCCCTTTCTAGAAATGAGTCCCAATAATACAGCACCTGAATACTAGTCACAAAAGCATAAATTTCTAACATTTACCTCTAAAATTTATTTTTATTTTAAAATGAAGGAGTTTGATATAATGTTTGAGTTGATATTTGAGACATGGCAAAGCTTAAGGAATAGGTTTGTGTAAGTTTGGGGCGTAAGAATAGGGGTGGAATAAGAGGGGGTGGATCTTTTTCTACCCTCATTTCTCCATGAGCTTATCCCATTTCCATTTCTAGGCTGTCTTAGGTCCAGGGTTGTGACCCAAGGATCCTGAGGAATTGGATAAGGTGCCTTGTGAAGTTAGAGGTCAGGGAGCAGTGAGAGATGAGGTTGGAGATATAAGCAGGGGCAAAATTTTGCTAATCCTGTGAGTCTGGTAATGCAGTTAAGATTAGTTCTTGAGGACAAGGGGAGCCATTGAAGTGTTTTAGACAGTGGGGTGGCAGGGGCAGCTTTATCCTTTAGAGTATTCCTTCTTCATGTAGTGTGGAGAGGGTTGGAGGGTTGTAAGTATGGAAATCATTCAGGAGATTGTTGTACTGTTTGAGTGCTGGTAGTAATTATGCCCAGGACAATAGATACAAACCAGGACCAGACTCTCACTGCATGGGTTTAAGTCTTGCCCTCAACACTGGTTATCTTTGTGATGTGTGAAAATTATTTACATATTTTATTACAGGATTCATTTTTTTTTTTTTTTTCTTTTTCACATTTCAACATCTCTGAAAACTGAATGTGTTTGTAGACTTGTGTCACAGATTGAGGAACAATTTTTTGTTTTTCCCTCGAGTGGTGGAAGTGAAAAAAGATGAGGGTTTTGGATCAAAATCAGGGTGACCACATAATTTATTGTCAAATCAGGATACTTTTCAGAGTGAATGTGAGCTCTGTGAGTAATTACACCAGTGCATGTAAGAGAAACCCAAGCTGTGCCTAGAAAACTGATACATGGTCCTTCTAACTAAAATGGACTGAATGGTGGCAGTCAGGATAGACGAGAAACATTGGCATTATTAAGTAAAGAGGCTGAACAAGATTCATGCTTTCCCTGCTGGATTTCCATTGCTGGCTTCTTCTCTCCACTGCCGTGTACCAAAAAGGTGATAAAAGGCTGTTTACCGTCCCTTAGCAGAGAAGGTGTGAGTTGCTGTAGTTATGAAAGATCCTTGCTTATCTCTGCCATGGAACCATGTGCTCTGTCCTTATGCTCAGGTGTTCTCTGGACATGTTGTTATGGCCTACAGAACAAGAACAGGTGAATAAAAGAAGAGAAATATAAAGACCCATAAATTTGCCAGGCTTGCAAAGTGCAGGTTTCTAAACTTGAGCACAATGAAGAGCTTTCCCAAGTTCCAAGTCTACCTTATCCAGTATTCACAGCATTCTGGGCCCTGTGGAATCATGCCATCTGGCTTAGTTATTTCCGTTCGTGCTCTCACTCTTGTATGGACGATGCAGTTGATTGTTATGCCTTCTTTGGTTGAAAGATCTCCTTGGACTTATCTCAAGCGGGTAAAAAAAGAGAAATATTTATTGAAAGGGACACATACCAGAACTGAAGATTAATCTTCCTTGATGTTGGCTCCTCTGTGGATCTTCCTTTGTGTTAATTGGTTGCTACTAGGGGTACTATTTCTCTATAACTTCCACCTGCCCATAACTTTGTCCATTCTTTGGTCCACTCCAGCTTCCTAACCCTAATACATCATCCATCTCTGTCTCCCAGAATGTTACAGTTTTAATAACAAGAACATCTCATTGATCTAGCTTATCATTTTGCTCTAATGTTCAAGTCACTGGCCAGCTGCAAGATTGGATGCTGCTTTGTAAAGTATGCATCTCTGCCCTTCCATTTGTGGTTGAGGTAGGGAGGTCTTGGAGAGGAGCAGCATCATAGCCTCTTGAGTAGGAGGTCTCTGGGTGCAGTGTTGGTGGGGTGGCCTAATCCATTTAGAGTTCCTTTATGAACTGCTACTAACTTGTCCATCTTCTTCTCCAAGTTCACATGTTCACTTTTGCTTTGTTTCCTTTTTTGCGTTCTCAAATTTCTGAAAATTGTCTCACTTTTCACTTGGCTGGTCTTAGGCTAATTTATCGGAAATTAAGGTGAGGATGAGATAGTTGGATGGCATCACCGACTCAAAGAATGTGAATTGAAGCAAACTCTGGGAGATGGTGAAGGACAGGGAAGCCTGGCATGTTGCAATCCATGGGGTCACAGAGAATCAGACACGACTTAACGACTAAATAACAAGGTGATGTAGTGGGCTTTGTTTTAGACCATTTTCTTATCACAATGAAATAATTCTCTGGAGAAAATTATTAAGTGGGAAAAGGGTTATCATGGCAATCATCCAAATAGTCAAGTGAGTGTTTTCAAGACAAATGTAGAAAGCAGGCTTTATGTGGCCCTGGAATACGTCTCAGCTTTGTTTGGAGTAATAATCTGATTTGAAGTAACCCAACTTCTCTTGGGTTCATCTCCACTTTACACTTCCCTAAGAGGATTTGTTTGGGTTCTTTTGCCATCACTCAATAAAAACCTGCCATATTGGGCAGGACTTCCTTGAAGCTGTCTGCAGAGGGTGCTGGCTCCGACATTAATCCCTGGTACAGTCATGTGGGACTCGGCACAGGATTTATTTCATTTAAACCATAAGTAGGAAAACTATATTTTATCCTTGAAACTGGGGCACTTTTGGTAGTTAAAGGGAGCACTGTTAATAATTATGCCAGAATACTAGGCTTCCCAGGTAGCCCAGACAGTACAAAATCTGCTTGCTATTCAGGAGACCCGGGTTTGATCCCTGGGTCGGGAGGATGACCTGGAGAAGGGAATGGCTATCCATTCCATTATTCTTACCTGGAGAATTCTATGAACAGAGGAGCCTGATGGGCTACAGTCCATGGAGTAGGAAAGAATCAGGACAAAACCAAGCAACTTTCACTTACTTACTTAATGGGCATAATTTGGAGATGGAAATAGCAACCCACTCCAGTATTCTTGCCTGGGAAATCCCATGGACAGAGGAGCCTGGTTGGCTGTGGTCCACAGGGTTGCAAAAGAGTCAGACACAACTTAGAGACTTAATGACCACATCAGACATAAACCAGGACTGGAACCAGGCTGCTTGTATTCAGTCTCACTTGTGACATGTAGTAGATTTGTGATCTTGTGGAAATTACGTATTTTATTATAAGACACTTTACATTTTTCACATTTCACCATCTCTGAAATATAGATGTGTTTTATCCTTGTGTCATAGATTGATTGGCAGGTTTTTCCTAGTGGTGCATTAAAGTGGTGCGAAAAAGTTGCTCATTCTTGAAACTTGATGAAATTTCTCTGTTTTTGTTTTTCTCTTCTATAAAATGTAGACAGTTACAGTAGTCACCTCCCAAAATTATACTGAGGATTAACTGAGACCCTGTATACCCTCTTAGCACCATGCCATAGATGATCAATAAATTTTAGTTATTGGTTTTTATATTATTATCACTGACTTTAATAAATTATATTTAAATCATAGTTAATAAATCATATTATATAATGTGATTAAATTTCATTTAACTTAAATGTGTTCATTAAATATATTACCTAAATAAATATATTAAATAAGCTGTCAATTAAAATGTAATAATTAAAGCAAATTGATGACGGTCAGTTAAAATCACTGCAGATGGTGACTGCTGCCATGAAATTAAACAACGTTTATTCCTTGGAAGAAAAATTATAACCAACCTAGACAGCATATTAAAAAGCAGAGGCATTACTTTGCCAACAAAGGTCCATCTAATCAAAGCTATGGTTTTTCCAGTTGTCATGTATGGATGTGAGAGTTGGACTATACAGAAAGCTGAGCACTGAAGAATTGATAGTTTTGAACTGTGGTGTTGGAGAAGACTCTTGAGAGTCCCTTGGACTGCAGGAGATCCAACCAGTCCATCCTAAAGGAGATTAGTCCTGGATATTCATTGGAAGGACTGATGCTGAAACTCCAATACTTTGGCCACCTGATGTGAAGAACTGACTCATTTGAAAAGACCCTGATGTTGGGAAAGATTGAGGGCAGGAGAAGGGTATGACAGAGGATGAGATGGTGGGATGGCATCACCGACTCAAAGGATGTGAGTTTGAGTAAATTCTGGGAGTTGGTGATGGACAGGGAGGCCTGGTATGCTGCAGTCCATGGGGTCGCAAAGAGTCCAGACATGACTGAGTGAGTGAACTGAACTGTATTAAAATATTGTGTTAACTATGTATAACAAATATACAGTTAAGTTCTGGCTACATAAATAATAAACAGAAGGGCTTTATTTTTGTAAAAAAACTCCAATGATGTTTTTCCTGCTTTCCTCCTAAATCCCCTCAATATTGCAACTTGAAAGGGAGATGAGCAGTGTAAGCCAAGTCAGAGATCAGAAGAATTGAGGTGGGGAAATGGCAGGTAAGGAGAGACAGAGGTTCCCTGTAGTGTCATGCTGGTGTCAGGAGGGCTACAAGGAAATCTACAAGGAAATTTCTTGGGGTAAGGACTTTCTTGCACTTAGCCCCAGATTGGGAGTGGAGACCAGCCTTTTAGATTTTTTTTTTACTTTACACTTTTTATTTTGTATTGGAGTATAGCTGATTAACAATGTTTTGATAGTTTCAGGTGAACAGTGAAGGGACTCAGTCATACACATACATGTGTTCATTCTCCCCCAAACTCCCCTCCCATTCAGGCTGCCACAGTGAGCAGAGTTTCATGTGCTGTACAGCAGGTACTTGTTAGTTATCCATCTAAAATGTAGCAGTGTGTACAAGTCCATCCACACTCCCTAAGTATCCCTTCCCACCAGCAACCATAAGTTCGTTCTCTAAATTTGTCTCTTTCTGTTTTGTAAGTTCATTTGTATCATTTCTTTTTTGATTCCGCATATAAATGATGTCCCATGATATTTTTCCTTCTCTGACTTACTTCATCAGTATGATGGTCTCTAGGTCCATCCACATAGCTGCAGACGGCATTGTTTCATTATTTTTAATGGCTGAGTAATATTCCATTGCATATATGTACCATCATCCTCTTTATCCATTCCTCTGTCAATGAACATTTAGGTTGCTTCCATGTCTTGGCTGTTGTAAACAGTGCTGCAGTGAACATTGGGGTGCATGTATCCTTTTGGATCATGTTTTCCTCCAGACATATGCCTAGGAGTGAGATTGCAGGGTCATGTAGTAGCTCTAGTTTTAGTTTTTTAAGGAACCTCCATACTGTTCTCCATGGGCTTCCCAGGTGGCTTGGTGGTAAACAATCTGCTTGCCAGTGTAGGAGATGCAGGTTCAATCCCTGGGTAGGGAAGATCCCCTGGAGGAACAAGTGGCAGCCTACTCCAATATTCTTGTCTGGAACATCCCATGGACAGAGGGGTCTGGCAGGCTGCAGTCCATGTGGTCACAAAGAATTGGACATGGCTGAGAATGCAGAACAGTATTTGCCATTGCTGTTTAGTTGCTAATGAAAGGTTGTTGTTGAATCACGCAAATACACCGGGATTCTTGGCCCCCGGAGGAGAAGAATTCAATCCGGGGCCAGAGACGAGGCTTGATCGCTCAGAGCTTTTGTGTAATAAAGTTTTATTAAAGTATAAAGGAGATAGAGAAAGCTTCTGACATAGGCATCAGAAGGGGGTAGAAAGAGTACCCGCTTGCTAGTGTTGACAATGAAGTTATATACTCTCTAATGAATCCAAAGAATGTCTGGAGGTTGTAAAGACCTCATCAGACCTACTCCCATAATTTGCATTTTAAGATAACAGAATTAGCCAGAAGGTTTAATCCAAAGACTGTCCTTAATCCAGAGACTGTCCTCAGGCAGGATACATTATTGTTATATAATCCTAAGGAATGTGGAGAAAGAAAAAGTTTGTCCTTTCTTCCTCCTTGAGAATTCCAGACCCCTCTCTCCTTGGGGACCCCTAGATTTCCTATCAACCTGCCTAGGAAATGACTCTCTCACTAAGTCATGTCTGACTTTTTTGTGACCTCAAAGACTGTAGCCTACCAGGCTCCTCTGTACATGGGATTTCCCAGGCAAGAATACTGGAGTTGGTTGCCATTTCCACCTCCAGGGGATCTTCCCAAATGAGAAATCGAACCTGTATCTCTTGTGTCTCTTGCATTGGCAGGCAGGCTCTTTACCACTAGTGCCCCCTGGGAAGCTCCTGTTTTCCATAGGGGCTATACCATTTTACCTTCCCACCAACAGTGTGGGAGAGTTTCCTTCTCTACATACCCTTTCCAGCATTTATTGTTTATGGATTTTTATGATGATAGCCATTCTCCAGCCATTTATAATCAGAGAATGTTACACTTTTCAGCTTATATGTGGAGATCTCATTACATTTTTATAAGGAAACGATCTTTATTTTTTGTTTGATGTTACCATCTATGCTAGTGTTCTCCTAATTGCTGTCCAGATGACCACCTGGACTTTGAGGGACGTATTTGGGTTAACATAACTTTGAAATGAAGGGCAGAAAAACCACGTTTAATATGCAGTCTTATACCAGCCTTAGGGCTTACTTACATAGGTTTTTAATAAGTAATATAAAGAAAGCTGAGAGTTATTAATTATTTTTGATTAAGTGTATAAACTATTAATGGTGAGTGTTTGTTAAGATTCAGAACTTTTTAAAAGTGATGTATCGTTAAAGTTGAAAACCAACAATACAGAGAAAGAAAAGACTTCAGTTTTTAAGCTTTTTATAATTAGCATGAAAAAATAAATGTGCTGTTTGGTTAGTTAGAAAAACTAAATTTTGAGATAGTGAAATTATAAACAAATTTTCCTCACTAATTTAAAAATAATGAAAAAAATGATGAAGGACTGAATGGCTGAGTGTGTAAGAGATAGGTTTCAAATGGAAGCAGAAGTCTTGTGACTGGTTTGGGGGAATGCTGAGCCTGAGGGCATAGATTCTAACATCAGTTCCAATGTATGAGTTTTTTAATACCACCAAACAATTCTTGAGCAGTTGGGTGTCCTACAATGCAACTAAAGTCTGACACTGTTGACGTGGAAATAGCGTTAGATTCCACAAGTTAAGGGCACAGTCCAACATGACTGCTGCCATCCCACTTCAAAGACCAATATCAAATCTAGGGTGTCACATGTACTAGTGCTCCACTGGTTATAGACTGGAGGTTCCCATGACCCCCTCCTCAGGTTTCATTAATTTGCTAGAGTGGCTCACAGAATGTAGAGAAACATTTTACTCATTAGATTACCAGTTTATTGTAGAAGGCTATAACCCAGGAACAGCCAGATTGAAGAGATGCCATAGGCGAAGTGTACAGGGAGACTTATGAAGTGAAACACTCTCCCTCAGTCTCCACTTGTTGACCACACTTCTGCTCTCCCAATCTCCTGGCACACAGATTTTTATTACAGAGCCAGGATTGATTAAATCTTTGGCCTTCAGTGATTGAACTTAATCTCTAGCCCTCTCCCCTGCCTGGGGTGGAAGGGTGAGACTGAAAATTCTAACCCTCTAATCACTAGGTTGGTTCCCCTGGCAACCAACCCCCATTCTTAGGTTGAAAGTGAAAGTGTTAGTTGGTCAGTCCTGCAACCCTGTGGACGGTATTCTTTTCGAGGCAAGAATACTGGAGTGGGTTGCCATTTCCTTTTCCAGGGGATCTTCCCAAGCCAGGAATCGAAGCTGAGTTCTCCTGCCTTGGAGGCAGATTCTTTACTGAGCCATCAGATGAGCCCTATCCTTAGGAACAATTCAGTTCAGCTGCTCAGTCATATCTCATGCTTTGCGACCCCATGGACTGCTGCACACCAGGCTCCCCTGTTTATCACCAACTCCTGGAGATTGCTCAAACTCATGTCCTTTGAGTCGGTGATACCATCCAACCATCTGATCCTCTGTCGTCCACTTCTCCTCCTGCCTTCAGTCTTTCTCATCATCAGGGTCTTTTCCAGTGAGTCAGTTCTTCACATCAAGTGGCCAAAGTATTGGAACTTCAGCCTCCGCATCAGTCCTTCCAATGAATATTCAAGACTGATTTCCTTTAGGATTGACTTGTTGGATCTCCTTGCAGTCCAAGGGACTCTGAAGAATCTTCAACACCACAGTTCAAAACCATCAATTCTTCGGCGTTCAGCTTTCTTTATGGTTCAACACTCACGTCCATACATGACCACTGGACAAACTATAGCTTTGACTGGATGAATCTTTGTTGGCAAAGAAATGTCTCTGCTTTTTAATATGCTGTCTAGGTTTGTTATAGCTTTTCTTCCAAGGAGCAAGCCTCTTTTAATTTCATGGCTGCAGTCACCATTTGCAGTGATTTTGGTGCCCAAGAAAATAAAGTCTGTCACTGTTTCCATTGTTTCCCCATCTATTTTCCTTAAGATACCTAGTGGCTTTTCAAAAATTGTCTCACTTACTTAACAAAGACACTTAAAAAAATTTTTTTTTGAATTTTAATTGGAGACTAATGAGTTTATAATATTGGGGTGGTTTTTGCCATACATTGACATGAATCAGCCATGGTGAACATATGTCCTCCATCCCAGATGCCCCTCCCACCTCCCTCCCCATCCCTCCCCTCTGAGTTGTCCCAGTACACTGGCTTTGAGTGTCTTGTTTCATGCATCGAACTTGGACTGGTCATCTGTTTCACATATGGTAATATACATGTTTCAGTGCTATTCTCTCAAATCATCCCACCCTCGCCTTCTCCCACAGAGTCCAAAAGTCTGTTCTTTATATCTTTGTCTCTTTTGCTGTCTCACATATAGGGTCATCATTACCATCTTTCTAAATTCCATATATATGTGTTAATATACTGTATTTGTGTTTTTCTTTCTGACTTACTTCATTTTGTATAATAGACTCCACTTTCATCCACCTCATTAGAACTGATTCAAGATGCATTCTTTTTAACAGCTGAGTAATATTCCATTCCATTTTGCATTCCAAGAAAAAGAAATGCAAAAAAGCAAAATGACTGTCTGAGGAGGCTTTACAAATAGCTGTGAAAAGAAGAGAAATGAAAAGCAAAGGAGAAAAGGAAAGATATACCCATTCCAATGCAGAGTTCCAAAAAATAGCAAGGAGAGATTAGAAAGCCTTCCTCAGTGATCAGTGCAAAGATATAGAGGAAAAAAATAGAATGGGAAAGAATAGAGTTCAAGAAAATTAAAGATACCAAGGGAACATTTCATGCAAAGATGGGCTCGCTCAAGGACAGAAATGGGATGGACCTAACAGAAGCAGAAGAAATTAAGAAGAGGTGGCAAGAATACACAGAAGAACTGTACAAAAAAGATCTCATGACCCAGATAATCACGATGGTGTGATCACTGACCTAGAGCCAGACATCCTGGAATGTGAAGTCAAGTGGGCCTTAGGAAGCATCATTACGAACAAAGCTAGTGGAGGTGACGGCATTCCAGTTGAGCTATTTCAAATCCTGAAAGATGATGCTGTGAAAGTGCTGTTTGGAAAACTGAGCAGTGGCCACAGGACTGGAAAATGTCAGTTTTCATTCCAATCCCAAAGAAAGGCAGGAAGGAAGGAAAGTTATGACCAACATAGACAGCATATTAAAAAGCAGAGACATTACTTTGCCAATAAAGGTCCTTCTAGTCAAGGATATGGTTTTTCCAGTAGTCATGGTTTTTCCATAGTCTTTGGCCACCTGATGCAAAGAGATGACTCATTAGAAAAGACCCTGATGCTAGGAAAGATTGAAGGCAGGGGGCAAAGGGGACAACAGAGGACAGGATGGTTGGATGGCATCACCGACTCAATGGATATGAGTTTGAGCAAGCTCCAAGAGATGGTGAAAGACAGGGAAGCCTGGCATGCTGCAGTCCATGGGGTCACAAAGAGTCAGACAGTACTAAGTGACTGAACCATGAACAGATGAACTCAGTTGGAGGGTGGCAGGTACATACTGAGACTGTAGACTGGTTGGAACCAGAAGGTTGATGAATGAAACTCCTGGAATACTATTCTTAACACACCACTAACCAGTCAAAAAGATACACCCTGAAGCCATCACGTCAGATATAGCCTTTAAAATTACTTCCCTGAAAGCCATTGAGAAATTTAGGTCTTTTGAATACAAGCCACTTATCCTTTTTGCTTGGCCCTTGCCATAAACCTTTCTTTGCTTCGAACTCCAATGTTTTGGTTTGTTTCGCCTCGTTGTGCATTGGTCACATAAACTTGGGTTCAATGACATGTGTCATATTACTCTTCCTTTTTAAGGGTGGTTAATATATGTGTATGTGTATATATAACACTTTGTTTATGTTGTTTCATCAGTGGGCACTTGGATTGCTTCTGTATGTATGTATATGTCATGGTTTGTGTGTGGGTTGGAAAAGAATTTCCAAACATGAGGCAGAATAAGAGGAGAATATTTTATTAGAGTGGGAGGCACTATTAGAACAGTGGGCTGGTAGCCAATTTTTACAGCCTCAAAACAGAAAATTTCTACTGGAAGGATGGCTTTAGGCAGTTGGTTAGGATGCTATAGGATGGGTGCTGCTGCTGCTGCTGCTGCTGCTGCTGCTGCTGCTGCTGCTGCTGCTGCTAAGTTGCTTCAGTCGTGTACGACTCTGTGCGACCCCATAGATGGGCCAGGCTCCCCTGTCCCTGGGATTCTCCAGGCAAGAACACTGGAGTGGGTTGCCATTTCCTTCTCCAACGCATGAAAGTGAAAAGTGAAAGTGAAGTCGCTCGGTCTTGTCCTGAGTCGTGTCCAACTCTTGGTGACCCATAGACGGCAGCCTACCAGGCTCCTCTGCCCATAGGATTTTCCAGGCAAGAGTACTGGAGTGGGTTGCCATTGCCTTCTCCGATAGGATGGGTAATAGGATGGATATTTTACCTAATATGGGGTTGGGAAACTCTCCAGTTTAGATGTGGAGGCTCATGGCAACAGTTGCTATGGGGCTGAGTAAGTTCCAGAGATTTTTGTCCTTTGAGCTTGGTACAGGGCTCCACAGTATACATACAGTGTTTGTATGTATAACATTTTGTTTATATTGCTTCATCAGTGGACACTTGGGTTGTTTCCATCTTCCCGTATCTGGGCAAAATGTCTGTTAAGGTTAATATTTCATTACATTTTCATAACCATTTATCCTTCTGTCAGGTATTTGTTAAATTCATAATAGGTACACTGTTAGGCCCAGAAGATAGTGGGTTGATGGGAAGCTTGAGCATATGAAACTGCTACCACCTTCAAGGAACACATACACTCACATGGTAGAGATCAATGGTAAATAGACAATTACAGTGAGAGGTGTTTGGTGTTACAGGCACTCCCCAGGGCTCTCTGGCTACACAGCTGTACTGCTTCTCTAGGACTCAACTACATGGTGGCTGTGAATAGCGTCTGCCGGATGATCTGAAGTTAGTCCAGGTAGAAATAGACACTTGCCATTTCCCGAGCACATTCCTTAGGCCAGGCCTGATGGTGTGCTCCTGAAGAGGGTCGTCTCTTTGAGTCCTTACAGCCCCCCTAGGAGGTCAGCACTCTTACTGCCATCACTAAGCCCACTTTAAAATGCAACAAACCTTGGTTCAGAGACTTTAAACAACTTCCCTGTTGTTGTAGCTTTGGTTCTGCACAGCTTCTTGCTATGCCACTCACACTGGGTCTCTTCAGTTGTGCCTGTTATTCACTGAGTTGTGTCTTCTCCAAAATTCATACCCTGAAGGCCTCACCACCAGTACCTCAGAATGTGACTTTATCTGGAAATAGGATGTTTCTGGAGATAATTAAGTTAAAAGGAGGTCATTAGGGTGGGTCCTAGTCAAGACTAGTGTCCTTATAAAAGGGGGACATTTAGACTCAGAAATGCAGACAGGGACATTACTATCTGAATACTAAAAAAGAGATAAGGGTGATGCTTCTACAAGCTGAGGAACACCAGAGATTACTAGTTAATCACTATAACCCAGCTGAGAAGCATAGTTACAGATTCTCCCCCGTAGTGTCAGAGGGAACGAACAATGAAATCAGCCCTTGATCTCAGACTTATGGTTTCCAGAACTGTGAGACAATGCATTTTTCTTGTATAAGCCACCCAGGCTGTGGTGCTTTGTTATGGCAGCTCTACGAAGTGAATACTCTGCCTCTTGGTGTTATGTCGTGTACATGCTGCTTGGCTCATCTTAAAATTTTCACCTAGACAATTTTGGAATCTCTGAGCTCACCCTAGAGATATACATCTTCTTTTATTGCTGGTTGGGAAACTAGTCCATAAACAATGACCATGAATTGTCTTGCTTTAAGGCTATGGTTTTTCCAGTGGTCATGTATGGATGTGAGAGTTGGACTGTGAAGAAAGCTGAGTGCTGAAGAATTGATGCTTCTGAACTGTGGTGTTGGAGAAGACTCTTGAGAGTCCCTTGGACTGCAAGGAGATCCAACCAGTCCATTCTAAAGGAGATCAGCCCTGGGTGTTCTTTGGAAGGAATGATGCTAAAGCTGAAACTGCAGTACTTTGGCCACCTCATGCGAAGAGTTGACTCATTGGAAAAGACTCTGATGCTGGGAGGGATTGGGGGCAAGAGAAGAAGGGGACAACAGAGGATGAGATGGTGGGATGGCATCACCAACTCGATGGATGTGAGTCTGAGTGAACTCCGGGAGTTGGTGATGGACAGGGAGGCCTGGCGTGCTGCGATTCATGGGGTCGCAAAGAGTCAGACACGACTGAACGACTAAACTGAACTGAATTGAACTGAATAGGCTTCATATGATTGTTGTGGTACCAAAATATTGCTTCGCACTGTTCTGTTCACTGGTGTTGGATTTGAGAAGCTCTGATTATTTCTGCAAGTGAAGTCAATTTAAAGGAAGAAGAAAAGAATGTTTTAGGTATGGGGCACAGGCTTTGATACCACATTCCAAATAAAAGTTCTAGAAATACCTTGAACAGTAGCAAGAAATTGGAATAAATGCACAGCCTGCCTTACTCAGATGTGTCAATTCTGGTATTTTTCATTTTTGTTAAAATAACAATAAAGCTCATTATTTTTTGAGCTCACCCAGTTTTTAACTATTCTTTTTATTCAGACAGCTCATCCAAGGTTAAATAAAAAATTACATTTTAAAACTTGTGTTACAGATGATTTAAAAAACAGTTACATAACTTAATCCAGCTGATTTCGTAATCAGAAGCATAACGCCAGGTACTGTTTTTCTTCACCACTATAAAGTTGAAATTTAAGAATAATCAGCATGCAATCAAATGCTGATTATAAATGAACAATAATGAACTTAAAAGTGAAGTCAGTTCTGAGGGTGATAATGAAAGAAAAAAAGGAGTAATCAGATCAGATCAGATCAGATCAGTCACTCAGTCGTGTCCGACTCTTTGCGACCCAATGAATCGCAGCACGCCAGGCCTCCCTGTCCATCACCAACTCCCGGAGTTCACTCAGACTCACATCCATCGAGTTGGTGATGCCATCCCACCATCTCATCCTCTGTTGTCCCCTTCTCCTCTTGCCCCCAATCCCTCCCAGCATCAGAGTCTTTTCCAATGAGTCAACTCTTCGCATGAGGTGGCCAAAGTACTGCAGTTTCAGCTTTAGCATCATTCCTTCCAAAGAAATCTCAGGGCTGATCTCCTTCAGAATGGACTGGTTGGATCTCCTTGCAGTCCAAGGGACTCTCAAGAGTCTTCTCCAACACCACACAGTTCAAAAGCATCAATTCTTTGGTGCTCAGCCTTCTTCACTGTCCAACTCTCACATCCATACATGACCACAGGAAAAACCATAGCCTTGACTAGACGGACATTTGTTGGCAAAGTAATGTCTCTGCTTTTGAATATGCTGTCTAGGTTGGTCATAACTTTCCTTCCAAGGAGTAAGCGTCTTTGAATTTCATGGCTGCAGTCACCATCTGCAGTGATTTTGGAGCCCAGAAAAATAAAGTCTGACACTGTTTCCACTGTTTCCCCATCTATTTCCAATGAAGTGATGGGACCGGATGCCATGATCTTCGTTTTCTGAATGTTGAGCTTTAAGCCAACTTTTTCACTCTCCACTTTCACCTTCATCAAGAGGCTTTTGAGTTCCTCTTCACTTTCTGCCGTAAGGGTGGTGTCATCTGCATATCTGAGGTTATTGATATTTCTCCCAGCAATCTTGATTCCAGCTTGTGTTTCTTCCAGCCCAGCGTTTCTCATGATGTACTCTGCATATAAGTTAAATAAACAGGGTGACAAGATACAGCCTTGACATATTCCTTTTCCTATTTGGAACCAGTCTATTGTTCCATGTCCAGTTCTAACTGTTGCTTCCTGACCTGCATACAGATTTCTCAAGAGGCAGATCAGGTGGTCTGGTATTCCCATCTCTTTCAGAATTTTCCACAGTTTATTGTGATCCACACAGTCAAAGGCTTTGGCATAGTCAATAAAGCAGAAATAGATGTTTTTCTGGAACTCTCTTGCTTTTTCCATGATACAGCGGATGTTGGCAATTTGATCTCTGGTTCCTCTTCCTTTTCTAAAAGCAGCTTGAACATCTGGAAGTTCACGTATTGCTGAAGCCTGGCTTGGAGAATTTTGAGCATGACTTTACTAGCATGTGAGATGAGTGCAATTGTGTGGCAGTTTGAGCATTCTTTGGCATTGCCTTTCTTTGGGATTGGAATGAAAACGGCCCTTTTCCAGTCCTGTGGCCACTGCTGAGTTTTCCAAATTTGCTGGCATATTGAGTGCAGCACTTTCACAGCATCATCTTTCAGGATTTGGAATAGTTCAACTGGAATTCTATCACCTCCACTAGCTTTGTTCGTAGTGATGCTTTTCTAAGGCCCACTTGACTTCACATTCCAGGATGTCTGGCTCTAGGTGAATGATCACACCATCGTGATTATCTGGATCGTGAAGATCTTTTTTGTACAGTTCTTCTGTGTATTCTTGCCATCTCTTCTTAATATCTTCTACTTCTGTTGGGTCCATACCATTTCTGTCCTTTATCGAGCTCATCTTTGCAAGAAATGTTCCTTTGGTATCTCTGATTTTCTTGAAGAGATCTCTAGTCTTTCCCATTCTGTCGTTTTCCTCTATTTCTTTGCATTGATAACTGAAGGCTTTCTTATCTCTTCTTGCTATTCTTTGAAACTCTGCATTCAGATGCTTATATCTTTCCTTTTCTCCTTTGCTTTTCACTTCTCTTCTTTTCACAGCTATTTGTAAGGCCTCCCCAGACAGCCATTTTGCTTTTTTGCGTTTCTTTTCCATGGTAATAGCAGTGTTCAAAAATAGGAGAGTAATAAAAAGTGAGTATCATTATGCTGAAAGGAAAATAGTGCATGAAAATCAGCCTGCAATTATGTTCCATGAACGTCTCAAAGAGTTTTGAGAAGAATGGGGGAAACAGACATTATAAGAGTGTAAAAATCTATATACTTGTATTGATTTACTGCCATTGATGAAGTCATCTAGGAAACATCAACAGTGGGTTTTTAGGAATGAACCTCTTGTTTCTAGTTGTTGGCAGATGGTATGGAAAGAAAAGGTTAATTGTGTCTATTTCTGGCCCATTGATCAAGTTTGTGACTTTAGGTAAGACATTCAGCTTCTCTAGGACTTTGTTTGCTCATAAAGCTGTTTAATATTTATATATATTGATCATGTACCATGAATTATGGTATGTGCTAGATACATAAACAGTTTTCAAAGTGGCTGCTAAAGCAACACTTGCCTAGAGTTAAGTGCATGCCACTGGCACTACACAAGACCAAGTAACTTGGGGACATCTTCCTGGTGTCAGATACCAGTGATTCACATAGTGAGGAAATTGCTTTCTTTTAAATATCTTTGAAACCTTAAGATTTTGTCAAGGAGAATTATTTAGTTCTGTGCCAGTGTTTGTTTGTTTGTTTTTTTTAAGATCTTCAGTTGAAGACTTTCTGCCTAGACTGACCAGAAATGAATTTCTTTTATTTTTAAATTGTACTGGCATCACCTTCTAATAATACAAGCAGAATAGGTAGTGATATACAGTGACATTTTAAAATAAAGTTCTTTATCTTAAAACTAGCCACATAAATAACTTAATATATTAGTGTTCTGTGACTATGGCAAGAATTGTGTATGAGTGATTGTCATTTGGAGAACTCTGAATCAGTGTAACCCATGGATTTCTCTTAGTTTGAGTTCCCTGGTAACAGATCCTGAGAAAAGGATTCATGTGATAGTGATTTTGGGGGAAGGTATTCCTAGAGCAATCTGGAAGGATTGGGGAAGCTGAACCAGAAGGAGGAGAAAGCTGAGAAGGGTGTTACTCGGCCAGGTCTCCAGAAGATAACTTTTCTTTATTTCTACAGGGAAACTGTGGAGAAAATACATGACAACCTCAGAGTTGTCATCATTAGGGGAGGAAGAGCTGGAGTATTTATACATCCTCACGCCTCCCATGAGGATGCAAATTCCCAGGCATTTCTGGGTCTTCAGGTCCATTGGCAAGTTGGCTTCAATACCCCATGGCAAAGGATCACAGGGTTTGACTGTTGGAAGTGAGCACAGAGTCTGTGTGCAAAAATGGTGGAGGAATCTGAGGCCATGGGTAGGGCACCAATAGGATTTAAGTGACCTGTGAAACAGTAACCTTATGTCTTGTACATTTGGTTTAAGCCTTTGTGTCTTGATTTCCTCATGTTGGCTAGTATAACAGTTGAACTTGTCTCTGGGGTTTTTATGATGTTTAAATAATAGTATTATGGATTTACTATTTTTCTGTAAATCCACAGTTAAGCTGCACCTTAAGCAATAATATCCTTGAGATTATGGGCTTGATAAGTAATTGACATATATTTCTTTCCTAACATGTTAAGAAGCACACAGAGGAGAGTCTTGATGCAGAAAAAACACTCATGTCAGAATTATCATCTCTTAACTGAAGCTATCTGTCCTTTTCTCCAGATGCATGGCTGTTCTGCGTTTCTCAGCCTGCTTTGCAGCTGGACGTAGTCCTTTGACTGAACTCTAGACCAGTGGACTATGCCTAGAGGTGTGGGCCAGTCTAGCTTATGATGAATTCTTGTATGGTTCCTTTATGCTCTTGTTCACAGAGCATAAAGTCAACAGGTTCATCTCAGCCTGTTGACTGAGATGGTAATGTAATTTGGAAGCCCTGTGGTCAAGATGGCAGAACCTCTGTCACCTAGGTTTCTGAGCTCTTGTGGATAAGAACTCCCTCCCTACCTGCTTGCCTTCCCAGAACTGACTTCAGCAAAAAGGACACTTTTGTTGTGTTGAAGCACACTGTGTGTGTATGTATTTGTTACCTTAAGTTCTTGAACCTGAACTAGTACAGAGCTCAAAAAATGTTAGCTAAAATCCCACATAGGACCTTGGGCAAATCAGTTTACCTCATTTGTAAAATTGGGATAGTTAGTCTGACTTCAAGGGTGGTTGTGAAGGTCAAAATGGAAATGACGAATGTTCGGTGGATAGTGAAGAGCTGCACATAGGGGTTATTATGGTCTTTCGCATTGTGCCCATGAAGAGCAGGGAACAGAAGGCAGTGTTACTTGGCTGCTACTCTCACTGCTGAGATTTCTCTCAAACTTAAACATATTGACAGAGTTCCTCATTCCTTGTGACCCCTGAATTACACTGGGTGAAGACGGATGGAGCGGGGGTCCAGAGGAAAGGCCAGCATTTGCCTTGATGTGATATACAGACAGTTGGTGGCACCAAGGCTGATATTTGGGATACTGTGGTGAACAGTCTAAATGTTCAATTATAAATGCAGTTTATAATTGAAAAATATCTCTCTCATTCTAAACATGTACTTTTATATAATTGCTTGAGGTGAGGTTCAAGTAAGTATTTGAGTAAAACATAGATAGTAGGCTTAAAAAAATAAGTATACTTCTGGTAAGGAGCTGTAGCAAAAATCAAGGAAGTTGGGTTTGCAAGGTAGTATAATGACAGAGAACAACATATATGTCATTTTTAGTTCATCTGTCTTTAGGTTATTCATTGAGCAAGTAATATGCAAGTACCTGCTATCATTTAGGAACAATTTTAGTGACCAGGGATATAACAGAACAAAACAGACAAACAATCTGTGCCACCTTTCTAGTGGAGAAAGAGAGACATTAAACAAAGAACATATATGGTGAGCTAGATGACAGTATGTGCTATTGAGAAAAATAGGGCAGAGAAAAGACAGATTGTGGGTAATGGTGTTGCACCTTTAATTAGGACTGGTCAGTGAGGTAGTCATTGATAAGGTGGTAGTTGAGCAAAGATCTGAAAGTGGGAGAGCTGTGGAGAAGTCCGGGAGGAGAGTGTTCCAGGTAGGGAAGGGGCAGGTGCAGAGGCCCTGAGATGGGGTCATGTACCTGGCATGTTTGAGTAACAAGTAGCCAGTATATCTTGGGAGAGAAAGGAGCTTGGTGAGATGGACAGAACTGTCATAAATTACCACCAATGAGGTGGCTTCTGAGTTCAGAAAATTTTTTTTTTCTCTTTAGAGTTCTGGAGGTCAGAAGTTCTGAATCTAGGTGTTGGCAGAATTTGCTGTCTCTAAGGGTTCTAGTTTCATTGAGTTAAGACAAGGCTGTGGTCCTAGTGTGATTAGATTGACTCGTTTTCTGTGATTATGGTTTCAGTATGTCTGCCCTCTCATGCCCTCTTGCAACACATAACCATGTTACTTGGGTTTCTCTTACCTTGGACGTGGGGTATCTCTTCACAGCTGCTGCAGCAAAGCACAGCTGCTGCAGCAAAGCACAGCTGCTGCAGCAAAGCACAGCTGCTGCTCCTTACCTTGGACAAGGGGTAGCTCCTCACCGCCGCCCCTCCTGACCTTGAATGTGGAATAGCTCCTCTAGGCCCTCCTGTGAAGAAAGCTGAAATTAAAAAATGCTTACTCCTTGGAAGGAAGCTTATGACTAACCTAGATAGCATATTCAAAAGCAGAGACATTACTTTGCCAACAAAGGTCCATCTAGTCAAGACTATGGTTTTTCCAGTGGTCATGTATGGATGTGAGAGTTGGACTGTGAAGAAGAAAGCTGAGCGCCGAAGAATTGATGCTTTTGAACTGTGGTGTTAAGAAGACTCTTAAGAGTTCCTTGGACTGCAAGAAGATCCAACCAGTCCATCCTAAAGGAGACCAGTCCTGGGTGTTCATTGGAAGGACTGATGCTGAGGCTGAAACTCCAGTACTTTGGCCACCTGATGCGAAGAGTTGACTCACTGGAAAAGACCCTGATACTGGGAGCGATTGGGGGCAGGAGGAGAAGGGGACGACAGAGGATGAGATGGCTGGATGGCATCACTGACTCTATGGACGTGAGTTTGTGTGAACTCCGGGAATTGGTGATGGACAGGGAGGCCTGGCATGCTGCGATTCATGGGGTTTCAAAGATTTGGACACAACCGAGTGACTGAACTGAACTGAAGTATCTTGCAATTTTACTCATCAGTTAGACCTCAATGAAGTAGGGGAAAAAATAAAAATTAAGCAATAGAAAGGCAAATAAACAGAAGTCATATATGGCTATTAGAGTTGGACCATAAAGAACAGTGAGTGCCAAAGAATTGATGCTTTTGAATTGTGGTGCTGGAGAATAATCTTGAGAGTCCCTTCGACTACAAGGAGATCAAACCTGTAAGTCCTAAAGGAAATCAACCCTGAATATTTACTGGAAGGATTGATGCTGAAGCTCCAGTATTTTGGCCACCTGATGTTCAAAGACTTTGATGCTGGGAAAGATTGAAGGCCGGAGGAGAAGGATGTGACAGAGGATGAGATGGTTGGATAATATCACCAACTCAATGGAAATGAGTTTGAGCCAACTCCAGGAGATAGTGAAGGACAGGGAAGCCTGGCATACTGCAGTCCATGGGGTTGCAAAGAGTCGAACATGACTTAGCAGCTGAACAACAACAACAACAACTTCTAGCCCTGGCCTAACTAACTGTGTGTTCTTAGGCAGGTAGTTTGAACTCTCAGAACTTTATTTTCCTTTTGTGTCTACTGAGGAAATAGAACAAGGATGTTGTAAATACTTAAAAGGTTGAAACTTCAGAGTACATAGTGAGTGCTCAGTAAATGGTGGTGATGGTGATGGTATTAGTAGTACTAGTTGTTTTGTTAGGAATTATAAAAATAATGCATTTTGTTTTCAAAAGTTTAATAAGTTGAACATTTTCTTAATATATCATTTTACATATAGGGATGTTATAAGGTTGGATTATATAGTATGCTTTCTTAAAGTAGCAAGCTAAATGACTTACGCTGTAACCGACCAGTTCGGAAAGTAAGAATTCATTCTGTTGATTTTCTCTGGATCACCGGAAGCCTGTTGCAGAAAGTAATCTTGGTCCCACGGTGTGTATGGGCCACATTCTCGTTTCCTCTCCTGACTCACTGTGAGCCTCATCCTCTTTCTCCTCCTGTATGTGGACTCACATGCAAACCCGAACTCATGTTCATTTGACACTGAACTGTGAGGTCCCTTCAAACATTAGACTTGAATGTCCTTGTATTTTTATATATGATGTTTGCTGTGCAGAAATGCCAATTCCTAACATCTCTGTTGTCTTTTAATATGTAGCCCAAATGGTACTTCTTGTTATGTTTTCTGTTGCTCACTGTTAACTTTTCTCCGACCCACCTCCAGTGGCCGAGTCTCTTTAATCTTTGTGTTTTCAGCGTCTAGCACACAGAAATTCATAAGAATGAATGTGTCCCATTTCTGGTTAACAAAAGCTTATACTTACTTGAAAGCAAGGAGTTTTCTGCCTCTGATGAATAATTGGTCACTTTAAATTGTCCAGGAGAAAGTGTGGGTGTCTGGAAATCATCATCAGAACTTGGAAACTTGAGAGACTAATTCTGTTTCTTAGTTAATAAAAAAGTGCCCATGAATAACCAATAAAAATTTAATTGAGAGAATAATCAGATATTGCTTCCAGCCATTCTCCCCTTCCTTCTCCGCATGTGGAAAACCAATTACTTCACTCTTTTACCTGAGGAACTCTTTAATCAGTGTGATTTGGAATAGATTGTAATGGAGAAGTTGATAGTTTAATATCTGATCTTAATTTTCAAGACTTGGAAGCTCGGTTCTATGCCCGTAGTTGATGCTTTAATATTATTTATTAGTGTGTTTTTCAGTACATTAAAATTTATTGTATTAAATGGCAACATAGCACATAAGTGTGGGCATAGTTGGAAAAGTTTTTGGTTCTAATGTGAGTTCAGCTTTACAGAGGACAATATATTTGATTCTGCTTTTGATGGTGGTGGTGGTTGTTAGACTCTTAGCTTCGTATTTAGTGTCCAAAATTTATCTGTTACTCAAATTTTAATTTATTTTGTGGCATTAAATGAAGGAATGAATGACAACAAGATAAGAAACTATTTGAGGGGGATAATAGAGCCAAAAATCATGTCTTTTCAAAAATATTTCATTTGTTTGGGTATGAAAATTATTTCGGGGAAATCCTTTGATTTTTTAAAAAATATTATTTTGCCACCTGGCTATTTTGTGCCTCTTTGCCCAACACTTCTGGTTTATTCTGTGACTAGCCTGTTCAGGTTTTTATTAACCATGTCAAAATTAGGTGTCTTCTAGCTTGACAGATAGCAATTGGCTTCATATCAAACTTCAGTTCTGCCAGGAATCTGAAAAGATTTAAAGAAAACTTTTTTGACAATTAAGTAATATTTTGAAGGTATCAAGTTGCTAACATAAAATGATTGATATAAAGCATAGTCTTGGAGAAAACCTATGATGTCAGATATTTTAAATGTTATTTCTGCATAAGAAAATTTCAGTTGCCACTTATTATAAAAAAAATCTTGGGAAGCCACAGAAAAATGTTGAAAGGCCATAAAGATCCCTGCAACTAACTATGCCCTAGATAAAGCCATCGTGAGCAGTAGTGTGTGCCTTTTCATTATTTTTGTACACGTATGCCTTATGTACATACATGCATCTTCTAAACAAAGTTAGGGTCATACTGGTTAGATAATTTTGTTTTGTGATTTCTCTCCCATTTTGCATAAGATCATGGGTACTAACCTATGCATCAAAAATTTTTGCAGATATTATTTCTGATGCCAAAGGTTTTGGAGAAAAAGAAGTGTGCTCACATAGATTTCCTCATCTATTTTGCTATTTGCTTATTAGTGGGCATTGGTTTTTGGTGTTCCACTCTTTTAATGTTGTGATGAATATTCTTAAACATAAATTTCAGTTTATTAATCAAATAAATTCTTAAGATGTTTTATCAAATTGCCCTCCAGAAATGCTTTACAAATTTACACTCTCTCTGTGGTGATTAGTAATAACAGCAATAATAGTGGCTCCAATTTATTGGCACTTTATTGTATGTTATATGCTACATCCTAGTCTAAGCACTTTGTGTGAATTACCTAATTTATTCTTAAGAAAACACTAGCCTCCTTTCAGAGTAAGAAAACCAACATGGAATATATGTGAATGTATGGTTTTTTAATCGCTTGACCTCATATTTAATCAAATATGCGAATTAAATTTTTTTTTAATAGATGGGAAATAACTTCTCATTGTTTCAGGCTGTTTGCTCTGATACTACAGAGATTGTACATTTTTTTCATCTGCCCTAAAATCAACACTATTATCTTCCTCTGTCTTAGGAAGAAATTTGTTTATGAAAATCACCTAAGACAAGTTTTAAATTCTTATGAGTCAAAAATATGGTTTTTTACTCCTGATTTCAATAGGAAAATGCACTGAATGCATTTTGAATGCATTCTTGACTTATAAAATTAATACCATTTTATGCTAAACAATACTAAGCCCTGTTAAAATGGACACAGTTTTTTTAGGAATTAAAGTCAACAGTGGCCACACGACTGGAAAATGTCAGTTTTCATTCCAATCCCAAAGAAAGGCAGTGCCAAAGAATGCTCAAACTGTTGCACAGTTGCAGTCATCTCACACGCTAGCAAACTAACGCTCAAAGTTCTCCAAGCAGGGCTTCAACAGTATGTGAACCAAGGAACTTCCAGATGTTCAAGCGGGTTTTAGAAAAGGCAGAGGAACCAGAGATCAAATTGCCAACATCTGTTGCATCATAGAAAAAGCAAGAGAATTCCAGAAAAACATCTGCTTCATTAACTGTGCTAAAGCCTTTCACTGTGTGGATCACAACAAACTGTGGAAAACCCTTCAAGAGATGGGAATACAAGACCCCCTGACCTGCCACCTGAGAAATATGTATGCAGGTCAAGAAGCAACAGTTAGAACTGGACATGGAACAGCAGACTGGTTCCAAATTGGAAAAGGAGCATGTCAAGGCTGTATATTATCACCTTGCTTATTTAATTTATATGCAAAGTACATAATGCGAAATGCTGGGCTGGATGAAGCACAAGCTGGAATCAGGATTCCAAGGAGAAATATCAGTAACTTCAGACATGCAGATGACACCACCCTTATTGCAGAAAGTGAAGAGGAACTAAAGAGCCCCTTGATAAAAGTGAAAGGGAAGTGAAAAAGCTGGCTTAAAACTCAACGTTCAAAAAATTAAGATCTTGGCATCCAGTCCCATCACTTCAATGCAAATAGGTGGGGAAACAGTGGGAACGGTGACAGATTTTATTTTCTTAAGCTCCAAAATCAATGCAAATGGTGACTGCAGCCATGAAATTAAAAGATGCTTGCTCCTTGTAAGAAAAGCTATGACTAACCTAGACAGTGTGTTAAAAAAGCAGAGACATTACTTTACCGACAAAGGTCCATCTAGGCAAAGCTATGGTTTTTCCAGCAGTCATGTATGGATATGAGAGTTGGAGCATAAAGCTGAGCATTGAAGAATTGATGCTTTTGAACTGTGATGTTGGAGAAGACTCTTGAGAATTCCTTGGACAGCAAGGAAATCAAACCAGTCCATCCTAAAGGAAATCAATCCTGAATATTCACTGGAAGGACTGATGGTGAAGCTGAAGCTCCAATACTTTGGCCACCTGATGCGAAGAACCGACTCGTTGGAAAAGATCCTGATGCTGGGAACAACTGAAGGCTGGAGGAGAAGGGGAGAATAGAGGGGGAGATGGTTGGATGGTATGACCGACTCAGTGGACATGAGTTTGAGCAAGCTCTGGGAGTTGGTGATGGACAGCAAAGCCTGGCGTACTGCAGACCATGGGGTCAGAAAGAGTCACACACAACTGAGCAACTGCACTGATCATGACATGACATAACACGATGGTTTCCTTTCATTGTTTGCTCTGTAATGCATCTGTTCTCTGAACTCCTTCAGCCTTTGTTTAGCCATATATTTTGTTGTTGTTCAGTCACTCAGTAGTGTCCGACTCTTTGCACCTCCATGGATTGCAGTACGCCAGGCTTCCCCGTCTTTTCATGGCTGCAGTCACCATCTGTAGTGATTTTGGAGCCCAAGAAAATAGTCTCTCACTGTTTGCCTTGTTTCCCCATCTATTTGCCATGAAGTGATACACACTTAATATTCTTTTTAGCAAGTATGGAGGAGGCAATGGCACCCCACTCCGGTACTCTTGCCTGGAAAATCCCATGGACGGAGGAGCCTGGTGGGCTGCAGTCCATGGGGTCACTAGGAGTCGGACATGACTGAGCGACTTCCCTTTCACTTTTCACTTTCATGCATTGGAGAAGGAAATGGCAACCCACTCCAGTGTTCTTGCCTGGAGAATCCCAGGGACGGGGGAGCCTGGTGGGCTGCCGTCTATGGGGTTGCACAGAGTAGGATACGACTGAAGTGACTTAGCAGCAGCATTGATACTCACTGTTTAGGTAATTGAAAGTTTAACGCAAGCTCCATTCAAGAAAACCATAAAGCATACAGAAAATCAATGAAAACAATGCAAGTGATACATGAGATAATTAGTATGTATTATGAACTACCACCCATGAGCACACTTATATCAGATGTACAGATATAAGGCTGCTTGCATGATATTTCTTGTTTTCAGCTTTCGGCTGCTTACAAGGCATGAGGTACCAAAAATGATCCTTATAAATAAATGCCATGTCAGTTGAACCAGATTTATTAGATGAAACTCCTCATTAAGTTGAATTCTTGTAACTTGGTGGATATATCTCAGGGTCTTACTGTATTATAAATGATTGGGAAGAGGGAGGGAGTGAAGGTTATTTCATGTTATGTAGCTCAGGTAAGTGTTTTAATTGAGTTTCACAAATGAAGGTTTTGGTGCACGGTGATTAGTTTTCAGTTTTCTAAGTATCACATTGACTATTGGATGGGAGAGTAAACTGCAGCCAAAAAGGTATAGAGGTAGTCCTGAGTTAGGAGGCTGTTTGGAGAGTCAAGTGGAAAGGTTCAAGTGTGATTCTTAGATCATTTGTATCAGGGTCACCTGGGATACTTGTTTAGAATGCTGATTCCCAGGTCCCCATGTATATAATCTATAGTTAAAATTCAAAAATCCGCAATGTATTAATGTTTGTCTCATTAATGTTTGAGAATTAGTGATCTAGAGATCTTTAGAGTCTGTTTTAGCCCTGTATAGGAAAGAAAACATTTTTTGGTCTCTTTTATGAATTTTTGAATAAAGGAAAATAAATATACCTTTCATAAGAATTCATTTTGATAGTGTGTCTTGGGAAAAAAAAAAAAGGATCATTTATTGGATATTTAATAGTTACCAGGCATTGTCCTAATTGCTTTTGATATCTTTTTTTTTTTTCCTTAAGCTTTCCACAACTGGGCAAATTCAGCATTAATAACCCAGTTTCTAGATGAGGAAACTGAAATTGCTAGAACCTGAAGTTAGAATATTTTTGGCTGCATGTAAAAAAGTCTTGACTCAAACTGACCTAAGTAATAATTTTTTATTTCAATTATCAGGGACTCCATAGTAGGTTATGCCTCAGGTTGGTGAATTTTAGTGGCTTATGTATGTTATTGAGACTCCAGGATCTTTGCTTTTCTCTGCTGTGAGGGTGTTGGCACTGGTTTTACCTTTTGGAAGCAAAGGTGACTTTCGCATTTCTGGGAGAGAGAGATTCTTCCAGAGGAAGAATAGAGATGATCTCTTTTTGTTATTTTTCTGAAGGGAGGAAGTTCTTCCCATAACCCTCCCATCAGGCTTCCTTTCATATGTTTATGGAGAGAATTGGGTTACGTACTCATTGCTGAAGCCATAGAGGTGGGATTCCCATCACTGGCTGGGACTACTGAATGATTTTGAAAAGGTACTGGAAGTTACTTGATTTTGAAAAGGTACTGGAAGTTACTTACTGTGTCAACTATGGCCAGACTGCTGGGGAGTGGCTGAGTTAGGATGTAAACCCTCTTATCTGTCAGACTCCAAAGTCTTCTTGGTTCTTCCTGATCCCGAGTTATGTTTCAAGTATCCATTTGCAAGCCTTCCTATTCCTAGGCTGTTGAGGGCATCTCCAGTTGCTGGAGCTCATAGCCAAGGTAAAAGGACTACATTTACTTTAAGCTTTCTGCTACCCAAAGGCAGTTTGAAAACTGTGTACTGTCCACTAAGAGGGGAAAGGTCAAGTGTTACTACCAGCTGGAAATGTATTGATGTGTGTCAACCTAGCAATGAGCAGTAATGCGGGAGTTAGTTTCTGAGCCTTTACAGAGATAGCCCAGCCTTTATAGGGCCCACTAAGTGCCAGGTTAAGCACTCTAATTGTGTTTTCTACTTGACACAGCAATATCATGAAGTATGTACTATCATCATCATTATCTGTCATTTTCCTTATTTTACAAAAGAGGAAACTGAAGCTTCGATGGGTTAGTTTGCCTAAGTTCACCCAACGTGTGAATGGTAAAGAGTCCTGATTAAAATTCACTTTTACTTAAAAGATTTTTACACTTACGCTTTTATTTAAAAGATTTTTACAATTGTGAAATATAGCATAAAATACTGTAAACAAATCTGCATAATTTATGTGTAGTTTAATTTGTAATTATAAAGTGAATATCACTCCCTGGACCAAAATAGGTTATCAACACACCAGAAAATCCTCATCTCGCTGTTTCTACCGATCAGTTTCCATACTACTTATTTTTGTGGTGCTCTTTCAGTTGTGAGACTTAAACTCTTAATTACTCTCCTTAATTTTCCTCCTTAGCAATCTTAGGGCTTCCCTGGTAGCTCAGCTGTTAAAGAATCCGCCTGTTATGCAGGAGACCCCTGTTTGATTCCTAGGTCAGAAATTCCCCTGGAGAAGGGATAGGCTACCCACTCCAGTATTCTTGGCCTTCCCTGGGGGCTCAGATGGTAAAGAATTCTCCTGCAGTGTGGGAGACCTGGATTTGATCCCTGGGTTGGGAAGCTCCCCTGGATAATGTAATGGCAACCCACTCCAGTATTCTTGCCTGGAGAATCCCCATAGACAGAGGAGCGTGGTGGGACACAGTCCATGGGGTCGCAAAGAGTTGGACACATCTGAGCTACTAAGCCCAGCACAGCAAGTCATAAAATGGCATATAAGGGGAAGCTAGATGGACCAGAAATCAGAGGCATTGATGTTCCCCTTTTGTAATTATATTTACATTAATCAATTATATATCAGCCAAGTCACGTCTTCAAAAGGGCAGATGTAAGGCCAAGTAACTTCTAATAACCATTATCCAGATAAAGAGTTGGTTAACTAGGGCTTGAAAACCAAGTTGGAGGGCAGGTTTTGCTTGCTTTTTTGTTTGTTAATTTAGTATTATTGGTTTTAGAAACCCTTAACAATTTGGTGGTATACATCACTCATTTTGAATAGCAAGTATTTTGTTCACTATGTAAGCCAGTAAATTGCCCTTGCACCTTATTGATTAAAATGTCCTAGCTCTTGAAGGACTCACAAGTATAATTTCTCTAAGACAGACTGTACTTGTGTTTTTTAAAATCCACCATTGAGGTCTGTCCATGATAAAGTGGAACCAAGTGATTATTAATTTTTCATTGAAATCTTCTGAATAAGTGTTTTTTTCTTGGTTGGTTTCAAAAGGAGTCATATTCCTGAATCTAATTAGAGGCAGTTCATGTACTGTAGGCTTATTAAGATTCAAGGCACTTTTTTATTTGAGCCTGCCTGATATCCCTTTTTAATTTCACTTAAATTTGAATTACTCTAAGCATCATGTGGGCATATTGAAGATACTCAGTGTTATTAATAATGATGATGTTGACGAATCTGTCCCATCTTACTCTTCTCAAGTTCCATAACCTTATTCTTGATCTTGGCTTGTGAATACGTGTGACTGTGCTGCTTCCCTTTTCTTCCTGTGGCAAACATCAGTAATCAATCATGACATTATTCTGGTGGGCCCAGACAAAGCCCATGAACTTTTTTCACATAGCACACCAAGCAGACAATTCCATTTGGCCAGTTAGCAGGCTCTTTGCCTTTCCTGGTCCTGATTTTGGTTTTCTTAAGTTTAAATATGTGTATCCTTCTTTATGACCTATTGAGTAAGTTGCTCTATCAGCTGTTTTTTTCTTTTTCCTCAGTTTCTGCCTCGGAGTATCATTTTTCTCCCTATTTGAATGAAGATCTTTCTTCATACTGTTCAGTTCAGTTCAGTTCAGTCGCTCAGTTGTGTCTGACTCTTAGCGACCCCATGAATCGCAGCATGCCAGGCCTCCCTGTCCATCACCAACTCCCGGAGTTCACTCAAATTCACGTCCATCAAGTCGGTAATGCCACCCAGCCATCTCATCCTCTGTCGTCCGCTTCTTCTCCTGCCCCCAATCCCTCCCAGCATCAGAGTCTTTTCGAATGAGTCAGCTCTTTGCATGAGGTGGCCAAAGTATTGGAGTTTCAGCTTTAGCATCAGTCCTTCCAAAGAACACCCAGGACTGATCTCCTTTAGGATGGACTGGTTGGATCTCCTTGCAGTCCAAGGGAGATCCAACTCAGTCCAGTCAAGAGTCTTCTCCAATGCCACAGTTCAAAAGCATCAATTCTTCAGCGCTCAGCCTTCTTCACAGTCCAACTCTCACATCCATACGTGACCACTGGAAAAACCATAGCCTTGACTAGATGGACCTTTGTTGGCAAAGTAATGTCTCTGCTTTTGAATATGCTACCTAGGGTGGTCATAACTTTCCTTCCAAGGAGTAAGCGTCTTTTAATTTCATGGCTGCAATCACCATCCGCAGTGATTTTGGAGCCCCCAAAAATAAAGTCTGACACTGTTTCCACTGTTTCCCCATCTATTTCCTATGAAGTGATTGGACCAGATGCCATGATCTTCGTTTTCTGAATGTTGAGCTTTAAGCCAACTTTTTCACTCTCCTCTTTCACTTTTATTAAGAGGCTTTTTAGTTCCTCTTCACTTTCTGCCATAAGGGTGGTGTCATCTGCATGCTGCTGCTGCTAAGTCACTTCAGTTGTGTCCGACTCTGTGTGACCCCATAGACGGCAGCCCACCAGGCTTCCCTGTCCCTGGGATTCTCCAGGCAAGAACACTGGAGTGGGTTGCTATTTCCTTCTCCAGTGCATGAAAGTGAAAAGGGAAAGTGAAGTCGCTCAGTCGTGTCCAACTCTAGCGACCCCATGGACTGCAGCCTACCAGGCTCCTCTGTCCATAGGATTTTCTAGGCAAAAGTACTGGAGTGGGGTGCCATTGCCTTCTCCATCATCTGCATATCTGAGGTTATTGATGTTTCTCCTGGCAATCTTGATTCCATCTTGTGTTTCTTCCAGCCCAGCGTTTCTCATGATGTACTCTGCATATAAGTTAAATAAGCAGGGTGACAATATACAGCCTTGATGTACTCCTTTTCCTATTTGGAACCAGTCTGTTGTTCCATGTCCAGTTCTAACTGTTGCTTCCTGACCTGCATACAGATTTCTCAAAAGGCAGGTCAGGTGGTCTGGTATTCCCATCTCTTTCAGAATTTTCCACAGTTTATGGTGATCCACACAGTCAAAGGCTTTGGCATAAACAGAAATAGATGTTTTTCTGAAACTCTTTGCTTTTTCCATGATCCAGTGGATGTTACCAATTTGATCTCTGGTTCCTCTGCCTTTTCTCAAACCAGATTGAACATCTGGAAGTTCACGGTTCACGTATTGCTGAAGCCTGGCTTGGAGAATTTTGAGCATTACTTTACTAGCATGTGAGATGAGTGCAATTGTGTGGTAGTTTGAGCATTCTTTGGCACTGCCCTCTTTGGGATTGGAATGAAAACGGCCCTTTTCCAGTCCTGTGGCCACTGCTGAGTTTTCCAAATTTGATGGCATATTGAGTGCAGCACTTTCACAGCATCATCTTTCAGGATTTGAAATAGCTCAACTGGAATGCCATCACCTCCACTAGTTTTGTTCGTAGTGATGCTTCCTAAGGCCCACTTGAATTCACATTCCAGGATGTCTGGCTCTAGGTGAACGATCATACCATCGTGATTATCTTGGTTTTGAAGATCTTTTTTGTACAGTTCTTCTGTGTATTCTTGCCACCTCTTTTAATATGTTCTGCTGCTCTCAGGTCCATACCATTTCTGTCCTTTATTGAGCCCATCTTTGCATGAAATGTTCCCTTGGTATCTCTAATTTTCTTGAAGAGATCTCTAGTCTTTCCCATTCTGTTGTTTTCCTCTATTTCTTTGCATTGATCGCTGAGGAAGGCTTTCTTATCTCTCCTTGCTATTCTTTGGAACTCTTCATTCAGATGCTTATATCTTTCCCTTTCTCCTTTGCTTTTCACTTCTCGTCTTTTCACAGCTATTTGTAAGGTCTTCCCAGACAGCCATTTTGCTTTTTTGCATTTCTTTTCCATGGGGATGGTCTTGATCCCTGTCTCCTGTAAGATGTCAGAAACCTCTGTCCATAGTTCATCAGGCACTCTTATCTTTCAGATCTAGTCCCTTAAATCTATTTCTCACTTCTGCTGTATAATCATAAGGGATTTGATTTAGGTCAAACCTGAATGGTCTAGTGGTTTTCCCTACTTTCTTCAATTTCAGTCTGAGTTTGGAAATAAAGAGTTCATGATCTGAGCCACAGTTAGCTCCTGGTCTTGTTTTTGCTGACTGTATAGAGCTTCTTTATCTTTGGCTGCAAAAAAAATATAATCAGTCTGATTTTGGTGTTGACCATCTGGTGATGTCCATGTGTAGAGTCTTCTCTTGTGTTGTTGGAAGAGAGTGTTTGCTATTGAGAGGGTAACAGGCAGGAAGGCCAGGGGTCTCCAAATAGAGGAAATAGCCTGCAAGTGTCAGACATTTTTATCTCTCTTAAGCGGCAGGAGGAAACAAACTAGCAATATTTTTTCCTTCTCTATACAAATTTAAAGGGAGGTTTCTCTTAAAATATTGTGTTGTCATAATGACACCAGGCTTCGCCTGAAGTTAGCTATTCTCGAGTCTAGAGATAACCAATGCCTTTTTCTTATGGAAATGTTCGTCTTAAGCTATGCTAATGTACTATGCCTTTACCCCAAACTCTGTCTCCAAGTTGGTTCCGCCTCTTGGCCCAGAACCTACTTGACAAACCAGTATGGATATTGTTCCCCTAATCTATGTAAATGAAACTATTTGTATGGTGGTCTGCCCTTCTTCAAGATTCAAGTTAATCATTTTATGGCCCAGGATAAACCATTTGGTGCCGAGATTATCCCAAAATGCATCTTATGGGTGAGGGGCCTGGTGCCATTCTGAATTTTAAGACATTCCTTTCTTTCATTAACAGACTGCTAGTGACTATATAACATACAGCTAAAGACTAGCAGGGGGTACTCTTTCTGCCCCCTTCTGATGCCTATGTCAGAAGCTTTCTCTATCTCCTTTATACTTTAATAAAACTTTATTACACAAAAGCTCTGAGCGATCAAGCCTCGTCTCTGGCCCCGGATTGAATTCTTCTCCTCCGGGGGCCAAGAATCCTGGTGTATTCGCGTGATTCAACAACAACCTTTCACTATGACTAGTGCGTTTTCTTGGCAAAACTCTGTATTAGCCTTTGCTCTGCCTGCTTCATTCCATATTTCAAGGCCCAATTTGCCTGTTACCCCAGGTGTTTCTTGACTTCCTACTTTTGTGTTCCAGTCCCCTATAATGAAAAGGACATCTTTTTTGGGTGTTAGTTCTAAAAGGTCTTGTAGGTCTTCATAGAACTGTTGAGCTTCTTCAGCATTACTGGTTGGGGTGTAGGCTTGGATTACTGTGATATTGAATGGTTTGTCTTGGAAACAAACAGAATTTATTCTGTCATTTTTGAGACTGCATCCAAGTACTGCATTTTGGACTCTTTTGTTGACTATGATGAAACCATAATCACAGAAAACTAGTCAATCTGATAACACGGACCCCAGTCTTGTCTAACTCAGTGAAACTAAGCCATGCCATGTGGGGCCACCCAAGGCGGGCGGGTCATGGTGGAGAGGTCTGACAGAATGTGGTCCACTGGAGAAGGGAATGGCAAACCACATCAGTATTCTTGCCTTGAGAACCCCATGAACAGTATGAAAAGGCAAAATGATAGGATATTGAAAGGGGAACTCCCAGCTTGGTAGGTGCCCAATATGCTACTGGAGATCAGTGGAGAAATAACTCCAGAAAGAATGAAGGGATGAAGCCAAAGCAAAAACAATAGCCAGTTGTGGATGTGACTGGTGATAGAAGCAAGGTCCGATGCTGTAAAGAGCAATTTTGTGTAGGAACCTGGAATGTTAGGTCCATGAATCAAGGCAAAGTGGAAGTGGTCAAACAGGAGATGGCAAAAGTGAAGTCGACATTCTAGGAATCAGCGAACTGGACTGGAATGGGTGAATTTAACTCGGATGACCATTACATCTACTACTGTGGGCAGGAATCCCTCAGAAGAAACGGAGTAGCCATCATGGTCAACAAAAGAGTCCAAAATGCAGTACTTGGATGCCCTTTACTGTAGGTTCTTTGTATTACCTTACTTCCTGTGTATACTCAGATCACTCAAGCTGTCCACTTTTCAGTGTGTGCACCTCAGAACAAAGTACTGGGCTTTGTTCTGAGGTGACTAGTCTTGACTAGTCTTGACTCCTTGACTAGTGTTTGTTCATTTCTTTGGAGTTTGTTCTTAGAAGTGACTCCTTTCTTAAGATGAGGACTCTTTCCTGTTTTAATAGCATGAACTCATTAAGACTATCTCTGCTTGAATTCCTCGTGCATATGTATCAGACAGTCTCTGTTTGTAGCATGGCCATGTAAACTCCTAGCTTTGGCCACCTGATGCAAAGAGCCAACTCATTGGAAAAGACCCTGATGCTGGGGAAGATTAAGGGCAGGAGAAGAAGGGGGTGACAGAGGATGAGATAGTTGGCTGGCAACATCGACTCAATGGACATGAGTTGAGCAAACTCCGGGAGATAGTGAAAAACAGGGTAGTCTTTTGTGCTGCAGTCTGTGGGGTCACAAAGAGTTGGATGCGACTGAGTGACTGAACAACAAAAACAAAGCTCTTAACAGACTGAACTTTCCATAGCTACTGACTATATATTCTGGACAAAATGCAAAAAGAAAGAACTTGAATGTTCTGGAGAGTGAAGAAAAGCATGGGGATCCCAGAAGAGAATTGAAATTGGAAGAGACAGGCATACTGTATTCCCAGTTTTTACTTCCAAGATTTTTCTTGGTAACAGGTCACCCCAATCCAAGGGTCAAACCCAGGTCCTCCCTCATTGCTGGTGGATTCTTTACCATCTGAGCCACCAGGGAAGCCCAAGAGCAGGTCAAATGATATGTAAAACTCCAATAGAAAACCTCTAGTCTTTCTTCTCTGAGGAACCAAAGAACAGAGTTAGGGATAATGACAGCAACTGGCAAGTGGTGGGTGGGGTATCCTGAATAGGAGAGAGACAAGGGGTGAGTCCTGGATCCTGTGCATAAACTGTGCAAATCACAAGGTTCGCCCTGAAGGATACATGTAGGAGGCTGAGTGCAGGTGGCCCGGCTAAAGTGAAAAAGAACTGAACTAAGATTTGAGCAGCTGCCAAGAGAGAGTTTGTAGTCTGAGTCTGAATGTGTGTCACCAGTGAATCACTCTTCTCTGAGAAGTCAGCTTTTTTTTTTTTTTGTAACCTGTGTCTGATACATGCAATGTAAATATGCTTCTTTTCCCACTGCTCAGTTGCCTGTCTGAGTTTTGTGTGCTTCATTCATAGTTCACAGGTTTTGGGCTTAAAAGGCAGGAAAGAGGTCTAATATATTTAGAATTAGTGCAAAGCCTATCCAAGGCAGGAGTTTGATAAGAGATTTTTAAGAATGATAGTTATGCCACAATTCCCACCCACTTCTTTTGCACAGTTACTGGTGTGTTGTGAAGATTGCCCGCGTGTGTACTAATGCCATGGTTACCTCCTTTGTTGGCTCTTCAGCATGGTGTTGGTAGCAGTGTTGACTATATTACAAAAATCACAGTAATAATAAATGGTAACAGCTAATATTTTCTGAGCTCTCATTACACAACAGGCACTATTCTAAGCACTTTATATAGTAACTGATTTTATTCTCTTGGTAATCCTTTTTTATTATTCTTATTTTATGGTTGAGTAAATAAAGGCTTAGAGGTTGAATTGTTTAGTCGCTAAGTTGTGTCTGACTCTTTATGACCCCATGGACTGTAGGCTGCCAGGCCCATCTGTCCACAAAATTTCCTAAACAAGAATACTGGAGTGGGTTGCCATTTCCTTCTCCGGGGGATCTTCCCAACCCACGGATCAAACTCATGTCTTGTGCATTGTCAGATGGTTTCTTTACCACAGAACCACCAGGGAAGCCCCAGCGGTTGGATATATATCTATAAAGTGGTAAAGCCAGGAGCCAAGTGAAGAGGAAGATAGGTTGGTATGGTATATACACATGTACACACTCTCAGAGAAGTTTGGTTTGAATTGGGAGTTGGGTATCATCTGGACTGAGTTCCAGTAGACTCCTGAGCAAAGCAGATGTGACAAATACCGTTTTCTTGCCACTGTGTCCTGTCAGGTTTACTGGCATGATGTTGGTAGGGATAAGATTAAGAAATACTTGTGTTAACCCAAAGATTGAAGCCTAATTTAGTTAAAGAGATAATTAACCAGTGAGTAGTTACCCTGTCTTAGTTAAGTTAGATTCTATCTAGGCAACAGTTTTTGACTCTTGTGACTAAAATAGCACTGAAATTTTTATTTGTATTGAGGAGCAAATTACTGAGTATAGTCAGAATGAAAAGAAGAAAATAAACTAAGAGAAATAATAGTTCACTTTGTTTAGGCTAGAGTTTTTGACATCTGCTCACAGACTTGCCTGATGAATCCCAGGGACAGAGGAGCTTGGTGGGCTGCCGTCTATGGGGCCACACAGAGTCGGGCACGACTGAAGTGACTTAGCAGCAGCAGCAGCAGCAGCACAGGCTTACAGAACCTTGATGATGGTAGTGGTCCTGAAGTCAAGAATTGAAAAACATACCAAAGAGCTTTTACGATACACTGAACACCAAAATTTACTGATGAGATGACTTGGGGTCTCTCTGGATACAAAAGAAGGCTTACATAATTTATAGAGGTTGTCCAGGATGGAGATGTGGGGTTTCTTCTCTGTTCCATATTGTTCAGACCACGTCTGAAACTTTGTCCTCTTCTGAACACCATGGTCATAGAATAGACACTTCATCCAGTAATGGAGTAGCTAGTATTAGACTAACGGGTAAAATGTAAAACAATGATGACTTCTTGACAAAATATGAAAAAAATTCAAAAATATTAAAATATTTGATGATGTTATTGACAAAGTGAGGTAGATACTGGAGAGAATTCCATCCTTTAAGGAAGGGAAGTGCACTGAGTAATAACCACGTTTATACAGCTTTTCCTTTGAGGGCTCCTCCCATCCTACCCAGAGCATTAAACATCTGTCTATTGAAATCTTATTTTTGTGTATTTGCCTAGACAAATTTGTGCTGTGCCTGCTTAGTTGCTCAGTTGTATCCAACTCTTTATGACCCCATGTACTGTAGCCTACTACTAGGCTCCTCTGTCCATGGGGATTCTCCAGGCAAGAATACTGGAGTCGGTTGCCATGCCCTCCTTCAGTGAATCTTCCCAACCCAGGGATCAAACCCAGGTCTCCCACATTGCGGGCGAATTCTTTATTAACTGAGCTACCAGGGAAGCCCTAGACAAGTTTAGGCTTTACTATTGCTAGGAAAAGTTGTTGACACTGATAGGAAGCATTGTTTTTTAACTGATACTGATTACAGCTTTCACTATTAAAACTAAATGTTTTCTTGGCATTTCATTATGGAATTATGTCCTTAATTTCATGTATACTTGGGGATTTACACTATTCCATAGGTTATAAGACATGAGGAAATCAAATATACACTGAAGGAGTCATACGGATTTTGGTTTAGAACTTGCTTTATGAAAACATGCAAAATTCATTTGCTGTTTCTGTATTTTAAAGGTTTGACCTCTGTGTAAATGACCTCACTTCAGAAATTGATTGCAGTGTATTGCAGTGTTTTTGAATATTGATATAATAAATATTTAATGGATACATCTTGGTAGTAAGTACTCCATCTAGCATGGAATTAGAGAAATTTTACCTGAATCAGCCTGTGAAACAGCTAGAAAAACATAATCATGTCCTTTTGAATAACTTTAAAAACATTTAACTTTTCATTATTAATTTGTTCTTGCTTTTTGGTTTCTGGCTTAAGCTTATTAATTAAAAAATGTGGTACCTGTACATTCATCCCTGTATACATCCATTACATCTGTGGAGTAAAACAGATTCTTTTATTGACTGTAGATATTTATGACAATGTAATAGTTATAATAGTAAAAGCATTTATTGAGTGTCTTCTTTGTGTTAGGCACTATGATTCATACTTCAAGGGGAGGATCTCATTGATGACAGATGATAACCTGACAGGATAGTGATTAAGCTCATGAGCTCCACAAATTTGGTTAGGATTCCTGAGAACTTGGAAACATGTCTAGTCTTCTGTGCTTCAGTTTTTCACCTGCAGTTGGGGATAATCCTCTTCCTACCTTCCTGTTTCTAAATTTATGTACTGGGACAGTTTTCTCCTGTGGTCACTTCCTGTTAATGGTCATGGTCATCAACATAGTAGGGCAAGGGCTCAAAAGCAGGTCTTTGCAAAGTCCATGATTTTAATCACCTTCCTGTGTGTCTAAGCATGGCTGACACATAGTAGGTTGTAAATAAATGTACTCTGAGGTACATTCTTCCCTGTAGAGTTTGTGTTTGTGTGAACTGCCATTTGTAGGTAATATATGGTAAAATGTAGAAAGAAACTTTTCACCATTGTAGTCTTAGAGATAAGTGGTGGGCATGTAGACTGAAAATTGGATCATTCTAAAAATATGAATACTGAACCACTTGGAGAAGGAAATGGCTTAGCTCAGAAAGTGCCTGACCTTGTCTAATTTAGTGTCACAAGAACTGTTGTTGTCTCCTATGAAGGCAGTTTGGTGGCCCCGGTTTTAGGTTGAGATCATTTTATCTGTGGTCTTTATATCTAATAAACTGTTATCACTCTGCCAGTACTTATAAAGTGCTTTGTACACATCAGGACTGACCAGGCACGAGGGATGCATTGGTGAAGCCATCAGGGCTGGTATGTGCCTTTGAGGCCATCATAGTTTCTTGGGATGCCCAAACATTGACAGATCACACAAATATGTCATCAGTCGCACTTTGAGAGATGCTGTGAGGGAAAATGATGGACTTTGGTGAGAAAGATTGAGCTAGGAATGGAATGCTGATGTAGATTTTAGATTAGCAAATATTTTCTCTAAAGGACCATATAGTAAATATTTTAGACTCCTGCTCCTTACATTCTTGATTGGAACCAACCACTCAACTATTACCAACTGTAAAGTGAAAGCAGCCCTTGACAATATGTAAAAGAATAGATGTGGCTGTATTCCAGTAAAACTTTATTTACAAAAATTGGCTGGTGGGTAGATATGTCCAATGGACTGTGGTTTGCTGAATCCTGATTTAGGAAATCGGGAAAGGTTTTCTGGAGAAAATTATTCATTTGAAAAAGTAGTTTATGCCTTTGGTACAGAATTAAAATCATTGGCTGTTATAATAAAAATAAAATCTCCTATGCCCTGTGCCTTCCTCAGAAGAGAGCACCCTTGCTAGTTTGGGGTGTAGCATTCTATGTATAAAGTTTATAAGCCACACCTATAAATTTAAATAAACTGTTTAGAGGTTATTTATTGAGTAAGCTGAGTTAGGCAAGTTTTGTGTGGGGGAAAAAGCTGGTTCTGCTGCTGGATCTGCTGCTGTTCATTGATGAGATGAGGCTAGGGAACTCTGCTCATCATTAGTCTTCTTTTTCCATCAATAATGGGACACAGTCTTTCAGCTCCTAATACAGATAAGGATTTGTGAAAATTAGTGTCTGCTCTTGAGACTTTCTGATCATAAAATGATATTAGTGGGAGGAGAAGGAGCACCTCTGGAATTGCCGTAGAAAGGCTTAGCAAAATGAGATTTACAGTCTGGAGCTTCTCACGCTCCTTCTACTTGTGTAGTTTTAGAGAAGGAACTCTTCTCAAGGAAATTGACTATGTGTGGTACTCTGCAGAAAATGTGCTCAAAACTTGGATTTGATAGCTCCTGGATGAGAATTTCCATCTTATTCCCTGTAGTGGAATCACATTCTGAGTTAATTCCTGGCTGTTGTGTATTTTCTCAGTTGGGAAATAAAACAACATACCCAGAATTCCCTTCCCTTTTCTTTTGCCCTGTCCCTCTACAAATAGACCTCTTCTCCCATAATCTGGACTGGTGAGAAAGGACATTTGGGCTAGCAAGATGTTTCTGTTGCCAGTTAGAAAGACTTATCAAAATCCATAGCTTGACTTTACTTAATGAAGTAGTCTTACTGTATCTGCCCTGGAAAGCCTCATGTATGCTTTCCCTTAGCTAGTGAGGTAAAAAACTCTCCTGTAGGACTCCCAGTGCTGATGAAGGAGGGTATGAGGATGCAGTTTCCTTCTCTGGATTCTCAAGTAACCTGTCCCCATCTCATACTGAGGACAGGAGTCATCAAATTGTTTCTTCAAAGACCATATAGTAGGTATTTTAAGCTTTGTAGCTGTGCAGTCTCTGTTGTGACTACTCAGCTCTGCAGTTGTAGTGAGAAAGCAGTAAGAGACAATATATAAACAAGAAAGTTCATCCCAAACACCTTGTCAAAATATTCCTTCCAACTGTATATCAGGGTCCTCCTGAGAGATTTTGGGAGTTGATGTACCTTTGTCCATCTTGAATGTTCACACATGGCATTCATTCCATAAAAAACTGAATTGAGTACTTGCTATGTATCATACAGTGTTCTAAGCACTGGACATTCATCTGTGAACAGACAAGTTTGGGCCTGATGGACTTGACATTCTATAAACATATAATATTCGTTACAGATATGGAGAAGAAAATGGCAGCCCACTCCAGTGTTCTTGCCTGGAGAATCCCAGGGACGGGGAGCCTGCTGGGCTGCCGTCTATGGGGTCGCACAGAGTCGGACATGACTGAAGCGACTTAGCAGCAGCAGCAGCACAGATAAAGAGTCATCAAACAGGAACAGCGTTGCCTAAATTTCTCTGTATTCATACTTTCCATTCCTGCTTTTTTCATTTGGAGTTTAGTCAACTGCACTAGTTATTTTAACAAGAATAATGTAGCAAGTTGATGAAAGAAATGTTGGGAGGACTGCAGGTACAAAAAGAGAACCCTGACTAAAGCAGAAATTGTAACTGTAGGAAGCAGCTACCACCCCTGGAATAAACTCTCCAAGAACTTGGAAATGGGAGGAGGAATCCTGCAGTGCTGGGACCTAGAACATTCAGGAAGAGGCACTGCCTTGGCAGCGTTCCAATGGCTCTGAGGCTAGTCTAGGCATATAGGCAGAACCTTGTAAACTGAAAGCAGGTGCTCTTGGAACCAACTGATACTGCCAGGGTGAAGAGCTGGGACTCGGAGCTCTCATGAAGGAATGTCATACCCTGAAAGGAGCAGATACTTTCTCCATCCTCCAGCCTTCTCGTCTTGCAGTGGTGCCATGTACTGGCAGAACATAATGGGAAGCCGGCTGGCAAAGGAGAAAGTGATTTGCACAGTTTCAGTTAGCAGAGTGGTGGGCATCTAGACGGGAGGTTTCAGAACTGATAAAAAATAGCTTAATAACTGGCACATAGTGATAAGGTTGAAGTGTGGGCCCTCGATCTGCACTGAATCCCAAAGAGGTTGTGCAGAACAATAAGATAAGTGGAAATACCTGAAAAAACAAATATGTACTTTCACACAAAGGGGAGACAACTCCTGTTTCCTTCCATCTGATATTATGGTTAGTTGTGTACTTGAATTTCTTTGCCATCTATGACATTTCCTAAGGGAGTAGCTAGTTCCACGGGATCTAAAGCAAATGTCAAGTGAAAATTTGTTAGGGGAAAACTGTGAAATATATCTAAATATGCATATTTTTTAAATGATTGGACTTCTCAGAACCTTTAATAAGATAATTTGTGTTGAGAATTTGTAAGTAATGAAGTAAAATGGTGTATTTGGCAGATACTTGACCATAAACTTCTCTCCTCCAATTTCTAGTTCACTCTTTTATCTTCTGAAAATATTTACTTTCAACAGATCTCTTCTTGCCTGTTTTTTTTCCACTGATCAATTAAAAAATTTCAAGATCTTTAGATAAATTTTTTAATTACTACATTATTCTGTGACATGTCTGATGTATTATTTTTTTAAGGCATAGTTTTGTGCTTTGTTCTATATGAGTTTTTTTTCTCTCAGATATTAGTTCTTCTCTTTGTTTCTCTTTCCTGATGTTGGTGGGCTTACACTGTTTATTACTGACTTTGTTCTTACAGCATCCTGCTGTCAGTGACTGTGGGGGAGGGGCTGAGCATGTCGTCCCATGGAACGTGTCAGTAACCAGGCTTTTCCCAAGGTGTCAGGGGGCACCTGGGCCACTGTGTCAGCCCTTGGGCCCAGGTGCCCCAAAACACCGCTTTTTGTCTCGCATATCTTATACTACCTGACATCAGTTAAGTTACCCTAATGGTTGCCTTGGCCCCTCCTGTGCTCCCTGTGTACCAGCCTTCAAGTTTCAAGTATAACCCGGTACTTCCACTTCTGGTACAATTCCTGTCCTAGTTGTTTTAGATGTGGGATTCTATTTCAGTCTAGTTCCTGTTTGCCTGACATTCTTCAGGGATTTTTCTCAACTTCTGGTCTACCAAGGTACTCCTTTCTTCACTATTATTTTCTCCAGTGCTGCTATAACTGTTTTGTTTAGACATTTTGGCCCAATCTTGTGTTCTTCCTTTCTGTGTCCCTACTCTGTTTAGCTTTTGTTCTAACCTTGTAGAGTAGGTAATGCTTACTAGTCTGATTGCTTTTGGGAGGGGACTTGGTCTCAAGGTGGCAGATCACTTCCAGCCATCATTTTGGCAGTATTTCCTTTGGGTGTTTCCTCTGCCTTGGGAAGGTCAGGTGCCTCAAAGATGGCAGGATCTGTGGAAATCACAGATATCCACAGATCCACGGGGAGTGTCCTCCACTAGAGACAAAGGAGGAGGTCCTCCAGAAAAGAGCTTGGCAGCCAACAAAGGAAAGGAGTTATTATTATCTTTTTTTGATATTTATTTATTGGGATGTACTGGGTCTTAGTTGCAGTATATAGGATCTACTTCCCAGACCAAGGATTGAACCTGGGCCTCCTGCATTGGGAGCTCGAAGTCTTAGCCATTGGACCACCAGGGAAGTCCCAAGGGCGAGTTATTTAGGCTGTTAATCCTGGGATAGCCATTGGATGCTGGCTGAATCTGGCCACGTGGAAAGTAATGGAGCACCGTCTTCTCATTTCTTGCCTTTCTGTGTTGTTTCTTGATCCCAGATCAGATTGAAAAGGAATGTCATAGACGTTGTTCATTTTTTTCTTTTTTCTACAGCCTTGTAAGATTGTAGTGGTTGATAATTTTATTTAACTTAAGTAAAGAAGGTAAACAGTCATCTACCAATGAACGGCAGGGCAAAGATGGACCACCAGATCTTTAGCTTCACCCTTTTAAGCCTGTTTCTCACTGTCAGCTCCCAAACCCTTCATCACAACATTACCAAGCAGTACATCATATTTTGTAGTTTTATTTCTCATTTTCTTTGTTAACTTTTAGTTTGGACCAGGTGTTTATTTGTAGTAATATTGTATAACATTTCACTCTAGGTTCTTGAAAGAGAAATAATTAGGATTAAACTTTCTTGAGATTTCTTAGGTTCTTTTGAATCCCTCAATTTTAAGAGGATATAGAATGATTAGAATATTATTTTCTTTGCTGCTCAGATATTGAGTGTCACATTGTCTATTTTGTAAGTCCTTCCGTCTGTGTGTGCTTTTCAGGTTTTTCTATCATCACGACATACTTTTCAAATGAATGACAGTATTTCTTTCAAAAGTTTTCTGGAACAAAGTGAATGTCATGTATCCTATGCTGTGGGATAAATTCTCTTTTCAGGAATTATTTTGAAGTTTCATTTTCATGTTATCTAATTTTCTGAAAGCTTGCCTTGAAGATTCACTTCTGTGGGTTATTTATACAGATATATGTAAAATTTAGCAATCTCTGCCTTTCCAACTTTGACTAAAGAAACTCAGATTATTGCAAGAGATGACTAATATGAATCAAAAGGTCTGGTGTCTATTTTTCTAAGTAGGACATTTATATGGGATATTGGGCAATCAGATTTAACACTTGAGACTGTAGTTTCTCTTATAAGTGGGAATTCTGCCAGTGGAAACATGAAGAAAGGGACACTGTATATGTTGATTACTTTCTTAACAGACAATTCTAAGATCTCACTTCCCAGAGTAGTCGTATTTCATTCATCAACAAGAATGAAGTCTCCTTCTAAACACAAATAATGCACTTGGAACCTTGCAGACACCAATTATCATTCTGTACAGCAAACCTTCAAAATGTCAGACGATCTCAGTAATTTCCCCAGCAAAGGTTGATCATTTACTATTCTCCGAGTCATTTCTTAAGTGTGCCAGGGTGACAGGTGAACTTGTGAGATTGAGTTAGCTAGGTCACTCAAAGTTGCTTCTATAAAGAAGCCATGAGAAGTCTATTTCTATCAGGTAAATCCCATTAAACTCAAATGTATCCTGAACTATTAAGTGCTATTAGATTGTTAGAAGGAGCACAAGTGGGTTGACTGAAATAAAGTTGGCCCTTTGCAAGCTTTCTACTGAATTTATTGGAAAGGACTTCAGGGAATAATTTAAGGAGAGCTGACAAATTGGGAAATGAAGGGAATGGAGTGGGGAAGGCGGCAGGGCTCTATTGGGGAGCTGAATCTGATGCACTGAGTTGACACTTGTGACTCATGGTAATGGCCATGCTGAACACATGTAACAAAACACCTTCACAGACCTTCTGTGTTTATATCCTCCCAGCAACCCTGGAAGATTTGGTGTTCTGCTTCACTAATATCTCTGCTTTACTTACTCAGTGTCACAAGCTCATTTGAGGTGGAGTTCTTGAAAACAGTCTTCTCACACCTTTGGGCAAGGTTGCTGAAGAAAAGTATCTAGCATTTTCTCTTCTCTGAGTATTCATGTAATCTCCTCTGGTGGCATGTGTAAATGCATAAAATGATTGACTGGGATTAGCTGACCAATTAATGGCCCCAGAATACAAGGTTGAGCACTGGCTGTTGTATTATTCCACTGTTCTGAATTTGTTTTCCAGTAAGCACTTTGCATGAAGACTATTCTTGGAACCCCAAAGCCACAGAGACTACCAGAGAGACTCACTTGCATGAGTGAAGTATATCTCTCTCACACACACACAAACACACACACTTTTTATGAGGTGAAAGAGTGACCTGATTTTCAGGAAATTCTAGAGTTACTCACTGATGCTAGTAATGAGCAGAAAGACAAGTTTTATGAACGTGAACCTGACATAAAAGCAAGCCACCTGGCACAGCCCTGAGACAGTTCATAGATGAAAAGCTGTGTCCTCCCCTGCTGCCCTGAGCTCACCTGTTCTGCACAGCTGTAGTGCTGGTGTGCTGGAAGGGCCTGAGCACGTGGGTGGATGCTTCATGCTGGCTTCATAAGGCTGTGACAGCTTGGCAGCAGGGGTAGGAAGTCCTCCAGAGCTCAGTTACTCATGTACAGTGTGAGCTATTGGCACAGCATGATCCCAGATTTCTTTTAGATCTGATTTTTTACTTCTTCTGTTGAAGATTTTTTCTGGCTTGCTGTCTTGTATTTTATTGATTAATAAATCCATCTTAACTCATGGAATTAGGCATAGTTATTAAATTTATTGTGTTAAGTATATAACTGTATTTTAAAAATGGGTAATGACAAGATTACTATCAAGTCATATGTGTGTCCAATATGAAGAAGTTTCAAATGCTGCTTTCTTTTTATATTTACTCAGATAATGTTTAAATGGGCTTACCAGGTGGCACTGTGGTAAAGAATCTGCCTGCCAAGGCAGGAGACACAGGTTCGATCCCTGGGTCAGGAAGATTGGAGAAGGAAGTGGCAACAGGAAAATTTCTGTGTACAGAGGCTCTTGGCAGGCTACAGTTCATGGTGTTGCAAAGAGTTGGACACGATTGAGCACATACGCATATAATGTTTAAATAAAGGTCATAAAGTGTACTTGATACTGTTGAAGTCTCTTGGTACCCTTTCCCCAAACTAATATCTCTCTCTGACTGTCTAACCTAGTCACTGTTCTAAACTTGGCATGCCATTTTTTAAATTGTTGATATATTAACTCACATTGTTGCAGAGGGAAAAACTTTTCCTCTACCCATCTTCGGTTCATTGTCTGGGTTCCTTCAAATTAGGCTGAGAAAAAAAAGAGAAAAACAGGTGCAGTGTGCACACACATGGCAGCACTCAGTGATGAGTAACTTAAAGAGGTGATCAGAACTCAGGCTTTTGTAGCATCTTAACAGAACAGTAAATTTGTAGGGGAGTGATAGGATGAAGGAAAAGGACTTCTAGGGGGAGCAGATTGTGGGAGGTTAAATAGGTGGGGGATACTGATGGGAGGTAAGGACTAGTTAGTAGGTTTCTTGAGTTGATCCCTCTGGTGTTTCTGTGGTGAGTCTAGATTTATCTCCCCTGATTAAGAATCATTCTACCCTTGGGAGGGGAGTTTGGGGGAGAATGGATACAAGTATATGGAAGACTGAATCCCTTTGCTGTCCCCCTGAAACTATCACAATGTTGTTAGTTGGCTATACTTCATATAAAAAAAAAAAATTGAAAGAAGGGTCATCCTGTCCTTCCTTGTTCATGCATGTGTGTGTCAGGGACAGGGAGAGAGAGAGGTAGTTGGGAGCAGAGTTTTTCTTGTGTCTGTTTCTTTTTGTTTTCCTTTAGCTCAGAAAAATCCTTATGCCTAAATGGCATATTTTTGGGGTAGCATGCTCTGAACCCCTTTATTTATCTCCATAAGTTTGTTTAATATTATTATTTTTCCTGTTTAAGTATGCATACTCTTATGTGTCCCCCTCTTGTCTGTCACTTGCTTTCTTTTCCCTCTCTCTGTTTTGCTTTGAAAATTTGTGTTGATCTATTTCAAGAGTTGGCTTATTCATTCAAAACATTTTAAGAAATTCCATTGGATATGCTACATTTTATTAATCCTTAGGTTTCATTTCTTCTTCTTCTTCTTCTTCTTTTTTTTTTTTTACTATTTCTGCTTGCTTTCTCTTTAATTAAAGGAGGAATTCTGTTTTCTCCTTGGAGAGAAGCTGCAGATGGGCCACTGTAGCAGGAGAGTGCTATAGGAGGGCCGTTTGCCTGTTGCCCACTGGGATCTATATTAAATAATGAAAGAAGTTTATAAGATCAAAGACCCAGCAGCTCTGATGTTGTAAAATGATGTACAGAAGTGTCAATAATTAAGTGTAATGCAAAGGCCAGTTTGGGCAAAAAAGTCCAAAGTTAAGATTGTTTCTAAAGAAATGCTTTTTTATGAGTAGCAGGTACATAAAACTCACTAGGCTTAATGAACGAACCTTGTAAAGTGTGTGTGTGTTGGGTGCATGTGTGTGTCTAATACTAGATGTATTTTTACTTTATTCCCCACATGTAATCCATGAGGAAGCTTTGCTTAATTACCAAATTCTGCCCTCCATTTCTGTTTCCATCTCCACCACCTTCTCTGTGGTCTAGTTGAGGATTCTACAAACTGTGGCCTGCTAGCCACATCGTTTTTGTAAATAAAGATTTATTGGAACACAGTCCTGCCCATTTATTTATGTATTATCTAATAAGTCTGCTTGTGCTACAAAAGCAGAGTTGAATAGTTGCAACTGAGACTATCTAGCCTCCAAGCCTATAGTATTTACTATTTGGTTATTTACAGAAAAAGGTTGCAGGCTCTATTCTGTTTAATATTGCTCTCTTATAATTGGTTTCGTTCTGTTAAACAGAAGACACAGTGATTTTTCTAAAATGTGATTTGATCTTCTCATCCTAACTGTGAGTAAAAATAATCTCAACTCTACTCTGTAGCTTAAAAGCACCTGCATGGCCTGGTCCCTGCTCACCTTTCCACCCTTATCCCTTTCAGGATTCCCCCTTGTTCTGGTCATACTGAGCCTTTCCTGTGTCAGAACAGTCTGCTTGAATTCTCATGGTTACTTCACATGTCTCCCTGCTTTCTGACTTTAGGTTTTTGCATGGATGACATTTCCTCAGAGGTGACTGCTCAATCTGCAGTTAGCCTCCATCATTTATTATGCATATTTTATTTCCTTCATAAGCTTCTTTGTAATTATACCCTTCATTTATGTGCTCACGTCTTTCTTCCTTGCTTCCTGTCTTAGGATGCAAACTCTGTGATGGCAAAAAACATGCCTGTACTGTTGATCTTGGTTGCCAAGCATAGTTACCGCCACATTTTAAAGTCCAGTGGAAAATTGTTGAATAAATGAAGAAGGTATAGCTTCTGCCTAGTTCTTTGGTAGGAGTTAAAATGCAAGCATATGTTTATGCTACCTAATTTGTTTTCTTTCTCTGTATAAATAAATCTTGCCCACTTCTGTTCACAGTGTAAACTTAAGGTGATTTTCTTTCAAAACATAATCAAGCTGGCATACTCTTCACCAGGGAACAGGCAGGCATTTTGAAACACTGCTTCTCAGGATATTTAGAGCCTTTTATACATTTGTTTCTGCTGTTGTGTTAATATGCTAATGTTTTTTGGGGTTGTATTTTTTCTCTTTCTTTCTTGCTGCTGGCAGAGCAGCAGTGTGGAGTTATGGAGTGAAGCCCCCTTTGGACATCTGTCCTTACTACAAAGAGTTTTACATTTCTTTGCTCCTTAAAAAAAGTGCTGCTTTTCTGCTGAACCTAGGATAAAAAGAATGAAGCAGTATCTTTGAGCATCTTAATTCTTTTGACTTAGTGAAATCCATTCAGGAACCTCTCTCTTATTCAGAGCTTCTCATTTTTCCCTTGAACCTCCTTTCCAGTTCTGCTCAGTACTGTTCTACAGTGAAATCCACAAAACAAAACCTCCTGCCTCTCCTCTCGCCCCAGTTTATTTCACTGCCCAGGACCCACTTTTGTGGGCTAGGAGGCCATTCAGGATTTCTGCCTTACTAAAGAGCACAGACTCTGGAGTCTGACACACACAATCCTGGACTAGAATGCGGCTTTGCCTGTAACCACTTAGCTTTCCTGAGCCTTCACTTGCTCATGTGTAAAATGGGCTTCTGCTAGTTTGTTTCCTTGTAGAGTGGTTGTGAGAATTAATTGACATAGCACTTTTCTAGTATCTAATACAGTTTCTGCAGCTTCGTGGCACTTAACAATTGCCAGCTAGTATTTGGTGTAGTCTTAAAATATAATACTTTGTCAAGGTACTCAAAGAAGAATTAAATCTAAAATAGCATCTGGCTGTGATCCAGTGTCTGGAGAGTCTGAAAGGGCAGCTTTGAATTCTTCCCTGCTAGGACAGATTATTTTATTTTTGTAACAGTTGCTGCTCCCCTTACTGTGGGCCTTAGAGAAGATGTACTATCAGAGATGTATTGTAAGTGAGGCGTGAATAGCCTCAGGCTCCTAGTCTGATCCTCATCTAATAGTTTATTGTAAAGAAGAGTTCAAGTATTACTTCTCTTGATCACTGTATGGCCAGGCCACTCAAGATGGCTGTTCTCTTGCTTTCTGTCCATCCCCTGTCCGACCAGTGCCTGCTTCACCTACACCCTACTCTCTTGACTGACCTTTCTGTGAACTTGCCCCATGTCCCAGCTATTGATTGTTCTTATCAAAGGGGTAGTAAGAAGCATGCCCCTCTCTGGTTTCCGTGGTAACTAAAGAGCCCACCTGATGTCCATTCCCCTCTAACTGGTAATCTCCTCCTCCCCCCCAGAAGCAATCCACGTCCTGCCCACTGTCCCCACACACAATGGGGTGGTGTTGCTCCAGGATCCTGCTTCAGACACACATGTTCCCCATCTTTATTGTTTATATGATCACCTACTATTTTTATTCTAATGATTCCTCAATGTCTCCTTGTCACCCTTTTCTCCTGATTTGTTTTTCTACATTAAATCATAGTAGCTAACCTCTTTTTGGTGCTTATGATACACTGGGCATTGTTCTAATTGATTTGTATTTAGTCCCTCAGTTCAGTTCAATTCAGTTCAGTCGCTCAGTCATGTCCGACTCTCTGCGACCCCATGAACCGCAGCACGCCAGGCCTCCCTGTCCATCACCATCTCTCGGAGTTCACTCAAACTCAGGTCCATCGAGTCGGTGATGCCATCCAGCCATCTCATCCTCTGTCATCCCCTTCTCCTCCTGCCCCCAATCCCTCCCAGCATCAGAGTCTTTTCCAATGAGTCAACTCTTCGCATGAGGTGGCCAAAGTACTAAAGTTCCCTACAGCAACCTGTAAGGATGGGCCTGTTCGTTTTCTCCCTTGTAAATGAGGAACCTCGTTTCAGCTGCCATTTCTCTCATCCATAGAGGGTAGCTTTCCTCTGTACCCCTGTTAGAGTTTAGGGACTCAGCCACAGGTGACTCATTAATTGGTTAATTAACTTCCTTACAGTGTGCAAAATGGGAATAATGTGAATGGCACATGGCCAGTTCTGGACAGAAAGGATGCTATATTTTCAAAGGTTATCCACATGAAGGCCCCACACTTTAGCTTGAACACGCAGTAAATATAACAGAGTCTTGGTACTCACTTTCCTGCTCTTTCTTCTGACATTATTCTGTCCTTTCCATAGGCTTAGGCTTCAAATCATGACGCTGCTCTTCTTTATCTGTTTCTTTAGCATGTTTTCTTTGTGAAGCAGGAGTTGACCTGCTGGTATTATCACATAAAAGGCTAAATAGAAAAGTGCTATTATTATTATTGTTATGATTATGTTATGATTATATTATGTTATAAACAGGTTATTAAGAGTTATAAACACTTAATCTCTTTTCCAGGGCATCAGTCAAGTTGCTACTTCATCAGAGTCTGTTTTAAGCAAGCAGACCTTTTTATGGTACTCTTACTGAGACACATCAAGTTATATCTGTCTTTTCATTTGCACCAACACGTTTATTTGAAGCCTAGTATTTCCTAGGTAACGTGACTAAGGTAGATTTATGGGTCCTAATTTGCATACAGAATAACATTGGCAAAAATGAAAATATAGCAAATAATACCAACTCTTGGCCTGCCATAGCCCACCGAGCATCTGCCTTCTTTGCCTGTAATGAGAGGGAAATGTATTTTCTTTCGAGTTTATAGCTAATTCCTTGTTTGTATTCCACTCTTATCAATGCTTTTGAGAGCTCAAAATGAGGTTTAAGAGCCTCTTCCTGCCTAATAGCAGGCGTATGTGTTAGAAGTGGTAGTTCTGTGTCACAGAGAAAGCAAGCCTTTGCTCTCCCACCCCAGTTTCACACCTCACTTGAAAAAACCCTGCTACATTTAAGTAAGCGAGCAAACCCTTCATTGTCTAGGCAAGTTAATAGACTCGAGGTTATACATTTGGGTTAAAGCCTAGGTTTAAGGACTTCCTCCCAGTGTTTTTGAGTAAATTGATTTTCATTCCACAAATAATAAAGTTTTTGTTTGTTTTAAATTATCAGATCAGATCAGATCAGTCGCTCAGTCGTGTCCGACTCTTTGCGACCCCACGAATCGCAGCACGCCAGGCCTCCCTGTCCATCACCAGCTCCTGGAGTTCACTGAGACTCTCGTCCATCGAGTCAGTGATGCCATCCAGCCATCTCATCCTCTGTCGTCCCCTTCTCCTCCTGCCCCCAATCCCTCCCAGCATCAGAGTCTTTTCCAATGAGTCAACTCTTCGCATGAGGTGGCCAAAGTACTGGAGTTTCAGCTTTAGCATCATTCCTTCCAAAGAAATCCCAGGGCTGACCTCCTTCAGAATGGACTGGTTGGATCTCCTTGCAGTCCAAGGAACTCTCAAGAGTCTTCTCCAACACCACAGTTCAAAAGCATCCATTCTTCGGTGCTCAGCCTTCTTCACTGTCCAACTCTCACATCCATACATGACCACAGGAAAAACCATAGCCTTGACTAGACGGACCTTTGTTGGCAAAGTAATGTCTCTGCTTTTGAATATGCCATCTAGGTTGGTCATAACTTTCCTTCCAAGGAGTAAGCGTCTTTGAATTTCATGGCTGCAGTCACCATCTGTAGTGATTTTGGAGCCCAGAAAAATAAAGTCTGACACTGTTTCCACTGTTTCCCCATCTATTTCCCATGAAGTGGTGGGACCGGATGCCATGATCTTCGTTTTCTGATTGTTGAGCTTTAAGCCAACTTTTTCACCCTCCGCTTTTACTTTCATCAAGAGGCTTTTGAGTTCCTCTTCACTTTCTGCCATGAGGGTTATGTCCTCTGCATATCTGAGGTTATTGATATTTCTCCCAGCAATCTTGATTCCAGTTTGTGTTTCTTGCAGTCCAGTGTTTCTCATGATGTACTCTGCATATAAGTTAAATAAACAGGGTGACAATATACAGCCTTGACGAACTCCTTTTCCTATTTGGAACCAGTCTATTGTTCCATGTCCAGTTCTAACTATTGCTTCCTGACCTGCATACAAATTTCTCAAGACTAGTCTCCTATTTGATGAGCATTTAGATCACTTTCAACTAAATTATTATGTACACCACTACACAGAAGAACCTTTTATGTATCTCAGGTACACATGTGAGTGTTCTGCTAGTTTAAACACTCAAGAAGTAGACTTCCCAGTTCAGAGAATGTGGGTGTTTTGGTTACTGCCATCAGTGCTGTCAACATTGTTTTTGGAGTTGGTCACTCTGGTGTTTGATCATCAATAACATTATCAGACCTTCATTGTTTTCCCCTGTCAAATGGCATCTTTGTTACTTTTGGCAAAATGGCCTCTCCTTTTTGTTGTAGATTCTGTTTTCCTGGTTAGCAGTGAGTTTTTGGCTCTTTCTCAGTCTCTGTTGTGCTGCCTTCCTGAGTGAAGCAGGACCATGGATGGTCAGGCTGAAGAAAGACAGGGCGGGTAGAGAGCCTGTGGGCAGATGTGGCTCGTGTGTTCTCTCTTTGAGGATGGGGTGCCCATTTCAGTGACATTTCTTTCTAACGCCCTTTATTGTTTATTTTCTCCCTCCCATGGTGTTATTTCAGTAGTCTCTACACTTCTAATTTTAAAACCATGGGGAAAAATGCTTTCTTGATCGTGTCATTTTTTTTTTTCCTTCTGTGTAGCTGTCTAATTTTGTGCTTTGAGTTTTCTCATGAATTTTTGCCTGCTTAGTCATTGTCTTTTTATCTCTTGGTTCTTTGTCCTTTCCCTCATTTTTCATTCTTTTTCTTCTGCCTCTGCTCCCTTGTTCCCATAGGCCCTTAAATCTTTATGTGGTGCTTTTCTTTTAAGTTGTATTTTCCCCTTCTCCTCCAAGCTTAGAAATGCTTGCTTTGTCAAAGAAATGCAGAAGGGAAGGGAGCAACAGAAATCCGGAAGGAAACCAAACCCAGGTGCCCACCCACTTCAGCTGTTTTGAGAACATGATGCTGTCCCTCATGTGGTCACGTTGCCAAAATCTGTATGAAAGAAGGAAAGAACACTGAAATTAGTCCCTTTCACAGTAGGGTCTCTGAGCACATTACTTCCTATCTTTAGGTCTCAAGTTTTTGAATACAAAATGAGGAGGCTGGACCTCAGTAAGGCTTCTGTAGTGGCTCAACAGTCAGGAATCCACTTGCCAATGCAGGAGACACAGGTTCAATCCCTCGGTCGGAAAGATCCACTGGAGAAAGAAATGGCAACCCAGTCTAGCATTCTTGCCTTTTAAATTCCATGGACAAAGGAGACTGTTGGGCTGCAGTCCATGGGGCTGCAGAGAGTTGGACACGACTGAGTGTGCACACAGACACAGTTGCAAAGAGCACAGGAAGTGATTTGAAGGCAAACAGGCAAATTTGAAGGCAAGCAGGCAGGAACAACTAAAAGGCACGGGGTCAACATGATCTTTAAACTCTTCCGTTACATTCCAGAGTTCATAGATTCCCTCGGAGATTCTTGACTTCTTCAGTGAAGATAATAGTATAGGGTTTTAACAGGTCATTCCTCTTAGGAGACGAAATAAACTACTTAACACCATTTTAGAGTCTTAGGTCAGCATCCACTCATACCTTCTCTTCCCTTACTGCCAAAACCTGGAGCAGCTACATTTTTCCAGCATTTCATGAGGATCTTTTTTCTGGTAGATTTTTGGCCTTTTGAAGTCAGGAATATGATCCTGCTTATACCAATCTCAGTCTTTATTACCAAGAGGCTTGTGGGAATGTGGAGCTAGAATATAGTCGCAGGGCATCAACAGTATTATATAGTCAGTCAGTACCGTTGATTGGAGAAGCTTTGCTGTGTTATAGGCATCTGTGATATTGGGGCAGTGGTCAACCCTGCAGCCTGGGTTTCCTAACTGGTAAGATGGTTTTTATTAGGACAAGTTAGGTGCTATAGATGGGCTAAGTTCTGCACAACAGCAAATAGCTAAGTGTCAATGGCTAAAAGTCCACAAAGGTTTATTTTTCACTGCACATTCATTGTGATCCACCTGGGGATGGTCAGTCCTTTCTCTAACCCCTAGCTCATAGATCAGCTGCCATCTCGAATACTGACAATCTCCAGGTCATGAGAGAGAGCCTGGATGGGTAGTGGGTTGATAATCAGATGCTGGACCTGATGTGTCATGTACCATATATACTCATGCCTTATTACCTGCAACTAGTTGCATGGCCTCACCTAGCTTCAGCTAAGGCAAGGAAGTGCCTGGTAGGAGGACAGGTTGGAATATTTGTTAGTTAGCATTAATGGTAAGTACAGCGATAATAATACTTGACTTTTCAAGACTTTTTGGCCATTAGATAATACGAATACTTATAATGCCTAACCCATAGAACATGCTCAGTCAGTAATAGGTGGAACCATTATTATTATTATCATTGTTATTATTTAGCAGTTGATTACATTTCCAACATTCTTTACAACATCCTTCTACTTAGAAAGTGTTTCTCTTCTTTTTTCTGCTCATGAAAATGCTAAAGTAGACTCAACTTGTTTGTCTCTAGACATATCACAGATTCTTAATTAATGAAGTTGAGTTAATGAAGTTTTAGAGCAAGACAGGGGCCCTCAGGTCATTATTCTGTAAGATGATCACTTTGTGAAGTGATGGCTTGAATATCAGCGGTGGCTTCAGAACTGTGGTCACTGTGTTTTCAATTTAAGAGCCACAGACTCTAAACAGCTTTTCATTTTGAGTCAATGCAGAAACCGTCAATATGTATTATATGTCTATGAAGCTGGTCTCCGGATCAATTGCAATTAGTTTGCAGCAGATTGCATTAACATATCTAAAATTAATACAGCGAATGTTCTGATGAAAAGAAATTGACCACAACCACACTATGGCTGTTTTTAGTCTCTCTCAAACGTTCTTTTCAAACAGTATTTCTTTTCTTCTTTGTTAATGGCTTTAAATTGGTATGTCAACTTAGACTTAATGTATTGATCCTTCCCTAATTTACCTTTTAAAAGTGGTCCCAGAATATGGCACATTACTAATGTTCAATCGTTTCTTTCTTTAGGGGACTTTTACTAAATGCCTTAAGCTTGAATTTTTTTTTTTTTGTCATGTTACATGAGGTGCTGTTAAGACTGCTAAGTCAACAAGTACATTAATTTTTGAATTGTGTTTTTCACATTACTAATGTTTCATCAAGATTTAAAAATTCAGAAGTAAGATTAACAAATTATATATAATTAACAAATTATATACAGTAAATGTGAGCATTATGTCTAGTAGTTTATTTTTATCTTAGCATTTTCTGTTTCTAAAGAAGTAGTGCAGGCAACTTCAGTTTTAATAACATCATTACTAGTATTTATAAGGATGGAACAAAGAGACAGCTTGAGGCTTGATCATGTTGAAATGTGAATTTTTTACAAGTGTGTATAAATTATGTTATGCTTATTTTAGATCTGAAGGAGTTTTACTTTTTTTAGAGCAAGTCAGTTTCTGGAAATGAAAATTATCTGTATCAGGGGACAAAAAGACAAAAGGCAGAATTTATTCGTTTGGCTATCTTACTGGTATTTTATCAATTTCTTCTGTATGCCAAGCACCATCACATTCTTCATACAGATACAAAGAAGTTGAAGACACACTCTGCCCTTGAGTAGAACCCAGTCTTGCTGTAAGGTTCTGGAGCTTTTTTGGAATGCCTCCCATCCAGAAGAGCTTCATGAGTGCATTGTAGCTTGGAGATGCCAGAAGAACATGCCATTTTAAGGACACATTAGAGGTCTTGAAAGCTACTGGCTCCACGTGGTAAAGCCCTGTGGACCTCAGTTTGTGGTCTGTGTGATGTTGCTCAGTCACTCACCGAGGCCCTTGCCTGGTGTTTCTAGGAAGCGTGTCAGGTGATCTTCCACCACCACTTGTGATCTTCCATCACAAAACTGGATCACCAGTCTTGTGATCCAGTTGTGTTATTGATTTTTTGGTTGGTTTGTGTATTAATGGCATTGTTATCTTACCTCCTGTGAACAGTGGTTCCTTTGTATCATAGCCCATGGATAGAAATGAAACTAAGTGTATTTATTTTTTCTTTTCTTTTAAAAACAAGTCTTATGAATTTAATGGGCTTCCCTGATAGCTCAGTTGGTAAAGAATCTGCCTGCAATGCAGGAGACCCCGGTTCAACTCCTGGATCGGGAAGATTCTCTGGATAAGAGATAGGCTACCCATGCCAGTGTTCTTAGATTTCCCTTGTGGCTCAGCTGGTAAAGAATCTGCCTGCAGTGCAGGAGACCTGGGTTCTTTCTCTGGTTTGGGAAGATCCCTTGGAGAAGGGAAAGGCTACCCACTCCAGTATTCTGGCCTGGAGAATCCCAAGGACTGTATAGCCCATGGGGTTGCGAAGAGTCGGACACTACTGAGTGACTTCAACTTTCACAAATTTAATAGATAATGTTATTGATCTTATTGGATAGAATGAGAAGAGTTTTTTCATGCCATTCTATCCTTTGATCCTTTTCTTTCAGTACAAATGAAAGCTTACTGATCAGTGCGTAATGGAAGACAACTTTCACATGATTCTTAAGCAGTTACTTTAATATACAAATTGCAGTTTTTAGGAATTAGTAACTTAATTAATGGTGACTATTTCAGGTTACTATACTCAACTTTGGTGAGTTGGAGATAATCTCATTAAATATGTAATGGAATCCATTAAAAACCACAATAAAGAAATGGATTAGTCTGTGGCCCATTGACCTCAAAGAGTTAAAACAAATTTCCTGAGTTACCTTAATGTTTAATGATGTATATAGTTATTTAATGCTGTGAACTTTGTTTGGAGTGGAGACAGGGAAAAGCATATGCTGTACAACAGAGTCCTTAACAGTTTTAAAGGTAATTTTTAAATAAAGTCCTTATGGACTCACAGGCAGCTGCAGAACTAGTGCAGCAGTCCCATGTCCTCTTCACCCAGTGTCCCCTCATGTTGACATCTTACATAGTTTAATATCAAAATTAGGAAATTGGCCTTGACTGAGCTACGACTGAAGCTCCCCTATTAACTAAATTTAGACCTTATTTATTTGGGTGTATGTGCAGTTGTCCTTAAAAGTTTTGATTAGAAAAACAAGCATGGAGAATTCATTTTATATATGTATTTTTTGCTTCTAAGATTTCTGTTGCTAACTCATGTTTGAGGGTACCTATTAGATTGGCCCTACCGGTTGACTGTTACTTTTCTTTCTGTTTTAAGTCTTCTTATCTCTTTTCCCCAATTTCTCTAGGTGGTTCAATTAACATCCAGAAGATGGCTGAACCTGCAGGAATACCAGAGTAAGAAATTAATGTCTGACAACGGAGTGAAAGTTCAAAGATTCTTTGTTGCCGACACTGCCAATGAAGCTCTGGAGGCTGCTAAGAGACTAAGTAAGCTAATTCATAATGGGTGAAATATGCTTGCCAAATTAGTGAATTCACAGGTAGTGGTTTCCCACTAGTTAAATTTCTCAGTTGCAGGTTATAGTAACAGTGACAGGTACAGTGGAGAACTTTGAGTTGTAAGGGCAAAATGCCCAATTAAGAAAGCTTTATTCTTTGACATGAGACAGAAACATATGTGGTACCACTCTATAGTAATTTTTCCATGTTTCTCAGCCACCATTTCACCTAGTTCTCTTATCTGTGGTTTAGTGGCTGTGAGAAAATTGGTTGAAGGGTATAAAGTGTCAAAAGAGAAGCCTGTTGGAGGGCGAGTCAGGAAAGACAGTTGGCATCCTTCATTAAGCCTCTGAGAACATGGGGAAAGTTCCCTCTGAGTGACTGGAGGAGAGAAAGGGAAGAATCTGCATTTCGAAATCCTGCTGAATTTGGTTCAGTGTTTTGCCCTTTGATTTATCAGCTCTATAACTTTGCGTAAGTACTTTTTCTTTTCTGTGCCTCATTTTGTTAGTCTGTAAATCAAGGCTAATGTGTTTACCTCCCAAAGCTATTTAGAGCCTTTAAGGGAGCCTTTAAGGGAGACTGCATGGAGCTTCCCTGGTGTCTGAGTGGTAAAGAATCCACCTGCCAGTGCAGGAGGCACAGGAGAAGTGGGTTTGGTACCTGGATTGGGAAGATGTCCTGGAATAGGAAATGGCATTTCTCTCCAGGTTTGGTCCCTGGATTGGGAAGATGCCCTAGAGTAGGAAATGGCAGTTCATTCCAGTATTCTTGCCTGGGCGATCCCATGGACAGAGGAGCCTGGCAGGCTACAGTCCGTGGGGTTGCACAAAAGTTGGACACGACTTACCAGCTAAACAACAACAATAAGGGAGACTGCACACTAGTATGTGGTAGAAAATCCAGTTCGTTTCCCTAGTTATGGATTGAGAAATGAGGACTCAGACTTTGATGTTTTCAGTGAGCATTCCTTTAGTGCCATGTAGACTCTCTTGTTGTTGGTCTGGATAAGCACCATCCATTAGAAATTTGAGCCCCACAAATATTGTTAAATTTTCTAAGTCACCTTAGTAAAGGTAAAAATAAATAGGTGAAACAAATTTTAATAATATATTTTGTTTGCCCCAGTATATCCAAAATACTATCATTTCAAAATATAATTAATATAAAACAGTTTTCAAGGGGTTATTTTATATTCTTTTCTTGTGCTCCGTTGAGTTCAGTTCAGTCGCTCAGTCATGTTCGACTCTTTGCGACCCCATGAAGCGCAGCACACCAGGCCTCCCTGTCCATCACCAACTCCCAGAGTCCACCCAGACCCATGTCCACCAAGTCGGTGATGCCATCCAACCATCTCATCCTCTGTCGTCTGCTTCTCCTCCTGCCCTCAGTCTTTCCCAGCATCAGGGTCTTTTCCAATGAGTCAGCTCTTCACATTAGGTGGCCAAAATATTGGAGTTTCAGCTTCAACATCCGTCCTTCTAATGAACACCCAGGACTGATCTCCTTTAGGATGGACTGGTTGGATCTCCTTGCAGTCCAAGGGACCCTCAAGCGTCTTCTCCAACACCACAGTTCAAAAGCATCAATTCTTTGGCGCTCAGCCTTCACTGTCCAACTCTCACATCCATACATGACCACTGGAAAAACCATAGCCTTGACTAGATGGACCTTTGTTGGCAAAGTAATGTCTCTGCTTTTGAATATGCTATCTAGGTTGGTCATGGACAGGGAGGCCTGGCGTGCTGCGATTCATGGGGTCACAAAGAGTCGGACATGACTGAGTGACTGAACTGAACTGACTGACTGAGGTTGGTGATAACTTTCCTTCTAAAGAGTAAGCATCTTTTAATTTCATGGCTGCAGTCACCATCTGCAGTGATTTTGGAGCCCCGCCAAGATAAAATCAGACACTGTTTCCCCATCTATCTGCCATGAAATGATGGGATCAGATGCCATGATCTTAGTTTTCTGAATGTTGAGCTTTAAGCATTTTTTTACTGTCCTCTTTTACTTTCATTAAGAGGCTCTTTAATTCTTCTTCACTTTCTGCCATAAGGGTGGTGTCATCTGCATATCTGAGGTTATTGATATTTCTCCCGGCAATCTTGATTCCAAGTTGTGTTTCTTCCAGCCCAGTGTTTCTCATGATGTACTCTGCATATAAGTTAAATAAGCAGGGTGACAATATACAACCTTGACATACTCCTTTTCCTATCTGAAACCAGTCTGTTGTTCCATGTCCAGTTCTAACTGTTGCTTCCTGACCTGCATACAGGTTTTTCAAGAGGCAGGTCAGGTGGTCTGGTATTCCCATCTCTCTCAGAATTTTCCACATTTTATTGTGATCCACACAGTCAAAGACTTTGGCATAGTCAATGAAATAGAAATAGATGTTGCTAATGCTCACAAACCTGATTTATATATTACTTCTCCAGGACATCTCATTTCACGTTGACCACATTTCAGGTGCTTGAAAGACACATGTTGTGGCTACCCTGTTGTACAGTACAAATCTGGACACTAGAAAGATGTGTCTGTGCATTCTTTGGTTGCAACCTTGGAGAGCAGTTGTTTCCCATTAAAGAATAAAGAATAGAGCATCTGCTCACTGGCATTGCCCAGGCAGCTGTAGCAGAGTTTGAGAGTATAAAACAGAGGCAGGCTCTGTATTTCAATTTTTCAATTTTCTTTGCTCTTTTAAGAGTAAGAAGTGAGGTACTTCAGCTAGTACTTGTTGTTTTACCTCCCTTTCAGAGTTCCCCCAGGTGCTTAAATGCAGCTCCTTTATAGTCAATTGAAATATATATGTATTCTTTCTTTCAACAAATATTTATTGTCACCCACATGTTGTAGGCACAGTGGATGCAGCTGTGGAGGATGAGCGAGCCCCGTTTCTCCTTTGAAGCTGCATTCTAGAAAGAAATGGATTTGTACTTTTCAGATGTTAAATGTAGAAACTGAGAGCAGTTTATATTTTAAGAAACAAAAATTGGTTTTATTTTCAAGAACTATCAAAATTGTTTTTTATGGTGGAAAAACATTAGACCTACACCTGGGTGAGAGTGCCTCAGTGAACTGTGGTAATAGACTCAGTAAAGTTAGTATTGCAACATCTTTACATGAAAGGGTCATTTTTGTTTTATACTCTTGTGGTTTGGGGATTGGATAATGAGAGCAAGAAATGTAAAGTTCAGATTGGTCTTTGCTCTACATTTCCCCCATTATTTCCTCAAATGTGCTGACTCACTAGTAGTCCAGGTTGAAGAATCTTTCTTAAGGGAATTCGAGAGGCCAACTGATTACTTCCCACCCCTTTAAGTGGAGCACAGCTAAGAGGACTTATCTTTCAGATTTTCATAGAGATGTGGAGTTAACTAATTGGCTTCTTAGCCATGGATTTTTTTTATAAGCATTTATTTAGCCACCACTTTGTGGTTGGGGCTTGTATACTGTGTCAGACAGGATTTTTGCTCTGGAGGAATTAACAAGGTGATTTCCAATGCTAAGGGAGGGAAAGAAATGAACAGTGAAGCAAGCTTAAAAGAAAACTAAAATTCAGAAATGAATATCACCTTTTAAAGAAGGCATTGTGGTACTTGAAGTGTGGTTTTTAAAGAAAATGAAACTGAATTGAAAATGATGTGGCTGTATGTGTGCCTTGGCCAGTGCATACCCGTGATAATCCTTAGATGAGGTGGCCACAGGAAGGCCTCCCTGTGATCTGCTTAGAGCTAAAAGGGAGTTTAGAGAACTTACAGAGCGCCTCATTTGCTGCACGAATGAGTAATCCTTCTCTTACTCAGTGAGTAGTTTTGGTGAAAGGAAGAGCCCTGATTTTTGTTGTTTAATAGATACTTTTGATCAGAACAGTAATTTATAGTATTGGAGGAGGAGGTGGTACCAAGTCTAGTTGATAAAAATGAAAGAAGTTAATAGTGAATATGAAAGGAAGTGTGCACATCACTGAGATAGTTTGGAGAGAACAAAACAAGAAGAATCTGGCAAAATTCCATAGTGTTTATGTTCTTATCAGTGTAAATTGATAAGCATCAACAGCACAATTGAGAGATTCACCAAATAAATTTGAAGTTAAAGCTGGATCACACATATATGTTCCTGATTGTCCTGAAAGTAGGACCTCTGCCTTATAATTATAGTATTTTAATGGGGAAAAATTATGTAGAAGAATAATGTGTGTAACATGCAATAAGCACTCTATAAGACAGTACTGTTGCCATCAAAGGTGACAGCAGAGGCATGTAATTCTAAATGGTTCACTACTGTCATGAGGTAAGGTCGCAGACATATCAGAGACCTCTGATAATGAGTATTTTGTTGATTGTTAAGTTCAGAGAGTTCATATTATAGTTTGCAAAGTTTGTAAGTGACTGAAATGTATTAGCTTACCTTTCTGCTTTATTGATATTTGGATATGTTTTGAAATAAAATGATATTTTGTAAAATATTAATATTTTGAAGACAAATATTGATATTAGCCATGTCTGTGATTTCCATTGTAATCTCTGTGTGGATCAGCTCACAGATCTCTTTGTGTTTAAACTCACGCTGCTGGTTTTCTGTTTGCTATCCACTTATGGTGGTCTCCTTCTTTCCTGGCCCACATGGAGCTTGTCATCTTTTGGTTGCTCTGAACCCATTCTCCCACTTAGCTCTTCCTACTTACCCAGCTGAGATACCCCTGTGTCATCTTAAATGCTTCTCATGTCTGTCATATTCATGCATTTGCCAAAGCCTGCAACTTTTAGCTCAGTATTGTTATTTTGCTAAAGGAGCTAAACAGGTAAGAAAAGGTTAAAAACAGCTAATGATTGACAAAGATGGGATTTTTACCCAGGCAGATTAGATTTAATCTCCTCCTCAAACATTTTTGCTCTTTGCTAACTTGATGATGTTGTTCTTAGGAGGTTTTAATAGATCGATCAGCATTTTTAAGATAGAAAATGCATATTAATAAAATTAGAAGATTGAATTAAAACTAGATGTGGCAGGTTCTAAGACAATTTATAGAAGCTATAATCTTCAGATATTTTATTAATGATTCATTTTGTTGTATCTATTTGGAAAATAGAACTTTTTGCTGTATAGTAATGGAAATCTTGTTAATTTGAACATTTGTTTCAAATGGGTAATACAAACCTTTTGTTTCTGAAACAATTAATAACAATAAGATATTGAGTGAGACTCTCATTTTCTTGCACAGAAAATGGACTTGTGTCTGATTAAGAGAGTAAATTTGGTTCAGGGAAGTAAATTTTTAATATATGGATAATATTCAATTCTGCAGCATTTTTTATGAGCTACCTTTTATAATCACGCTTTCAGGAAGGAATTGTTTCCCTTGTGTGTAATTTTCTCAGGAGACTTATTAATTATACAAATTTCTCCTGTATGGATTGCATTTAATGTATACAATCAGCAAATAATTACAGAATACGTACAGTGTGCACGACTAATTTCTGTGTTGTCTTTCAGTTCACTTTAAAAATGAAGACTTACATATCTCACATAACTCTAAACTCTTAAAGGCCTGTCTTAAAGGAGATGTTTATAAAAGAAAAGATGAAACTTACTTCAAACCACCACTTGTTAGTTTTTGGAATCTCCACAGTTGTTGCTTTTTTTTTTTTTTTTAATGCTTTTATTTATTTGTTTGTTTTGTTTTTGGCTACGCTGGGTCTTTGTTGCTACACAGGCTTTTTCTCTAGGTGTGGCAAATGGGGGCTTCTCTCTAGTTGCACTGCATGGGCTTCTCATTGTGTTGGCTTCTCTGGTTGCAGAGCACAGGCTGTAGGGCACGTGGGCTTCAGTGGTTGCAGCTCACAGGCTTCAGAGCGTGGGCTCAGTAGTGGTGGCGCATGGGCTTAGTTGCTCTGCAGCATGTGGGATCTTCCCAGATGAGGGATAGAACCCACGTCTCCTACATTAGCAGGTGAATTCTTTACCACTGAGCCATCAAAGAAGCTCTTCCCTCCTACAGTTTATTAATTATTCCATTCACGTTGATACAAGACTTTTGATATTTGATTAAGCAGGAAGATTGTATTTTGCAAACTCACAGTTTTATTTTTTGCCAGGAAAGAAATTGAAATATGAATAGAGAAAGTAATCTTTTCTGAGCTAATGACATGTATCCTAAAATGGAGATAAGGAGCTCTTATTGAACTCTGCTAGCTTTGAATTGCTTTCAGCTCCAATGTATTTCCGTTTGTCAATATGATAACTTATTCTTTTCTTTTATATAATCACATCCTAAAGCCTGGTGAATTACTTATACCATTAAGGGATTGTATTTTATATAAAAAGGGAACTGCTGTCCATTGACTATAGATTGACATGTACTGTTTATCCTGTAGGCAATTAAATACATTATAAGACTCCTTGTTGCTTTGTCATATCTGATTATGTGGTGAGGATCTCACACAAAGATTTTAAACAACCTCTGTCTTGAGATGGTAGTCATTATGTTGTTATAACGACAGGTGAGGATAACACTGGATGCTCCGTAGTAAATCTTTTTACCACTGTATCAGCTGTCCACTATTTTGAATCTGCAGTCAGGAATGCAATTGCAAGGGTGATGGTAAATACAGGGCATTAGAGGTTAAAGCAGTGTCTGTTTTCTGGGAATCATGGTGGTGAGTCATCCAGACCGAAGGTGTTTATGGTAGGTTCTGAGGCATAGTGAATGTTCAATAAATATTATTGTTGCTCACAAAATTTTCTTTCTTTTTTTTTTTTGTTGCTCACAAAATTTTCATTTGCCCATGTTTACTTAGAAATGCTCCCTAAAGGAGCATCTGAATTAATAATAAAAACTGTCCCTGACTATGTTTATTAACACTATGTTTATCCCATTCAAAAAAGTAGAGCCTTTAGTGATATTTCCTACTAAATATATTTTGTAAAGAGATCCCCCACTTTTATAAACTGTTCTTTTCTATTTTTCCAGAGACTGTACATATAAATGGGCTTGTCTGGTCATCTCCTTAGAATTCCTCTTTGCTAGAATATCTTTTCCTGGTTATCTTGTGCTGTTCGGTGAATAAAAGCAGCAGGAGACCCATTGAGCAAAGGGTAAGATCAGGACAGGTTGTGGGCAGGCAGGGTTTATGGGAGTGAACATGAAGCTTCCTGTCAGTTTCCTTAGAGAAACAAATGAGAACAGAGCTTTGAAAGTCAGTGCCTCAACTTGATTTTTGTCTATATAATAAGGTAAGGATTAATTCTTCTCACATTTTAACCAATAAAAATAATACTGGTGGGATTTAACTTTGGCCTCTTGCCATGTTCCTGGTATCATGGTGAGCATTTTGCAAGTGCAATATCATGTCCTCATCTAAACCAAAGGGAAGGCTTTCCTTTAGGAACTGGTTCCAGATATTACTGGATCCTATGTGTCAGTGATTGTGTATCCACGGTGACCAACAATTTCATTCAGTCTTTTCAATATGTTTTTAACGGAGTTACTTATTAATTTGTTCTTTAAAGCTACCTCGTTGTGAATGAACAAAGAAGTTATGGGCATTATCTCATTTTGCATGTCTTTCCTATGAATAATTTGTGCCTGGGGTCTTTGACTCACCCCGGGGTATGTTATGAATTCTAAATGTCCAGAGGGTACTTTGTAGGGGGTTGTAAATGTAGAAAAGCTTTGCCTAGGGTACGTTGGCATAAAAGCTATCTTCTTATTATCTATCTATCTGGACATACTGGTCTTTTAAAAGAAATCTTAAACATAAAATCACTGCAGTGGAGACTGCAGCCATGAAATTAAAAGACACTTGATACTTGAAAGAACAGCTATGACAAACCTAGACAGCGTATTAAAAAGCAGAGACATCACTGCCTTCGTTGGCAGTGGGAAGATCAAAGGAGATCAAACCAGTCAATGCTGAAAGAAATCGACCCTGAATATTCATTGGAAGGACTGATGCTGAAGCTGAAGCTCCAATACTTTGGCCACCTGATGCGAACAGCTGACTTGTTGGAAAAGACCCTGATGCTGGGAAAGATTGAAGGCAGGAGGGGAAGGGGACAACAGAGGATTAGATGGTTGGCTGGCATCATTGACTCAATGGACATGAGTTTGAGCAAACTCTGGGAGATAGTGAAGGACAAGGAAGCCTGGTATACTGCAGTGCGTGGCGTTGCAAAGAGTCGACATGACTTAGTGACTGAACTGAACTGAAACATAAACAGATAAGTCTCTTCTGATTATCAAAGGAATATTTTGATTTTGAAACTATGAAAAAGCACAAAGACCTACAGTCTCATTACCCAGAGAGAACCTGCTTTAATATCCACTTATTTCCCTCCATTTTTCTTCTGCATTCATTGAGTCAGCAACATTAGTTTCTGTGCACAAATTTACATAAATATAATTGACAGAGAATGTTTGTTTTTAACTTTAGAAAAACACTATGCATATAGTTTTGTGTCCTACATTTAAAAGTCCACATAATAACATAAGCATGACCTAAATGTTAAATAATGTTTTTCATAAATATTATTGTAATAGTTGTAATCCCTAGATTGACTGTTTCCTATTGTGACTTAGATTGTGTTTTCTATGTTTGCATGTTAGGGAATGCTAACTTAAAACTGCCCAATTCTTGATAGATTAATATAGTAAGGAGTTTTTAGTCACATATGGGTTCAGTATGGTGTTCCTGCTGCTGCTGCTGCTGCTGCTAAGTCGCTTCAGTCGTGTCCGACTCTGTGCGACCCCATAGATGGCAGCCCACCAGGCTCCCCCATCCCTGGGATTCTCCAGGCAAGAACACTGGAGTGGGTTGCCATTTCCTTCGCCAATGCGTGAAAGTGAAGTCGCTCAGTCGTGTCCGACTCTTAGCAACCCCACGGACTGCAGCCTACCAGGCTCCTCCGTCCATGGGATTTTCCAGGCAAGAGTACTGGAGTGGGGTGTCATTGCCTTCTGCAATGGTGTTCCTGGTTTGCCTCTAATTGGTGACTCACAGATTGAGACTCCTTCATCATCTCACTCTGGCCTCTTCAACACATGTTTCTCAAAGACGACCTGAGGATTGTGTCTGTTCCAGCCACGTAAGAAAGAAAAAGAGCTTGGAGTGTTGTGTGTGGAGATTGCATGGACTGTATCACATTCTATTGGCTGAAATTCATCAGATGGTCACAATGAACTGCAGAAGAGGCTGGGAAATATAGTCCCAATGTGTGTGAAGGAAGAAGAGGAAATGGGTTTGGTGATCATGGTAGTGGCTTCTGGAGCTTTTAGAATTTGGGGGAAATTTGTTTCTTTGCTTCTTGACTTAGAACCAGCATGGACTGTACAGACAAGACATCATCCCAGGTCTGCTTTGATTACCTAAGTCACAATTTGCTTGACTATAAAATTGAGGCTAATGATACATGCGTTAAGGACTGATTTGGATTAAAAAATAGAAAGGCAAACATAGTACATACCTCATTTACTCACCGATTTATCTTCTTTCCTCCCCCCTTTTTTTTTTGGTCTGAACTGAGTGAATGTAAGCCATCATAAAAGGCATATAATAACAGCTATTAAAAGCATCAACAGCAGATAAAAAAATAACAATGATCAGTGCCTTTGCAGTAACACCAGAGTGTTTACCTATACTTATTGCATAGCTCATCAGATGATTTGGTAATGAATATATTACTTGTATACTGTTGGTTGATATTTTTCTAGGGAGATGAAAGTATGTGAAGTCAAAAGTTGCATGATTTTGAAAGAAAATGAAAGATATTCTTTCTTTACATTGCAGCAGAATAAATATTACCTAAGGCATTATTCTTTTAAGATGCTACTCTATTCCCCAAGGTGGTTGTACAGGAGTTGACAGTGTTTAACAGCTGTTCATAAATAGTACTAAGACTCCACTTGAGTTTTCTAGGTTACTTACAAAAAGGTCAGGAATGGAATTGAAAAAACTTAAAAAAAAATTTCTTCATCTACCTTAGTATACAAACTAGATGGGTAAATAAGCTACCTCAATTATGTATCTTTTTTTTCCTTTCATTCTGCATGGAACAAGCTAAAGGATTTGTGAGTCCATTATTTTTCTCAAATTAAGTGTGGGGCAAGTATTATAATTTTTTTGTCTTTAAGCTTTTATTTGAGCAAATATACCAGTCACTTCAGTATGGAGGAAGAAGAAGCAGATGGGATGTGGATAACAGGGGAAAAATAATAATGCTAAAAGTATTTGATATGCAAAAATCAAACTGTTCGCAGAGTCTTCAGGTGTGAGATGTAAAACAGCTTTATATAAACTAAAAAACAGCTTTATATAAACATATTATCTTTCTAGGTAACCTTACTCAGAATCCCTTACTACTCTTTCCTGTTTGTGGGTTCACAACAACCAGAGGTTCCTTTCATTTCCTTGTTTACTGAGTGTTTTTTTAAAATCATTAATGTATACTGATTACTGTCATGCATTTTCTGCACCTGTGTGGAGCATCACCTGTAATATTATCCTATTAATCCATGTATTGTGGCTTGTGTGAATGCTCAGCATGTCCAGCTCTTTGCGACCCCATAAACTGTAGCCTACTAGGCTCCTTTGTCCATAGGATTTTCCAGGCAAGAATACTAGTGAGTTACCATTTCCTCCTCCAGAGGATCTTCCTGAGCCAGGGATTGAACCTGTGTCTCCTGCAAATCTCCTGCATTGCAGGTGGATTCTTTACCAGAGTACTGAGGAAGTTTTAATTCATGTTTTTTTCTTTATGAGTTATTAATGTAGTGAATTATTTTGATTGATTTTTGAAGTTTGAATCAGACTTGCATTCATAGAATGGGACCTGCTTGGTTAAGGTGTATTATCTTTTATTTATTATTGAATTGTGTAATATAATATTTTGTTTAGAATTTTTGTGTCTATATTTCTGAAGGCTGTTGGTCTATCGTTTACTTGTTTTTGTAATATATGTCTCTGGTTTTGCTATTAGGATCATGTTGCTTTATAAAATGAAAAAAAATAAAAAAGGTCCCCACCCCACCTCCCATATTCACCTCACCCCCTCTGGCAACCAACAATCTGTTCTCTGTATTTTTGAGTATATTTGTTTTTTAAGATTCTATATGTGTAAGTGAGCTTATATGGTATTTGTCTTTTTCTGTCTTGACTACTTAGCGTAAGAACCTCAAGGTCCATGCATGTTGTTGTAAATGATAGTGTTTCCTTCTCTTTTTATGGCTGAATAGTATTCACATATCCTTTATCTATTCATCCACTGATGGACAGTTAGGTTGTGTCCATGTCTTAGCTGTTGTAAATAGTGCTGCATTGAACATGGGAGTGCATAGCTTTCCAAGTTAGTGTTTTCATTTTCTGTAGATAAATACCCCAAAATGGAATTGCTGGATCATATAGTGGTTCTATTTTTAACTGTTTGATGGCCTTTCATACTGTTTTTCATAGTGGCTGCCCCAATTTGTGTACCCACCAGCAGTGCAGATGTTGTCATCTTATTGCTGTGGTTTTTGCTGTTTATGCTCAGTGGGGTGCTCCGCATCTCAGTGTTCAGGGAGTGGTGGTAGAAGCTATCATTTGACTTGTGGTGTCTTCTTTTTCAGAAAGAGAAGGCACGTTACTTACGAGACAGTTGTGTGCTCACCTTTCCACATAATACTGATAATATAAAGAAGAGATTATATATGCTTCTGGGTAAACCAAGACAGGTTTCAAGAGTCATCTGGAATTTACCATTTTCTTAAGGGTCTTTAAGCATAGATGACCATCACTGTTGGCTTGTTTGGATAGACTTTGTACATCTGTTATTCTAGAACTATGATTAATAGTAATCACATTCACTCTAAGACTGTCTTCATTTAAACAATAAAGTACATGATCACCTTGAAGAATGACTTTAAGAATGACTTAAGAACTTAAGAATTCTTAAACTTAACTTTAAGAATGACTCCTTGACTTCAGTGGTCCTTGATATGAAGGCTGTTTTATGGAACTGAATATGACAGCCTTAAGTATTGCCATATTAATTCATGTAGCTTTTGATTGAAGGATGAAGAGGAGATGGAAGGGCCTCCCTGATACTCTTAGGGATGGTGACAGGGAGCCAGAGCTTAAAAACAGTTGCCTAGGACAAAGCTTGATTTTTTTGTTCCAGGGCCAAGGCTGTTTCCCACCCATCATTGCTCTCCTGGCATCCAGAACATAGTATGGGTTCAATAAGTGGTTACCGAATGGAAAAACTAGAAAGAGAACAAACCCTCCAATGAACTTTCCCTCTAGTTTCACAGTTGCCAAGCAGGACTTCTGTCGTGTACACACCCAGTGGGTTTTCTCTCATGCCACTGGATCGTGTCTTTAAGCTTGACTTAGGAAGAAGGCAAAACTAAGGGAGCAGCAGTTCCATGGGCCATGTTGATAAGGTAGGAGGTCATGATGGGGGATGTTAACCTGACGGCTTCATCCTTTGCTTCATCCAGCTTTTTGGCAGAAGTTAGTTTAGGATTTTCTTCAAGCTGGTCCTCTATTGCCACAAAACAGCTCTGGTTAGTATGTGGGGTTGGTCAGGTCTTCTGATATTGCCAGGAACTAGTCTTCTTAGACAGTGTCAGCTTCACTTTCTCTCAGGTTCTCTCTGAGCTCATGGTAATGTTAGTCCCTATTTACATCATCCACTTCTGCTTTCAGTTAGAGCATCAGTGGATATTTTTTCATTTTCAGTTGAAAGGTACCTCAATGAACTGGCTTCATTTCAATGCCAGTTTTTGTCACTTCATCTGCCTACTGATGGAAACAAAAATAAATATTGCATGGTATTAACTAGTAGCTTTCCATCCTTGCCATAGTCCTGTGTTTATTACCCTTGGACAAAATGAGAGAATGGAGTATAAGGAAACAAAGGGAAGGCTGAAAAACACCTGTAATTTAAGTAATCTTTTCTATGTGATGGTAATTCATTTAACAGTGATTGGGTGTCTAAAACCATTTAAGCACTGAATTTGGTTGGGCACATGGATGGCCAAGAATAGTTGCTGCTTCCAAGATGTTCACTGCCTTGTAGAGAGACTGATTGTAAAAACACCTAGGAATGCAGTAATGATGGAAGCATGGCTTAATGGTATGGGCACACAGAGGGGAAATGGGTACCTATCCCATTGTGGATGCTGAACAACCAAGGAAGACATCCTGGAAGAGGTGAAAATTACATTTCTTTTTCTGACTCTATTAAATCTAATATATGTAATGAACAGAGTTTATTCTGACCCTAGAATAGAAACTTTGGCCTTCTTTACTTTTTTTTTTTTTTTGTCTCTCTTTGGTTCTAATGGAAATGATGTCTCAAAATGATTGGTGAGGTATTGGCAATACTAACTCTGAGGAGACAAGTCATAACTTAGATAATTTTGCTATTTGTGTGTCAAGGTAGGAAAGAGAGAAGTGTGCTGCCTGAGGGAAGTGTGCTGCCTTCTGAGATATGATTCTGTGGATAGTGTACCAAGGGATACTTCTTTGAGTAAACCTCAGGCCTCTGCTTGCCTTTGTAGGTTGTAAACTTTTGGGAACCTAGTCAGAATTTATCAGACTGAAGAGATTGAACACTCACAAACCAAACTTATGAGAATGATGCATAAACCAAAACCAAAAATGGAATGTTTCTGTTAGATTGGAATGTTCATGTCTGCCATCCTGATTGATGTCTTAGAACAGTGGTCCACAACCTTTTTGACACCAGGTACTGGCTTTGTGGAAGACACTCTGTGAACCAGACTTGGGGGGATGGTTACATTTATTGTGCACTTTATTACTTTTACATCAGCTCCACCTGAGATCATCAGGCATTAGACCCAGAAGGTGGGGGACTCCTGTCTTAGAAGGGGTTGCTTTGTTTTACCTTTGCACAGGTTTTTTTTTTTCTTTCCTTTTTTAAGCAGAAGACTACACTTCAGCAGAAGCTGAGAGTTTCATTTACTCAGGTACTCAGTAGATATTTATTGGGTAAATGCACTAGGTGGTGGAAAATACAACAGCTAACATAGTCTTGAGAATGTATGTTTAACAACTACTGTTAAATGCTTTGCCTGAGTTTTCTTGTTGAATCTTCATAAGACATTTCTAAGATATGTCATCGTCCTTATTTCTAGTTTATAGAAGAATCCTCTAAGAGACCAGCACAGCAGCAGCAGTAGCAGCCTCTAAGAGGCCCTAAGTTATCCATGTAGGCTAGACTCGTACCTTGAACTAAGTGGACTTTACAAATTCCAGACTAAATGATGAACCTCTGAGTGATAGAAAAGCAAAGTCAAGGGCCCTTTACTTCTGAGCTCAAAGTCAAGGGACTAGAACCTCTAGTCTCCTGAGTGCTGTTCATAAAGTTGTTTGTCTTCACCCAGGGACTCTAATTCATCTTTTCATACCTTCTTGCTCCCTAAAGCTTAGTGTAAAACGCCTTACACTGGGTAAGCACCCCCCAGAGTCCTCCCTTCCTGCTTGAGGCCAACCCGACCACCTGTCTCCTGGGTTGATTTTATTAGTCAAAGCTCTCAGGAGTCCTGGTGTCTCCCCCTTCCCTTCATGAATACTGTAAGCATCACCCATTAGCTGAACAAGGAACTGAGTCTGTTGTATTTCACATTACAGCAATACTCTCAATATAGAAATACATCCGCTGCCATGATCCAGTGCCTTTTAACTTCACAGTAGTTGAAGTTTAAAGGCATCTATTGTGAATCCCTAAAGAAGGTGGACAGCTAAGTTTACCTCTAGGCAAATAGTATGGAACTATAATGATGGAGAATGATTCTTTCATTGCTTCTGTTTTAACTTCTGTAGCTAAAAGGTCAAACAATTTTTATTTGTTCAGCTTCCTTCAGTTTAAACAAAGTAGTTTTAGAAGTGGTGGAGGGTTGGTACAAGGTTTTGATAATGAGGTTGTCTTTCATTTGGAAAAAGTGGTGCAACTAAAGTATAATTCTGTCCGGTTTTTAATAAGCTTATATCCAACTAACACTCCCCCCTCATTAAATCCGTTTGAACTTTTCGATGGATAAACATAATCTATAGCACTACTATCATAGCGATTTTCACTTTCTGTTGTCAATAATAAAAATCTTTTACACTTCAGACCAGGATGGTTTCAGGTTAGCAGATTTTCTGGACCACTGGGTACCATTCAATTGATATTGAGTAACTTACAAAATATTGAATATTTCAGCTTGATTGAGATACAGAGTATGAACAAATTAAAAAATTATTTACAGAGTGCAAAAAGTGCAGTGATAGACATAAACAAGTGGTGAATCATAGAGGACTTAGGATGATAAAGTCTTTGAGGAGGTGATTTTAAGTTGACATGCAAGGATAAAAAGGAGCCAGTCATGAGAAGAACTGGAAGCAAGGTGTTCTAGGCAGAGGCAGCTGGTGGGTCAGAGATCATAGGAGACCAGTGAGACTTAAAGACAGTGCAGTGAGAGGGAAGTGAGAGCCCAGATCATGCAGAGTTTTGTGAGCCAGATGAGTTTTTTTGGATCATTTTTTCTTTTGGCCATGCCATGCAGTATGTGGTGTAGGATCTTAGTTCCCCAACCAGGATCAAACTCATAGCCCCTGCATTTGGAAGTGTGAAGTTTTAACCAGTGGACCACCAGGAAAGTCCCAGTATTTTGGATTTTATTCCAGGTGGAATGTGAAGCTATTGAAAGATTTTGATAAAAACACACCTGAGCTAGGGATTACTTCAGCAATTCTAGATGCCAAACCATCTCCAAGCTTCAGTGAGTCATTTGTTCTTGCTCAGACATCTGCATATTGGCTGCTGTATAGAGGTCTCACTGAGTTTGGCTGTAAGCTACTATTTGGGGCCAGGTCTGCTCCATGTGTCTTTCATCCTCCTTGGACCATTTGGCTAGCTGGGGCAGACCTTCACAGGGAGATGTCCCAAATGCAAGAGAGCAAGCCCAGCTACTAGCATATATCAAGCCTCTTTGCACTATCATCTGCTATCATCATGCTGGTTGAGCCCAAGGAGTGAACTGCAGGGGCACATGGCAATGGCTGTGAATTCAAAATGGGGCCAGTGATTCATTTGACCACATGCAGTTGCCTGCTTTTATCTGTTTTGTGAAAAGTTCACAGTTGAACTAGGGTGACTGACTATCTTGCTTGCCCAGCAATGAGTAACTTCCTGGGCTACAGATCTTTCAGTGCTAAAAGTGAGAGAGTCTCAGGCAAACTAGGATGAGTTGGTTACCCTATAATGGATTGTGCTGTGGTGAGTTGATTAACAGGGCTGCAGAAAAAGTAGGGAAGAGGTAGACTGGTATGATTACCACGTGAGAAAAGATAGTGGTTGGATGGTGAGGATGGCAGAAGAGCTAAGAAGTAGATGTCTTAGGGATGTATTTTGGAGCTAGAGCTCATGGGTCTTGCTGATGTGGTGAATGAAGAAAGGTGTTGAGGATGAGTTAGACCAATTGAATGTACTGTTTGCTCCAGTATGATGATCTAAACTAAAAAGTGGTATCACAAATTTTAGTAATTTTAAGAATATGATAATAAGCTAGTACTGGCAAGTGCATTCTATATTGAAGTCACACAATATGGTATTTCTCTGGAAATTAGTGGAATAAATGGGGAAGTTGCTATATCTAGACCCAGTCCTAAACTAATGAAAATAAGTTGTATCAGAAAAAAAGATTGCTGCTAACAAAGAGCACCTTCCTAATAGCTTTCACTGGCTTCCCAAGCTCAACACAGCACTTTGCTATAGTGAGCAAGCAAGCCATGGATGTTGGAGAATGCATGTGTTCTCTTCATTTTGATTTGTCAGTGGCTCATCCCCTCATGATTGATAGTTTACTTTGATGTTGTAACACTGTCTTGGGTGATAGTGTGCCTCATGTGGTGGAAAGCAGATTAGAACAGGATTCAAAAGGTGTGAATTTGAGTTGTGGCTTTCATATTCACCACTTTCTCATCTTTTCTTTTTTTTTTTTTTGCAGGGATGGGGACATTACATGGAATTGTGATTAAGCACTGTCAGTTCCTTTCCCCCACCTGTTTAGTTTGCTAACTTGAGTGATTAAGAGAACCATTTCCCCAGAACATTCAGGGATGCTGTGTGAATTAACATTGAGTTAATACCAGTTTTCATGAGGGTAGTGCCACTAAATACTTTTGTGATCTGAATGACTTACGTGGCATATCTGGACTCTGTAAGTCCTCTGTGAGCTGGGAACCACAATTTAAGGATGTTGTGAGGATCCCGTGAGAGATTGTATGTGAAGGTGCTCTGTGAGGTCCTATCAATAATACGCTCTTTTCTATCAAGGCAGTCAAATTCTAGGCCTGAATTCATATGGGTTTCCCTTTTTTTTTTTTTTTCCATCTACTGTACCAGTATCCGTCCATGTAGTGGTGATGAAAGTGTATTTTTTGGAAGGCATGGCAGAGAAAATATCTCCTTTCTAATAGTTCTTAATTCTTCTAGTTACCTCTTGGCTGCCTTTGTGAAGCTAAATCTCCTGAATTCGTCTATAATTTTTTTTTTTTACATTAGATCTTGGAAAGGTGCTTAACCTCCATGTGCCTTAGTTTCCCCCTCTAAAAGACTAATAGTATTTCTTACTTCAGAGACTTGTTGTCTCCTTTTCATGTTATTAATAATTGTAATAATGTATTGTGTTACGATTAGAACAGTGGATGAAAATTATAACTATTCAGTGAGTGTTACCTCAGTTATTATTATTGCTGTTACTATTTACAGGTAAGTTTCCTGCTAAATTTACTTGATTTGTAGACCTAAGAGTGGGATAGAAGTATCTGGTTATATATTGATAGAAAAATGCAGTCTCTGTTGTTACGAACTCTAAGAGGTAATTCAGAATAGATTTTCAGTATTTATTTTTTGGTGATTTGTAGTTTTTCTAGTGGTTAGTGAACCCCATTTGATGAGTTTATTGTATTGTGCAAAGTGGTTTTGATCATGTAAAATGCAGTCTTTCTGAATCTCAGCCCATTGAAACCTTATTTTGTTTTCTCTTGTCGTGTATTGGCCAGAATCCATTTTAGCTTTTACTGCACTTTGGCCAGCTCTCTGCTCTTCTTAAGTATTTGAGTATTTCTTTCTTTGTCCTAGCTTCTTTATGTGTTCTGTTTGTGCTCTTGATTTATTAAATCTCTAGGGTCATCCTTTCTCTGGGATGGGAGCAGAGTCTTTTGGACAGACAGCCTGGGAAATCTAACACAGCCTCCAGGGTGTACTTCATGTTCAGTTCCTTCCAGCAGCTGATTAGAGATCAATAAATGCACAGTGCTAGTGTATATTATGTGCTTTTCCTGGAAAACAGATCTGTATTCAGTGGGCTAAATAGTAGAAGAGGCATTTTTTAGTTGGCATGCCTTTGTAACTGTAAATAACTATAATTCTAGAAGATTTTTTTCTTAATAAAATTCTGTTTTAATGTTTAAACTCATGGGCAGTCTGGTATCTTTTTCCTTTTGGAAGGATGTGAAACCTTGAAGGATAGAGAAGTAATTTTATCAATACTTAACACTTTGAACAAATGAAATGAATACTAAAACTCTGTCTAACTCAGAAGTTTCTCAAGGCCACACTAGCTTTGAGATTGGCAGTGGAAATTGTCATGATCTTCACTTGGCTGAAATATGTATGGAGGGATATTAAAAGGAATGCAGTATTATTACATTATACTTTTTATAGGTAGTTATGTACAGTCTCATTTGTTCTTTACATAGTATGGGTGGCAAGACAGGAATTATTTCTCCGATGACAAAACAGGCTCGTAGAGCTCAAGAGATTTGGTCAAAGGCTCACAGTGGCAGATAGGTCTACCCCTAACATTTGTAGGACTGAATAGAAACCCACATCACATATGTTCAAATACAGTTATAAATCAACCTAACAGTTTATCGCAAAGAGTGGGACAAAGAGTTGGACATGACTGAGCGACTAAGCACAAACACACAACAGTTGATCAGATCAACTAACATATACCCATAATGGAATAAAATGTCTTACCTAGACAAACAGCGGAGAAGGCAATGGCACCCCACTCCAGTACGCTTGCCTGGAAAATCCCATGGACAGAAGAGCCTGGTAGGCTGCAGTCCATGGGGTTGCGAAAAGTTGGACATGACTGAGCGACTTCACTTTCACTTTTCACTTTCATTCATTGGCGAAGGAAATGGCAACCCACTCCAGTGTTCTTGTCTGGAGAATCCCAGGGACGGGAGCCTGTTGGGCTGCCGTCTATGGGGTCGCACAGAGTCGGACATGACTGAAGCGACTTAGCAGCAGCAGCAGCAGCAGCAGCAGCAGCAGACAAACAGACTTTCATAATGACCTGGTAGGTTTGTCTTGAATCTTATATTTCTGAGTTTTGTTTTTTGTTTTTTCCCTGGCCACACTGTATGGCTTGTGGAATCTTGTTGCTTAACCAGGTTGATCTTGTTCATTGACCTTGGCAGGGAAAGTGCAGTGGCCCAACCACTGGACCATAAGGGAATTCCACATATTCCTGGACTTTCATGTAAGAATGTACAGCATAAGGATTACCAAACCCTGGCCTGTGGTTTCTTTTTTCACACCAGCTCCATCCAGTATTGTAAGATGTCTCATGTACATTCATGCCCAGATCCATCCTCCTCTCGTGCGTATAGCCACCCCACAGACCTAAGAGTATACATAGGGGCACCATATTCGTCCCTTAGAAGGCTAGGTCTTGAGAAGAGACCCACACTGGATCATTTGGGCACAGGGGACTCTGGGCATGTCCCCTGTATTTTATGGACTCCTTATCCCATCTTGTCATGAAGTCTGATGATGAGGCTAATAGTGGAGTATCCAGTATACAAGTTGGATTCACAAGGATTGTTTGTCCACTTCAGTCACGTTATTAGTAAGTTTAGAGGAAAACAAAAGTTTGTTCCTTCATTCAGTGTGCTTTTATTACATGCAGGTACTTGGGGCTAGAGATGTAGCTGTGAATAAAACATTTCTTCGGAATAGTTTTATATTCTAGTGGGAGGAGATAGAAAAATAAACATGTAAATAATTGTAAAATAATGTCTGAAGATTATCAGTGCCATGAAGAAAATAAAAGAAGATAGTGAGCTAGTGATCTAAGGGGATGAGAGGGGAAGGGGGCGATGATCAAGGAACCCTTCTCTGAAGAAGTGACATTTGCCATGTGAATGCTGAACAGCTGCAAGAAGATCTAAGGGAAGAGTGTTCCCAGCTGGTGGAAAAACATGGGCCTTGGCCATGAGATTGGAAGCTTCAGGGGGACAGAAAGACCATCATGGAAGCTTGTGTGTAGTTGGTTGGGGAGAGGAGAGAGTTGAAGCTGTGGAGAAAAAAGTTCTAGGAGGTCACGAGGGTGTTGTTAGCCCTGTAAGGGATTTGGATTTTTTTGGGTAGGAACTTTTGGACGATATTAAACAGGGGAGTGACAGTAAAATTTCCAGATACAATTCACTACCTAACAGTTAACTCAAAGTGACCTGTCAAAATTTTAATTAATTTTCCAATTTTAAAGGAAGCCCCGTGCCATACAGAATCCCTCCTCTCTTACAGTAGTTGAATGTCATAGATATATTTTGTGGACATTTTGAAGACTTAAACATCGGTGCTCCTGGCAAGTAATGTGAAAAAAAGATGGCCATATATTTAGCTATCAAGTTTCATGTCTTTTGCTAAAAATATAAAACCAAAAGAGCTCTGAGCATAAATATAGGCATGCTCTTGGTGTTGGTTATTTCATAACTATTCTTAGGTGCCAAATGTCTTCATCTTCGTGCGATTTATAGTAATGTAAGTAATGTGTTGGAGACTAACAAATCAAAATCTCATTTCAGAAATGTGACACAAATGTTGTGTGTTGACTTATTGTTTCATGTGTTAGATTTCTGATGCACTTCCTAAAATACCTTCTTGAAAGGAGTAACAGGAAGAAACAATTGTGGTACCAGATATTCTGCTGTATGTACTTTCTTATTGATAAGAAACTGCTAATCAATTCTTAATTGTGTTTAATAACGTATTAGTGTACTTCAGTGTAGGGACATGCAGCAATTTAAAATCTTTTGATAGCACGGCATTGAGAAGTAGTTTGATGCTTGTTAAAAGAGAACAAAGACCAATTTTAGTTTTTATTATAATGAGTTTTTTTTAACCATTAAAAATGTTTTCTCAACAATAACCAGATGTGTAACATAGAAGCAGCTGCATGAAATTTTCAATTTTATGCATAATATTGGAAGTCTTAGACAAGGTTTACTGTATGTTTGGAAAATGAAATGATCTTTTCCTAGTCTGAACAGCTGTGTAAAACAGAATGAAAACATCTTCTCCTGTCTCCAAGTGACCATCTGTTTTTATGGGACTTGACAGGTAATTTATTAATTTTAAGAGGTTTGTTTTAGTGAAATGTTGGCAAATGTGCTTGTAGCAGATTTTTAGGAAATACTGTAAAGCTCTGGAGTTTTTAAGGGCCATTCTAAAGGTCTGGTAGAATCTTTAAAATCTTTTTTTCCTATGTTTTGAGTAGATAAAATATTTGCCAGTGAATGATAGAATAGGGACTACAGGCATCAGCGACACATTTGAATGTTTCATTTTGCTTTTGGCTGATTTTAGGAATATTACCTGTCCCATTAAGAAAGAGTTTATTTAAAAAAATAAAGAGTTTATTGAATTTTTCTTTCATGTGTGTGTTCTTTTTAATAAAAAAATTTAAAAAATAAGTGGTAAGTTACTTTTAAAACTCTATCATCCTCTATTCTAGCTGTCACTACACTTTGTTAGGGTCCTCCTGGCATCTTCTCACATTTTCCAGGAGATGTCAGCTCTTTTTCATATTCATCTGTCGCTTTTAAGGTGTCACTGAATTACCCAGACTGAATGCAAAATGCTATGAAATGCCATGGTTATTATGCTGAGTGCAGACGCATGTGGGAATTCTTTATGATAGGCCCTTACTCATGTCTCCATACTTTATTTATTCCAGTGTGCTTAGCAAGCCAGCCTGACCTTGTTTCTCTCCAGGTAGATCAAATGGCTGGAAACTGTCCTACCTATTTTTTTTTTTTGGGGGGAAGCTGAAATATTTTTAAGATTAGTGCTCATGGTGGATGAATAGAGTCAAGCTTCATCAGTTCTCTCTCTGCCTCAGTCACCAACTAACGCTAGAACTTAATCATCTTTAGCTTAATTCCACAATCTGCACAGTGAGGTTTATGACATCTTCTTCTCTGCTTCACTGAGATAGCATTAGAAAAGTGAATTGAATGTGGTGACTGTTTTTTGGAAAACTTTTGCCTAGTGTGTCTTTTTAGACTTCAAGATGTGATCAGGTAAACAAAACAGTTTAGATTATTGTCTATAATACGGCTTTCTGATAGTGGGGATGAGGATAATGATGATGGTGGTGTTGGTAGAAGAATAAGAGTGATTATTGCAAATGGGAAGCATCTTAGACTAGTGAACAAGCTCATGGACCCTGGAGCTAAACTGTCTTGGTTTAAATCCGTGTTATTTACTAGTTGTGACATTGTACAGGAGACAGGAATCAAGACCATCCCCAAGAAAAAGAAATAAAAAAAGCAAAATGGCTGTCTGAGGAGGCCTTACAAATAGCTGTGAAAAGAAGGGAAGTGAAAAGCAAAGGAGAAAAGGAAAGATATACCTATTTGAATGCAGAGTTCCAAAGAATAGCAAAGAGAGATAAGAAAGCCTTCCTCAGCGATCAGTGCAAAAAAATAGAGGAAAACAATAGAATGGGAAAGACTAGAGATCTCTTCAAGAAAATTAGAGATACCAAGGGAACATTTCATGCAAAGATGTGCTCAATAAAGTGGAACTGTACAAAAAAGATCTTTACAACCCAGATAATCCCGATGCTGTGATAACTCACACTCCCCTAGAGCCAGACATCCTGGAATGTGAAGTCAAGTGGACCTTAGAAAGCATCACTACGAACAAAGCTAGTGGAGGTTATGGAATTCCAGTTGAGCTATTTCAAATCCTGAAAGATGATGCTGTGAAAGTGTTGCACTCAATATGCCAGCAAATTTGGAAAACTCAGCAGTGGCCACAGGACTGGAAAAGGTCATTTTCATTCCAATCACAAAGGAAGGCAGTGCCAAAGAATGGTCAAACTGCTGCACAATTGCACTCATCTCACATGCTAGTAAAGTAATGCTCAAAATTCTCCAAGCCAGGCTAAAACAATATGTGAACCGTGACCTTCCACATGTTCAAGCTGGTTTTAGAAAAGGCAGAGGAACCAGAGATCAAATTGCCCACATCTGCTGGATCATCGAAAAAAGAAGAGAGTTACAGAAAAATATTTATTTCTGCTTTATTGACCATGTGTGGGCCACAATAAACTATGGAAAATTCTGAAAGAGATGGGAATACCAGACCATCCGATCTGCCTCTTGAGAAATTTGTATGCAGGTTAGGAAGCAACAATTAGAACTGGACATGGAACAACAGACTGGTTCCAAATAGGAAAAGGAGTACGTCAAGGCTGTATATTGTCACCCCACTTACTTAACTTACATGCAGAGTACATCATGAGAAATGCTGTTCTTGAGGAAGCACAAGCTGGAATTAAGATTACCAGGAGAAATATCAATAACCTCAGATATGCAGATGACACCACCCTTATGGCAGAAAGTGAAGAAGAACTAAAAAGCCTCTTGATGAAAGTGAAAGAGGAGAGTGAAAAAGTTGGCTTAAAGCTCAATATTCATAAAACTAAGATCATGGCATCTGGTCCTGTCACTTCATGGCAAATAGATGGAGAAACAGTGGAAACATTGACTGACTTTATTTTTGGGGGCTCCAAAATCACTGCAGATGGTGACTGCAGCCATGAAATTAAAAGCCGCTTATTCCTTGGAAGGAATGTTATGACCAACCTAGACAGCATATTAAAAAGCAGAGACATTACTTTCTCAACAACGGTCCATCTAGTCAAGGCTATGGATTTTCCAGTGGTCATGTATGGATGTGAGAGTTGGACTATAAAGAAGGCTGAGCAGTGAAGAACTGATGCTTTTGAACTGTGGTGTTGGAGAAGACTCTTGAGAGTCCCTTGGACTTCGGGGAGATGCAGCCAGTCCTTCCTAAAGGAGATCAGTCCTGAGTGTTCATTGGAGGTACTGTTGTTGAAGCTGAAACTCCAGTACTTTGGCCACCTGATGCAAAGAGGTGACTCATTTGAAAAGATGACTCATTTCCTGATGCTGGGCAGGAGGAGATTGAGGGCAGGAGGAGAAGGGGACGACAGAGGATGAAATGGTTGGATGGCATCACCAACTCAGTGGACATGGGTTTGGGTGGACTCCGGGAGTTGATGGACAGTGAGGCCTGGCATGCTGCACTTCCTGGGGTTGCAAAGAGTCGGACACAACTGAGCGACTGAACTGAACTGATTTACTAGTTGTATGGCCTTAAATTAATTAAATCTCTGAACCTACTATTTCAGTTTTGGGATTAGGACCTACACCTGGCTTGGCTTGAGTTCTAACCCCTGTATAATGTTGCCTTAAATCAAAAACAGAAAAGCCCTAGAACATGTTCTAGAGCATTTGAAAACATCATCTGACAGTTTAAAAATGGGAGAAACCAGAGATATTATTATATTCTTTAAAATACTCCTTAGAATTTAAACAGTATCTTGTAGGCCTCCCTGGTGGTTCAGATAGTGAATAATGTGCATGCAATGCAGGAGACCTGGATTGGATCCCTGGGTCAGGAAAATCCCCTGGAGAAGGGAGTAGCTATCCACTCCAGTATTCTTGCCTGGAAAATCGTATGGACAAAGTAGCCTAGCAGACTACATATAGTCCACGGGGTCTCAAAGAGTTGGACATGACTGAGTGACTAAAATTTTGCTTTACTTCATAGGCTTGTGGACCGAAGCAGGTAGATTGACTCCCTGAGGACTGAAATTGGCATATTGTAACTCTGCTACAAAGTTTGTTTATTTCTGCTCTCTCACAATCAATGAATCTTGCTATTATGAATGGTTCTTTTTTTTTTTTTTTTTTTTAGATAAAGCACTTCATTTGCAAAAAGAAATTATTGTGTCCGTGCATTCTAGGTTGTTTCAGTGGCTTGTTGAGAAATAACTTCCCAGGTGGTGAACTGGTAAATAATTTGCCTCAGTAAATTGGTAAAGAATTTGACTCGGGTTCTATCCCTGGGTTAGGAAGGTCCCCTGTAAGAGGAAATGGCAACCCACTCCAGTATTCTTGCCTGGAGAATCTCAGGGACAGAGGAGCCTAGCGGGCTGCAGTCCATGGGATCCCAAAGAGTCAGGTAAGACTGATAAATGACATCTCTGAGGTTAACTGATACTGTTATCTTAACTTGGAAGTTTCTATCCTGTGAATCTGGTAGTGCAGTTTTGGCCATAGTTATGAAAGAGCCTCTCCAGAGTGTCAGTAGCTACAGTCTCTCAGGAAGTCATTGAGATTTATAAGTAACATACTCAGTATGTGTGTGAGCATGGTCAGTCCTGTCTGACTCTTTGCAACCTCGTGGATTGTAAACCACCAGGCTCCTCTGTCCAGGGAATTTTCCAAGCAAGAATACTGGAATAGGTTGCCATTTCCTACTCCAGGGTATCTTGCCAACCTAGGGATCGAACCCGCATCTCTTCTACTTCCTGCATTGACAGGCAGATTCTTTATCACTGTGTCACCTGGGAAGTTTTTAAGATACTCTGTCTTTGTAACAAAAGGAATAATAAAGAGTCTGATTAAAAAGTAGAAATAAAAGTTTTTTTTCTAAATTACACTGCAGTGTATTTCACTGCACAAGTGGTTCTTATAAAGTGGGGACGATTTTTTGTTATTTGAAGATTGAAGTTGTTTGATGTTGGCATTGTTTTGCAAATGTTGAAGAAAATCTATCATGGAAATAATTGAAATAACCAGGGACTCAGACAGGGGATTGAGAGCAGCAGCAAGGAGAAAGCATTGATATGTGCATTCCTGGTGTAGTCAGCTAGTGATGCTAGAAGCTTATTGGCATCGGTGTTAGCTGGAGAAGGATGATGTAGTGGCAGTGTTTTGAAGAATGTCCTTTGCCTGCTGTCTAAGTATCATAGTGCTCAACCTTTATCATTGTTAACAGTATGATCATTTTTTCCTTACACCTTTTCTTACCCTCCTAGGAGAGCAAAAAGGAAGCCCTGAGAGTCCTCTTCCTGTTACTACGGTCAGCGCCATGTTGATTCAGAACTGATTGCAGAGAGAGCTAGATCCAAAGCAGTGATAGTCTCATTCAGAGGGTTGAATTGGGTAGGATAAATTAAAAGTGCCCTGAGGCTTGAATGTGTAGGGACTAGTCAGGAAATAATAAGGAGGTCAAGTGTGTGGAAACAGGCCAATTTTAAAGAGAGCACAGTAGGAAATGAGGTCACATTGGGATACTGGGAATTCAAATTGTATAGGACCTTGTAAGCAGGTGGAGGAACGTTGACTTTAAATCTACATAAAAAGAGATCACTTTGCAATGGTTTTATTTATTTGTAACTTTTAAGAAGTTTATTGAATCATGTTTTACATATCATTAAATTTACTCACGTCAGGAGCACAGTTTAATGACTTTTACTACATCAACATAGTCCTGTTTAGAAAATTTTCATCCTCCAGTATGATTCCTCATGTCTTTTTACTGTTAACTCCAGCTGCAGACAACCATTAATCTACTTTCTTTTCCTATAGATTTGCCTTTTCTGTAAATGTACTCATATAACATGTAGTCTTGTTTCTGGTTTCTTTCACGTAATGTGATTTTTTTTTTTTTTTTTGAAGTTCATTCATGTCATTAAATGCATTAATAGTTTCTTTTTTGTATTTCTGAATATTTTTTGAATTAGTACCCATTGTATGGATATAGCACATTTTATCTATTCATTTGCCAGTAGGTGGACATGTAGGTTGTTTTGAATTCTTGGCTGTTGTGATTAGTGGTGCTTGGAGTATTTGTGTGCAGATTTTGTGTGGAATGTGTCTGTTTCTCTTGGGTAGTGTGATGGGCAGAATTCTGGCCCCATGACCTTCACCCCTGGTGTTGTACCCATGGGTATGGGACTTGCAATGGCAAAAGGCATTTTATGGTTATAATTAAGGTTACTGATTAGTCGACCTTAATATAGGGAGATTATACTGGGTTAGCTAGGTTAACTCTGTGTGATCAGTTCAGTTCAGTTGCTCAGTCATGTCCTACTCTTTGTGACCCCATGGACCGCAGCACACCAGTCCTCCCTCACCAACTCCCGGAGTCTACCCAAACTCATGTCCATTGAGTCAATGATGCCATCCAACCATCTCATCCTCTGTCATCCCCTTCTCTTCCTGCCCTCAATCTTTCTCAGCATCAGGGCCTTTTCAAATGAGTCAGCTGTTCGCATCAGGTGGTCAAAGTATTGGAGTTTCAGCTTTAGCATCAGTCTTTCCAATGAACACTCAGGACTCATCTCCTTGAGGATACAATGGTTGGCTCTCCTTGCAGTCCAAGGGACTCTCAAGAGTCTTCTCCAACACCACAGTTCAAAAGCATCAATTCTTCGGCCCTCAGCCTCCTTCACAGTCCAACTCTCACATCCATACATGACCACTGGAAAAACCATAGCCTTGACTAGAAGGACCTTTGTTGACAAAGTAATGTCTCTGCTTTTTAATATGCTGTCTAGGTTGGCCATAACTTTCCTTCCAGGGAGTAAGCATCTTTTAATTTCATAGCTGCAGTCACCTTCTGCAGTAATTTTGGAGTCCCCCAAAATAACGTCAGCCGCTATTTCTACTGTTTCCCCATCTATTTGCCATGAAGTGATGGGACCAGATGCCATGATCTTAGTTCTGTGAATGTTGAGCTTTAAGCCAACTTTTTCACTCTCCCCTTTCACTTTCATCAAGAGGCTCTTTAGTTCTTCTTCACTTTATGCCATAAGGGTGGTGTCATCTGCATATCTGAGGTTATTGATATTTCTCCTGGCAGTCTTGATTCCAGCTTGTGCTTCCTTCAGCACAGAGTTTCTCATGATATACTCTGCATATAAGTTAAATAAGCAGGGTGACAATATCAGCCTTGATGTACTCCTTTTCCTGTTTGGAACCAGTCTGTTGTTCCATGTCCAGTTCTTACTGTTGCTTCCTGACCTGCAGATTTCTCGAGGCAGGTCGGATGGTCTGGTATTCCCATCTCTTTCAGAATTTTCCACAGTTTATTGTGATCCACACAGTCAAAGGCTTTGGCGTAGTCAGTGGCAGAAATAGATGTTTTTCTGGAACTTTCTTGCTTTTTCCATGATCCAGCGGATTTTGGCAATTTGATCTTTTGTTTCTCTGCCTTTTCTAAAACCATCTTGAGCATCTGGAAGGTCATGGTTCACGTATTATTTTAGCCTGGCTTGGAGAATTTTGAGCATTACTTTACTAGCGTGTGAGATGAGTGCAATTGTGCGGTAGTTTGAGCATTCTTTGGCATTGCCTTTCTTTGGGATTGGAATGAAAATGACCTTTTCCAGTCCTGTGGCCACTGCTGAGTTTTCCAAATTTGCTGGCATATTGAGTGCAGCACTTTCACAGCATTATCTTTCAGGATTTGAAATAGCTCAACTGGAATTCCATAACCTCCACTAGCTTTGTTTGTAGTGAGGCTTCCACCCCCATGTGATCACGTGAACCCTTAAAAGCTAAAGCGGAAGGTAGAAGAATTCAAAGATTGGAACAGTGAGAAGGATTTGATGCAGTATTGTTGGCTTGAGAATTAAGGATCATATGTCAAGGAAATGAAGACTTCATCCAGTGATTGAATGTAAGGAACTGAATTCTGCCGATAACCAGTGAACTTGGAAGATGACCCTGATCCCTGAATGAGTATCATGCATGTGTGTGTGCAGAGTCGCTTCAGTCCTGTTCAACTCTTTGAGACCCTACAGACTGTATCCCACCTGGCTTCTCTCTCCATGGGATTCTCCAGTCAGGAATACTGGAGTGGGTTGCCATGTCCTCCTCAGGGCATCTTCCTTACCCAGGGATTGAACTTGTGTCTCTTGGGTCTCCTGCATTGGCAGGTGGGTTCTTTACCATTAGTGCCACCTGGGAAGTCCAGTGCATGTCACAGTCCTAGCTAATATCTTGATTTTAGCCAGGTGAGATCCTACCACACTGTGCTTGACCTCAGACCCACAAACACTGTGAGATAATAAATGAATGCTCTTTTAAAACATTATGTTTGTTGCATCTGTTACAACAGCTATAGAAAAATTAAGAAAGTAGGTTCCTAGGATGGAATTGCTGGGTCAAATGGTAAGTTCCTACTTTAGGAAACTTTGCAGCAGTTTTGAATGGAGCAATGAAATGATATTTTGAAAGGATCCTCTGGCCATGCTGAATTAGGCCTGGAGAGGGACCAAATGAGGACACAGTCAGAGTCACAGTTATTACTTTATTGCATGCCCTTCTCTTTTAGAAACATTCTTAACCTTTATTCTCTTAAAGAACAAGTGTTTTGGGCAAATCACTTATGATTGACAAACCTCCCAATCCTTTTGACAAACAAATGTGGGAGAGTATATTAAGTTGAACACCGTCTATTTTGTGCCACTTCTGGTTGCCATGATCCTTTTTAGGAGGAGACAGCCATATACTAAGCACTTTTGGTCTTGTGCCTTACTAGTTTAGGGGAATATTTGGAGTTTGCTCTTGAAAAAAAAATGCTGTGGGGAAGTCTAAAGATGGTGTTAACCAGCATTGGTTAAATGCCTTACTAATTCCCCTTGTATCAGTGCACAGGGATGTGTATCAGAAATGTGTTTATTAGAAAGGGACTGGACAGCCATGTATTTAAAGGATAAAATACTCTTTCGAGGCAGTTAGCATGGTTTACTGTGCAAGATACTGTGGAGGGGGAAAGCTTTGGTTTCAGGAGCACAAACTCAACCAAATACTTGGGATCTCATTTTCAGAGGGTCTTGCCCAGATTTCCTGTTCATGCACCTCTAAGTTTCCACAAACAATTCAATTTTATTTGACATTTATTGGGTTACACTTGACATTTCCAGGTACAGCAGACATTTTTTTTTTTTTCTGACAACTCAGTTGTGAAATTATGATTGACAGTCTGTAATACTCAGCTCAATTGTGTTCAAAACTGACCAATGGTAAGTTTTACAAGATGAATCAGTTTCAGATTTTGTGATCCATGCATTCTCACCCTACAAGTGGAGCTAATGTTAATTGTTAATCAAAAGTCTGTCTCTGCTAGTGGTCTGGTATCTTAGACTTCATTTCTGGACTCAGTACTTTGGCTAGTCTGTATATATCTCTCAGTGTCCTCTGAGGAGCACTTAGCAACTATTGGGTTAAATAATAAATATAGCTACTTTGTAGCTTTCATTATTTTTAAATTAATTTATTTAGCACTTTTCTCCCTCAATAAAAAAAAAAAAAGATCAAGTGGAATTATGCCACCCAGAGATTTCCACTATTGTCAGTTTGATTTATGGCCTTCCGGACTGAGGTATGAATGTGTAAATGCATATATATGGTCACAAAATATGGCTTATAATGTACCTAACTATTCATTTCAGTTAAGACATGATGGCTATCCATGATGAGGGAGTAGTGCTCTCCACTGTAAATATACACAAACTCATTATTAGCTGCAGTTTACTTTATCTAACCAATCCTGTTTCTTAGGCATTTAGGATGCCTTTTTCCCCCTTTGATGAACACCCTTGCTGTGAATATCCTTAGTCTGTATATCCTTGTTCACTTAGGTGTTATTGCTGTAGGAGTGGAATTGCTTGTTTCTGAGTATATGATCCTTAACTGCCTGTAAAATGTACCAGGGAGCCCCTTTGGAGGTATCTTGGTTTGGGATTTAGCCACAATAAATTTATTAAAATCTATTCAGATTTTTTCCCTGTTAACTTTATATTACACACAGTTGAATGATCAGATTTTTTTTTTTTTTTAAGTGATGAGAAATAAAACCTTTTGTTCTGAAGGGTGAGGTATTAAGCAGTGATTACTGTGTCAGTCTCATCCAATTTGAGGTTTCATCTCAGAAAAACAAAGTTCTCCGAGCACTTGGCATTAATTAAGTTAGGTGTAGAGAATATATCTCTCACTTAAATTAATGCCACTTGACATTCTAAATTCTTCTACTCTTAATCTTGTAATTGCCTCATTTTGCCCTGATTTATAAATTGTGAACTTGGATCCTTTATCCTACTGAAAACTCAATTGTAAAAGGATCTGTTAATGAGAAGCAATAGTTTTATTTTCCGCTTTAATATACATTTGGATGTTACATACAACTGAAACTTCTAATTACTTCTTTTAAAGAACATTTTAGGATTTCATAATTTGAGTTTCAGCCTTTGGAAAACATCAAATCTCAGAAGGTACCTTGGACGAACCTTAGGATTTTCTGTAAGGGCAGGAATTCTCAGACATTTTCACAGAGGCTCAGCCTCCCCTGTACCTCCCCATGCTGTGGGCCTGAGTGAATACTTGTCTCTTCTGAGGCTCAAGCTGAATCACACCAAACCTTCTGAGGCTCAGGCTCCTCCCACCAACTTTTGGCAAACTTTAACTAGTAAGAGAAAGGAGATGGAAGACAGAGGAAGCCTGCAGATAAGTCTCTTGCTCTGCTTTTCTGCCCCATCTCATCCCTTCCTCCTCCCACATGGCCTGTTCCCAGACACAGTGATACCTGTGGCCTCTCTGGAGACATCCATTCTCCATGGCCAGCCATCCAGCTGAAGCACTGGCCACCTTGGCAGCTGCCACTTTGGATGCCTTTCCCTCATGCCTACTTTGCTGCCCTGTTCCTCTCACCCTGGCTACCCTGATATTCTGCCCTCAAATACAAAATACACTTCGCATATGTTTTAAAAAATACACTCTTGTTTTTTAGATAAGCCAGTCTAAGATGTTTTGAAAGCATAAAATGTCACCATTATTTTGTGTAAATATTTATTAAGTTACTAGATAATTTCTACAGACACAAGCTCTTATTCTTGATTAGGGGACTCAATATTTTACCTCTTATATACAAAAATAGCCTTTAAAATTGCATATGTATGAAATTTATATTACTGTGTATTGATTATATTATTGATTTTGTACTATTCATTACAAATAGTGTATATTAATTGCATATATAATTAATTGTATAGCAATGTATATATTAACCATCTTAATGAAAAGTAGACTTGTGATTTTGAAGTGGTGTAACCTAATAATATTATTTTATGACTTTATCAGAAAGAAAAGCACAAAGAGAAAGGAAGAGTAAAAAATAATAACCCCCTGGTCTTTCCTTACCCCATTGATTCTCACCAAGGTCTGTTCAATTGGTTGGTGATTTTTTTTTTTGAAAATCACATTTGATGGGTCATTCTCCTTTCCCTTCCTCCAGTTGTTCTTAAGATAGAGAACTATCTTTTAGTTTTGGCCATTGGTTCTTTGGGAAGATGGAGATTTGATTCTATTACTTAAGATAAAACAGAGAAAGTGTATATAAAATATCTAGCATAATGGCTGGCTAGACTGTAATGTGGCTGGCCCTCTAGGGTAGAGCTGTGTCTGGCCACCCTGATTGCATAATTCTCTCTCTTCCCATTCCTGCCATTACTAGAAGAGAAAGATCCAGACAAAACAGAAGCTTTGGTGCAGCTTCTTGACAGTCAGATTTTTGCCCTGAGCATCAAAAGAAGTTATTTTAGGTATCATTGATTTTAATGCCACCAAGTTTTGAGTTTCTGCTCTCTAATAATAGTAAGTCTTTTAGTTAGCATTTAGTAGCTGCTGCTGCTGCTGCTAAGTCGCTTCAGTCGTGTCTGACTCTGTGTGACCCCATGGACTGCAGCCCACCAGGCTCCCCCGCCCATGGGATTTTCCAGGCAAGAGTACTGGAGTGGGGTGCCATTGCCTTCTCCGATTTAGTAGCTATGAAAAGGTAATGTTGAAGTCCGATTTTCTTCTCACATGTCATTTATTTTCCATGTGTTTTTTACTTAATCTCACTTAATCTAACTTTTTCTAGCTATTAATTCTACTTAAAATTAATAACCAAATTGTTCTGAGTCCTAATTCTTTTCTAATAAAGAGTATACCTTGTTCTTATAAAAGTCTTTATTTTTGATGTTAGATATCTCAAAGTATATTGTTTTACTTTTGTTTATGTTATGGTCACCATGGGCTTTTTTTCAACTGTTCTTTAATTTTCTCCAATGTAAACTCCCTTCTTAACAGCTTATTTTTAGCACAAAGTGAGCTTTACTCTTAACTGCTGTAGTTACCTTAATTCTTTACCATCCAACTGGGTTGGGTCTCTCAGGTGACATCCAGTGTGAGTTTTTGTCTCTCTTTAAAATCACTGTTTTGTATTGTTAGTGAAAGTTCATTTGATTAATTTGGTTATTAATCCTTAGAATGGATAAACCTTCTCAACCTGTATGCTCTACCTCCTAACCCAGTTGGTATGAGATATTTATTTTTAGTTGGCAGGGAGAAGTAACTCTCAACTGAAATTCTCTAAAATCAACAGTTGGGAAAAATGAGGCACTCAATAAGATTCTTTGAGGAGGTTTCTTTTTTTCTTGAGATAGTCTCCATTGTACATAGCACAGCAGTTTTCTCAAGCAGAGGATGTTCTTGACATTTTACCAAACTGTCGCAACTCCTGAAGATTGCTCTGGAAATTTAAATATGTTTATCTAAATCCATCTATTTACTATTTAAAGAGGAGAATGTTTCAACACATTTGTGAATGGGAAACACTTTTTAAAACTCTGTTCGATTCTAGAATCAGGAAAATTTCCTGTCTACCGTTTTCCTCTGAAAAATTTACAGATTATTTAGTAGAACACACTCCAATATTATTGCCTGGGAAATCCCATGGAGCCTGACGGGCTACAGTCCACAGAGTTGCAAAGAGTTGAATATGACTGAGTCACTAAATAACAACATGAAATGCTTTGGTGAAATGTTTTGCTTTGTACAAACCGTATCCTAGCATAGTTTGTTTCTTCCTTCAAAGAGAGGCCCTGGGTTATGAATGAATGTCTCTGTAAATTCGGTGAATGTGTCATGAAAACAAGAATTGATCTGTGATTTTGTTGAGTTTTGTTCTCTGCTATTCTGTTGATTGGTAAATAATCAGGTTATTTATAGTTATGGTCACATCCACATACAACTTTGGTGTCAAAATAGCAAGGGAACACATTTTCCCTTTAATTATTCATTTATTCGTTCTTCTGTGTGTTCCTCCACTTGCTTTTATACATCTATTTGTCCATCTTTACATCTGTTCTATTATCCATCCAAAACATATGAGTTAACACACATCCAACATGCCAGGTGTGGTGTTAGGTTTTTGGACTTGAGAGGGAAAAGTTATGCCTCTTGTCTGAGGAGTTCACTTTATAATAGAAGGTGGTGGGAGAGACAGAGCCAGAAGCAAACAAATTAAACCTTTTTTAGTTCTCAGATAGAACATGCACAGGTTTGTGCCCTTAATCATTTCAAGTATTGATCAATTTGTAATTTTCTGGGAGATGGTCTTATAGTAGGGAGTTGCTTACCTGTTGGTTAACTTTAACAGGTGCTTATGTTCAACTGACTGCCCATCAGTATCATTACTGAATTGCTTGGTTTATTTTCTTTGTCATTGCCTCTAAAGTATTTCTCATGTGTGATATAAACTTTGTTTCTTGATATAAAATGGACACCAGGAAAATCTACTATGTGTGATGGTACTTAAGGCAAAAAGGGGAAAAAAGGGTCATGGACAGAGAAGACAAATTTTACATAGAAATAATTTTTTGGCAGCTCATATTTATGACACCAAGAAGTCATCTATCTGTTCTGCAACAAATTAAGAAGAAGCTGATTTATAAACCTGATTTTCCCAGTGTTCCAATCATTAAAATTTTTTTTTAATGATTTCATCATACAAGGAAGATTAAGTGACATATAGTGAACATTAAACCAGTGCTTACTTTGCTCCAAAAACTTTGCTAAATCATTTTAATATATGACTTTATCTCTTCTGTAAATAATTATGAGGGGTAAATTGTAATCACTAGTTTCATTTTACAAATTAGGAAATTGAGGGCCAAAGGTTTAGAAGTTTGCCCAGTGTCAAACCATGGTGGTTTATATGAAATGGGCATTTGAACACTGACCCTTGGAATTTAGGTGCTGTCTCCTCAGTCTTTCTAGAGTTGTCATCTCAGATCTGGGGTTTCACCCTGAGACTCTCAAGGGTCTAAAGAGGGGTTTTAAAAATTGAGACCATTGACACTTTGGATTGGGTAATTCTTTGTTGTGGGGGTGTTGCTGTGCTTTGTAAGATGTTTAGTAATATCCCTAGCCTCTACTCCTAGAATTTAGTAGCATCCCTCAATTGAGACCACCAAAAATGTGTCCAAACATTGTCAGATATCCTCTGAGGGACAGAATCACTCTGAGTTTAGCTATTAGTAGCTATTAGGTTACATTGTGCTGTGGTATATACTGAAGGAAATCATAATTAATGGTTTTGGGCACTTTGAAAAAATTGTTACTGCAGTGGTAATATCTGAAGCTTCATTTCTACCTGAGGTTAGCCAAAGTGCAGAATTAGAGGGTACAGTCTCCAAGAGTGTCTTTAATTCTGACACCAACTTCCAAGTTTGGAGGTTTCCAGAAACTACTCTCAGATTTGTTGGTTTGCTAAGAGGACTTGTAGATCTCACTAAAAGGTGTTAGGCATACAGGGAAAGGATATGGATTAAAAGCAGGCAAAGGAAGACATGAATAAAGCAGAGTTTGGGAGGGTTCCATACATGAAATTCCTTGTCATTTCCCTATAGAGTCAGCACACATTACCATCCCAGCATTAATGTGTGATGATGGCCTCAGTTTGGCGGTCAGCATTTTTATTGAAGCTCCATTGTGTAAAGCTTAGTTAATTAGTTGTTTGGTTCCCCATGTGTTTGGTCTCAGCTTCTCTGTGACCCAGATCCCCGACACTGAATCATATTGTTGGTTTTTCTGGCATGGCCAGCCCTTATCCTAAGACAATTCTAACAACCTGCCTCCTGAACAAAGACACTCCATCAGATATGACATAGATTACTTCCTGGAAGCTGAAGACAATACACAGACCGCTCTTTGGGCAAAGCCAAACTTAACAACAGAACCTCTGAGAAAATGATGGCATGTACTCTTGTTGTCGGATGGCATGTATTCTCAGCCATTAGCAATTTTGGGATAGAGTAAATGGCAGGCGTCTTGGTTTACTAGGTCTGCCACAATAAAATGCTGTTGACTGGGTGGCTTAAACAAGAGCAATTTATTTCTCACATTTTTGGAGGCTAGAAGCATAAGTAAGAGTGAAGTGTTGACAAGGTTGATTTCATTCTGAGGCTTCTCTCTGAAGCTTACAGAAGGTCACCTTCTTACTATATCCTCATGCAGTCTTGTCTCTGTGCCCACCCATCCATGGTGTCTTGTTTTTATAAGGATACTAATCGTAATGAATTAGGGCCCTACTCTCATGGCTTCATTTTAACTTAATCACCTCTTGAAAAGCCTTATTTCTAAAAATGGTTGTTTTCTGTTGGACTGGGCTTGGAACTTTAACATATAAATTTTGCCAGGGACACAATTCAGCCTCTGACTTTCTGTCCTCTAGTCTTCCACACCCCCAAATTCATGGCCTTCTTTCATGTAAAAGATACATCCCATCAACCCCAAATGTATTAACTCATTCTAGCATAAACGCTAAGACCAAGAATTCATTTAAGTATCTGTATCAGCCATGAGTGAGACTCTTCAGAATGATTTATCTTGAGGCAAAATTCCTGACTCTGAACCTTTGAAACCAGGCAAGTTATCTTCTTCCAAAACACTATGGTAGTACAGGCATAGGCTAGAAGTTCCCATTCCAAAGGGAGAAGTTGGAATGAAGAAAGGGATCATGGTTCCAAGCAAATTCAAAACCTAACAGGGCAAATTCTTTTAATGGTCAAGAATAATCTTCCTTTTAATGGTCAAGAATAATCTTTTGATGATGCCCTGTCCTCTGAGCCCACTCGAGTGGCAACCCTGTCATTTGAATTTATGGGGGCAGCCTTGTTGCTCTCTCAAGGATGGGCAAAAGCTTTGCCCCAACTATTCCTGGCTAAAGTAAATATGATTACATATGAAAAATACTGAGTTTTCCTTGATCCTTATATGCTTAAAAGCTGCAGTCAAGATGGGTAGGTAGGCATCTTAACAGACAGTTGTAACAAATTAATAGTAAGTTCCATGAGTGCCAGAGAGATTTTGTAGTAAGAGTTAAAAAATTCTCATCTAGGATATCCTTAGGAATATTTTGAGATTTTTATTAACCTCATTTCTTATAAGAAATGATCGAACTAATGAATCATGAAAGGAGATAATTAATGCATTTGCTTTAGTAACTTTGATAATTTCTGGACCCCATGTAGGTTTAGGGATCATAATTGGAAAAATTCGACAGTCTGGTCATCATTCCTAAGTATGTTTCTAATATAGTTTTAGCTTCCATAATCTTTGTTCAGATTTAGAAATGTTTTCCTTAAATAGCTCTAAGTTTGATCTGAGTGCTTTCAATATTTATTTTTAAAAGCTTGCTGCTCTTCGAAGAAATAGGCCAGATAATTTTAAGGATTCACACTTTGCAATCAGAAAATATTTGTGATATTTCCTTAAAAAAGAAGTCACTTTTCCCCTCAAAAGCTTGCCCATGAATGTTTATAGCACCTTATTCATAATTGCCAAAACTTGGAAGCAGCCAGGATATCCTTCAGTAGATGAATGGATAAATAAACTGTAGAATATTCAAGACAACACAATACTTTTTAGCCCTAAAAGGAAATGAACTATCAAGCCATGAAAAGACATGGAGGAAACTTAAATACATAGTACTAAATAAAAGAACTCAATCTGAAAAGGCTATATACTACATGATTCCAACTGTATGACATTATGCTGCTGCTGCTGCTAAGTCGCTTCAGTCATGTCCGACTCCGTGCGACCCCATAGATGGCAGCCCACCAGGCTCCCCCGTCCCTGGGATTCTCCAGGCAAGAACACTGGAGTGGGTTACCCTTTCCTTCTCCAATGCATGAAAGTGAAAAGTGAAAGTGAAGTCGCGACCCCATGGACTGCAACCTGCCAGGCTTCTCCGTCCATGGGATTTTCCAGGCAAGAGTACTGGAGTGGGGTGCCATTTGCCTTCTTTGGTATGACATTATGGGAAAAGCACAATTTTGGAGACAAAAGATTAGTGGTTGCCAGGGTCTAGCAGGGAGGGAAGCATGATCAGATGGAATACAAAGGATTTTTAGGGTGATGAAACTATTTTGTATGATACTATGATGATGGAAACATTTGTCTAAACTCACAGGATATATCCAACACCAACAATAAACTCTAATATAAACTATGGACTTGGAGTGATTATGATGTTTCTCTTGATTGGGTTCATCAATTTTAACAAAGGTAGTACTCTGGTTGGGAATGTTGATAACACTGAGGCTGTGTATGTGTAAGGACAGGAAGTATATGGGAAATCTCTGTACCTTCTGGTCAGTTTTACCGTGAACCCAAAACTGCTCTAAAAAATAAAATACAGTTAAAAAAAAGAAAGAGAAGAGAAAGAAGTCACTTAAGCTTTCTGTAAGACCAAAATGGAAAGCATTTTTTCCTCAAAATTTTCTCTCATTTGCCTCTTTTTGTGTTGCTATGGAATCTCAGGCTTACATTAGGAGCAAAGAATCATATTGATTTTTAGACTTTATTTTTCATTCTTTACTACTTTAAATTTTATTTGATGTTTTTCCTTCAGAGTTGTAGCTGGCTGTGTTCCACCATTTGTTGGAAAACTACATCCAGCCCTTTTTTTCTCATTTGAGGGATCCCTTTGGATTCTCCTTACTCTGTTGCCTTTTGTGTAACATAAATACCATTTTTTTTTAACATATTTAAGCCCAGCAGTGATTTTTTTCCCCTCAAATTAAAAAATGTTCAGTGACTCTGATACAGATTCTTTTGCGGCCATAGTCTCCGTCTTAGGTACAATAGTTAGGGGAGACTGGCCTCTACGGTGCCCATGCTTTGCATTTCGATGGAGTTAATTGTGCCTTCTATTCCTGAAAGAGCTAATCAACACTCATTTTTCTTCTGTTCTGAGGTGGCTAATAGTGTTGTCATTATCATCTTTTCTTTTCTCCTTTTCACTTTTTGGTGTTACGTCAATTGAATTAACTTTCCCGAGCAATAGTTCCGAAAGCATTTTCTCAAGAACAGAAAGACAGATTTTCTTTGTGTATAAATAAAGAAGATGGTTTATGCTAGGGGAATAAAGAATCTTTTAATAAAACATTGCCCCTCCTCTACTTTGGTTCAACTGGGAAAAAATCAATTTTAGGTTCAAGTGCAAAGAAAGATCAAAAGAAAAAACTGACAGTCTCAACAGAGGGCAAGCTGGGATGCTGGATTTGAGTCCCATCTCTCTTGGTGGACTTTAAGCAAACTCTTTCCAAATGGAATAAATTAAAAAGAGACTAGAATTTCCTTCACTGGGAGTGGGAATAAAGAGTGATATGAACACAAAGATTGTCAAAATGTTTTTGGATTACTCTTTCAGTCTTGAAACTCTTGACAAAAGAAGCATAGTTCTGTCTTAGTAAAATGCAGTACTATGTTATATTTAAATGTATAATTTCATTGATACTTCTTCCTCCTATGCAGAAGACATTAAACATATTGCAGTTATGAGGCATTAAAAATGAAGAGTGTAAGAAATTCATAATTAAAAATGTAATCATTAATCTTTAAAATCCTAGATAATAATTGTATCTTTCAGATTTCTTAAAAATTCATTGTATTTGCTATGAAGAGAATCATAGTGGCTCATTTGTGTATGTGTTTTTAATGAATACAATTCAATTAAAAGTAGAAAAAGTATAATAGTGGATGATTGTGGAAAAAGTGTTACTTTGCAGAAATCTAGTATAATTATCTGTTAGGGACATGCACTTTTTACTTTAAAAAAGTACATTATTTTCAGAATTTCTATAAGTAATGCTTGGTCTTGGTAGAAAAAATTTGAAACCAAAGAGAATTATGAGGAAAGAAGTAGGACTTACTCATTTATCTTGTGCACTGACAGATAATAATTTAGTTGGTCCCTTTTGTTTTTCTGTATGCAAGTATATACATATATTAACTATTTTCAAATAGCCTTGTTTCAGAAAATTTGATCATAGTTTATGTAAATTGTAGTCTTTGTATATTAACATGAAAGTGAAAGTGAAGCTGCTCAGTTGTGTCCAACTCTTTTCGACCCCGTGGACTGTAGCCTACCACGCTCCTCCGTCCATGGGATTTTCCAGGCAAGAGTACTAGAGCAGGTTGCCATTTCCCTCTCCAGAGGATCTTCCTGACCCAGGGATCAAACCTGGGTCTCCCACATTGTAGGCAGATGCTTTACCATCTGAGCTACCAGGGCTCAGATGTATATTAACATCTGAAGTCCTGTATATTAACATAGTATACGAGAAATGTCTCTTGTTAAACAGTTCCCCTGAGTGTAATTATAATAATTATAATAAAGTCCATCAGTTGATGAATTAGAATTTTTTAAACCATTTTCCTCCTGTAGCATTTTCAGATTGATTTCTCTAAATTGACTCTCAATTTACAGTCTGAGGGGTAAAGACATAACTTTATAAGGTCAGAGACCATTGGAATGTTCACCATCTTCAGAGAATCAAAAAATTCATTAAAGAGGCTCATCAGCTGCCTGACACTGGAGCATCTCCCTACAAATGCTTGTTTTAAGTTGAAATCTTGTCTTGAGTGGGCAGGTGTGTGGTTCCTTCCAGCAGGCTGTGCTCTGAGTGAAGGAGCCAAGGTTGTCACCACAGTAGTTGGAATAGAGTACACCTCTGTAAAGCAAAGATAAGAGAAAGGAATGGTTTTCAGATATGATAGACAGCTGAGGTGGACAAGAATTTTACAGCATTTCTGGTTTAAGCAGTGAATAGGCTTTGTGGAACCATGGAGAACATTGAGTGATAGCTGCCTTGTAGGGTTTCATTCACCCTCTGTCACACGTGCATTCAGCAGACCTGTTTTGAGTGACTGAAGCATGCCAGGCACTGGGGAAGGTTCTGGTGACAACCACGAATGAAGCATAGTTTCTGCACCCAAGGAGCTCCCAGTTTACAGAAGGTGACATAACTTTAGTACAATGAGAGAAGTACATAGTAGAAGTATGGGTAAGTTATTGTGGGAAGGTGGAGGATTACAAACCTTAAGCAATTGGAAAGACTTCTCTGGGACAGTGGAATTTCTCATGCTGATTAATTATGAAGGGTATTTTTTTGTATACCAGTCTTAAATGGTTTGGACTTGAGCCAGCAACCAGTGATACATGTTACATTTTTAGAAACATGGTGCATTTGTATTTTATTTATTTAATTTTTTAATAATTTTATTTTTTTTTAAACTTTACACAATTGTATTAGTTTTGCCAAATATCAAAATGAATCCGCCAAAGGTATACATGTGTTCCCCATCCTGAACCCCCCTCCCCATATCATCCCTCTGGGTCGTCCCAGTGCACTAGCCCCAAGCATCCAGTATCGTGCATCGAACCTGGACTGACAACTCGTTTCATACATGATATTTTACATGTTTCAATGCCATTCTCCCAGATCTTCCCACCCTCTCCCTCTCCCACAGAGTCCGTAAGACTGATCAGTGTCTCTTTTGCTGTCTCGTACACAGGGTTATTGTTACCATCTTTCTAAATTCCATATATATGCGTTAGTATCCTGTATTGGTGTTTTTCCTTCTGGCTTACTTCACTCTGTATAATAGGCTCCAGTATCATCCACCTCATTAGAACTGATTCAAATGTATTCTTTTTAATGGCTGAGTAATTGCATTTGTATTTTAATAACTAATGTTGGATTACAGAGTTGGATGTAAGACTGAAATCATAAAATACCTGGCTTTCACATGGATACCCCCCAATGGATCCTATAATGACTATTAAAAAGAAAATTATTCAATATTCAGTAGAATTTTTATTGCTAACTCTGCATAAAATCAGGAACTATTAAAGAATGTCTATGTCTTTATCAAATAGTTTGTGAAATTATTTGTGGAATGAACCACCCCCACCATTGGACTTAGGACACGAGCTCAGTGAAAGCAAGGACCTTGTTTATTATATTTACTTCACTATCCCCAGCACCCAGCATAGTACCTGGCATATAACACATATTTAATAAGGCAGTAATGTCACTTTCTGTTTAAGATAATTTTGACTCATTCCATTAAGTTCCATTATTTTGATTTTCCTATGCCACAGTTTGAAAATCTAATGCATATTCATTATTTAAAAAAATCCTGTGGGAAGAAGTACGATAATACAAGATATATTTTACAAAGGAAAAATGTTGCTCTAAGGTTACAAATAGCAGTATATGTTTTTGTCAATGATTATTTTTTTTTAAAATTGTTACACTTTCCTACTGGAGTACCAGGATTTCACGCTCTGACTGTTCTGTGCAGATTCTGAACCTGATAAGTTGACACAGGGATGTAAAGGACCCACAAGAGAAGATTTCATTTAGGAAATGCTATTCATTATGGTGAATATAGAGATTATGATTGTGGTGTTTGGTTTCTTCCCAGTTTCACTAATATCTGCCACACCAACTTATTCCTTCCTTATTTTGGCAGACTTCTTTGTAGGTTGCAGAAACTCTAAATCAGGTTCCAATATGAAATATATACTGGAGTGAATACTAGCAGAAAAAAAAAAAAAAACAACAACCCAGTGAGCCCTTTAAATCAACTCAACACAGTGTCTCTGCTGGAATTTCAACTTTCAGATATAATGTTCCAAGGAGAAGAAATCCGTCCAGAGACTGTTTACTTCTGATGCTGGCAGTGTGCTCTGTTTACAGAAAGGAAAAACGTGAGGTTGGTCAGGTTACATTGCCATTACAGATACGCTGTTTTTCTAGTAGAAGATATTTTTATAATCTTAAAGGTTTCATCTTCTTATTCTTCCCTTTATCCCTTCACACATATTAGTTGACAAAAGAAAACTTCAGGGACAACTAGTACTTTTTTTTCTAGCATCTGCTAGTAGTTGAAAGTGCAGGTTGCCTAAGTACTTCTGCCAGGCCTGGTCAGCCTGAAAGGTAGAGTATTATACATTCTGTTCTGTACTTTGCCATTTTTCCCGGAACAATGCCTTGAAGATCATTATGTTAGGAACTTCTTTATTCTTTTCTGCCAGTTTGTAGTATTCCAGTTTATGGAAGTACCATATTTATGGAACCAAACTTTTTAGCCTAATAATAATATTCATAGCAGTAATAGGAACCACCACCTGCTGAGCACTTAGTTTGTGCCAGGTGTTGTCTTGTGACATTGGGACAGTTTATAAAAGTCAAGTGGTTTTCTTTTTTTTTTTTTTTTGACCATGTGGCTGGGCATGAGAGATGCTATTAATATAATATGTTCCCTACCAGGGATTGAACCTGTGGACCTGTGTCCCCTACAGTGGAAATGTGGGTTCTCAACTGTGGACCACCATGGAATTCCCAAATCAGAACATTTTGATTCTTCAGCCACCTTATAAGGTGAATGATGTTGCCTTCATCTTACAAGCAAGGAAATTGATGTTGAAAATGTTTGTGTAATTTGCTATGCTCCTGACCATTAGTATCATACTGCTTCCTTTTTACATGTAATTGAGGTACTTGGGTTCTTTGGGTGCACTTTAAAGGACAAGCATGGAGGAAAACCTCCAGTGCTGAAAATTATGCAGGGAGGAGTTTGCAGTGAAAATGTCTGTGCTCTGCTCATCAGCTGTAAGGGAGGGTACTGAAGGGGCAGGGTGGATTTAATGAGCAATGGCTTTTCATCCTCTTACTACATGTTCTTACCACAGAAAATGAAAAGGAAAATGGAGGCAGGCAGTAGGAACAGGACTAAAACCTTGGTGAAAATCACATGTTGGTCTCCCCTAGTCCTGAGGCCTAGCTTTGTGATCTGAGTCTCCTGGATAACTAATAAATAGGGGTGTGTATGTGTGTGTGTGTGTGTGTGTAAGTCACTGGATGACTGATAAATAGGGTGTGTATGTGTGTGTGTGTGAGAGTCTCCTGGATGACTGATTTTGTGTGTGTGTGTGTGTGTGTGAGACTGATAAATAGGATGTGTGTGTGTGTGTGTACCGGAGAAGGCAGTGGCAACCCACTCCAGTACTCTTGCCTGGAAAATCCCATGGCTGGAGGAGCCTGGTAGACTGCGGTCTATGGGGTCGAAAAGAGTCGGACATGACTGAGCAACTTCACTTTCACTTTTCACTTTAATGCGTTGGAGAAGGAAATGGCAACCCACTCCAGTGTTCTTGCCTGGAGAATCCCGGGGGCGCAGGAGTCTGTTGGGCTGCCGTCTATGGGGTCGCACAGAGTCGGACACGACTGAAGCGACTTAGCAGCAGCAGCAGCAGCAGCAGCAGCAGTGTGTGTGTACTCTCAGTCGTGTCCAACTCTCTGCGACCCCATGGACTGTAGCCTGCCAGGCTCCTCTGTCCATGTAATTTTCTAGGCAAGAATACTGGAACGGGTTGCCATTTCGTACTCCAGGGGATCTTCCCCACCAGGGATTGAACCCATGTCCCTCATGTGTCTCTTGCATTGTAAGGCAGATTCTTTACCACTGCAGAACCTGGGAAGCCCAATAATTACAGGTTCAGTTCAGTTCAGTTGCTCAGTCATGTTCAACTCTTTGTGACCACATGAACTGCAACATTCCAGGCCTCCCTGTCCATCACCAACTCCCGGAGTTCACCCAAACCCATGTCTGTTGAGTTGGTAATGCCATCCAACCATCTCATTCTCTGTCGTCCCCTTCTCCTCCTGCCCTCAATCTTTGCCAGCATCAGGATCTTTTCAAATGAGGCAGCTCTTCGCATCAGGTGGCCAAAGTGTTGGAATTTCAGCTTCAACATCAGTCCTTCCAACGAACACCCAGGACTGATCTCCTTTAGGATGGACTGGTTGGATCTCCTTGCAGTGCAAGGGATTCCCAAGAGTCTTCTCCAACACCACAGTTCAAAAGCATCAATTCTTCGGCATTCAGCTTTCTTTATAGTCAACCTCTCACATCCATACATGACTACTGGAAAAGCCATAGCCTTGACTAGACGGACCTTTGTTGACAAAGTAATGTCTCTGCTTTTTAATAATTACAGATATGACCTTCAAAAATTGGAAAATTGGGTTTTGGAAACCTGTATAATGTGATAGCAGACTAGCAACCACTGGGTTTATTTACCAAGTATGTATCGTGTGTATGTGTCTGCATTTTAAAATGATAAAGAGAGGAGCATAGCAACCCAGGATGCACATGATAAACACAGTTATTTCATTTCACTGGACGTTTGTAGCATGAAACTCTAAGAATTTCATGAGTTATTTTCATGGAAGTGGTGGAAATAGGGTGGAAAAAAGAGGGAAACTGAGAGGAAATGATAGATCATTGATTATTGAGGGGGGAGGTGTTTGATCAAACTTGTTTTTTTTTAATATTTATTTTTGCTTGAATAAGAAAATACACTTAATCTTTCGAGCTCATTTTGGTTTATATGGCTAGCAGAGGAGGTTGGATGCTGCAGCTGTTAAGCTTTGTGATATTCTTTTGTCAGCCATGAGAAGATTTTTGAAAAACAGTTGTCAAGAACTTAATATTTGCTGAGTGTGAAATACCACATAAAATATTGTCTTAACATTGACAGTGTTTAAGCTAAAATTAATGCAAGGAAGCAAAAGATATCAAGGAACTGGCTTCATTTTTTTGGTGTTCATCAGTGTCCGCAAGCAGAGGGGTGAATGGCTGTTGTGTTTAGTGATTATTAACTTCTTATAACAAAAAATAAAAGGCATGGTGCTTACAATTTTTGGTCATTATATTTGTAGGAGACATTAAAAAATGCAAATAGCCTCTGGGCATAAGACAAACCAAATATAATACTAAATGACTGAGAAGGTTGCATCATTCCTTGTAGGGAAAAAAAAAAAAAAGGTTAGCTATCAAAGAGAATTTTAAAAATATTCTCCAAGCATCTGGCAGGGTCAGAAGTCTCCCATCCTAGATGAGCAAAATATACAACTGTGTTAATGTTAATTTGCTGATTTTATGTTTGTGGTGCTATTTTTATATTCACTCTGTGAGTGTAGATGAGGGCAGAAGGGAAAAAAATGGGGCTAGGTGGGGAAAACTTGTGCCTTTTCTAGTATTAATAGTTATCACTGCCACCTAGGACATCTCAAGGTTGTTCAGAAAGACTGGAATATGGAGGGTTTGCTATTTAGTAACTTGAAAGAAGAGTTGAGTTTGTTATTCCAGGGATGTGAGAAGAGAGCCGGGCATGACAGTTCAGGAATGTTGGAGTTACTGAGAGGAGACACTGGGAAGTCACTGGGGGTTATCCTTTAGTGGTGGAGGCTGGCTTACTCTCGGGGGTGAAGGTGGTGATGAGTAGTGTGGGAGTACAGTGCAGTCACCTGCATTGCCCTCACATAGAACTGTGAGGAGGGTGCTGTTACGACAAAGTTGTTCCCACATAAAAATTTGATGAGTTTAGAGTTGAAAATAGTGAAAGACTAATAAAATTGAGGATTTTTACTTTCTGTCACAGTTTATGTTGAATAGTCTTGCTGTGTTTTGCTTTGTTTTTTAACCTTTCAGCTGATGATTCTGCCAAAATTGGACCCCTAGGAATTGACAAAGTTATACCCTATGCTAAGTATAAAAGGGCCATCCCCTTAGTTTCCAGAGGGAGCGTTTCTTTCCCTAGCCCTCCTCCTCTAGAATAATTATATTCACTGCTTGAAAAAAATCACCTGCTTTCAGTGGAACTGTGTATTCTCCTCCTGGCTTGGGCAGATGGCAGCGTTGTTTCATATATCACCTTTTAGAAATGGGTCAGTAGAAAAGTTCTACTACTAGAAATCACTTGTTTGAAAAGGAAACAGTTCTTTCAGCCCAGCTCACTGATGTGAAATGGACAGCCCAGCACTTTCTCACAGCTTCCCTGAGACACTCCACCAGGGGAAGAGCGATGAGGAAGCAAAGAGACAAAAAGCCAGGTGGGACCTCAGCCCTCACCTAGCCACTGCCAAGCTAGAAGCTGGAGTGTCAGGACATAATTGTGGAAAGTGGGGCATCTTCTTTCTAGAGAGCTACAGATGCTGTTGCAGTTTCAATTTTCTCTGTGGCATTTAGACCGTCTGATTTTCTTTTTTTTTAGTGTCAAAGAATAGAAAATTAGTTTTAATTGTTACTTATGAGGCACCATATGGCTACTCTATAATTCTGGCTTCCCATGGAGCTGCATGTGCATATGGAAAATGAAATTAATTGGAAATCACACCCTGAAATCTATTATTAAGTTAATATAGCTAACAGCTTGTGGGGTGTCCTCATACTCAGCATGATGTAATTGCACATAACAACAAGTAACGATAAACTCATAGAGGAGACCAGGAGGGATAAACAGAGGTCAAAGGGACAGCCTTTAGAAAGGAATGGCATCAATAATGGATGCTACAGCAAACATCTTGGTTCCTCACTGTCCACAAACCCAGGGTACAAGGAAGCAGTTTAATCATGTTCAAATGAATTAATCAGCAGTCTTGTGAATTTCACAGCCAAGGGACTTATTTTTATTTTGCCAACTAGTGTTTTAGCTGGTAGGCTGCAGTCCACGGGGTCACTAGGAGTCGGACACGACTGAGCGACTTCACTTTCACTTTTCCCTTTCATGCTTTGGAGAAGGAAATGGCAACCCACTCCAGTGTTCTTGCCTGGAGAATCCCAGGGACGGGGGAGCCTGGTGGGCTGCCGTCTATGGGGTCACACAGAGTCGGACACAACTGAAGTGACTTAGCAGCAGCAGCAGCAGTGTTTTAGTGAGCTAAGGTCACTCTTGATAGAATTAGTGATGGTTGTTCAAGTCAAAAGTTCCCAAACTTACCTGTATATCAGAATCCACTGAAAAACTATTAAATGAACTCTGAGTCTGATTCTTGGGATTTTGATTGGTTAGTTCTGGGTTTCTGATTTAAGATTGCCATAAGTATTCTGATATGCCTCAGACATAGACCTTGGAAACCACTTATTGAAGTGATAAGCCATCACACATGGCTTGATATATTTAAATGATGAAGCCCACAGTTAGCATGCATTCAGTTTCCCTAATTTGGTTCCTAACTTTAAAACACAGTAAAATAAGTTAAAGGAAAAACATCACCTAAGATTCAGTACTTCATTTGGAAACCTAAAAATGCTGAACAATTTTTTATCATATGTGCTTTTTGTTTATTGGTTTACATTGTCCTTCCCAAGCCTGTGAACTTATTGAGGGCACTGTGATTTTAGTCATCTTGGTGTTCAAGGCTCAGCGTGGCACGAATCCAGTATATGTTTATGGACTATGAATGTGAATGTGAGAAGAAGCAAAGTGTTCAATTTTAGAATTAATACCTGCATGCTTTCTTCATAATAAACATTGGACACAATTGCTATTCATCATAAATTGACATGAACAGATGTTATAAATGACAACACAATTTGTGATATTAGTATTTAAGTGCCCAGCCTTCTTTAGGTCATTGAGGAGAGAATCTGTAGATTTGAAACTAGGAATGATATTTTTTTCCGTTGTCTGTATTCCTTTTTCTATAAGTGCTAGGTCTGCAAACCTAAGTTACATTGATAAGAGCAGTGTCTAGAATTCTAGTTGAGAGACTCATTGATTAGACTTTCTGGAAAAATACAAAGTCCAGGTAGGTTGTTTGCACTTGTGGTGGATCTCTGTGCTTGTTGTACAGGTCCTCCAGGGCTGTAGCTCTGAAAACGCTCTCCCTTCTGTTTTATCATATACATTTTGTGCTGTCACACGCTCCCTACCTTGCCTGAGTTGTTCTCCAATTTTCTTGGCATATTACTTCCATTCTTCTGCTCCTGCTTAGTTTCTGTCTCAGAGCAGATTTGTGTCAAGAAGCTCTTAAATACTGTGCAGATACTATGATGTTGAAAACACCTTCCTATCTGCCTGAAAATGTTACTGCCTGTGGTAACTGTGACCAGTTTGGAAATAAGGTGGGTTGGAATCTTACTGATGGACCAGAGGAAAAGGTATGATGTTGCTAAAGCAAACAGCTAGAGCAAGACTGTGGGAAGAAGGATTATGACTGTAGAGCTCAACAGAGACAAGGAAGGTACGCAGATACAGCAGCCTGATGTGTGGCCTGACCGATAGGGACCACTAGCTGTCTCTCACTGTCAGGACCCTCCTTCCTGAACAACAGACCTTGAGGTGTTTTTTTTTAATACAGTATTTTGAAATAATTTCAAACTTGTGGCAAATTCTAACTCCCATATCACTTTCACCCCAGTTCACCAGCTGTTAACATTTGAGAGCAAGTTGCAGACACAATGCCTCTTCACACTAAACATTTAGTGGGTACTTTCCACATCATCACCATTCCACCCTCCAAATCAGGAAGCCCTGGTTATTTTTAGTAGAGGTGGCATTTGAAAACCACTTGGCATGTGGCTGTACTCATTATTATTGAGGTGTCATTGCTTTTAGATCATCTTAAGAGACAGTGGGGTACATATATGCACACACACACATATATATATATATGCATGTACACATGTACAAATATATAGGTATGTAAAATTATGTATTCATTCTGCTCTATATACTACACACATTTACAAACACTCATATATCAATAACCATTTCTTTGTCTGTGTATGTTACAAAAGACCTTGTGTTTATGTCAGTAATTCTAATCCAAACCTAGATTCTTTCTAGCCTCCCCTTTCCATGTTTGGAAATACCCTTCTTCAACAGAGAGAAACATGGCTCTCACTATCTTCTACATAAATTTGTTTCCACAATTGATTGTGACCTATGGATATGACCAGATGGAACTCTACTGTTTGACCACCACCTGACACCTTCCAATATCTTTCTAGTTTTGGGGTGCTGTCAGGTATGCTGTTGACCTGTCTGTTTGAGGAGCCTCTTTCCCTCCTTCAGTTAACTGTACTTGTGCTCCAGCAGGAATGTGCCAGTGCCTTCCTGACATTCCTCCTCTCCTCTTCAGCACCCCTTGTTTTCGGGTACCTAGGGGCTACTTAGTGTTTCACTAATAAGCACATGGCTACCTGGAGCAGAGACCGTGTTTCCCAATCTCTGGAACAACTAACCAACTACATAGGCTTATGATTTGGTTATAGCCAGTGGCTACCAATTTGACCATGAAGTCAAAGTGATATGTTGAGGGACTTGTGATGGTTGTGGAATTGCGATACCAGTTCTTAACAACTCTTCTTGGACTTTCTGTGAGAGAAAAATAAACGATCTTATTTAAAATTTCAAAATTATTAGTTAACATTTTTTGGTTCCTGAACAGCTAAGCCTAATTCTAACTAATACTACCTTTGCTAGGCAAGAAAGAAAAAAAGAAAGCCTGAATTCCATGAGACAGTAAAGAATTGTGTAGAGGAGACAAGGACCAAACTGATAGAGGTCCAGTGTGTCCTGAATTTAGTTTCCTTGAATCAAGTGACAACATTTATAGACATTTAAAGGAATTATAGTGGAATATAAAGGATCTTATGGAATGGCATTAAAATCCTCAAACAGTAAAAAGGCAACTGAAATTCCTAAAAAGCTTAAAAAAATCAAGAAATGTAAAACACAAAACCATATATGTAGTCAGTGAAAATAATAGTTAAAGCCCTACAGAAGATGACCAACTTCTGTCTGCTGAAATCAGATGGGATTCAGCAGAGTTAGGTTGGTGGTATTACCTCAGTGATTCTGGGTTACATATACAGTCCATGAGACCACCCTGCTTGGGATCCACATTTCTCTTGGCAGCTATTAAAAATAGTTCCATCCTGCCCATCAGGAGTACATGAAAAATCACTCCCACCCTGACTAAGAATGTAACTTCAATTCCTGTGGGTTGTTATCTGTGACATGGGATCTGAAAAGTATTTCCTTAGTCATTATGGTATTTTTTAGCCAGGTAGATAGATACCTTAGCAAACAGATGATGAAATTTCTAAAACCCATATGATTAATCCTAATCAGTTATTCATTATCTGTATATATTGTTTTAGTTGATGTGTTTGTAATGTTTAAGAGAATTTGACATATTCAAGTAACAGTGTAGACATTAATTCTTCCTTATAAGTTTAATTTAGTAATTGAAATTGCTTATAAATTTTATGTTGAAAGATAAGGCTTTTGACAAAGATTATAAATAGTATCGCAATGGTTTTAAGATCCATAGAATCTTCTATTTTAATTTGTTAGGGAATTACTGGTGCAGTTTAGTACTTGAGAAGGTTTTACTCATTGAGTCAGACAGTTGAAGTGCTTGAGAAAAGAAAATGGATACATTCAGTTTATAAATTTAGTTTAAATGTTTAAGAAAAATTAAATATGTAAATGATACTGATTGCTGAGGAGCAATTTAGTATGTCCAACTTGAGTTGTTTGAACCTTAATCAAAGCCACCTTGAAAATAAATGTTAAATTTTTAAAGTAGTAGAATGTTAAGAAGTGGAAGTTGAACTCAAAGGCTTATAAAAATGAGTTAAAAAAAAAACCTGTCACTTTAGTAAAGCAAATGTTTTATTTAAAATCACAGGTGGACTCTTGCAGCAAAGCCACCCTCAGTCTCCCAAAAACACTGACATGAAGAGCCTTCCACCCACAGTGGCTGTAACTGAAGATCTGTGGTGGACAGGACTGTGGTCCTGGCAGAGCCTGGTTGCCAAAGCTGATTTCTGGCGATACCCCCTGGGCCATGGAAAGATTGGGGGACTGTCAGACTTCAGAAGATGGGCAGCTGTCCTGGGCAGCAAACAACAGTCACATCCCCTTCTTGCTTGGGATGGAAAACTGTAAGAGGGAACGCATGGACTGGAAGTCATACCCCATAACACATCACTTAAAACTTTTGAACTCCATTCAGTGTTTTCTTCTGTAGAATGGGGACAGCTATTTTTAAATTTTGGAATTATTGGAGGGATTGAAGATAGTAGATGCAAAGCACCCATTATATTGCTTGCTGCCTAGCAGAGGCTCAAACAGCAATGACATTTGGTAGAGAAAACTGTGAAGGCTAATGGATTTATTTAGGGACTGTGTGAGACCAAATCAGAGGATGTAAGTCATCAAACCTATAGTAGGTCATATGCTTTAGTCACCTGCTGTATTGCCAGGTGTTGTTTAAAGTATTCACATGGATTGCACATTTGAATTAACCCAAGAGATTGACTGTTATCCTCTCTGTTTTACAAAGGGAAGTTTAGAGAAGTTAAGTAACTTTTAAGATTATGTACAACTAAGTAAAGGAGTTGAACTGTAGTTTGAATGCAAGGGAGTGAACTCTGGTGCACATGATGGCCTTTCTGTGTTATGTACATCTCTGTCTCCAGTAGCAGTGCCTCAGAGAAGGAAGGACCAGTGTTGCCTTTGACCTTATAGAATTTCTGCCTGACTTTTGTACCCCAACAACTCAGACTACTGTCTTTTTTTAAAAAGATAATAATGATAAGAAAAATACAGAAAAATACACTGATAGAGTAGACTTTGTTTTACTGCAAGATGATCAGGTATCAGTTCAGTTCAGTCGCTCAGTTGTGTCCAACTCTTTGTGACCCCATGGACCGCAGCACACCAGGCCTCCCTGTCCATCACCAACTCAAGGAGTTTACTTAAACTCATGTCTATTGTGTCGGTGATGCCATCCAGCCATCTCATCCTCTGTCATCCCCTTCTCCTCCCACCTTCAGTCTTTCCCAGCATCAGGGTCTTTTCAAATGAGTCAGTTCTTTGCATCAGGGGGCCAAAGTATTGGAATTTCAGCTTTAGCGTCAGTCCTTCCAATGAACACTCAGGACTGATCTCCTTTAGGATTGCCTGGTTGGATCTCCTTGCAGTCCAAGGGACTCTCAAGAGTCTTCTCCAACACCACAGTTCAAAAGTATTAATTCTTCGGTGCTCAGCTTTCTTAATAGTCCAACTCTCACATCCATACATGACTATAGGAAAAACCATAGCCTTAACTAGACGGACCTTTGTTGGCAAAGTAATGGTTCTCCTTTTTAATATGCTCTTGAGGTTTAATATGCTGTTGATCATGACTTTTCTTTCAAGGAGTAAGTGTCTTTTAATTTCATTGCTGCGGTCACCATCTACAGTGATTTTGGAGCGCAATAAAATAGTCTGTCACTGTTTCCACTGTTTTCCCATCTATTTGCCATGAAGTGATAGGACCAGATGCCATGATCTTAATTTTCTGAATTTTGAGTTCTAAGCCAACTTTTTTACTCTCCTCTTTCACTTTCATCAAGAGGCTGTTTGATTTTTCTTCACTTTCTGCCATAGGGTGGTGTCATCTGCATATCTGAAGTTACTAATAATTTCTCTCAGCAATCTGGATTCCAGCTTGTGCTTCATCCAGCCCAGTGTTTCTCATAATGTACTCTGCATGTAAGTTAAATAAGCAGGTTGACAGTATACAGCCTTGTTGTACTCCTTTCCCTATTTGGAAAGGTATAATACATCACAAAAACATTTGAGTGTGTAAACAGTTGAAAGGATTGTCCGTGAAGCTGTTAATCCTTGTGAGCTGCCTGATGGGCATAGCCTTTCCTTTGACGCAAAATGGGCAGTTTTTCTCATTGTTGCTCTTATTGGATCATCACGTTTTCTTCTTTGTACTTGACTGACCCCAGAACTCATGGTCAGGGATTCTGGTCACATTGGAAGTGGTTGGCTTGCCTTCTCCCTGACCGTTATCACATCACACCCTCACAAGCTCATTCACTCCTGCAAACGTGAATGGGCAAGGGTAGTAGTAGGTCATGCTCAGATGGTGTTGGTGGATCTTCTCCTCTGGCCTGAGCCTGTACTCTGGAATTTACAGCTGTGTGATCTTAGACAAGGGATTTTATTTCTCTGAGTTCCAGTGTCCTGATATTCTGGAATAGTATCTTATGCAGAGAACTAATGTGAAGATTAAATGAGATGAAGTGTATTAAGTCCTTTGAATAATTCTTGGTAGACAGTCAGTGCTGAGAATTTGATGTCTTTAAGACATGTACAACAGCTTCGACCACCATAGTAACAATAATCACAATAGCAGTAATAACACTGAAGGACAGAGGGCCATGTGTCCTGCCACTGATGTACAAAACGTCAGCCAAACTCCGTGTCTAGCTTGCTTCCAGCTCATTTTCCCTCCCCTGCAGGCTGCCACAGGGTTGGAACGGACCCAGCATCAATGCTAGGGGAGGGATGTGCTGTGCTGGTACAAGCCTCAGCGTGCTAATGAGGCCTGAAGTTGAGCAACTCCAGATGGAGTCAAGCGACATGTTCTCTGCCAGGAAATGTGGTAGCTAGGCCAGGGCTACTCATTCCAGGCAACAGTCATGGATATCAAAAAGCAAAAAGTAAGGAAACATGCAGGCATTGGAACTAAACAAACTATCCAAATGTAAATAAAAACACAGTGTGCATTTGTGGCAGGGAAATCCTATCTGGGATCCAGAGATGGTTTTCTTACAACAGCAGTAGTCCATCTGGGAGGGGACAGGGAAGCGCTAAATGTCTGTAAATGTGAACTTCTTTTGAACGTATCTGACCTTTCGAAGCTTGATTTGAGCTAGTATGTTCTCATCAACCATGAGTACATTTTATCGATCATTTCTGAATGATTGGAAAAATAGACATTGGTATCTTAACACTTATAAAAGTTGGTAAGACTAGATTTCTTACTTACTATGAAGCATTTTTGCCCAATGTACAGCATATTCATCTTTATCATCATCATCTATTACTTATTTGAAACTTTAAGATGTGAATGTAAGTGAGAAGGTAAGTCAGATATTGTGTTAAATAAGTAACTTAACATACCTTATATACTCCCCCCCACCCCCTGCTCCCACACAGTGCCAACTTCCTAGCATTTAATACTCATAGAAACCCTCACAGGTAAGGGCTACATTTATGAACTTCGTTTCTGAACTTGAACTTGAGGTTCTGTTTTCTTCAGCCAAGATCACTCAGTTCGCTGGTGAGGAAAAAGGCCCGAGTTGTGATCCAAGGCTGTCTGATCAGTGACTCATTAACTTACCCATGTACTCTGATCATCTCCAACATGTTTTCTTCTTTGGATGGGGCTTAAGACGGTTGGTAGATTAAGTACGTAGAAAGAAGATGCTCTAATTTTCCACACATACATCTGAAGGGCACTTCAAGAGGGCACTTGACCCCTGTATGTAGCCCTTAAGGAAACTGGTGACTTGAGACCCAGTGACTTATCCTGAATGTCACAGGGATGAATCTTCATGTTTCTTGCATGGATCCGATACAATTAATTCTGGAAAGCACAGATGTGTGAGTCTCTAGGCCCTGGAAGATTAGTTGCTGCATTGAGAAGTGGCTGAGTCTTGCCTTCATCCTCAATTCCAAGCCCATACTGCTTATGAAGTGAAGAAAGGGTGCTAAGCCCAGTAAAGCTGAATGGCAGCATTCTGTGTACATCTCAGGCACCAGTGTAATCTAATGTGTGATAAGTGTGTTTTAAAATGAACTATTATTTCCCCCTATTTACAGAAATAATACATGTTCTTTGTAGCATATCTGTGTCAAAAAGAAGAAAAAAATTACTGGTAATCTCCCCCTCTCCAAATCATCAGTTAATAGTTTCGTATATTTTCTTTGTAGCATATCTGTAGTCAAAAACAAGAAAAAAATTACTGGTAATCTCCCACTCTACAAATAATCAGTTAATAGTTTGGTATTATTACCTATATATATATATATATATATATTTATTTATTTATTGCAAAAGCTTTACGCCTCTTACCCCCCACCCTACTTAGCAATAATATTATTGTTCTTACTAGGTCACATAAATATATATTTTATTTAAATCTGAAAATAATTTTCCTCTTATTATAAAAGGCATAAGCAGTCATTGTGAAAAGTATAGGTAATATGACTATAAAGAAGGAAATAAAAATCATTTGAAACTTGACCCCACAGAGATAACTGTTGATATAGACTTCCTGTCATTTAAGACTTTTTTTTTTTTTAAAAAGCATTTTAATATGTATTTTTCACAGTTTGCAAATGAGTAATGTACTCTAGGTTATAACATAGATGTGTTTTGCCTTTTCTCTTCTAAATACTTTCTAGTGGTTTTCTTTCAAAAACCTTGAATGCTTAGGGAAAGTCTTGAATCCCAATATGTTAAGCTTCAGGCAGTGACAGTGACAGTGACATTGATGGCCTAGAAAAGCTTTGGGTTGAAGATAGTCCTTTTCATCACTCCATCACTTAAGCATCAGACCAAGGCTTGAAACATCATCCTGACTTTTCTCGAGGTTGCCAGAATACCCAGGAGAATTCACTTCTCTTTTCAAAATGAAATAACCACTCCAAAATACCAGGGCACACATGGTGCAAGCAAACACCTTTGGTGCAGCTATTGTTGGAAGTGTCCCTGACCTTCCAAAGTATCAGTGCTGGAAAAGTTCATGTTTTAAAATAATTAATTGTTTTCAAAAAGTTCTATATGTTCGTGGTAAAAAACAAACAGAAAAAAACACCCTCTCGAAATCAGTGCTTTGCATGCTACTAACTCTGACTAGGAATGTTTCAAGTAGAATTCTGATTGGCATGTGGTGAGGTGGGCATTGTGGAACTGATTGCTTTTTATACTCCCTGAATAGTCCAATACCTGTTGGTGGCCTGTTGTAGGCCAGACATGGATCTTTGTGCTGAGGTGTAAGAATGTAACATTTTGTTATATTTCAAAGAAAATTCAGTAAGAGACTTAACATCCCCATTGGCAGTGCTGCTCTATTTTGATATTTTGTCCCAAGGACACTCTTGTAATATGCTCTCATAAATAACAGTATAGTTCCTGATTGGGAAACAGTATATTTCCTGATTGAGTCACATAGGTAGATGCATTTGTCAAAATCTATGGAATAGTACATTTCAGATTTGGGCATTTGACTGTGGAAATTTTATCTCTTGGCAAAAAGGAACTGTAAACAAGTATCAGCTTTACTTACTGATAGCTCTGCTGAGGGGAACTGCATTGATGCGTGCAACTTACTTTGAAATGCTTCAAAAAATAAGATGAACTGTGATAGATGGAGAGATTTGGAATAAAGCAAATGTAGTTAAATGTTAGCAGCTAAAGAATTCAAGTGGTGAGTATGTAGATGTTTACTTGTAGTTCAACTTTATTTTAAAATGTGATTGGTAATTTTAATAACAAAATGTTTGTGGGGAAAAACCCTATAACAAGGCTCTATGTGGAAGAGCTAAAGCACAGTCTATAGAATTATTTTTCTTGCTGAAACATTCTGACTCTGCTTCTTACTAGCTGTGTGACTCCAGTTAATTCAGCCTCGGTGAAGTTGTTCAATGTGAGTAATGAATCCATTTAGCACAAATCTTACTCTACAGTAAACACCTGATAAATACTGTGATGATAATTCCACAGTGCAAAAGAAGTGGTGATTATAAATGAATGACCTTATGCTGAGGGCCCACTATGTGTCTGGCACTCTCGCTTGGTGTCATTTCCAGAGGAATGAGGCTGTCTCATTCTGAATCACGATGTGTGTAGCAACAAACACTAGAGGAGCGTGATTGGGCAAACTGAGCATGGCTTCACTAAGTGTGACACAGCCCCTCCCCAGCTCTGTGGTTCCCCTTCAGTGTGGCATCTGCTGTGAACTAGAAGGCTCTTCAGAGGAAAGGTAGCATCTGCTTTGTTAGACTTTGTAGCATTCCCGAATTGACGTTGACTTAATTCATCACAAAAATTGCTCCCTTTGTGTACGGCCAAGGCATTCTGTTTTGAGGTGGTCATGTTTTAGCTTTATGGACAGATACTTTGGAAATTCATCTAGGGTGGCACGATCTCCTTTCGTTCCCACAGTGGAATCATGTTTATGCATTATGACAGCCTGTTCCAAACTCCTGCTGGGAGGCAAAGATAAAGGGTCAGGGACCTGGAAAAAGCTGCAACTGGATTTAGGAGCATCAGCAGTGGGAGATGAAAGGAATAGTTCAGGTAATTCTGTGGATGTGCTGTTTATTTCCAAGTGTCTAATATCATACTCCTGAAAATTAAGGTAAAAAACAGTAAAACAAAAAACCCAAAAACTGCCATGGTGAGGGAGAGTGGGGTAATAGAACAAATGTTGGCTACATTTTGAACAAATGTTGGCTACATTTGAAGGAGGAATAGACTTATTCTGCTAACTTTCCAGCTGCTGTAATGAAATCTGAATCTTGATCTAAATGTCTCCTAATGATTGGGATTCCAGAGGGTATCCTCGTATAGGACTGCTTGGTGGGTGAAACCAAGTGTGAAACAGGATTTGATTTGTCTGCCACGCTAATACCATTGGAGAACTACTTAAAATCTGCCAGAATTTTCTTTTACCACATCTTGATCCCAGCTCTTTTACCACATACCGATGCCGGTGTTTACTGTGTTTTGGGCTTTACAGTTCCAAACTCAACTCAAAAGACTGTGTTAGCTCTTTTCCCCAAGAAGTAAAATGCATATCAGCTTGTTAATTCTTTACTTTCTTCTATTTTAAATTGGAGGATAATTGCTTTCAGTTTGTTGTAGTCTTTGTTGTTGTCCATCCATGCAAATCAGTCATAATGATATATATATGCTGCTAAGTCGCTTCAGTCATGTGTGTATGTGTGTGTGTGTATAAAATCCCCTCCCTTTTGAGCCATCCACCACATTCCATCCCTCTTTATTGTCTTGTTTGTAATACTTGGCCTGGATCATTATGATATGAATTCTTATTCAAACCAGGCATTTTTTTTCTTTAATGATTCAAGAAGTTCCAGAAGAGACCATCCTAATTTGAATGCTTCAATGATCATCAGAAAGGTTGTTCTGAAGACAGTCTAAGAAAGTAGTTTCTGGCTCTTTGGCTTCTGAGGTCAGGTATAGGTCATGTTAGTGATGAGTACATCAATTCTGAGGAATTTAAGTGCATTAAACCTTTTGGGGCAGTGGTTCTGAGGAAGGTGTGATGGGAGGTGAAATTTACAGTTAGTCCTTATCTTCTGGCTGTTAAACTATTGAAACTGAAGTTAGTTATCTTTAGATATAATTGAACATGCACTTACATAACTTGGAAATAATACAGGGAAAAATCAAAGGAGGAAGGAAGGATGGGGAAGAATAAGGAAGAAGAGGGAAACACAGAAAGGAAGGAAGAAAACCAAAGAAAGCTGGCATCGCAGGAAGAAGTAATTATTTCTCAGGTCTCAGAAGTCAGCCAAATATAAACTCCTCCCAGTTTGGGGTAATTGCTTGATTTCATCCTGTAGGATGCAGTCTAAAGTCTTCCCTGTGTTTAACATTCTAACATTCAAGCAATAGATTTATATTTCAGACACAATGAATGGATCAGGACAGGCAATAAAAGAGTAAGACATTGCAATTTAAAACTCAATGCAATTTGAAAGCTACATAACAAATTATGCTGGACCACAGTAGATGTATATATCATGGGAAAGTGGTTCTGAGGTTTTTCATCTCTCTTGGGTGTGGGTCATCCCCTGTTTCTGCTTAACTCCAGAGTGCCATCCAGTACTTGAGCACTTTAAAATGGAAAATATACCCCTACTGAGTTCCTTTTTATAGCAACATCACCAACCCAGTGTTTGGAATTCTATATCTCTGGCATTTAGGATGGTTGCACATTTTAAGTCTGGAATATGTGTTTATTTGCAGGTTAGGAGGGGGTAGACATATACTTAACTCTTGCTATCATTAAATAGCTGCTTAGTTTGAATCTCACTGACCCCTTGGAAGCTTTCACAGCCCTCTTTGAAAGTATGCTTGATTGGGGCTTTTTAAAAACCACCATGATAAAATTAGTAGAGATCTTAAAAGCACTTAGGACAAAATAACTAAATTTAACAAAGATAATATATGTGTTTTTTCACTTACATGCTTTTCTTGAATATGGAGAAATAAACTTTAATATGTAGAGTTTTTCTGAAGATCTGAAATAAGAAATTTGAGTGCTGAATCCTTGGCATGCTTGACTGGTTTATTTGAAGCAGTGCTATAGTGGTTTCTAATTTAAATAGGTAATTGCAACAGCCAAGTAAGTATAGCAGCGTAGCCTTTCTTAGCTATTTACCCGTTGGTATCTTTACGCCCTGGCTTTATCTACCTAGAAAACTCAAAGCTCTTCTCTCCATGGTTCTTCTGTTCTGTCTCCTGCCCTGTTTAACTTGACACTGTTTCCCCTTTTCATTGTCCTTAATTCTTGATGTTTATGAAAGCATTCATATTTTTCAGTAATTCTTTGTTTGTATCTCTTTCCTTCAGTAGATTTTAGGTTTCTGAAAGGCAGTGACTATGACTTTTTAAAATCTTTGTATTCCCTTAGGTGCTCAATAGATGTCTTAGAAAGGCAAAACATTTTTCTTTTGCTGTCAGTTTTCTTGCCTGACACTTTAGGAGGTCACGTTGTAAGATTATGAGCCATGTTTCTTGAAGGTGTTTTCTGGAGGCCAGCTCAAATATGGACATCCCTGACTCCACAGAGAAAAACTATACAGGCTCATACAGAAAGGAACATTTAAATATTCAAGACAAACCACTATAAATGACTGACTATATTTATCTCACGTTTTTAAAGTCTCAGTTTTATTTTTTTATGACAGCCCACGATAATTGCAAAAAATTTTCATCAGTACTGAAAGGTACCAATAATACTCCTCCTTACCTCCTTAAGATAACCTTAGTTAATAATTTGATTATTGTGCATTTAGATTTCATTATGACTGTATAACTATTCACAAAAGTGAATATTTATTTTTAAATATTGTTAGCTCAGTTTAAAGCTTATAGTGTCTGTGGACATTTCCCTGTTTTTGCATAAAGATTTATTTAAATCATGTTGTTGTTTAGTCACTAAGTCATGTCTGACTCTTTGCGACTCCATGGACTATAGCCTGCCAAGTTCCTCTGTCCATGGAATTATCCAGGCAAGAAAACTGGAGTGGGTTGCCATTTCCTACTCCAGGCAAGAAAACTGGAGTGGGTTGCCATTTCCTGCTCCAGGGGATCTTCCCAACCCAGAGATCGAACCCACAACTCCTGCTTGGCAGGTGGATTCTTTACCACTGAGCCACCAGGGGTCCTAATAAATATATATAGCATTTGTATTATTTCATCATGTGGATATGTACAATTTGTTTTTCCAATCCCACGTGTTCAAATACTGATGGGCATTTTGGTTGTTTTCACTGTTTCCCTTTTATAGTTACATTGCAGTGAAAATTCTTATTTCTGTAGTCGATTTTCACAGAATTGGGATTGCTCTACCAAAGGGTGTTCTGTGCATATTGGACAGATGGACCTCCTAATTGTCTTAGAACATTCCAGGTTTCTTTACCATCATGAATTTTTCAGAGGCATAGAACAGATGCCCAGTACTATTCCTTGATTTGCATTGGACTCGGGGGTCTGTGAAAAGGATTTTGAATGTATTCTCCAAGTTGAAAATCAGGGACTGTCTGGAGAAGGGGTCTCGAAAGAGCGGAGCGGCTTAGAAAAGTGCAGGGTTCTTGTGAGATCTCTGTAAGGAAAGGGAATGGCTCCTAGGGCACAGGATTGTCAGGTTTGATTGATCCTGGTCTCCCCTGGAGACTGTGACCTCTGCGACCGAGATTATGCTGAAAAGGAAAAAGCTGTCTCACCAGGGGCTCCACCACTCTGCTTGAGAAGTTCCCCAGAGGGGACCCACCTGTGAAAAGCTGGGGGATCTTTCTTGAGTAGGGGAAATTGGTGGCAGTGTGGCCAGTAGACCATGGGCAGCAGAATGAGAACAGCAAACAAGCAGTGGGGCTGATTCTGGACAGTAGCGCTTGAGACCATCTCTCACCAAGTGGAGAGCCAGATAGAGGAATAGATTTAAATAAGAGAAGATAGTGAACAGACAAAATTTCTAATCATGAAAGTGAAAAATCTCAGAATACTAGTAGTGTTGCTCTGAAAGTGAAGGAAACATTTTTTAATGTGGATGCAGCCAGGCAGTGTATATGTTACATACATTTTAAATGTTATAGTCTTTCCACTTGGCTCTGAAAATAAAACCTTTGTGAGTTTATCTTTCCATATCAATTCTAGGCATTGCCACCTTTTCCTCCCTGTTCATCACTGGTTCAGATCAACAAGAGATACCTTTATATGTATGTATTATCAAGTAGCTTCCAGTTGTCTGCCTCTGAAGCTGGGATATACTCTTGCCCGGGATAGGTTCTCCAAAAACTGTCAAAAATGTTAGTTCTGAACCTGCCAACAGTCATGGTCTTTGCCTTGTGATGCCTTTATTATTAGCTCTGGTGGTTTATACTGTGTCAGCTTGGTTAAGGTGGAACTCTGTCTCGCAGAATCTCCTTCCCTGTATAATTCAGATTAGAATTGGCTAGATATGGGATTGCACAGAATTTGGAATGCAGCTGTTACACTGTGATACAGTGATGGGCAGATGTAGACATGCTGGCAAGAGGGTCCAACCTGTCTTTGCTGTTCTCTGCTCCATGTCTAGCAATTTTTCTCAATTGCTGTCCTTGCTGATCAACATGAACACAAACCCACTTGACAACAAGTCCCATACCCTTCTCTATGAATCTTGGATATGCTGTTTTTTCTCTGATTGGCTGGTTGGTGACTCTTGTGATCCTTCAACTTCCACTTTCACATCTTCCCTTTGTCAGTATCTTTTACAAATTCAGCTTTAATTCCTATAATAAATCTCTTATCCATAACTCACGGTGGTTCTGCTTCCCTAATTGAACCTTGACTGAATGTATCTTTGCCTTAAAAGTCAGGGAAAAAATGATTTTTTTGATAGCTAGTTTTCTTTTATCATTCTTTCCTTTCAAATGTACCACAAAACATTGTAGAAATGCTATTGATGTTCATAAATGCTTTTCATCATCTGTGACTATTTCCAGGATATGTTGAAGGTACAAATGTTACACAGGTATTTTTATTACTAGTGTATATCATTAATCCATACTATAATCTACATAGAGATTTCTTCTGGAGATTTCTTTTTCTGAAGAAACTTGTTTGTTCTGAAAGATTGTTTTTTTTCCACAAGTGGTTTCAGTTGCAGAAGGTTTGTTTAATGTCCTGTGGTTTCAGTCTTAGAGTATTAGACTTTTTTTTTTTTGGCTTAAATAAGGTGCTTAAATAAGGTCATGTTAATTTTGCCATCAGTGACAGGAAGTTCTATCCTTAACCTTTCTTTTAGAAACATATCTTTTAATCTAGTAGGCAAAATGAAAGATTGGTTTATAAGTGTTAAAGGATAGAAAAGGTAAGATAACAACTGAATAGAGCCTTTCTGGAGGTAATTTTTATCTACCTTTGAAATTTTTATCACAAATGGAGTATGTATTAATGGTTGTGAAAACAATAGCACCAGTGACAAGGTCAGAAGAATAGGCTAATTTATCATGATAGATTTTAATGAAGCCTATAATGTAGTATTATATATACAGTATTTTTAAGAGTATGGCAGTTTGAAAAAAAAACAATGATTTATCAAACTAATTTAGGGATTGTTCGTGTGTGTATATGTGTGTGTGTGTGTGTGTGTGTGCTCAGTTGTTTCTGGATCTTTGCAACTCCATGGACTGTAGCCCGCCAGGCTCCTCGCTCCATGGACTTCTCCAAGCAAGAATACAGGAGTGGGTAGCTGTTTTCCCCTCCAGGAGATCTTCCAGACTTGGGGATCATACCTGTGTCTCTTGCATCTCCAGTCGGATTCTTTTACCACTGTGCCACCTGGGAAGCCCAGTTTTATAGGAACTCAAATTAAAATGATTCCCTTGAAAGTAAAACTGTTTTGTGTTAAGATAATATTATCATCTCCTTTATAATCAATAAACTGTTCAAGTGAGCATTATCATGCCTCCACAGTGTCCAAATGAAGGAATTATTTTAGATAATGTGAAGTTAATTGACTATCATATTCAATGGGAAATTAAGATTTAGAACTTACATAAAAAAGCCTTATCAGTGAAGAATGTTTTAATGTAAAATAATCTCCCCCTGGAAAACTTCCTGTTTGTATCATTAAATCCCTGTACTGGAGAGTCTTATTTTCATCTTTTGCTTCTATTTGTAAATCACTGCTGTAAGTACATGTAATTTAAGTCTTTGATGTAACTTAAGCTAAGTAGCATACTGATACAGAGTCAAGTATCTCCAATTCTGTTTCAGTCTAGGTATGTGACCAATGGTGAAATGACTTACTCCGACATCTCATATGTTTAAAATTCTCTATCCCAGTGTTTGTGAGCCCTTGTCAGAGTTATTGAAAGTTGAAATAGTTGTTCTGTCTCAGAATCAGTGTTCTTCACAGCGAGTGACCTAGTCACAATCAAAGGAAATAGGTAAGTCAGTCTGTAGGAGATATTACAGTAATGATTGAAGATGGGTAATTCACCATCTTCAGGTTCAGGTTCTGGAGTTGTAACGAAAACTGGGATGTTAGGTCATTTCTTTTGGGAAATTCCACTTGAGTCTCCATTATCACCCTATAATTGTATGTTCTTTATTAAGATTCATCTTTTCATAGTATTTTTCAGCTCTTCTCTTGCCTCCCTCTCCCCTTTCTCCACGCCTTCCATTTGTAAATCTGAAATACATTTACTTTCTTCTGTTAAGAATTCTATCAGACCTCGTGAAAGGTGATCACTAGGCTCAAATTACACAATGCAGGTGTGCTGGAAACTAAATATTCCAATATTGCTTGTCAGTGAATCATGGAAATCATAGTTCCCCCCAAAGCTCCAGTGTTATTGACTCAAAATAGATGATCATGGCGGTAGTCATCTCGCTGTAGTATTGGCATGTAGAATAATACATTTTGTGTTTAGAAAGTATTATATTTTGAAAGAACAATGATGAATAAAACCAGTTCAGTAATACAGATATTTGGTTCAATACCAAACTGTTTAAATAAGGACAGCTGAAAATAGCGTACTCTTACTGATATTCTTTGGAAGAAAAGTTATGACCAACCTAGATAGCGTATTGAAAAGCAGAGACATTACTTTGCCAACAAAGGTCCGTCTAGTCAAGGCTATGGTTTTTCCTGTGGTCATGTATGGATGTGAGAGTTGGACTGTGAAGAAAACTGAGCACCGAAGAATTGATGCTTTTGAACTGTGGTGTTGGAGAAGACTCTTGAGAGTCCCTTGGACTGCAAGGAGATCCAACCAGTCCATTCTAAAGGAGATCAGCCCTGGGTGTTCTTTGGAAGGAATGATGCTGAAGCGGAAACTCCAGTACTTTGGCCACCTCACGTGAAGAGTTGACTCATTGGAAAAGACCCTGATGCTGGGAGGGATTGGGGGCAGGAGGAAAAGGGGACAACAGAGGATGAGATGGCTGGATGGCATCACTGACTCGATGGACATGAGTTTGAGTGAACTCTGGGAGATGGTGAGGAACAGGGAGGCCTGGCGTGCTGCGATTCACGGGGTTGCTAAGAGTCGGACACGACTGAGCGACTGAACTGAACTGAACTGATATTCTTGGCTAACATTTCAGACGTTTGCAGTGGCCCATTTGTGTTCTGGTTCTGAAGTATATTTTGTAAACATTATTTTGCATTAATATATTTTCAGAATCCCATCCCTGAAAAACAAAGTGAACTAGTTCTACAAAGCTTTTCTAATTAAAATGTTTCTTATTTATTCTATTTAGGCTTTGTTGTTGCTGTTCAGTCACTCAGTAGTGTCCCACTCTTTGTGACCCCATGGACTGCAGCATGCCAGGCTTCTCTGTCCTTCACTATCTCCTGAAGTTTGCTCAGACTCATGTCCATGGAGTTGATGATGCCATCCAAATATCTCATCCTTCGTTGCCTCCTTCACCTCCTGCCCTCAATCTTTGTCAGTGTCAGGGTCTTTTCTAATGAGTCAGCTCTTCGCATCACGTGGCCAAAGTGTTGGCATTTCAGCTTCAACATCAGCCCTTCCAATGAATATTCAGGACTGATTTCCTTTAGGATGGACTGGTTGGATCTTCTTGCAGTCCAAGGGACTCTCAAGAGTCTTCTCCAACATCACAGTTCAAAAGCATCAATTCTTCGGCGCTCAGCTTTCTTTACAGTCCAACTCTCTCATCCATATATAACCACTGGAAAAACCACAACCTTGACTAGATGGACCTTTGTTGGCAAAGTAATGTCTCTGCTTTTTAATATGCTGTCTAGGCTGATCATAACTTCCCTTCCAAGGAGTAAGCGTCTTTTAGTTTCATGGCAGCAGTCAGCATCTGCAGTGATTTTGGAGCCCCCCAAAATAAAGTCAGCCACTGTTTCCACTGTTTCCCCATCCATCTGCCATGAAGTGATGGGACTGGATCTTAGTTTTCTGAATGTTGAGCTTTAAGCCAACTTTTTCACTCTCCTCTTTCACTTTCATCAAGAGGCTCTTTAGTTCTTCACTTTCTGCCATAACGATGATGTCATCTGCATATCTGAGGTTATTGATATTTCTCCCGGCAATCTGGATTCCAGCCTGTGCTTCCTCTAGCCCAGTGTTTCTCATTATGTACTCTGCATAGAAGTTAAATAATCAGGGTTACAATATATAGCCTTGATGTACTCCTTTTCCTATTTGGAACCAGTCTGTTGTTCCATGTCCAGTTCTAACTGTTGCTTCCTGACCTGCATACAGGTTAAGTTTATCAAATATGTCTCTTATAGTTCTCCTAAAATACATATATATATATATATATATATATATATATATATGAATTATAGTAAACCAGTTTCCATCAAACCCAGTAGAAACCTTGCCCTAAGCACTGTTCATTATTAGAAACTCACCAGGAAAGAAACAGAATAAAGTAGATGTATTGCATATTTAGGCTACTTTATGTAAGAGTATCATTTAAGAGTCGGGAATTCGGAGTTAAATGGCACCCCACTCCAGTACTTTTGCCTAGAAAATCCCGTGGACTAAGGAGCCTGGTAGGCTGCAATCCATGGGGTCGCTAGAGTCAGACACGACTGAGCGACTTCACTTTCACTTTTCACTTTCATGCATTGGAGAAGGAAATGGCAACCCACTCCAGTGTTCTTGCCTGGAGAATCCCAGGGATGGGAATCCTGGTGGGCTGCCGTCTGTGGGGTCACACAGAGTCCGACACGACTGAATCGACTTAGCAGCAGCAGCAGCAGCAGACTTCAGTTTTACCAGTAATATGGTTATTAATGTATAGATGCAATCCATATCTGGACAGAATCTATTGGAGGAGAGTTTTACCCACCTCTGTCTCTTTTTAGCTTTATATCCTATAATACAGTTAGATCATCTTGTGTATTCATGCAAAAATTGGATTTCCTCATTGAGATATCATTTATTTATTTGTTTATTTCTGGCTGTGCTGGGTCTTTGTTGCTACATGCAGGCGGTCTCGAGTTGCAGTGAGTAGGGACTACTCTTTCTTTGTAGCTTGTGGGCTTCAGTAGTTGTGCTACATGGGCTTAGTTGCTCTGTGGCATGTGGAATCAAACCCATGTGCCCTGCATTTGCAAGTGGATTCTTAACCACTGGACCACCAGGAAAGTCCCTGGAATATTCTTTTGTAATTCTCTTTGGAAACAGTGAGGTAATGTTAAAAAAAAAAGGAAATTTGTATGAGTTTTTGGAGAAGTTAGATTTTTAAATAAAATGGAAACAGTGACATTAAGTATGAAACCACTTGGTAAATACTAAATGAAAAAGCCAGTTACTGTTCGGTAGAATCTAGTATCTTAATTTTCAACAGTTTGAGTAAATAATCACATGAATTAAATTACTTTATGTGAGTTTCCCGCAAGACAAGACAAACTTATTTTACTTCAGTTAGTGACATACTCGGAGAAGGCAATGGCACCCCACTCCAGTACTCTTGCCTGGAAAATCCCATGGACGGAGGAGCCTGGTGGGCTGCCGTCTCTGGGGTCGCACAGAGTCGGACACGACTGAAGCGACTTAGCAGCAGCAGCAGCAACAGTGACATACTATACTGCTTTTGGAGAAGGAAATGGCAACCCACTCCAGTATTCTTGCCTGGAGAATCCCAGGGACAGAGGAGCCTAGTGGGCTGCTGTCTATGGGGTCACACAGAGTTGGACACGACTGAAGTGACTTAGCAGCATACTGCTTTAGTAGCATTTGAGAACTAACCAGAAGAGGTGATTGTAATGAACTTATTTTTAGCCTGCGATATAAATTGCAGAAGATATACCTAGATTTGACAGTCTTTTTCTTTCCTTCTTTCTCCATGCCCCAGTATGTGTCTTCACAGTCTCCAAAGTGATTGCTTGGTCTACCAGCTAGGTGGCATGAAGTCCTTTGATAAGTGATCAATAATGATATGAACAATTGACAGCACTTTTATTGAGCTTACAACTGTTTCTCTGTCCTGATGGTTAGTGCCTAAAACTTAACTAATCAAGCCCATGTAATGTCAGTTAACATTGCCCATTTAGGTAGTCTGCATGGCTTTGAAGTTTTGTTGCTGGAAAGCTTGGAGAGGAAAGCATCTCTTTTTTCAGATTCATGAGGTTATAAAAAATGATAGTGGCAATGGAATGCTGGCTATTTTTAAAGAATTTGAAGAAAACGCAGTTAAAAATTGAGTAAACAGCAGAAGTGTTTTTTCCCACTTAATATCTTCAAAGGGAAATGGGAAATTTCCTTCTGAATTCCGCTTTTGCTGAATTGCTGAAAATAATTATGATACTATAATAGCTATAATATTTTGACTCTTTGTTTTAAATGTGCCAGACTTTGAGATGAGTGCTTTACCTACTTTCTTCATTTATTTTCACATCATTCTAACACTGTAAATTGTTATGACTATTTTATGGTTGGACATGTTACTTTTACCTTTCTGAATCTCATTCTCTCCTCAGTAAAGGAATAGGTAGAGTTGGAGATTTTAACTAAGTCTGTTTTACACCAAAGTTCTTATCTTACCACTGCTCCTACATGCAGTAGCCTAAATGCAAAATAAATTCGTTTTACTTGGTTTCATTCCTAGTAAGGATTTGATAATGAGCACTAACAATAACTTGGCTTCTACTCAATTTGATGGGAACCAGTTTATTCTAAGACATTGTTTGACTGATGTTGTGATGGTTCATATTCAGGGCAGAAACTATTGTCAGTGGTTATAGAAGGCAGCAAAGAAGGAGCTGTGTTTGCTTCTGAGAGAACGTGAACCTTGATTTTTTGAATGTGAGCAAAAAAATGGAGATCAGCCAAACGATCTGATTACATCAGCTAGAGTGACTGTTTTACCCAGTGCCTTCATAGTGTCAAATCATTTCATAGCTCTCCCATTTCCTTCTTGAAAATACCTATGGCTCCTTCTCTTTGAACCTTTGCCTGCTTGCCTATGAGTAGTAGTAACAATGGTAGTACTGATTAAAATAGCCAACATTTACAGACCTTGCATGAATGGTGGCAGATTCCATTACTTTTTACCATTTCTGCTTGAATGAAAATAATCATTTTGGTTCTTCACGATATATAAAGATAGTAAAATGAATTAATTGATCATGATGATATAGTCACATATATTTTTTTTGATGTGGTTTATTTTTTATTTTTTTTAATTTAATTTTATTTTTAAACTTTACAATATTGTATTAGTTTTGCCAAATATCAAAATGAATCCGCCACAGGTATACCCGTGTTCCACATATATTTTCTAATTTAATTCTTGAAACAACGCTGAGTGTTGTTTCATAATTGAGTAAACAGAGTCTTAAAGACATTAAGTAACTTTCCCGTTGTCACACAACTGGGCAAAGGATGAAGCCTTGATTAAAACCTGGGTCTGCAATTTTAAACCTGGTGTGCCAAACCAGAAAACTGTTAGAGCCATATCGGAGATTGTCTGATTTCAGTCTCTAATTTTAGATAAAACTGAGTCATATACAGGGAATGATAATTGTGGCTGGAGGGTGTGTACTATTTGGTTTATTAAACACATTTAATTTGTGGGTTGCCCTTTTTTTTTTTTTTCATTTTGTTGATTGGATAGGGGAGTATTCCTGTTGGCTGATGGTCCTTTCTCTATCACTGGGCTTCCTCACACACCCAGTTTTCCCACCAGGCCCATAAACACGTTTGAGTTTATGACTGGTCTCAAATGTCAGGAGTGGACCATTCACTCTTTCCTTGAGTGTTTTGACAAAGAGAGAGTCCACAGCCACTTTGCTCCGGGATATTCTGTTACCCTGCCAACACTGATAAAATACTGCTTTCTTTTAGTTTTATTCCATTTCTTCCTCCCTTACCCAACCTTACTGATAAATAGAACAACTGGTCAGAAAACTGTTGGTTTCTAAGAAAACAGCTATTAAATCCTCCGTTTCCAACTTTTTTTTAAAACTTTCCTCCAAGTAAACCAGTCTTCCCTTTGACATCTCAGATGGCTGACAGGTAGTTAGCTCCTCTGACTGGCAGATTGGTGTCTCTGTCACATGGGAGTGTCATTACACAGTAGAATTAATACTTCCAGCCTGGATTTATTTAGCATCTTCTGACACTTAGAAGAACAAGGGAACACATGCCTTGTTCTCCCTTGGGATAGTTGAGAATTAGATTAAACTGGCAGGAAATATTTGAACTGGCAGGAAATATTTGAATGTCCTCAGTAAACAGACTCTGTATTTAGGTGTATCGATGTTTTTTGAAGTTCTTCATTGCCTTCATTTTCCAAGTTGTTTTGAGAGAGCATTTGCCAGTCACTTTTGGAAGTTATGTCATTACCACTTGCTGGTTGCTAAAAAAAAAAGAATTTTAAATCAGCTACTAACTCTGGATTTTCTTTTGCAGATGCAAAAGAAATTGTTTTAAAAGCCCAGATCTTAGCTGGCGGAAGAGGAAAAGGTGTCTTCAGTAGCGGTTTGAAAGGAGGCGTTCATTTAACAAAAGAGTAAGCGTGGAGGTTTTAATTCCTTATCTTTGGACAAAGCAGTTATGGAAGATGCTGCTCATGATGGAAAGGAGCACTGAGAAAGGGAGTAGGAGCAGAAGGTCACAAATAAATGACGTAGACAACAGGTAGAGAGCTCTGCAGTGTCCCAGTTTTCCTTTTCCTGTAAAAGGATTTTTGTTCACTAATTGGTGAAAACTTGACACCCCTTCTGTTCTAGACAGTCAGTGAAAACACTTTCCTCTCCTCTCCTGTCACATACCTTTCAGTGGTTTACTTTGATCCTTCCCCTTCCCTTTATCCCCATCTTTGGGCATTACTTCCCAAGTTGCCCACTATCTTACCTGTGCATTTCAGCATTGTCTGTCTACTATGACTGTAACTTATTTGGGAGGAGGGGAGAACAAACAAGCAAACTTGTTTTCATTTCCCTCCCCTCCTCTTCCTTCCTTCTACTTCCACTCATTCATTGATATGTACTTTGCAACCAGGGAGCGTCTGCTACACTGCTAAGCACCTGGTATGTAAACAGAAAGTACCATGCATTCTGTGAAGGTGGAAGTTGGGCCCAAGGCAGGGTGGATGTGGGGGTATAGTATGGACTGTGTCTTAAAATTGTTTTCAGTATAAACACTGACTTTCTTTTCTTTCTTCTCTCTCTTTTTTTCTCCTCTCTCTTAGCCCTAAAGTTGTGGGACAGCTGGCTAAACAGATGATTGGATATAATCTAGCAACAAAACAAACTCCAAAAGAAGGTGTGAAAGTTAAAAAGGTAATGTGAATGCTTTTGTCCATCTTCTGTGTATGTGTTAAAAAAAAAAAAATCATACTTCAGTTTTGACAGAATCTAATGAAGCAGTACACTTTGTCTGTGTCATTTTTTTTTTAACCTCACATAGTTTTTGGTGTAGTATGACTTTGAGGAGAGAGAAAAAAAGGATTCTAAATTAGTAGCTGTTTATTATCATCAGGATTTGGTAACAGTGGGTAATGATTGAAATAATAATTTTTTCTTTTAGAACACAGACACATTTTGTTTAAAGTCAAAAAGAACTTAACATGACAGTTCCTAGAATCAGTGAGGGACATTCTTTGCTTCCTCACAGCCCCACCCTCATCCAGTGTATCAGAATTCCTGTGCTTATTTTGGTGGTTTTTCTGTGTTCCCCTATAACTTATTTTGAGGTTATTACCATTTTGACTCACTGTTATTACTGGGAGTATGTCATATTAGTGGGATCTTTTGGGACACCCAAGTGTGTACAGGGCACATACTTGTACACACACACAGAAAATAAAGTCTAAAGCAAAGTGGCCCACCTCAGCCATGAAACTGTGACTGGTAGATCTGAGACAGAGCCTAACTTGCCCTCCTGTTAGTCTGTTTAGCTTTGTTGAACTCCTCATTATGTATCGAGGCACCAGAACTGACTGCCTGATTTGCAGGATCCAGTGCAAAATGAAAATGTGAGATTCTTGTTCATATTTCAAGTTGGCTGCAGCAGAACATCAAATCAGAGACCAAGAATAGGACCCTCTGGCATGCAGGCCTGGATGACTGCACAGGTCACTCACTCTAGGCCTGGGAGCTACAGATGACTAGAAGGCCCCATCATGACATTGTAACAGCAGATTAGGGCCCAGCATTTTGGGGAGGCAACTGTCTGCTCCACAGACACAGAATCACATATGGATTATCACATGATAATCTCTTCCAGAGTCTCATTCTTCAGGCAGCTGAGGCAGTGTATTCCGTTTTTACACTTCAGAGGGAGTTGTCTGGAAAATTTTTGATATGATGGCCCCCAGAAATCACCAGCTTGGTCTTCTTAGCATACTTAGCTTACCAAGCACACTGCCTTGGTCCTGAAAAAGACACTGAGCTGGAGGGAGATGGGGATACTGGTGGGTCATTAGCCCCTTCCCTCTAAGAACACAGAGTCTTTCTGAAGGTTGAGGAAGTGCACAGACAAAACTGGCTCTGGTTATTTCCCTTTCCCAGTGCCTTGCAGCTAAATACAAGAACTGTTTACATCTTACAGTGGTTTTGAAGAACTATTTTTGTTCAGCTCAGCATCATACTTTTATTTTCCCCTTTAAACTGGTTATGAGCCTCTACCTATATAACTTGTTCAGAATTTGTTTATAGGGGATATTATTAGTGGTTTTGTTTGTAGGAATTTATTGTTTTTTATGGACACATGGAGTTTGAGATTAGAGTTTGTGATACCTTTAAAAAGCATATAAAATACACACAAGAAGATTCACACACACACACTATATATATATATATATATATATATGAATAAAATTAGTTCATAGATAGGTTCCTGAAATCCTGGGGATAAGTGCATTCTTGTAAATAGAATTATTGCCAAGAAATGACCAGAGTGGTATAGTTTTAAGTATTTTTTCCCCTGATTGCAAAAATTATTAACATGAGAAAAATTCCAATAGTACAGAAATATAAAAATTAGAGAATAAAATTTTCTTCTATTCTCACCTTCTAGAAATAATTGTTAAATATGGTTTCTGTCCTTTTCCCATGTAAAATATGTATTACCACATACTTGAAATGGTAACATTATATATACTTTAAGGAACCTGCATTTTTTTTAACTTTTTAAAAAACATTTTTATTGAGGTATAATTTGCATACCATAAAATTAACTCATTTAAAATGTACAACTTCAGTAGTTTTAATAAATTTATGGAGTTGACAGCTATTACCACAATCAAATTTTTGAGTGTTTCCATCGACCAACCCCAAAATCTCCCATCCATTTGCAGACAATTCCTATGCCTACTTCCAGCCTGGGGAAACACTAATCCAGTGTGTCTATATTGATTTTCTCTTTAATATGATATAATTCATATACCATAGAATTCATTCATTTAAAATGTGCAATTAAACAGTTTTTAGTATATTCTTGGGTTATGCAACCATCACCACTATCCAATACTAGAACACTTTCATCACCCTGAAAAAGAAACCCATACCCATTGGAAGTCATTCTCCATTGTCTTTCCACCCCTTGGAAACTATGAAGCTATTTCCTATATTCATAGATTTGCCTATTCTGGATATTTCATATCAATGGAATGTTTCAAGCCTTTTTTGTCTGGCTACCTTCACTTAGCATATTTTCAAGGTTCATCCATGTTGTAGCATATATCAGTACTTCATACATTTTTATGGTTGAATAATACAGCTTTGTATGACTATAACACATTTGGTTTATTCATTCATCAGTTGATGAACAATTAATTGTATTGTTACCACTTTTGAGCAAGCATGAACTTTTGTGTATGCATTTTTGTGTGAACATTCATTTGTGTTTTCATTCTTCCTGAGTAGAGCTTTGGGGGTGAAGTTCCTGGGTTAAACGGTAATTCTATGCTTAAGTTTTCCTGGAACCATCAAAATGTCTTCCAAAGTTACTGTGCCATTTTACATTCTGACCAGCAGTGTAGGTTTAGTCTCTCAGTTGTGTCCAGCTCTTGCGACATCGTGAACTAAGCCCAACAGGCTCCTCTGTCTGTGGGATTTCCCAGGCAAGAATATTGGAGTGGGTTGCCATTTCCTTCTCCATGCATTTGTAATTTATAGAATCTTGGACATCAATCAGAAGTCCCCAGATGATAGACACTTTAGGTCTTAGTTTGTTTAAGAAGCTATTTAAGCACATTACATACATCTGTTCACGTTGGGTTTTTTTTTCCTAAATCTGTGTTTGTAGTGTTTTCCTTGGGATAGTAATAGGGGACGTGAGGCAGTGCTACTACACACATGCTCCATGGCTCACTATCAGTAATGGTTCCTGTTCCGCAGAGAGTAACTGAGTACCCTGTTAATCTTATCTAATTGTTGTTCTGTTACAAATAGTTTGTGTACCGGCTCTCATCCACATACTGTAGTCTGAATAGCATGATATATAAAAAATGAAACCAAATGAACAGACAGTAAGAAACATGAAAAACAGATTCATTGTTCAAGAGTAAAGTACATTAAAAAGATTCTCCATACTGAAAGACTCCACGGAAAGGCTGTGTTGATACAGTTTCTATCCATCACAGATAAAGATGGTTGAAATGTGTTGAACTGAGCTTCTCATGACATGAGAGTTCACAGAGTCCATTTAAGTTCTCTCTGTCACAATTCCTAAAGGATTTCAACATCCTGGGTCATATAAAAGGCATCTCAATGTCAGAAAATTTGTTTGTATATAAAAGTCCATGAATTATCTATTGAAAATCATCATTTTCTTGGGAATGTTTTCTTAAAGAGTGATGGGCTATTTCTACCAAGGAAGAGCTGTTTGAGACAGCAGCTGGTCTTTACAAATAGAAATTTGATAGAATACAGAGCACATCTGTCAACACTTGAGAAAATTAAGAATAGGACACTTGAATGACACTTATCCTAAAACTTATAACACTGTGTTTTTGTTACAGTAACTACTGAAAGTTGTTAAATCTGGTTCACTAGAATAGCTGTGTATTAGAAAGTGAGCTTGAAATAAAAATTGCTCTATGAAAATCCTAACACCATGTGCCAAGAAATATTTCTTACAAACTCATGAGCTACCATTTATGATAGAAAAATCACTATGAAGCCCCTTCTAAGGTACTCTATTTTTAACCAGTCATAAATTCTATAGAGGTGTGAAAAGAAGGAGTTAATTGTATTCATTACATTATAGCTTTCTAGGTCATCATATATTTATCCCACTTCATGTGACTTAAAACTTAGTGCTTTTGTGGCTTCTAGGGAGCTAAACTCTATTATTATTTAATCAATATCATTTTTGGTGAAACATATTACTGAATTCCTTTTTAGGAAAAGCAGTGTATGTGATTTTATTATTTTTACTTCTAGTGCTGATTCTTTATAGATGTTCTTATTTTCTTTTAAGAAGCATCCAAGACATTTTTTACTATTTTTGTTGGTAGTGTAAGTTGGTCTAGCATCTCTCTCCAAGGAAATTTGATGTACTTATCAAAATTTTAAATATGAAGAATCTATTGTAAAACCTAGCCATTTTATCTTTATATCCCTTGACCAGGGGGATACTAAAACAATGGAGCAAAGCTACACATACAGAAAGAATCACTGAGGTAGCATTTTTAGAAACACAAGTCTACATAAATGTCTGTCAGCCAGGACAAGATCAAATAAATATTGACATATAAGTATTATGTAGTCACAATGAAGAGAGAAGACCTTGTACAATCTAAGTTATAGTATTAAGATAGCAAACAAGAAGGAAGAAAAGCATTCAAGCATGCGTAATATTTATCCATGTGCAAGATGATTCCATGTTGGTAATGCATAGGGAAGAGGTAAAAATTAGTAGTGGATTTTCCTGGCAGGGCTGCTTTGTGCCTTTGTTAAGGTTGTGCAGAGTAAAAAGGACCTGGCTGGAGCATGCGTGGAGAAGGAAACCCATCTGTCCAGTTTCCCTCCTGCCCAGTCATGGCCCTGGAATGTGACTACATCCTCATAGAGAAAGGGATGTTTTTTTTTCTGATCATCACAAAGGTTCTGCTGGGGCCCAAGGGGTATGTATGTGCAGGAGGGGACTGCTTTCACTGTCCCCTCTATATACTTTTAGTATCGTCAGCATTTATTTTCGAACAAGCAAATATTATGTTTGTAATTTAAGAGAAAGTATAAATTGAAATAAAAATACAGTGATCCAAGAGACAGAAGTATCCAAACATAGGAAGCATCAGACACACCATAAAAAGAACCCTTCTTTGGCAAGCAAACTTGGTTTCCCACCAGTGCAATCTGAGAAGAATCAGTGTAGTAATATATATGTACTGCTAATGCCTCAAATTAAAACAACATCTGCTTCCCTGGAGTTTTTCTCAAGTGTCAGGGTTTCTGAAGAAGAAAAGGAAGATTAAAGTGGGAAGGTTCCTTGAGGCAAACTGAATACCTGTCACTTGAAAAGTTAACAGGATCAATTAAGGAGGTGAAAATGGGCACTGTGCACCATGAGAGCAGAACTCTCAAATCTCCCTGGGTTTAAAGAGCCTGAAAATAAAGCTGTTTGATTTGTGTAGCAAGTTTGTATAGATTTCCAAGTGGAAATCAGCTCGATGCTGACTTAATTGACTTTCCTGCTAATGTGGTAGGTGATGGTTGCTGAAGCCCTGGACATTTCCAGGGAAACCTACTTGGCCATTCTGATGGACCGGTCCTGCAATGGCCCTGTGCTTGTGGGCAGCCCTCAGGGGGGCGTTGACATTGAAGAGGTGGCAGCTTTGAATCCAGAACTTATTTTTAAGGTATGTTTAGATTCCTGACTATGTTCTGTTTATTGTTTCTGTACATGCTGTTAAAGACTGAATGTGAGCCTGATTTCTGAGCCTGGTGTACTGTTTCTGGGATTTAAGGCATGAAGATATTGAGTCCTTTTTCATACTGGATGTCCAGTAAGAAAAGGTTGGGTAGATCAAAATACGTGCTTTTCAAGATCTTTTCTGTGCCCTTCTTTTCCCTTCATTCTTTCCTCCTTCTAGCCTTTTCTTCCTCTCTAGTTTCTTTCCATCCAACTTGCCGCAAGAATTAACCAATGGCAGAGGAATGTGAAATTTCCATTTCCTTTTGGTTAACTCTACCTCATTTATAAATATGACCCAGAAATTGTCTCCTAGAAATCAGATGTGAACTAGAAACTGCCTTGATGTCTTTCAGTACTGGTAATAAAGCGACTTAGCACAGTGCAAAGTAGAATTTTTCTAAGGCCCAGATTCTGTTTGTTTATCCTTTAAATCTTGTGTGTGTTGTTTGTTCTTGTTGTTGGGGTTGTCCTTTTTTTTTTTAAAGATGTTAAGATTAGTTTCTAGTCAAAGAGACCTGGGGTCAAATCCTAACTAGCCAATAAGTTTCTCAGTTTTTTGAATCAGTAAATGAAAATGGGGATATTCCCTCCCTATAGAATTGTGAAGATTAAATTAGATAATATATGCAAAGTGCTTCTCAACCTACCTCAGCTATAAGAAGAAAATCCTAAGGTCTTTGGAACTATAACCCTAGCTTTTAATTCCGAGTTCTTAGTGTCAAAAAAATCATACAAAAAATTTCTAGTAAAAACCTTTATTATTTCTTTTAGAAACTGATTTTTTTTCCTTCTAAAAAGAGAGAATTTTATTTCTTGAAACTCTTCATTTATAAGGTAATAATACTTTGAAGATTGGTTTTAAAATATTTTCACCAGTGTTGCATATTTAAGTTAACTATTTTGGAAGTTAAATTGAGACTATACTTGCCGGCTTACCAATAACACCTACTTTTTTTTTTTTTTTTTGAAACTAACATTTTTAAAACAAGTCATTACATTTGTTAAGAGAGTACATGAAATAATATATCTAAACAACACTCACTATCGTGGAGGGAATAGCCCTTTGTAGAGCTTAGGTATTATTAAAAATTACCATCATCAACAGAGTATTTAAATCACAAGGTAATATTTAACCTATATAAGACAAACTCTGAACTTAACAGCAATATTAGGCAGGAAAAACTTATTTTGGAAGCCTTCCAAAAACATGTCATAAAAATTAACTGACTAAATATTCGTCACTGCCATCTGTATAGTAATTAAAAGTGAAAACTGGCATCCGATCATCTTGTCAGCATGCCACCCTGAAGAATTATATAGTTTTGAAAAGGCTGTTTTATAGATGGTGTGCTAATTAAAATATACCCCATAGGCAGCTGTGGTGGCCCAACTCAGAGATCTCTGGAAAGGTGCCACGCTTTTAATTACTCATTTGCACATAAATACTAAGCATTTTCTTTTGAGGTTGTAAATCTTTTCATTTGATAGTCTGAATTTTGTTCATCTGATTCATTTTTACTAGGAGCAAATTGACATTATTGAAGGGATAAAGGACAGCCAAGCTCAGCGGATGGCGGAAAATCTAGGCTTCCTTGGGCCTTTGAAAAACCAGGTACTTGAGCAATTGGAGGTTGGTTTGTCTAACATGTTCCAGAAAAGATTTGGGAACTTTGGCTAACTGTGTCTAATGTTTGTGATTATCAGGAAATAAGGCGATTTATTGTTATTCTCTTTTTTTCCTGCAGTTGTTTATGGTGAAAAAATACTTCCCTGGTGTTGCAAAGAGAATGTTTATGACACATGTGTTTATATACATATATACATATATATATATATATATATATATAGGTGTGTACATGTGTAATAAGAATGTGTTGCCTGCAGACACATACAGCTTGTTATGTATGTTAGTTTGTTTTTTCTATAGCAGTGCATCTCCAGTACATCAATTATAAGATGTGATATACTGGTTAGAATCACAGGCTGTAGAGTTAGGCAAACTGAGTTTGAATCCTGTACTGCTACCCAGTACATGTGTGATTCAGACCATCTGAACATCACTTTCATAGTCTGTAAAATGGGGGTGATGAAATCCTAACTAAGAGGGTTTTTATGAGGATTGAGTAACCTGATGTGTGAAAATGCATATTCAGTACTCCAGAAAGGTCACTTCTTATTATTAATAATAATATACATTACCTAATTAGTTGCTGTTCTTTTCTAGCTAATGGGCATTTGAGAGGAATACTAATTACACAGAGGTGATACTTGACTGAAAACAGCTTGAATTATGCCAATTTAGTAATTGTATCCCTTGGTTTCAAAGATAGGCAAATTGTTCTCTGAGCTATTAAGGGAGAGAGTCTGTCTTGAGCATCACAGTCCTGCGCTGCCCTTGGTCCTGCCAATGGAGCCTGATTTTATGTCTATGCAGGCATGCTTGCTTGTCTCATAATTAAATCAGAAAAACTTACTGGCTGTTGTTTTCCTCCTCTGTTACTAAGAGAAGCCACCTTAATAACCCTTCATTGTGTGTCTGTGTTTGTGTGCTGTCCTAGGGCTCTGGGATTCTTGTAGTTTCCCTTAATTTAGTTGGGCAGCATACCTCCAGTAAAACAGTCAATGGCACACTCTTTATTTTCTGTCTTTACCTTTTCTTTTGATTGAGTCTAACTTTAAAAGCTTAAGGGTAACACGAAGGCAAGTTATGGAAAGGTGAAGCACAAGAAGACTTTAAAATATATTTGTTTAAATTAAGAGAGGACGGCACTTATTTGAAGATTGGAGGAAAACCTCCAGTGGAAAGCAGAAGGTTCAACACAGTAGTGGGAAATAGGATCATCTGGGACTAAGCCCCAGGAGGAGATAGAGCCAGGATTCAGCGGACAGTTAGAGGAATTAGTCGTCATTTCGAGACTGGTGAAGAAATGCCAGGTTAGTGACCTGCTGAAAGAGAGATACTGGAGGATTCATGGGTAAGGGCTGGTTTCATGGTTTCACTTTCTGAGAATGAGGCCATGAAGTATATTAGCTACAGACTATATTAACTGATCATTTGACATTTATTAAGTAACTTCTTATGTATTGGTGGTGGTCACAGAGAGCTATAGTCGCTGTGTTCTAACCATACCATCCTACACTCAGCTCCAGAATATGCCCTGTAACTTTGTTTATATCCTCTGTCCCTTGCACATCTGTGTTTCTCTTGGACATTTGCAGTCTCGTTTGCTGGATCTTCATCTACATCACGGCAGGGACTTGGTTGGTCTTGTTCACTACTGTGTTGCCAACAAAGTGTTTGGCAAATATATTAGATGTCCAAGAAATATCTATCATATGCATGAATAAGTGAAATAACACATCTGAGGTGTCTAATTGTAAGAAATTCCTGGGGAGTCAGGAATGAGTAGTTGTAAGTGGCAAGAGAATAAATTTGGAGTGAGTAAAATCTACTCACCATGTGGTTTGAAAGCTCAAGAGGTAAATAATATGTGAAAGTTCTAGAGAAGGCAATAACAGTATTATGCACATCACAAGTTCCTCCCCCCACCCCAAACATAATGTAAGAGACAATTAACAGTTATTTATATAGCTCTTAAATGACTGAATCATGTTTCTTGAGTACCTTAAATAATCCAGGTTTTAAGTGAGTTATCTATGAAAGGAAAATGAACCTGCAAGTTCTCAGGGATTGGTGGTAGCTATATTGTCATTATATTTTTGATTTTATGTATCTAGGAAGGTAAAGAAGTCTTTTAATTCATGTTTTTTGTATTATCATTGCCAATTATATGAAAGACTTTAAATCTTCATTTCCTCAGCAGGTTGAACCAAGCTCATTTGGTGAACCCTGTTGAACAGAGATGATAAGAGCAGAATTGTTCCCCAGGGGCTCACAGGGCAGTGGTCCGCCTGCTGACAGTGAACACAGGAAGAGGGGATGTGAAGGAGTGAAAACGGTGGGGTGGGAGAGGGGGTAGGAGAGACGGTGATCTCAGCTGCAGTTGTGTCAGAATTTGTTCATCTGGGGACATCCATTTGTATTTTGAGCAGCAGAACATGAAATGCATGGCACGGGAGCACAGGGTAAACGGGTGCTATAGATTCGGGTGTCTCTGTCTTACAGTGCTTCCTCCACACATGAGTGGGCAGTGCGCGTTGAGCACAGGGGGTGCCTGAGGGGAGAAAACATTTATTTAAATGATCAACCATTGGTGATCTTCTGATAAACAAGTGGTATCTTAAAGCCCCCTCGATTCAGTGTGACTTTGAAAGTTACTTAATTTTCAGCTAGGATGTGGTTTGGTCCTTTGGAAGTGCCTCACTCATGGATGAACAATATATAAAATGATTCTCTTGTAAAATTGATATCTTTCCTGTGACTCATGCCTGATGTCTCTAAAATATGATGTATTAATATTAGATTTAACCAAAAATAAACATCACCTTGCATAAAAACCTACAAAACACATGTTCCCGGTGAAAATATATTTCAGCAAGAATTGGCTGAAAAAACTAAAGCCATGAGAAAACTGAATATGACTAAAATCCACAAATTCCTCAAGGATGTCTTAATTATCATCTGTACTATTCATTTCTAAAAACATAGGCTCCATGAGTTGTCAGCATGTGCCTCCAGTATTTAAACTGATGAAAATATCTGATCAGCCAAGTTAATACCAGTTCACTAACCCTTCTAGGTATGGTTTATATCTCTGGTTAGCTTTAAGAACCATATTTGAATAGTGCAAGTATTAGTTCCTGGGATGCAATAGAAGGTTTTTCCAATTTTATTTTAACCTGTTAAAACATTTTTGAAGACATTGGTAAATTTGTCAGAGTTTCATGTGCATGGCTCCAAGGATGTTTGATTTTAGGCTTAATTTTTTAATTGCTTAGCATATAACCTTGAAATAACATTAATTGTGGCAAAAAATAAATATTTGAACAGCATGGTTCCTGAGGAAATAAGTGGCAGTAACAAACTGGCTCACAGCACGTTAACTAGCAGAATGTTTCCTTTGACTGGTGTTTAATCTGTGTTTTAAATTTGAACACATTTAGAAAGTAGAAGAGCCAACCTCAGCTTGCCATAGGCCCTGCCATTTCCTGCTATTACACCTGGGCAGACTGACAGGTTTTGCCTGGATGGCCTTTATAGTCATTTGGTGTATAGCCTCTGGAATAAGGCACGTTCTGCCTGCAAGCCAGGCTGGTTCTCCCTTGTGGGTATTACAACACAGATTTTATAACGTTTACCCCTTGCAGATCTTACAGCGCAGATTTAGTCTTGCTTCAAAAAATGTTTATAGTCACCTTTGCACAATAATAAACAGTTGTAATAATGGCTGCCCCCCAAGGGCTGTGTTAATGTATAACTACAGTGGCAGCAGCATGAGAAAATTCAGGCTTCATGCTAAGCGAGGTTAATACAGGCTTTATAAGTTTTGAAGCTAGCGTGGTGTTCATAGACAAGTAAATGGATAAACGGAATATAGTATATACATACAATGGAAGATTGGCCTTGAAAAAGAGGGAGGTCCTGACACATGCTGCATTGTGGTTGAGTCTTGAGAACATTGTGCTAAGTGAAGTTGTCTGTGTGTGTGCGCTTAGTCAGTCATGTCTGACTCTTTGTGACCCTGTGGACCATAGCCCGCTCCTCTGATCATGGAATTCTCCAGACAAGAATACTAGAGTGGGTAACCATTCTCCTCTCCAGGGGTCGACCCAGGGATCAAACCCATGTCTCCTATATTGGCAGGCAAGTTCTTTACCACTCAGCCACCAGGGAAAACTTGAAATTTATGTTATGTGTACTTAAAAACAAAAACGAAAACTTTTTGAAGTAGCTAGGATAAGATCTTATACTTGTATGCACTCAGAATTTATTTCTATTATGAAGTCTCTCCATATTATTACATTAATGATTACTTCTACCATTGTTTATCCGTATTGACTGTGTGCAGAGGCTTTGTAGGTATAGTGATGCTATGGTGTCCAGAATAGACATCATGCTTTTGTCATGCAGCTCACATTGCACATTTGTTTGATAACCTAGGAAATCTCTAAAAATGTAAAAAAGTTTCAACAGTGAGTCGCTTACCTGCTTTACACTGTAATTCAAATAAAATCCACTTGGATTGCACTCCCCCCCCCCAAAAAAAAAGTAAACATTAAATAAAGGAAATCTTAAGTTTTTGAAAAAATAATGATAGAATTGTTAGGTTGGGACCAACCTTTTCCTAGTCTGGCACAAAGCCAGAAGCTGAAAAAGAAAAAAGTGACATTATTATTAATATTATTAGACTTCATGTGGCAGAACTAACAAAAACATGGGCAAAAAACAAATGTTAAAGGACAAAAACATTGCTATTTCTATGACATAAAGAGCTAAATTCCTTCATGTAAAAATGCCTCCTATACATTAATATGAGAAACACCAAAAATATGTGGATTTTTCCTATGTAGAGTTCACAGCAAAGGAAATACAGATGTTTCACTCTCATAGAATACTCAGGTCTATTCATAATTAGAGTGATTCAAATTAAAACCATAAATGAGATAACCAAATAGCTGATGGTTGTGAGTTAAAAAAATAAAAATCTCTATAATGCTGGTTTTTGGGAGGGGACATTAGTGAAAGCTGCAATTTAAGATAACAAAAACAATTTAAGATATTCTTGTATTATGTAAAATGCCCACCCCTTGTTCCCCACTTCAGAGAATATATCCTATAGATATTTAATCACTGTAGGATATAAGGATATAGATAGATAGATAGATATAGATACACACACAGATAAGGCAGCATTTGAAGTAATGTCAAGCTGCTGGAAACCAAATGGCCATTATTTAGGAGACAGGTTAAATGAATTATGATACATCCGTACAAAAAGATATTATGTGGTCATTTACAAGATTGTTGTCTCTGTTTTGCTGCTGAAGGCTCTCTGAAATCTATCGGTAAAGAAACAAAGTGTGGAACCAAGTTTGTTTTTTTAAAAAGATGAATGGAAAAATGTGTACACTTGTATTTGTATAGCTGTATCCTTTAATGAACCAATAAAGTGGCTGCTGCAGGAGGACAGATAGGGGGCTCTGTAGCTGGGGAGTCTGGTGAAGATTCTGAGGGAGAACCTTGTGTACCTTGGGGATTTTGTATTATGTACGTGTACTATCTAGCCACAAAAAATTAATATTATAAATATTCAGTGTAACTCATTATATATATGGTTATATCCACTGGCTTTCAAATTAGGATTTAAGAAACTTCGCACATATACATCAAACAAAATAAGGTAAAATGAATTACTTACATTTCCAAGAGTTCTTTAGTTAATACCAGAATAGAGAAATCACTCCTAGTGTTTACCATGTGTATGTGTGCTAAATTGCTTCAATTGTGTCTGACTCTTTGTGACCCTATGGACTGTAACCCAGCATGCTCCTCTGTCCAAGGAATTCTCCAGGCGAGAATTCTGGAGTGGGTAGCCATGCCCTCCTCTAGGGGGTCTTCCCAACCTAGGGATTGAACCCTCGTCTCTATGTCTTCTGCATTGGCTGCTGCTGCTGCTAAGTCACTTCAGTCATGTCCAACTCTGTGCGACCCAATGGACGGCAGCCCACCAGGCTCCCCCATCCCTGGGATTCTCCAGGCAAGAACGCTGGAGTGGGTTGTCATTTCCTTCTCCAATGCATGAAAGTGAAAAGTGAAAGTGAAGTTGCTCAGTCGTGTCCAACTCTTCACGACCCCATGGACTGCAGCCTACCAAGCTCCTCCATCCATAGGATTTTCCAGGCAAGAGTACTGGAGTGGGGTGCCTGCATTGGCAGGCAGATTCTTTACCACTAGTGCCACCTGGGAAACCCCAGTATTGACCACAGTGGGACTTTATTCTAGGTAATCAGTTAAGTAGGTGCTATGAGAATTGAGAAGTTTCAGAGTGAACAGAGAGGCAACACAGAAAGCTAAACAGCAACAGAAAGTGGTTGCCACCTATGTGCTCAAGGAGCAAAGTGAGGTGGTAGTGTCACTGGACTTTGAGATACAGAAATTGGGACCCTGATGGGAATTAAAGTGAGAGGATGCAGAAAGAGAGGAGTGAAAATATCCTCTCTTTTTCCTTCTTCCCAGCTCCTGTCTCCCACTGCTGCTTCGCATTGGCTGAACTGAAGCCAGCCGGCCCAGGAGCCTTGAAAACCCAGCGTACAAGTGTCAGCTCCCCTGATAAATAGAGTAGAGATGGGGAAAAACTGAAAAGAAATCTGAGGGCAAATAATGCAGGATGGGAACCATGAAAAAAAAAATGTGGAAATGGGGAAAGCATGGCTGGGAAATAAGTTGGAGCTAAGAATAAGACTAAACCCCAACATTCAGCCTTGATTGCACATTACACAGTCTCACTTTGCTGTGTTAACGGTGAACAGGCTGTGTTTACTGCAGGTGCGAGCTTTCCTGGGTGCTGTCACACCTCATTTGTGATCCTCCCCCTAGCCTCAGATCACATAGTGCCAGCCTGCTGTGACATGAGCAATTAATAAATGTTGGTTGAAAAGAATGAATGAGCGAGTGAATTTCAAGCAGAGTGAGAAAAATGAAGTTAGGGTACAACACCAGGGAAACTGTTGAATATTCTGGTTCTTTGTGGCTTATGCCTTTGGGACAAACTGTTTTCAGTTTGAATTGTGCTATTCTTTAAGTGTACTGTTTAGGTCTTCCATCTTCTTGTTTTGTAACCATTTCCAATAGATACTCAGTAACTGTTGTTTCACAGATTATAGGTTTGGATTGATGAATATGATAACAGTTTATTCCAGCATAATAAGGAAAAACTCGTCGTTAAAAACTCTCAAAATCATGTTTACCTTTTACTTAAATGGAGTTTGTTTGTATTAGTAATTGTAGCTCATATTGCAGTGTAGCTCAGCTAATAGGGACATGATAATTTTCAAAAAGATTCACAACATTTTTTGGGCATATTGAAAATATTTTGTTTTTTGATGATGATCTTTTCTACTGTCTGGAGGACAGTTGAACAATTCCTTCTAATGAATAGCAGTAGAAATTAAAATAGTTATGCTTCTCTTTTTTTCCCTTCAGAAAACCTAACTGAAAATAGCTTGTTATTTTTAAGATTTCATTAATGTAGCAAAATAATTTTTTTCTACTTTTATGAAATTTCATTTCACTTGATCACATTTAGGCTGCAGATCAAATTAAGAAGCTGTACAATCTCTTCCTGAAAATTGATGCTACTCAGGTGGAAGTGAATCCCTTTGGTGAAACTCCAGAAGGACAAGGTAAGAGAAAAAGAGAGAGAGAAAAAATGAATGAATGTAATTATTTATGCAAACTATAAACTAAACAAAAGACTATAGAGCAGCCTTGCATTAATTCTTTCAGTAATTTAATTCCTGCCATAGTTTCAAATGCTCCCATGATGCAGTTGAACATATTAGCACTTGAATTTGTAGTCAAATGCCAAGCCTCACGGGAAGTTATTTCTTATTTTATTTAGAAACATCCATCTACCATCATCCCATAGTTTTCAGGTCCCTCCTTGTTGCTCTGATGGTAAAGATTTAGGTGTGAACAGGAGCCACAGTGCTTGGGTGTGATGAATACACCTGCTTTTATGGAACTGGAACTTTTTAGTTTCAGTTTTTAGTTTCTCCAAATCTGCATATAATTTCACATTGTGTCTTCTACTGAAGTTATGTCATCATGGTAGAATCTCTAATGCCCCATCATCGATCTCTTTCACCCTCCTTGGTTAGCAGCTTTTACTTCAGGTGGGAAGAGACTTTTTTGTGGGGAAGGTTTTATCTTTTCACTGGGTACTTGTGAATCAGTAACTCTCTTACATGTCAGCACCTACCACAAATGCACTGTCTTGCATACAGCAAGTATTCAGTAAGGTCTTATTAATTTGAGAGCAAAAGCTTAAAGATATGCATGTTTAGGGTCGGAGGTAGAATATCAAGGGAATAGGATAGTGTTACCAAACTGTACTGGTAAATTCCAGGAACCTTGCCTTTTTAAATTATATCTCAACCCCATTTCTTACTTCTTACTTAGTGTATTGTGGGCCACCAGTAACTAAGGATTTACTACTGGACTGGTAAATACCCATTATGTGCAAATATAAATAAGTTTTAGACCAGTTGGATGGTACAATGCTTTTTCTCTAGTATATTTCAGAGACTATATAGTCAGAGTCAGAAAATCTAAAATATCATGTCCCTAGATGAGGACATGAGAAACCTAGAGAGGCCTGGGATTGCCATGCTCTAGCCACGTACATGGGCTAAGCCTCAGGGAATTTTTTGTTTTTGTTTGTAAATCCAAAACAGTGAGTAAAAACATGATAACCTACCTCTCTTGTAGGGCAGTTTTCAAAGTGAGGTGACTGATGATTGTGTAATAAGCATCCAGTTTCAGACACAAAATAGGCTAATCCCACCCATTCATAAAATAAAGTTGTTCTCAAGTAGTATAAAAGTAGTCCAGCAAAGGTATAGATTTTATATTTTTATCTATTTATTTTTTTTTTGTTTGTATATCTTTGAAGGTTTCAAATTAGGATAGGCAAAGAGCTCATGTTTAAGAAGCCATTGAAATGAATATTTCATGGCTTACACAAGTGACTGCTAGATAAAATTTTGTGGCTGGTAGTTTATAAGCAAACTACCTGTATAATTAAATATTTTAAAAATTGCTTTTGACTGTAAAATAATCAGTATTTTCTAGAGAGAGGGTAAGAAAATTGTTTCTTGATCTCATACATCCTGTGCTGTGATAAATGTACGTGTCTTCTTTTTTATCATTTAACATAATCCTGCAGAGTTAGGAGTTGTTATCCCATTTTATAGAATACTGAAAAATGAATTTGTTTCCTCCAAGGGCAGCTAGATACTGGAGCTGGGATTCAAACCCTTGTCTTTCATAGTCTGATATGCATGTTGATTCTGATATGCCAAACTAACTTATGGTGACCTGCTTTCTTTTCTTCTCTGTTTTTTCCTTCTTAAGCTATTAATTTACTTTAATCAGAGTGATCTAGAAATAGTCTCCAGTTTGAGAGTATCAGTTAAAAATTCATGCCGCATTGAGTGGCTGATAATTAAATCCAAGAGAGGAAGGTCACTCTAAGTCCTTAAAGGTCATACATATATTGCTTTTTAAGCTAATATGCATAAGCAACCTGGTTATTTCATAGTAACAAAAAATGGGAATTGAGCCACAGAATGGGATAAAAATGGTATTTTCATTTAACCCTTTGGGAAGCTGTCAGTCACAAAACGGTTTGCAGCAGGGAAGAGGGATATGAGAACCTTTTTCTAGAGAATGTTTGTAAAACCTCATGAAATCTCAAGTTTTCTTTTTAATTATTAAGAGAAAGTATAATTATTGAGCTTCTTTGAAGGAATCCCCATAAAATACATTCCATGTATACAGTGCATTAAAACATAAGTCTTATATGATATTTTTAACAGGAAAGTTTAGCTGTTAATTTGTTCATTGTACCATAAAGGTTCAGCTATTGAATTATAATCACAATTAAATGAATGTGTTGGCCTATAACTCTGGGCAGTAGTCAAATTAAACCCAATTAGGAAACATTGATTACTGACCAAATGTACAAATTAACTTCATCATTGTCACAGTTCCCTAAAACTTTCCTTTATTTAGGAGCTATAAAAGCAGTCATATATATTTTAGCAATATTGACAATATTTATAATCAGAATACTTAAAGTTTTCCTTTTAGATCAATAATAGGAAAATGTATAGCAACCACTAATGCTGAAGAAGCTGAATGGTTCTGTGAAAATCTACAAGATCTCCTAGAACTAACAAAAAAAGATGTCTTTTTCATCCTATGGGACTGGAATGCAAAAGTAGGAAGTCAAGATAACTGGAGTAACAGGCAAGTTTGGTCTTGGAGTACAAAAAGAAGCAGGTCAAAAGCTAACAGTTTTGCCAAGAGAACACACTGGGCATAGCAAACACCCTCTTCCAGCAAACAAGAGATGACTCTGCACATGGACATCACCAGATGGTCAATACCAAAATCAGATTGATTATATTCTTTGTAGCCAAAGTTGAAGAGGCTCTATACAGTCAGCAAAAACGTGGCGGGGAGCTGACTGTGGCTTAGATTGTGAACTTCTGATTGCAAAATTCAGACTTAAGTTGAAGAAAGTAGGGAAAACCACTAGTCCGTTCAGGTATGACCTAAATCAAATCCCTTATGATTATACAGTGGAAGTGAGAAATAGATTCAGAGGATTAGATCTGATAGACAGAGTGCTTGAAGAACTATGGATGGAGGTTCAGAACATTGTACAGCAGGTAGTGACCAGAACCATCCCCAAGAAAAAGAAATGCAAAAAGGCAAAATGGTTGCTTGAGGAGGTATTACAAATAGCTGAGAAAAGAAGAGAAGCAAAAGGCAAAAAGGAAAGGAAAGATATATTCATCTCAATGCAGAGTTCCAAAGAATAGCAAGGAGAGATAAGAAACATTTCCTAAGTAAACAATATAAAGAAATAAAGGAAAACAGTAGAATGAGAAAGACTAGAGATCTCTTCAGGGCTTCCCAGGTGGCTCAGTGGTAAAGAATCTGCCTGCAATGCAGAAGACACAGAAAATGCCATGGGTTCAATACCTGGATTGGGAAGATTCCCTGGAGGAGGGTAATGGCAACCCATTCCAGTATTCTTACCTTGGAGAATCCCATGGACAGAAAAGCCTGGCAGGCTGCAGTCCATAGGGTCCCGCAGAGTCAGTCATGACTGAAGTGACTGAGCATAAGAGTGAGAGATCTCTTCAAGAAAATTAAGAGATGCCAGGGGAACATTTCATGGAAAAATGGCCACAATGAAGGACAGAAATGGTATAGAAGCAGAAGATATTAAGAAGAGGTGGCAAGAATACACAGAAGAACTATGCAAAAAGATCTTCATGACCCCGATAACCACAGTGGTGTGATCATTCACCTAGAGCCAGACATCCTGGAATGTGGAGTCAAGTGGGTCTTAGGAAGCATCACTACGAACAAAACTAGTGGAGGTGATGGAATTCCTTCTGAGCTATTTCAAATCCTAAAAGATGATGCTGTGAAAGTGCTGCACTCAATATGCCAGCAAATTTGGAAAACTCAGCAACGGCCACAGGACTGGAAAAGATCAGTTTTGATTATAGTCCCAAAGAAGGACACTGCCAAAGAATGTTCAAACTACTGCACAGTTACACTCATTCTCATGTTAGCAAGGTTAGCTCAAAATCCTTCACATGAGGATTAAACATGCTGGGTTTAGAAGAGGTAGAGGAACCAGAGATCAAACTGCCAACATCCACTGGGTCATATCAAAAAGTTAAGATAATGGCATTCCCATTCCCATCCCTTTATGGCAAATAGATTGGGAAACAATGGAAACAGTGATGGACTTTATTTTGTTTGGCTCCAAAACGCTGCAGATGGTGACTGCAGCCGTGAAATTAAAAGACACTTGTTCTTTGGAAGGAAAGCTATGACCAACCTAGACAGCATATTAAAAAGCAGAGACTTTGCTGCAACAGGTCTGTCTAGTCAAAGCTATGGTTTTTCCAGTCGTCATGTATGGATGTGAGAGCTGGGCTGTAAAGAAGGTTGAGTGGCAAAGAATTGATGCCTTTGAACTGTGTTGGAAAAGACTCTTGAGAGTCCCTTGGATTGCAATGAGATAAAGCCAGTGAATCCTAAAGGAAATCAATTCTGAGTATCTATTGGAAGGACTCACGGTGAAGCTGAAGCTCCAATACTTGGCCACCTGATATGAAGAGCTGATTCATTGGAAAAGACCCTGATACTGGGAAAGATTGAAGGCAGGAGTAGAAGGGGATGACAGAAGATGAGATGCTTGGATATCATCACCGACTCAATGGATGTGTTTGAACAAGCTCAGGGAGATGGTGAAGAACAGGGAAGCCTGACGTGCTCTAGTTCTTGGGGTCACAAAGAGTTGGACATGACTGAGCGACTCAACAACAAGCAAAATATATTACCTTTCCCATTATAACTTTGTGTAACAGTTACTCTTTTAATTTAGAAGTTTAAGAAAGTTGGCATTATACCAAACTTTTTACTTTAAAAATTTTATTTTAAACTTACTTATTGTATAGTTCCTTTGTAAAAACCTTCTTCATTCTTGTCTTACCTGTTGAATATTTTTAAAAAATCCAGGAGACTGGTCCTGTGAATGGTACATAGTGGAATAAATAGCACTGGCCTAGATAATATCTATACTGCTCAGTCTCCTGTGGGGAATTTTTGGTAAGAAGCTCAACATTCAGAATACGAAGATCATGGCATCCGGTCCCATCACTTCATGGGAAATAGATAGGGAAACAGTGGAAACAGTGTCAGACTTTACTTTTCTGGGCTCCAAAATCACTGCAGATGGTGACTGCAGCCATGAAATTAAAAGACGCTTACTCCTTGGAAGGAAAGTTATGACCAACCTAGATAGCATATTCAAAAGCAGAGACATTACTTTGCCAACAAAGGTCCGTCTAGTCAAGGCTATGGTTTTTCCTGTGGTCATGTATGGATGTGAGAGTTGGACTGTGAAAAAGGCTGAGCGCCGAAGAATTGATGTTTTTGAATTGTGGTGCTGGAGAAGACTCTTGAGAGTCCCTTGGACTGCAAGGACATCCAACCAGTCCATTCTGAAGGAGATCAGCCCTGGAATTTCTTTGGAAGGAATGATGCTAAAGCTGAAACTCCAGTACTTTGGCCACCTCATGCGAAGAGTTGACTCATTGGAAAAGACTCTGATGCTGGGAGGGATTGGGGGCAGGAGGAGAAGGGGCCGACAGAGGATGAGATGGCTGGATGGTGTCACTGACTTGATAGATGTGAGTCTAAGTGAACTCTGGGAGTTGGTGATGGACACGGAGGCCTGGCGTGCTACGATTCATGGGGTCACAAAGAGTTGGAAACGACTGAGCGACTCAACTGAACTGAACTGACACCCAAAGAATGATTTTTTTTCCAGTGTGATTAATAGTCTGGTTCAAACATCTAAGTTGATACTACTGACTGTAATGTAGTTGTTTAGTGTCTGCTAGTTAGGATTATAATGGTTGTTAGTGACAGAGACCTGCATCAGCCTGATTTTTGTTAAAAAGCCCCCTAAGGATGAGGGTTCTCATTTTACTTGTGTTACAGAGAAGTTTAGGAGTGAACTGGCTAAAGGAATGAAGGGAATCAGGGATTCTCTGCTTGTCCATGGCTGCTTGCTTCTAACTCTGCATCTTTGTCAGCTGGCATCTCTGGAGCTGTCAGTGAAGATGGTTCCCAGTGCCCCTCCTCCTCCTTCCCCAGCCTTTTAACAGTCCTTTCAGATGATACTGATTGGTCCTACTTGGGTCCTGCTGGAATCACATGGTGTCAGAAAAAGGCAGTTTCTCTGTGGAAAAAGGACATTGATTCAAAACATGCCTATGAAAATGACTGAAGTTTTCTTGAACTGAAAGCAAGCTATCAATTAAATAGAGAGAAATGGACTATTTTCCTTACTGTCTAATTGCAGTGCCAGATTTTATTCATTAAATCTGTAGCCAGGTAAAAAACAGGGTTTAAAAAAAAATTTACCTATCTTCATTCATTTACTTATTTTGTAAGACACTGTGTGAGTTTATGTCCTATTTCTTTTCACCCCACTTTCAGTCAGATATGCCGCACATAGACACTTTTCTTTGGTATCTTTAAAACAATGTTTCTCAGTGGCAAGGATGGGCATCTTGTTCCCCAGGGGCTCTTTGGCAACATCTGGACACTTTTTTTTTTTTTAACTAAAATATAATTGACATATAACCTTATCTTAGTTTCGAGTATATACCATAATGATTTGATATATATCTGTGTGTGTATCTCTTTAGCCAAATGATCACCACAGTGAATCTAGTTAGCATCCATTTTTGCTTGTTACAACTTGGAATGTGTGATGTTACTTGCTTCTAGAGGCCAGGGATGCTACTAAACATCATACATGGCACAGAGCTGTCTCCCTCATCAGAAAATGATCTCACTCAATATGTCAGTAGTCCTGAGATTAAGGATTCCTGCTTTAAGGCATTTTCATCAGTTGGAGACCAGATTCATTCACTGAGCTAAAGAAATTAAATCCAGTTTAAAACTGAGACTCTCTGGCCAAGATTCTATGGGAATTAAGGCTGGGTGATCCAAAGTTAAATGGCATATCAAATTCCTTTCTTTCTTCGGATTAATTTCCCTAAATAACTACCCTGTTGCTCTGTGCCCATGTTGTTGGTGGGTGTTTCTCTGTATTTCTCTCTTTATACATAACTCTATTTTCGAGAACATTCTCAGTTCTTTACCTCCCTCTGAAGTTCCCTCCCGCCTAGTATCTATTTTTCTCCTTTCACAGCAACTAAAGAAAAGTTCTCAAAAAGTATACAACTCCTCAAACAGTAACATTTAACAGAAAGTGGGACTAATTGGGAAGTATCAGCGTTTTAAGGCCATCTTGGCAAAGTGCATTTCTGTAGCACGTATGGTTATTTATCATAAATGAAATTCAGTACATTGCTGAAGACAAGTTATTTTTCAAACTAATTATGAAAGTCTTATTTCCTGTTGTGTTTATGTTTCTTTTATGTGTGAATCTTCCCCTCTTAAATGTATTTTTCTTTTGTTTAATTCTGTGGCACATTCTTCTGATAAAACTCTAGGGTCAGAGGCCAATAACTGCCAGTCACGTTGTTCATTGAGGTTGTTGAAATAGCAGCTCACGGGATCTCACACCATTAAACAAAACGACAAAAACACTCTATGAATATAAGTACAGCAGCTTTCTTTGATATTCGTTCAGAAGGAAAATTCATTTGTATAATCTATCAAGCATGTAACCATGTGCTTTTGATGGTGAAAATTGTTTTATAAATATTAATAGGTGTGTTTTTTCACCCACTTTGTACATAGAATGGCCTTTGTTCAAGTTGAATTTTCTATAGAATTGAAGTGTTATTAATGTGATATTGAAAATCTTAATGTCTGAACCAAGCTCAGCATCTCCAAAAATATATTTTACCATAGTGTATTGTCTTATTAAATGAAAAAGCCAAGGTCTGAGCAAGGAAGTTTATTTTATTGTGCTCTTATTGACATAAACAATACATTTTTAATCCACCAGTTCTGAACGTGTTCTTGGAGGAGGTCTTACAGGGGGAAATTAGCATATACGTGTCAATCAGTGTTCGGGGATTGATCTGTTCCTTTTGTGCAAGCTGCAGGTTTTGGTTTGTTTGTTACACTTTTTTGTTTTCACTTTACTGTGATGCACTTTTCTAAGTTTCTCTCTCACTAATATATATATAATACCTGTGTCTATTTTTTCAGTTGTTAAAGTAGGATATGGATGTGATGCAAACTGGAGCTTTGCTGGGAGTGGCAACCTGTTTCTGTAAAGTGACAGTAAATGTTAGGGGGTTTGGTGGCATTATAGTCTCTATTGCAGCCACTCATCTCTACTGTTGTTTTGGGACAGCAACCAGAGAGGTATGTAAATGAATGGTTATGACCGAATAACAGTAAAACTGTGGTTACAAAAACAGGCAATGAGCTGGTCTAAGGGCTATACTCTACCCACCCCCTCTGACTTAGAGTCTCACTTGGGTTTTTTTATACCCATCTATAACCACCCTGACCTTATGCAAATGCGTGGTGTGATTCAAGCATCACCAAGTCATCTCTTTCAACATCGCCCTTGAAGAAAAATCTTCTCTGTCAGTTCCAAAGCCTGGAATGCCAACCATTAAAATTTTTCCTGTAGGAAAAGGTAATCTGTATATGTGTAAACTCCAGTAGGCATTAGTTTAGATTTACTCTGAACTGAAGTCTAGGATTATAAGGGAAAGGAACAAGTACAGGTCATTTTCAGTGATAGGAAGAGAAGAGAATCCTATATCCTGGGCCCTAAGGACCTGTCCTGTTTCTGAAGCCCCAAGAAAGCACTGTGCATATAGAAGATGGCAGTGGTAATAATAAAAGTCACTAGTAAGTGCCAGCTGTTAGTGAGGCTAAGTGCTTGCATGCATCCTGCCCTTCGAGCAGCACAAGGCAGTAGAAAATGCTCTGGTCCCACTTGATTGACAAGACCACTGGACTTAAGAGAGACAGTGGCTCCCTGGTTAGGAAGTACGATGGTTGTAATTCCTCCCCAGGTGTTTTTGATACCAGAGTCTACATTAAGTGGTCAAGTTCAAGGGAAAACTTCAAATGAGGTAACATTATAAACAGAGATTGTTAGGCTGGAAAGCACTTTGTGTGTTTGGGACCGTTTTAAAAATACTAAGCAGATTTAACAAATATGTGTCTAACAGACTCCATGTACCTCAAAGGCCTTATTTTCCCTCTGCCACCACCCTCCCCAGAAAAAATTTAGGTATTAATGATGGCAGTTCAATTTTGGTTATCTTTCTTTACTTTTAAGTTGCTTTATTTGCTTCCTGTTTGTGTAGTGTTTTTAACTTCTAAAAGCACTTGAACATATATACATTTGACCTAATTATGTTGTTTACTTTTCTCTAAAGAGAGAGAATGTTTGGCAAGGGCCCATACACCTTTTTCTTACCTATAGATAACCCTGTCATCCCGCTGTCACTATCTTTAAGTTCTTGGTTAACTCTAAAGTTCTCTCAAGGTGGTCCTCAAACAGTGAACTCATTTCTGTACTAGGCATACATGCCATAAGGAAAAAGAGACTTGAAAATCTGACTTTGCAGACATTTAGCTGAGACTGCTTTCTGAGCTTTGCATACATCCCTATTAATTATACTCTCTCTCAAGTAGCTTGTAGTCTTTGCAAGGAGCAAAGATCAGCCTGGACCTATTTTGATATACTAGTTTATTGATCTTGACCAAGAATTCTTTTATTTGAAACTCTTCACTTAGGAAGTCAATTTCATAGCATTTGCCCATTAATTCTGAACATATTTGTTCCAAGTAATCTTGACAATGAGTAATGGAGGAGCTAAAATTGCTAATAAATTAATTAAAGTATGTTTATAAACCCAGTGGAAAGCCAACAGTGACATTGCTTTCCTACTGATTGTTATACAAGTCATTAATTGCTAAGACAATGCTACTGTAGCAAGCAGAGAACATTGGCCTGTTCCTTTGCTAACTAGAATCCTGTCATTCAGATTTCTGGAAAGTAATTACTCATTCGCTCTGTATATTCATAGTGTGTGGGTAAAGTGGTTGGACATTTTGTGGGAAGACAAAGGACTCAGGCAGATATTAAATTCCATATAAGATTGTCCCTTGTCAGTCATTGCTACTTTAAGTACTTTGTGGTTTGGACTTTTATTTATGCTGAGAATTCTTCATTGTTAATATGCCAGTTTTGCACAGATTTGTACCAAAATCCTCACTTACTGAGGTAAAGAGACTTAAAAAAAAAACCCTCTCTCTGGGGTCTTTAACTCCAGGATGCTACAAGATAACGATATTTTCTTTTCAGAAGAAGCAGGTGGTATTAACAAACCATGGTCATTACTTTCCAGTGAAATGCACATAGGTGATTGTTTTGCTGAAAAGACTTAGGTGCCTATGAGTAGTGCTGGTGGAGAACGAATAATATGTAAATTCATGGTCATAGATCCCTGCCTGTCAATATCCCAAGTGAAGTAAAAGATTATTATGGAGTATCATCCTAGACAATAATTTCTGCTCTAAAGGATGTAATAAAAGAGATCAGATCCAAGACACCAGAATGCCACCTCTCCCCACCACAGTAGCTCCCTGATTGCACATGTGGAAGATCTACAAGTCAAGGAAAACTATCTGTGGTCCAGTCCTGTCACTGAGTGAGTTTCACTGTGTCCAGGGCTCCTCTCCAGTAGGAGAGTTAGAGATTCCTGCTGGCACCAGTGGGTGGAGACCGTGGTGCTAATAACGCCTGGCAGCCTTCCATTGTTACAGACCAGTCTTGGCCGCTTAATGTTTTGTAACTTGAATCACAAGAAGCATAAGATCGTCCTGCTCACATCAAGATCATGGTATGCTTTTATCAGACCCCAGAGTAAGTCTATCAGCAGTCTGGGGATTGTCTTTTTCTACTTTTCAAATAAGAAAACTGAGGTCCAGCAAGAAAGTAGGTTATTTTTATCAAGGTTACAGAGTTAGTTAAGGATCAAATAAGTTAAAAAATCTAATGTTTCTGACTTGGCATTCTTTCCACCAAATCTTCTAGACATATTAGTGAGGATAGTGACTAAATAAAAACGTCATCTTGCAACATCAGAAGAAGGCTGTAGGAGGATAGCAATATTAAGCATTATTGTCTAGTCTCTCTTTGTATTGACAGGAAAGGTTAACTACTAAAAATAGGAACTGTAATAAATATTTCAAATCAAAGCTATATTTAGCTATGCCAGTGTGTAGCTTTTAAAGAGTGATGGCAACTTATATTGTCATTTCATAGAAACCAACAGATAAAAATTATTATGCTTTTTATTAGAATGTAAGTCCCTTGAAAACAGGGATCGTGTCGTATTTGTCTTTGTAGCCTTAAACTTTAAAGATAAAGCCTTAACAGCATCTTCTGTCTGAAGCTTGAGAAAAAATGACAGTATTCGATTTTATTTCTCTTGCACTTTTCAGCCTGGAGAACTTATTGGATTGGCCAAAAAGTTCATTTGAGCCTTTCTGTTACATCTGACAGAAAAACTTGAATGAATTTTTTGGCCAACCCAATAATTTATAGATCCTTAGGAGATATTTAGGTATGTTTGTGTTTTCTTTATTAGTTGTCTGTTTTGATGCCAAGATAAACTTTGATGACAACGCAGAATTCCGACAAAAGGATATATTTGCTATGGATGACAAATCAGAGAATGAGCCCATTGAAAATGAAGCTGCCAGATATGATCTAAAATACATAGGACTGGATGGGAACATTGCCTGTTTTGGTAAGAAAGCATTATATCAATATAATAATTTGTGAATTTTTGCAGAGTTTAGAGACCTCTGGTTTCTAAAATGTTATTTCCCAATTGCAAGTGAACATATTAGATTTTTGTAGCCAAAAACTCTTAAAAAAAACCCAAAATTTCTTTCAAAAGTTCATTTTGGCCTGTGGTCACTGGTTTCAGGTCGGGTTTCTCACTTCTTGCCCTATGGACATTTTGGGTGGGATAATTCTTCGCTGTCAGGCTCTTTCCTTTGCTGCATTGTCACCAGCTGTGGCAATCCAAAATGTCTCCAGACATTACCTTCTGGTAAGCACAGTCACCCCAGTTCAGGACCAGTATTTTAAAGCATCTCAGTTAAATTTTGACTACTAAAAGTCAGAACCTTTGCCGAAATTTGTGTTTAAAATATATTGCTTTCTTAGAGGAAGTTGAAGAGAATGCATGCTTTAATCATTATACTAAAGTTTGAGGTTCTGTGAAAACCAAATGATCAAATGTTTACTCCATTATGTCAGCTTATTAATAAGACAATTGATTTTATCATAGTCATTTAAATTTGTGATACTGGCTTATTAACAGAGATAAGAATGAGTCTAAAGAGGCAATACAATTTCTGTTATTGTCCACAGCATATAATACTGAGATTTATACGCTTCTATGTTTCTGGTGAAATCAATTCATTGCACTTGAAACAGAGGTCTCAATCTTAATGGAATTAAAATAAAAAAGATTTGTAGCTCATTAAACCAACAGTATCATTATATTCAGAACTGAACAGACCTAATCTAGTAGTTTGCTGTTCATACAGTAGAAAATGACATCCAATTACAAGTGATACCAAAAGCTCTTTCTGTATATTGGAGCAAAAACTCTCATGTACTAGATCACTCACATTATTCTTATCTTGATAAGCTAATATGCTCTCAATATTTGTAGGCATTTAGAAAGGGGAAAGATTTAATGATGTGTTTAGAGCAAATTAAACGCATATTCTTTGTAGCCTCTGTGGAAGTATGCATGATTTGGTCAAGGTGGCAGTCTCAAAAGGTAGGATTAATACATTTCACATTGTTTTAAGATGATATATAAATTTTTATATTAGTTGTCCCAGGCTTAGTTAGTCACAGTTCACAGGCATTATCTGAGAAATACAGTCAGAAAACGTGAAAGGTACTTTACCTGGAGAGTTTCTATAATGTTCAGGAGACTTTTGTGTGTGTGTGTGGGGGGGAGGACTTTCTAACTAAGGAAAATAATTTCCTATAATTATGCATAGGAAGCAAAAGAAGTGCAATTGATCAATAAAACTTAGCTCTGGAAAATAAGAATTTTGATGTTAAAACTCCTTTTTTTATTTTAAAGAAAGCTTCTAGGATGTTGGCGTATTTTAGTTTAATGATCAGGTTGCTAGTGAACATTTCTTACATTAATTTGAAACAGTAACAGTGGTTAGGAATATTGTTTTGATGCTGTCATTTGTTCATTTGTTTTCTTCATTTCTCCAGAGAACACATAATCATGCATAGTTGCACTGAGTGTAAAAAAGTATTTCAGTCCTATTGAAGTTGGAACCCCTATGGTTCAACCCCCCGAGGGATGCCACATTCAAAGGAGCGTATTCACAGCAAGCAAAAATGGAAAAAAATCACGTTCTTTACTCAAATCTCTTAAAGAATATTAAAAATGATGTAATTCATAGGGCTCTAGCAACTTTTTATAGCCTTTTCCCTCTCTCCCAAATCTCTTAAACTTTATACTGTCTAGAACCTAAAACTCTTCCCTTTACTGCTGCTGCTGCTGCTAAGTTGCTTCAGTTGTGTCCGACTCTGTGCGACCCCATAGATGGCAGCCCAACAGGCTCCCCCCGTCCCTGGGATTCTCCAGGCAAGAACACTGGAATGGGTTGCCATTTCCTTCTCCAATGCATGAAAGTGAAAAGTGAAAGTGAAGTCGCTCAGTCATGTCCGACTCTTTGTGACCCCATGGACTGCAGCCTACCAGGCTCCTCTACCCATGGGATTTTCCAGGCAAGAGTACTGGAGTGAGGTAGTCCAGATTTATTGCTTACTGAATGAAGCTTTTCCCTTTGTCTTTCCCAGATTGATTTAACTTCTCAATAAATCCTTCTCCCCATTCCTGGGTATTTTTTGTTTATTCTTTGTACATTTTCTGTTTCTGTATTTTTAAAGTCTATGAATTTCTCTGGTTGAATAGAATGTCAGGTAGGCTGGAAACTGGCTTATTAATGTCAGGTTTCTCTTTTAGTAATATGGAGAAGGGCCAAAGTTTATGCACCCTTTGATGTTGCTATATTTATCTTGTCTTGTGTACCATTTGCATTTCACAGTTAATGGTGCTGGACTCGCCATGGCTACCTGTGACATCATTTTCCTGAATGGTGGGAAGCCAGCCAACTTTTTGGATCTTGGTGGTGGTGTAAAGGAATCTCAAGTATATCAAGCATTCAAATTACTCACAGCTGATCCTAAGGTAACTTCTCTTTTTGTAGGAGAGGTTTCATGGTGTAATGATTTCTCACCATAACGATCTGCCTTGTTCCTGATGCTGAGGATTAATAAGCCAGCACATGTATAATACTTTCCAGCCCCAGGTGCAAATACTGCCTTATATCACACTGGAATTCATGATGGCTTAAATCATCTGGGTAAAAGGCTTATAAGTACCCCTAGGATCTTACTTCAGGGCCTTTGTTTATAAAGTTCTGAGAGGTGGAAGGAAATTTTTTTAAAGTGTCATGCAAATAAAGAAATATTGGTTGACATGAAATATTTTTTGTGTGTACTTAACAATGAAGTGATTAGTTCTATGCTTATGTGAATTAGAAAGGACTGAGTCTCAGATTCCTTCCTCAAAGGTGCTGAGGTATTATAAGATTAAGACAGAAGAAAATTACAGGGTTATAATATTATGTATTACTGGGAAATGATGACCTCACATCCTTCTATATGCTTTTTAATTTTCATCTCTAATGATTACACATCTCATGTGTTACAGCTTGTAACATATGCTCTAAGTACATATAATGTTATTCCATGGGCATCCTTTCTTCTTAACTAGAATGTAGCTGTCTTGCTAGGTGCATAGTAGGTACTTGGTAAATACTTAATCAGTTCAAAGACCAGTATGATTTGCATCCATTGTAGCTATTCAGTTGTCTGTGATAAGATTTAGGTAGATATCATTATATAGAAAGGCTAATATTTTTTGAATATGTATTCAAATGTTGTCTGAACTTAATATGGAAACTTCCCATTCATAAGTAGACTGGCATTTTGGGCCTCCTGTGTATACAGTTTTGTCTTAGGTTAGTGGTATGCTTGTCTGTTTTCATTATGACTTAGTTGGTAACCTTACATTTTTGTTAAATCTTTTTCTTATAGTTAGCACACACACACATAAAATGGTTAAACATTATCAGTAACTTATCTGCATTTCTGCACTGCTGTTCAGAAATAGCAAAGTGACTGAAGTCCAAAGTCACTCAGCCATGAATTGTCCACAGGTGATTTTTCTGTTAACAGAAGCACCTTGTTTTCATTGGTTAAGTAGGGACATTAGCAGAGGCTCCCTAATCATTTATGAATTCATTTATCCCTCTTTTCTACTCCTTTCTAAGGGAAGAATCATTTTTATTGAAGAGATTTTCAAAGCAATTGAAATCTGTAAATACCATGTACATAATACATAGTTCTTTCAACTGCTTGAACCACAAAATACCCAGAGGACAAGCAACTGTAATAAAATACTGCACATTTAGTGTTGACTGGAATTCAGTGCTGAGCATTAAAGAGAGCCAGGAAGGATTAGATCTACCAGGACAATCATATTGCATTTTCTTTGGAGTATCTTTTCTTAGTGGCTGATCCTGAATTTTAATTTTATTAAAGTACAGAAAGGGAATGAAAAATCACTTGGAAAGCTTTTTTTTTTTAAACAATCTCTTAAAAAATGTTGACTTTTCCTATTTTCAAGTGCTGGGAGTATTTAAACTTTTTTGAGATTGGCTGTCATCTTGGGTAGATAAAGGTATGTGGGAGTTATTTTATTTTTCTCATGCTATATCAGGAAAATGAATGCTTGGCTCATCTCACAGTACATTTTCCAAATCTTGAAATTTCAAAGTCAGTTAAAAAGCATAGAAATGTAATGGGTATTTTCAATCCTGGCGTTGTTTCACAGATTTCAGGGAACAGAGGCTAAAAAATAGTATCGATGAATTGATTGGATCTTGCAAGGAAACTGGTTGTAATTTTGGCAGTAATTATTTCAAGTAGAACCCCATCCAGTTGCTCAGACTAGAGATTCCCCAGAGCCCAAAGCTAATTATTTCAAAGGTATTGATTTTCTTGTTAGATATAAGGATTAGTCAGTTGAATACACTAAAACTAAAAATAACAGAAGGCCCATTGTTGTTAAACTTAAATCAAGTGATAGTAGCAACTGCTTGTTTGTTATATGTACAAGCTAATTCTATTGATCAAGTAATAAACATGCTCATTCATAAAAATATTATGCATTGACATATATTTCCACTCATAACGTCTGCCATGGAGCTGAGACTTATATTTATTTCACTTGACTATTAGTCCAAATGCTGATTTTCATTGGGACCTAACCCAAGTACCTTTATAACTAATGTGTTCCTTATTTGTTTGTAGTATATGTAAAATGAAGTTCCTGTGCCAAACTGTTTAAAACAAGAATTTTTCCAAGATAGCGCACTTTCTAAACTGGATTCCCATGAAAAGTATCATTAAATATTTTATAATTCTCTTATTTTCCAGCGGGGCTTGAGATGAGAGAAAGGTAATAGAGTTTTTTCTGCTGGTGGTAGAATAGATAAGATCTCACCCTCATCATTTTAACTTATAAGATTCTAAACACAGGTGTTCTTAAAATCATAGGGAGTAAAATTGTTTTAGAAAGTAGAAGTAGGATTCTGTGCCAGTCTATAAAGAATTTGAGCACATTTAAAGGAGAAATACTATCAAGAATGTTAGCATTATGTTTTTATTTTCCTGAGTCGTGCTTTTGACTTTTGTTTTTAATTTTGAACTTAAAATTCCAAATGTATAAAAAATGAGTACAACATCATGTGGAGTATGTAGAACATATTGCATAAATGAATTAAAGGAAAAGATGGTTGTTATGAATCTCAACAGTAACCTCTGCTTTGTTGTCCAAAGTTAAGCCAGTTTATTGCCCTCTGGAGGCCTGATTTTGAAAAGCAGTAGCTTATGACTTGAGAAGTCTGTTATCTTGATTTTACTGTGCTTTCTGGTTTAGGTCCAATAGAGTCCAATATTCAAAGCCTTTTAGGAAGGAAATGTGCTATATAAGCACCAAATACTTGGAAGAGATTCTTAGTGGGGCTCAGGTGCCAGCCAGCCTGGGTTCCAATTCTGTCTTTAACATGTGTTGACTGTGGCACCTTGGGCATGTCATGTAACTTTTATGTGTCTTGGTTTCCTATTTTATAAAATAGAGATAGTAATAGTACTTATTACCTCAGAGAGTCACTTCATTGTATGAATTGAGATACATATATTTCCCATTTAAAGGGCAATGATTTCACGTGACAGTACTGTCTAAAAATTTTAATAAACTTTTATTAAAAGAATAGCTTTCATAAAGAACACTGGTCAAACTTACTATCTACATTGTAAGTAGATAGTTCAATGAATTATGACAAAGTGAACATATTTGTGGATCCTCTGACCACATCAAGATATAAGACATTCCCAGTGTTATGGACTGAATATGTTTTTTTATAATTTATATGTTGATATCCTACCCCTCAGTGTGATGGTGTGAGGAGCCCAGGCCTTTGGGCTATAATTAGATCATGAGAGTAGAACCTTCATGGGTGAGATTAGTTCCCTTATGAAAGAGATTCCCAGAGAGCCCTCTCACCCCTTCCTCGGTGTGAGGACATTGCTGGAAGATGGCCACCTGTGTACTAATTAGCGGCCACTGAATGTGCTGGTGACTTGATCTTGGACTTGCCAGCTTCCAGAATTGGGAGAAATGAATGCTTTTCAAACCACCCAGTCCATGGTCATTTGTCACAGCAGTTTGAATGCACTGGGACAGTCACTGTCACAGCAGTGCTTTATACCTCCGCACCATCTCCTTCAACCCTGCTTTCTTCCCAAAGCTAGTACTCTCCTAACTTCTACTGTCAAAGATTTGTATTGCCTGGTTTTGAGCATAATACAAATGGAATCATACAATGTATATACTTTTGTATTTGTCATCTTTCATTTGACTTTTTTTCTCAGATTCAATCATATTTTATGTAGTAGCGGTTCACTTACCCTTATTGCTGTATAGTATTCTATTGTATAACTTGACAAGAGCTTTTTTATGTCATCTTCTATTGATAGACATTTGTGTGATTCTCATTTTTTACTACTATGAATAATGTTGCTATGAACATAATCATACATGCCATTTGGAGCATATTTTTGTGGTGTATATGCTTGGATGTAGAATTTGTGGGCAATAGGGTATGCATATACTCAGTTTGAATGTGTACTACCAAACAGTTTTCTAAACATGCCATTTTACATTCTGATAGGCATGTGTGAGAAACCCTCACGAACATTTTTGTTATTCTGGTAGGCATGTGGTAGTATTTATTGTGGTTTAATGCCATTCCCTCATAACTAATCAGGATGAACACCTTTTCATGTGTTTATTAGCGATGTGAATATACTTTTAATTTCTGTCACCTCACGAATAAAGTAGACATGAAAATAATACCCCAATGCATTGTTTTATCATCATTTAAGATACATGTAAAGTACTTGGCAAACCTTTCTAAAGCATGATGAAAACTTTTAGTTTCTATGCTTTTTTCTTGAGTGTTCATTTTGATTATCATTTAAAGGCTTAGATTTAGAATTATTGAAACAGTGGGGAATAAATGGTTGTCTGCAGAAATGGGAGCTGTCTGAAGCAGTTCATTGATACCAGTGTTACTGCCTGGGTTGCTTTGAAATTGATGAAATGTGTAAGCAGTTTCAGTAGTGTGCAGTGATTCTCCCTCCAGACAGCCAAGGAAACACAGTTTAATAAAGGGAGGATTAAATTCATATTTTGGGAGAACCACAAAATACAGTTTGGTTTAAATTTGAGGAGAGGCCAGCTGGTTTAACTCTGTGGTAAGTACTTGAAAAGTCTTTAGAATTTGAGGCCAAGGATGTAAAACTGCATGCTGTATTTTTGATAAGGGGTTTGTGCAAATGCCATCAGTTGTTATATTTTGAAATTAATAACATACTAATGCCTCCTATATTGTTAATTATCATACAATTAGAGTTTATTTAGAAGCAAAACAAGATCCTCTTTTTCCCTTAAATACATGCTTATCCAGAGGCATGAAACAAAACTCATTTTATCATTTACCACTTATATTTGTTGAAATACCCTATCTGCAAGGGAATATTTCTTTTGGGAATTAATAGAATTCTTTTAGGGGTTTGTTTTCAGATATAAGGTCCAGTACTTTTTAAACATGAGCATTATTTTTGAAATGATTACTGTGCATTTCTATTCTTACAGGCCAGTTTGAAAACTAATTTTACTTTCATATAGAGTTGAGAAGCAGCCATTCTTTATAGTAATCACCTACCTGATAGCCTAGTCTGAAGAGAGTAAAAATGGTTTTGTGCTTCTGGATCCACAACCTTCATTTGGTTTCACCCCTTGTTTCACATTACCACTGTGCGTACACTGGAACATGGAAAACCATCCTCCCCGTGCTCATTTCTGCTCGCAGGGATTTTCCTATTGTCGTGAATTCATAAATGCTGACATTTGCTTTTCTTTTCCCGATGGCCATTTGACCCAAATTTCCAAGACTGTCTGGCTCTCCATGCCCAACTTATCTGCCAACACTTCCCAGTAAGAGCCAAGTCCTGGCAAAGGCAGTTGTTTATGAATCTTACACATGATCAGTATGTCTGATAGCTACCACATTTTCAAAGCATCTGTAATGTAACACTCTAAATAAATCTATTTTCATACTCCTTGCTGACATACTTTCAGAAATAAATAAAAAAATAAGATTTGTACTCTTTGCTCCACTTCTCAATATTCAGATTTTAATGTACCTGACTTTGTTTCATTGTAAGCGATTTAAAGAATTTAACAGATTTTGGGATATTTTAGTAAAATTTTATGATTAATCTCAGTATGCTCAGTAATTCATTATGAATCCTATATGGAGAGGCCTTTGTAGACTGTTAAAGAGAAATGGACCACTAGTCAAGTTGTAATATCATATAGGTTGGAAATAATATCTACTTTATTAAATGTTAGGAATTTTTTTATTCTTAATTTTATTGCATTGAGAAAGGAAGTAGTTGACCTTAGCAATTAGAAAATATAGAAAATAGTGTATATCCTAACAAGTTGAACAAATAATAGCTGAGATTAATGTCAGGCATCTCTGAATCTTAAGAATAATCTTAGGATGGTTGAATGATCAAGGCATCTGAAGGTTTTACTACTTTTATTTTTGAGGTATTGTTTTAGAATCCAGGGGCTACCCTGTTGGCTCAGACAGTAAAGAATCCATCTGCAATGCAGAAGACTTGGGTTTGATCCCTGGGTCAGGCAGATCCCCTGGAGAAGAGAATGGCTACCCACTCCAATATTCTTGCCTGAAAAGTTCTAGAGACAGAGGAACCTGACAGGTTACAGTCCATGGGGTCGCAGAGAGTCCGACATTACTGAGTGACTGTCACATTTAGAGTCCAAATTGCCCGGTAGAGGAAATCACTAGATGTGGAGAGTGAACTGAGTAAAATTATTCTGGAGAACAAGGTTAAGAACCTTTGAACTGTGAATACCTCTGGTTCCTCTGCTCTGCAGAAGTGAACTGTAGTCTGGTGGGATGAGCCCCAATGGGTTCAGGAGACTGAAGACACTGAATCCTCTTTCTTCTTCCTGTCATGCCGTGCGCCCCCACCCTGCCCCCCACTGCCAGAGAATTGGGAGTTACTGTCTCATTGTCTACTTCCTAAATGAGTAGCATGTCCATGTGGGCTTGCTGAAGAAATCGGCTTGACTTGGAGTGGATTTCTATGTAGTATGCCTTTTCCCCTAATTATTGAATTAGGGAAACATAAAACAGAAAAGTACAGAAATACACTAAATTTTATATATGTAAATGTCTTGATGAATAATATAGCATTTTTTACAAAACTATTTTCAGTAATATATAACTATTGTATAGTCTTTTCACTTTTTATGTGCTTTTTGCGTGTCTTAGTACAGTACTCAACATTTTCAGTGGCTAAACAGTGTACACTTGTATAGATATATGTTTACCTAAACAGTCCTCTGTTTGGTATTCAGGGTGTTTCCAACTTAATGTAATGCTGCTGTGAACCCCCATATATTCATAGCTTTAGAAACAGGTGAGATTTATTTACATAAGATGAACTTACAGAAGTATGAAGATGATTTGAGAGAATGGCACTGAAACGTGTATAATATCATATATGAAATGAGTTGCCAGTCCAGGTTCTATGCATGATGCTTGGGGCTGGTGCACTGGGCACTGGTGCACTGGGACCACCCAGAGGGATGGTATGGGGAGGGAGGAGGGAGGAGGGTTCAGGATGGGGAACACGTGTATACCTGTGGCAGATTCATGTTGCTATATGGCAAAACCAATACAATATTGTAAAGTTAAAAAATAAAAAAATTCAAAAAGAAGTATGAAGGTAAAGATGAATGCAGAGGTTAAGTTTTTCACACTTACTGCCAAATTATCTCAGTATTAGTTGAAGGAACATAGAGAGTTTTCATCAAATAAGTTTTCTTACATCCTGGCCATTGTTACTGTGACTCTTTACTGTCATGAGAAGTAACATTTTAAATTATTTTTCTTTTATTGAGTATTTTTATCACTTTTGTTATGATCTGCCTATTAATATATTTTGCCCAATTTTCCATTGTGATGTCACTCTTTTTCACATTTAAAATACAGGCATGTGTGCAGTTTTGAAAATCAAAGGAATGGGCTCTTTTATATATCTTGCCACACTTTTTTTCCATGTCTTTGAATTGGTCTATATAAATTTTTATTATTTCATTATATGTATGTCCTCCTGAAATAATATGAAGTGAGGCCATTTAATGCATGTTTTTTGGGGCTATTATTTACTTAGTTTTTCATGAAACTTTTAGTAAGTCTTTTTAAATTTGTTGCTTCTTGAATCACCATATTAAGGTACAGTTGTAAGTGGAAGCATGGTACTCCCAATCCCTCCAAATGTGACTTAAGGCAGGATGAATGTTGTGATTAAAATGGCATAGTTCTCTAGTTCTTAATAAGATTCTTAGTTATTTTCAAGGAATGTTTTTCAAAATATTGAAGGAATTTCATTGTAACCTAATATGCATTTTTTTCAACCAGGATTCTTCGTACAGTTGATCCCACTATCTGCAGGTTCAATATTTGCAAATTTGCATATGTGCTAAACTTTATTTGTGATCTTATAATCAGTGCTTTTTTCACAGTTCTTTGCAAAAATACACAGAATTTGAAAAATTTTAGTTATGTGGTACACTGTTCTCAGTGAATGTCAAACAAGTCAGCATTTTCCTTTATTTCAGTGCTCCTACAGTAAAAAGTATCATTTTCATAATGTATTTAGTGCCCCATTTTCATGTTTTTTTTGTCCTTTTTGGTGTGTGATTTTGCTGTTTAAAACAGACCCACATGTAGTGCTAAAATACTGTCTAGTGTGACCTGCCTTATAGAGAAAATACAACTTACATAAGGTTTCTTGAGCCATGATTTACAATGTTGTTGGCCAAAGTTACACAAAAAACAAGGTTATATATTGAAAGGTTGACAAAAATGTGACCAAAGGCTCTCAGGAACCTAACCCTATATTTCCCCTAGGAGCAATGGTTCAGTATTCACTAATTCAGTGTTCACTGCAACTTTAGACCATATTGCTCTGAATAATGTGAATTGCCTTTATAAAGTTTTAGATAATTAAGACAGCTCTTCAGAATTATTTGCTAGAGACCCTCCATTTTATCTTTTCTAAGAAAGGACATTTAGGAACTCCTACTATAAAATAAAACAAAAAACAAAATCTTTTCATAATTTGCATTTGTATGTTTCCTAAGGGAAGTATTTTGATTATGAGAAACTTTGAAATGTGTCATAAATGACTTTTGAGACATAGCAGCTTTATAACTTTGGATTAAGTGAATAAACCTTGAGAACATTTTAATTTAGTTTTCACGTTTCAGGTAAGGTGATTTCCTTACCTGTTTAAATCCCTTCACTTTATGCTTTTTGAAAGTTTTCTTTACATTTACAAAATTGATCATTTTTTACTTTTATAAATTTACCTTTCCTACTTAAAGTATAAAATTAAAAAAAAAAATGCCCGTAACTTTATTTCTATAACAGAACTGCTGTTACAGTTTGTTAAATTTTCTTCCAGCATTATCTATGCCTATCTTCTGTATAAGGTTATAACTAGAATGTTCTTCCTTTTGATGGCTTTTTTTTTATTAGTCCAATACTACATGATAAACATATTCTCATGTTATTAGTTGGTCTCTCTGCCCATGAATTTTACTAGCAATATTAATAATCAGCTTATTAAAGCTTCTTTTTACTTTAAAGATAATTTAAAGAAGCATTCTATTTAAAATCTTTTTCAGAAACTATATGAACTTTGTAAATCATATTTGCTAAATCAGAGTAAAGTATCATTGTAAATGCAATAGTAAAAAGCATAAAAAGCTTTATGGTACAAAACAAATTTTTATAACATCAAAAAAGAGAATTAGTATAATCCAAAACCACATTGGATACCTGTTCAGTGTTCTGTGCAATTACTACTTTCATGCACTGCTAATTTGAGTTTAATTATTTCAGAATTAATGGTGAATTGTTCATTAATATTTGATACAGTCATTCTGAATTGCCTGGACTTGAAATAACCTAAAAATCCTAGAGGTAGCCTAATGCCCTTTCCTGTTTACTCAGTTCAATATCTTCCTGATCTGCTTGCATGTATGCTCAGTCATGTCTGACTCTTTGTGACCCCATGGACTGTAAAGCCTGCTAGGCTCCTCTGTCAAGGGAATTTTCCAGGCAAAAATACTGGAGTGGGTTGCCATTTCGTACTCCAAGGGATTTTTCTCGAACCCACATTTCTTGCATCTCTTGTCTCCTGCATTGGCAGGTGAATTCTTTACCGCTGCACTTTACAATGAGTCTTTTTAGCTTCCTGATATCTTCATGTTATGTACAATTTAATAAGATGAAAGGGAGTTAAGAATGAGACTTGGTAGAAGTAGGAAAATAAACTCACCTTTATCTTTTAGTGCTTTTTTGTTGGGGGGGGCAGGATTCCCTAATGAATTATTTTGCTTAAGAACTTCCATGAGAATCCATTGATTTCTATTTGCATTCTCTGTAAAGGAATAAGACACCTCAGGCAAACTTCTAAAATAGGTGTTTTTTAAAATCTTTATCACCCTCATCAGATATCACATTGGTGATAATTTGTCCCAATTTCCCTTTTCTATATGATATTTACAGTTATAGTTCTCACCAGTCAATAATCTCCTTTATTCATTCATTTCTCTTAGGTCTCATAAAATTACCTTGAAATATTCTTTTTTCCCCCTCCCACTTCTTACTGATTATGCAGTAAACTTTCCATTTGCTCATATTCTTTATAAATAGCTAAAAATACAGTCTCCTTGAGTTTTTTTTCAGTCCATAGTTTTGTTCAACTATTATTATATTTTCATTATTTCTAGCCACCCATCTCACGTGTAGAACATAGTAAGTTCTCCAAAAATGTATTTTCAGAGCAAGTTCATATCGACAATTCATATTTGTTTCCATATGCATCATATAGCCAGATGTTCTCAGTCTGAAAGAAGAGCATAATGAATTCAATGAGTTGTCTTTCTGAAATAATTCATTTCCTAAACTGGATGCTAATGTCGTGTGCTTGGTGAGACTTTAATCAGAAAGGGCTGCCTGATAAGGACCATAATCTAGAACTAGACTTTGTCCTACAAGATCAAGTAAATGATGGAAGGAAGGAACTCATTTCAGAGGGTGGGATGAGGCTTTATCCAGCTGCCAGATGCAGGAGAATAGTTGGTTTTACAGGGAAGATTGTGAGGGTGGGTAGCAGATCTTACCTGAAAGCAGCATGTTAGTAGAAGACAACAAGAGTACAAACATAGGGAGGCAATTCCTAAGTAGTATTTAAGGTGTTCTATTAACAGGTAGCTATTTCCACAGTTCACAGGCCATAGTGCAGGGATCAGATGCCATTCATGCACAATACCTTTTAAATAGAAGCTTGGTTGTAGGGAGACTAGCCTACCAGGCACATAGCTAAGGCAAGAACTCAGCTAGAAGTACAAGTCAGAATGTCAACCATGAGGTTGGCAAAGGCTCATCCAACAGTAAGAGTGACTTTATTGAAGAGGGAGATATCCCCAGCCTGTTGGAAGCAGGTCTTCAAAGATCCCTTCTGAAGTCAAGACTTGTTCCTAAGACCATAGAATGACTAAGCTGGACTGTTCAGAAATGTCAGCCAAACAGGAATATACTGTGTCTACATTGGGGGTGGAGGAGAGAAGGGATTTTGTACTCTGATAATCCAGATGGAGATATCTTATGGTTTAAAGCAAGTATCCCACCAAAAGCAATTGACATTTCAGCAAAATTATTTCAGGTTAAAACAGAAAAAAAGGGAATATATTGTGTCTATGTGCCAGGCATTCCTCTGGGCACTAAAGATAACGTAGTTATTGAAACAGAGTCTTACTTTCTTGGAGCTGCCATTTTAGAGGTAATAAATAGATAAGTGAGTGAATTCACAGCCCAATGAATGAATAAGTCCATAATATAGAGCAAATACCTTATATATTATGTGATGATATTCAACTAATTTGAAAAATAAAATTGAAAGGGTGCCCTGAAAATGCTAGGAGGTTTTTTTTTTTTTTTTTTTTTTAAATAGATTGATAGGTTTGTCCAAGAAAGCCTCTAGGTACATTTACCTTGGAGAACAAAATGCTGTAGCTGTTACATGAGTTGTGATCTAGGTTTGTGATGATGTATTTGCTGCTAAAGAGGGAGGCTCTTCTGCATCTACATCCATTGGAGTTGCCCTCCTTTCCTTTATCTTTACTCACTACTTCTTTGCCAAAGTGTTCTAATCAACATTTCTTGCTTTATTATGGATCTAAAACAAGATTTTGTTCACTTGAATACTTTATGCTGCAACTTTAATAATTTGGGTGGCAACTCTCTTGCAATTAGAGGTCCTTTGTGAACATCGATTGATATTTTATCTACATGTCTAGGACCCTCTCCTGGGATGCTCTTTTTACCACCTTTGAGGTCTTATGAAGAAGAGCACTTCGAACACTTGTATTAGTTAGCATTCCCAATGGACATCTGGCACAAATCCTAGTTAATTATTTTTCTTCCAGCTTATCTGTGAGTTCTTTCATTAATCGTTACATGTAAGCATTCTGGACACATTCCTTTTTTCTCAGTTAGAGCTCCAGTAGAATATTTTTTGAGCACACATTTAGGTGTCTGCTCAGAGGCCTTAGGATCATAAACTGTGAACAGAAAATCCATTTGGAGCTTTAACCCATGACATTCTAGATTCACTTGCTCGTTAATCCCAAGCAGTACATTTTGAGAAGAGAAGGAGACTTAAGTGACTTAGAATCTTCACTATGTCAGTGTGGTCCAAGAATATAGGCACTTGGGTAGTAGTGTGGCAGGGAAACGTCCAACTCATACTGTATTTAGATGATTTCAGATGTTTTTCTGTGTTTTGTAATCTGTGATTAGTTGTTTTACTTTATAAATGGAGCTTCTTCATGAAGATGAATTTCCAGATAGCTAATCCAAATGCTCACAGTGTTAAGCATGTTCCAAAGAAGAGATGTTTGATACTCAAAGGAGGAGAGTAAAAGAAGCAAAGCTAAAAAATAAAAAAGCCAAGAAACATGAAAAGATGTTTTACTGAAAGAATAGATTCAGTCATTCCATTTTTTATCTCCAAGTATAGCATTAAAACACTACCTATTGAAAGGTGTATCAGTTTATCAAACAATGCATAATATCTTAGGAAGGATAACTGGACAGAAATTAGAGCCTCATCATCATAAAAAAAATCTATTATTCTTTTCCCATCATGTTTTCTCATGATTCTTTTTCTTGTTCCTTTAAGGATTCTTCTCCTGTTCCCTGTGGTCTTGGGAATGCCATCAAATTCAGTGCCTCCTCTGATGCTCTTTGTCTCTGCTGGGATCCTCTCTTCCCCACTCCTGCCCATGGGGTATCCTTAACTAGGAGTAGGCCACTTGCTTTACTGAATCCCTGAAAGCAGAGAAGTGATACCCTAGCACAGGCCCCTCAGTCTAATCAGCTTTCCTCCTAAAACTCATGGAAAAGGCCATCTGTCTCTGGGATCATGAATGAAAACAATGTGGCTGGAATTGTGGTGTGCCCTCCTACCTGGTAAAAGTCTGAGTAAGATTCAGGAGCAAACCTTCATGATGGAGACTCCCTCGGCCTTAGGACCTAATTCCTACATAGCCTGTTTTCTGTAACTCAGTGATTCTCAAAGTGGTTGACCCAGCGGAAGTAGTGTCACCTAGAACCTTTTTAGAAATGTAAATTCTTGGTCCCATTCAAGCCTGTTGTATCAAAAACTCTGGGGTGGGGCCCAGTACTGTGTTTTAATAAGTCTTTCTGGTGATTGTCATGTTTCCCTAAATTTGAGAATGATGACTATTATGATTCTGCAGCTTCTCTTTACTTCTTTGAGCTGCTCGCCCTTTCCTAGCTATGGGCCAAATCATTTTTTCCCCCCTTTGAATTAGATTTCATTTTATGACACTAACAACCAGCAAGTCTGCTTAATATACCATACCTTTAAAATTCTCACCAGACTTGAGAGCTTGTCCCAGAATTCTCTTGTGCCATATACTGGCCCTGGGCCCATTTCTGTTAACACTTCTATTTAGTTCTTTCCCCATGCACTCTACACCCCCATGTATTTTAACTTTTTAGCCTCTTATTTTTATGTCAGAATCTATGTGAAACTCAGAGAAATTTTATCAATCCTAAAGTGACTTTTCTATCCAAATGAGCATTAAGGATAATCTCCTAGTTGATAGGTAAAATTCATCAACTGGGATTGTAAATGCATTTTTCTGAAAATCAACTCCCTTGTGGAGAACTTTTCTTTCTCTTCTCTCTGAGAGTAGAATACAGCAACAAGTTGTGTAATTTTCAAGTGACTTTCTATAAACTTTATGAAATCACCTAATCTTGAGCTCAGTCATTGAAGAAAATCTAATTCATTTTTGTCCCGATTAAGTTACCATCAGCTACTTCTTTTCACAAGAGATTTCCTTTCCTATTATTGTTCTTTGTGCCTTTAATCTCTCTTGGTACTTTTCTTCTTCTCTCTCAATTTGTAAGTGTTTTGTTGTGATTCAGTCTTCTGTCTATTCTTGTTACAAAATACAACCTTCATTTGCTGTATGGGTTCCTAGTGCTCTTTGGGGAAAAGGGAAATGGTCAGATCTTTCAGTATTTGACAAAATTGTAATGTAGAGTGTTTCAAGATGGAGATGTTGAATCGAGTTTTATGTTTAGTCAAGAAAATGGATCCATGATGGAATGTGACATGAGGAAGGTCTTTACTGAGTTTTCTTTTGGTTTACATGGGATGTGAAAAAAGTCACTTCAAACTACGATATAATGTTGCTGTATCTTGATGTCTCTTTGTGAAAACTCCTTTTACAAAAATTCTTTGATCAGAGAATAGGCATATAACTTTTCCATACCATTGGATAAATCATCTTTATGTCAACCATCTTTGGAGAATTGAAATTTACCTGCTTTTTTAAAAAATTTGTATGTTCAATGTCATGGTGAAACCTTGTTGCTGATTCTTCCACCCATAAGGTTGTCACCATGAGTGCTTATGTTATTGAGTGTTCATGTTTCTCTTAGAGAGTGGATTAGGCAAGAAATGGGGTAAGAAATGGCCTTCCTTAGACAAGAAATGGGCTTCCTTGGTGGTTCAGTTGCTAAAGAATCCATCTGCCATTCAGGAGACCGCCTGCAATGCAATCTGCCATTCAGAATCCACCTACCATTCAGGAGACTTGGGTTGGATTCCTGGGTCAGAAAGATCCCCTGGAGAAAGAAATGGCAACCCACTCCAGTATTCTGGCCTGGGAAATCCCATGGACAGAGGAGGAACCTGGTAGCCTACAGTCCATGAGGTCGCAAAAGTCAGACATGACATAGTGACTAAACCACCACCAACAGGTCATGAGCTAAGTTTTATTCCTCTTTATGATTCCCATATATCTCTAGCTCACTGCAACCACTACATGGTGGAGTCACAATCCATGTACAGGTGAGGCTCTAAAGACAGTTCATAAGGCAAAAATACAATCAAAATTAGCTTTGAAAGTCCTTTAAGTTACCCGTATATCTTAATATCTGTAAGCACTAGAGTCCCTGTAGTGTGGTGAAATGCCCATCCATTGAGCGTTTGGGAGTGAGCAATGAATCTCAGTCCCTCCCATCTCCCTCAGGGACTCAGGTCCTTTGAATGAAATGGCAGTGGGGTCACCCACTAGATTTTACTCATGGATTTCAACTCTTTCTCACTTACTTATTCTATCCCCATGCCTGTAAAGGCAGATTCATATAAATTAAATGTGTTTATGATGTGACTTTTTGGTGTATGAGATGAGATTAAACAAGCTGGGGAAGGTATGAAGAGAGAAGTGAAAAACAAGAGCCAAGAAGTTGTTTCAGGGTGTTCTTGTCAAGCATGTTAAACCCAACTAGAAGGGTCATCTGTGTGGTCATTAAGAGCTTATACTTGATCAGCAGGCAGAGTTCAACTGAGATTCAGTTCTGTCAGTTCCCAGCTATGTGACCTTGGGCAAACTGATTCACCTTTCTGTGCTTGCCATTTAATCCATAAAGTGAGGTTGATAATCTGTGGTACTAGATGAAATAACACATGAAGTACTTTTAGCCTGGAACTTTCAGCAGTCATTCCACGAGGGCAGTGCCAGTGGTGGCTATCCTCAGGCAGTGGTTGCTGTGGTGGTCATTAATATAATGGGGTAGTTGGCCCCTGTTATGTAGATGAATTCCATCAGAATCACTTGGAATGGAGACAGACTGAGGCTGCAGGAATTTTTAAGTTCTCCTCGTGAGTCCACAGTGCATACAATTTTAGAAAGAATGATGGAGAAGGCAATGTTGTGGGAATGTGAGCTAACTAGCAGATACAAGGGAGTTTGAGTGCATTTTCAGATTCAGGAATCATTCAGGAATGATAAGAAGTTGTTCTGGTCTTAGAAGCCTCTTTAAGTTAATCCCAAGAAAATGCCCTTGACTATTCCGTAAGACTAAATTCAGAGCTAGAACCAGTTACCCTGGATTTTCTGAGCTTAGTATTATTTATAATAACCCTCCCCCCCAATAAAAATAGCCATCAGTTTCAGTTTTCTCTCTTTTTGTTTCCATTGCTAAAGCTTCCAAACATACTGGCTCATACCATCTGAAGTCATCAGGTTTAGTGAATAGTCTAGCTTGATGGCTACATTGCTTAGAAGAATGTTATGAGGCAAACCTGGTCCCTTATGTGAATGTGGACATGACTCTTGATCTCTTAGAATCAACAAAACATTTAGGGTTAAAATTGGATTTATAAAGTATGTATAAATAAGTACACATAAATTGAATCCCATTGAAATCAAGTAAATGGGTAAAATGACCTTTGCATTGAGACAGAGGGAGAAAATGTATATTCAAGTTATATAGTTCTCAGGGAGATTTTTCTGTACCATAATCATTGAAGTTATCCTTCCAGACAGTATTTGTGTTTTTTAACTATGTGGACTTTTAAAATGGAAAAAAAGCCTATTATAAAGGAGTAGATGAAGGCAGTGCATGTGCACAGCATATCAGAGTTGGTGATGGACCTGGAATAACGCTTCCTTTGTGGCTCAATGGTAAAGAATCTGCCTACCAATGCAGAAGATGTAGATTCCATTCTTAGGTCAGGAAGATCCCCTGGAGAAGGAAATGGCAGCTCACTCCCGTATTCTTGCCTGGGAAATTGCATGGACATTGGAGCCTGGTGGACTACAGTCCATGTGGTCCTGAGAGAGCTGGACACAAGAGATTAAACAACAACAAAACAGCAAACAGATGGAAGCAGTGCGTTGGCACAGCATATCAAAGTTGGTGATGGACTTGGAATAATTCATGCTTAGCAAATCACTTAATGCAAAGATTTTGGACCAGAGGCCTGTCTTTTTATTACAGATTTATAATAGGACAAATTGCAGTGAGCTGGCAAGTTCCAGGACCTCCTTGGAATTGCTGGTTCCCACTGCTTTCTGTTGGTCATTCTCTTGAACTCTTCTCTGGGGGACAGTGCTCTCTTAATTGTGGCAGATTCACCTTTATCAGAACTTGCAAGTCCAAAGCTTCTGTGACATGGAAGAGAAACTCAAAAAATGTTTCTCTTCCCACCGTTAAAAGGATGAAAAATAACTCAGTTTTGGTATTTACATATGAAAGAAATTTTCATTGGTGAGTTCTTAATGTCTGAAGTTAGCTATTGTTGGTATTATTTTTCTTCTTTCTTTTTGACTAATATACAGTAGACTTAACTAAATTCTCATGTTCTGTCAGGGGTTCATTTCCAACCCATGACTTCGGCGCTCAAGGTAATAGTCTCGAAGATGTTTTGTCCATTATGCATCCCATTTACTTCCATAGCACTAATACAAACAGCATGAGTATTAGGACTTTAGTACTTGTGTTTTTATTCACTGCTTGGTGGCACACTTCCTCCTTTTCCAGCTCTTATCTTTTCAGACCTGGAAAGGAATAGTGTTTGGCACTGGGTGTGCTTGCCTTATTACTGTCAAGGGTGAGCAAGTCTGAGGACAGGGAAGGCAGAGCTCATTATGTGTGAGTTTTAAGGAACACAGAGCTCAAAAGAGATGAAGTTCCAATCCACAAGCCCCTATCTCTTACCCTTCCTAGGCCTGGGATAGGGCTTTCCTGAGGGAGAAATCTCGCAAGTGGAAAAGGACCCAAGAACTGCGAATGACCTGGATGCTTGCATGAGGGCATCAAAACAAAGAAACAGACATATAGTAAAGGTAAATTAAAGGACACCTACATTAAGCCAGTAAAATCTTGTGTTTAAATTTGATTTTAAGAGAATCTTCTTTAAAAATCTGTTTTAAAACTTTCTGTGTAACAGTATTTTAGAATTGGGTGAGACCTTCTAAATATGATAAAAGCAGTATCTTAAGGCGAGTTAAATTTGAGCAAATATAGGATGATTTGGCATGTTTTCCTGAATGGGAGCCAAACCTGTTATAGTCACCCAGCAAATCAAGTCTTTCTTCATCTTTGTTAGCTTAGTTAGAAATCAATCTTAGTTAGGAATCATCTTAGTTTTAGAAATCAATAGAAAGAAACCAGTAAAACCATAGCAAATAAGCTGCCTGTTTGGGCTTTGTTTTGAGATATTGCAACACAACATTCCTGTCTTCAGTGTAGAGAAAATATAAATTCTAAGAATTTTAGTTTTCAACACTTCCCAAATCTCTCATAATTTCTTTGGGCCATGTAGTCTTAAAATGTTGCCATTTTCTGTCATTAAGGATGTCAGCAGTAGCCCCCTTTAGAGACGAGCATACAGGCCTGACAGTCACTATGGACTCTTGTTCCATTTACTTTGTAATTTGTTCCAATTACAAATGGTTATAACTAAACGCCATTCACAACTTTAATGTGCTTAGCAAGTCCAGACTGGTCCCGCCGCTACTCAGAAATTTATTCTGTAGAAAACAGCCTTATGTCTTTTCCATACAAAATCTTTTTAAAATGAAGTTGGGTCAAAACTCAAAACTCACCCCCAAATAAAGTGTGCAATGTCTGTTCTTACACAGTTTGTACTTTGTAGTTAAGGTTCTTAATGAGCACCTGGGAACTTGGTGTAGAAGGCTTTTTCTTTTTGTAAACAATGTTTAAAACATACCTTTTAACAGTCATTCTTTTTGGAGTCATAAATTAATTTACACATCACTAATACTTTTTTAAAAAGCTTGAATTAAGTGTCTGAGAGATTTATTTCATTTTCTAAATAACTGTTCCATAGTTTAATCTGTGGTCAGTATGGAGTATTTGGAATACAGAAAAGCACACAAAATAAAATAAAATCACTCATGATATCTTAGCTCAGAGATAGCTATTATTTAAATTTGGCCTGTCTGCTTCCAGTGTTTTCTTTTTACTTCTTGTGTAAATACGTACATATTTTAAATTAAATTGGAGTCATACTGCTTTTTCCACATAATAGGATACTGAAATCATTTTACCACATCATTAATTTTTTTCCTACAACAAGAATTTTAACATGTGTGTTATATTCCATTGTGTGAATATATCCTTATATTTTTAGACCTTTCCCTATTAAAACATTTAGCCAGTTTCCTATTTTTTGATGTCACCATAATGTGATCATCTTTTATAATTTTGTGGTATTATTTTGTGCATGGAATTGGAATTACAGTGTCCTTTTCTTCCCCTTCAGAGACATGGGACTATATTAAATATATTTTTTAAATTAATTATTTATGTTTGTGCTGGGTCTTTGTTGCTGTGCTGGCTTTTCTCTAATTGCGATAAGCAGGGCCTAACTCAATAGTTGTGATGCACAGGCTTCTCATTACGGTGGCTTCCCTTGTTGCTGAGCACAAGCTCCAGGGTGCACTGGACTTCAGTAGTTCTGGCACATGCGCTTAGTTGCTTCTGGCCATGTAGGGTTTTTCTGGAACAGGGACCAAACCCATGTCTCCAACATTGGCAGGCAGATTCTTTACCCGTGAGCCACCAGAGAAGCCCCTAAATGTTTCTTTTTTAAAAATTCTACACTTAAATATGAAATAATTTTATTTTTGTTGTCCCTCCTTAAAATGATAGTCTGAGAAGTTCGTTAATTGAGCTTGGTTGGCTTTCTTTGTTCACTGAATGAAGTATTTTACTAAATTATCCCACATGTTAAATGAAAACTGATTAACAAATAGATGCTTAGATATTAACAGATGTCTTCAGGAGGTCTACATATAATTAGAGGAAATAAATCTTACTCTGATAGTGACAGTTTGGTAAAAACAAATTATTATCAAGGGCATTTCATTGTAAGACAATCCAATAAATATAATATGTGTTAAAAGTCACATAAAAATCTAGTGTATCTTGTAATAAATATGTGGCTATCCGATTTTAGATCTGATAGTAAATATATGATACTTTGTGGTTGCTATAGACTGCCTCCAGTAAGAAAAGAAACACAATCCTTTCTATAAATAATTATTTTCTTAAACTATAATAGTAGAATATGAACATGGGCATTTTCTAGATTTTACCTTTTCCATATATCGAAGAGATGAATACTACTGAGTTCAAATTGCATCAAATTAAAGTCCAGGAAACAGCTTTTTTGCTATGTTCTTATTGGACTCATTTTATAAATTTTCATGGATGGACAAAGTAGGTAATTGAAATGAAACTCAGCTTGATTTTTTTCAGTGATACTATTAATTTGTAATGTAACATTGAATTACTTTCACTTATTTTGTATATTTTAAACCAAGGCCCTCAGGTACTATAAAGACATGGAATTTCTTTTTTAATTGGTAGCATTATGATGATTTTGTAAGTATTCATGTGTGTGTGTCTGTGTTTTTACTGTTTTCTTTAATCACATTATGGCCTCTGGAGGAACAAGTTTCTTACATGTACTTGTTCCTCCTAACTGCTGTAAGGAGGAAGAAAGCCATGAATCAGATTTGTTTCATTAACATACATTTTGTTTGTCAGTATCTTGGTGGATGGAATCACAGTATCCAGTTAAAAGATTTGAGAGCCCAGACTTAGTACGGTCCCTTTTGAAGGTCCTGCCTGAGAATAACAAGAGGCCAAGATTCTCCCTCAAAGCTGTCTATATTAGCTTTCTTTCTTGTCCTGTTCATCATCATAATTTCTACCCAGACCTCTTCTTCTGTATTCAGCCCCAGAAAAGGCAGGACCAGTATAGAGCAGACCATTTGCTGAGTAAATACCATATGGTCTCTGTCTCTCTGTCTGCCTTTTCTGTGACTGTGGAACAGTGAAGTTTCTGCCTTCAGTGGAGTAGTAACTTAAGAAACTTGGATTTAGTGCTTTGGAGTGGTGTACAGGGGAGAGAGACATTAGATAATGTTCTAATGCCATCGACCTAATCGGGATAAAGAAGCCCCCAACACAGTCATTTGTATGATTTAGAAGCTCTTACCGCAGTTAATAATAGAGGTCACATTGCCTTTCCTTACTTTGTTGGCATACTGTCCCATCATTGGCCTTTTGTGGCCACCTCATACTCAAGGCCAAGAGACTTCAGACTTCCCTGGGTGCTCTGGCCAAAAGTCATTTCTATACCATCCTAAAATAGCACACCGGCACTATGATTTTTAATAATTATTGCTAGAACAATTCTCATCTTAGAAAATACACAAAAGCAAACATGCACAATAGATGAAGACCACCCAGATCCCAACACTGTTAGCATCATGTTGGATTTTCTTCAACTTTTCTTATCACAATGATTCATGCTTCAGAGAGTAATGTCCTGACCTCCCTTTTTACACAACCCAACACCCTCCCAGTCTGTAGGCCTCTGTGTAACAAAGGAATGAAGTATTTCAGATCTGCAACAGCTGTGCTTGGGAAGAGCTCTCCATTCTTCAGTGTGTCAGGTAGGGATGGCATTGGGCCTGTGTACAGATATCTCAAAGATAGTCATTAAAAATACTTGGGTGTTTTAGAGAAAATCATGTAAATGAAAATAGTAAATACAGTTATAGACTCAACAGAAGCAGAAAGCTGAGGCAGCAGCTCAAGTATAAGAAACTCATTATATCCACATCTTTAGTTAACTTGGGCCTGAGAAAACCACGTGAAATGTGAAAGAATTCATTGACGTTTCTTACTCAAACTGTGCCATTCTTTTTGTTTTCTTTTCTTTATTGAATTTAGCCACATTCCACTTCCCAGATTATTTCAGATTTACATGTGGACTCTGTACTTAAACTTGTTGGGTCAGTGGTAAAGTTTGAATTGAGAAAGTTAATTCCCTGGACACCATACACAATTTTTTTTTTTTTTTTTAACCGAGATGCTTCTGGACATCTTGAGGCCTATGTAAAGGCTGTTTTCACTTCAGGACACCCTGCATTTGGATCTCTTAAGATCTCATGTCCAGGTGGATTCCCCATTGACTCTCCTTGAGACCTGCTATGTGATGACAGCAACCACAGATCTGTCATGTCTCTTGTTTGGCTCCCATTGCTCTCAGGATATAGTTCCCAGCACCCACTGTGACTTACAAGGCTCCATGTGACCCAGCTCTCCAGGCCAGCTCCTGGCCTTTTATCTATTTGGTTTAATTTGGTCACTGTCCTCCTCTCTCTTTCTGGAATGTATGAGCACCTCTCCATCTTTGGAACTTTACCTGGGCTGTTCTTTGTGCCCCAAGCTCTTTCCCTTTCATGTTTTTCTTTCTTCTAGTCACTTCTTATGTCTCATCCTAAATGTTGTTATGCAGAAAGCTTTCCACAAACCCCTCAGACCTCGTTGAAGCCAAGGGTATTACCAGTTATGATTTCTTAAATCATACTCTACTGCTTTTCAGTTATGGAGTTGTGTTGGTGATTTGTATTCAATTCTGTTACAGTTATCCACTGCTTCCTAACAAACCACCACCACCTCCCCCAGCACCCAGTGTAGTGGCTTTAAATAGCAGCTTATTCTTATTTCTTCTGGTTCTGTGGGGTATCTGGGCTCAGCTGGGTGGTCTTGCTTGGATTATGTCATGAAGCTGCACACAGTGGTGGCTGGGGCTGGAGCCACATTAAGGTTCCTCAGGGCTGGAAGTTCTTAGTCGCTTTCTCACCTGTCTGGGACCTCACTGCTCCTTGATCCCTCTCTTTTCTTCCTCTCCACATAAGACCTCATCTCTCCATGTGGTCTGGCTTTTCATGGTGGTCTCAATATGATTTTGTTGATGACTGGCTTCCAGGAGGCAGGAAATGGATGTTGCCAGGGCAGGACTAGTACTGTGTCAGTTCTGCCATATTCTGTTAGTCTGAAAAATCACAGGTCCTGTTCAGATTCAAGGAGGGTAGAGAAATAGACCCTGTTTCTTAATGTGGGAGTAGCAGAATCACATTATACATGGTGGGAGATGCCACTTCACCGTTTTTGGAGACTGCCCAACCTCCACTGTTCAACTATGAAGTCAAAGTCCAGCTGCTGCTGCTACTAAGTCACTTCAGTCGTGTCCGACTCTGTGCGACCCCACAGACGACAGCCCACCAGGCTCCGCCGTCCCTGGGATTCTTGAGGCAAGAACACTGGAGTGGGTTGCCATTTCCTTCTCCAATGCATGAAAGTGAAAAGTAAAAGTGAAGTCGCTCAGTCGTGTCTGACTCTTTGCGACTCCATGAACTGAAGCCTACCAGGCTCCTCCGTCCATAGGATTTTCCAGGCAAGAGTACAAAGTCTAGGTCTTACACTATATTGGCACTAGTAGGTGCTGAAAATATGTTTTTGAGCAAATAAATGAGTAATAACTCCAGAGAAAAGTCTTGGATAAATATGAGACCAGGAAACAAATCTCAGTAATTCAGATCTCTTGGCTCTTCCTGAGTTGAACTCCATTTTCAACCTGCCCCATGCTCTATCTTTTAGAATTTGTCAGCATTCAGCATGCTTTTATGTTATACATTTGCCCCTCATGTAGGGGCAAATTAATAGAAACATTTCCACTTGGCTGAACAACTGCTTTCTAGTTATTTCCCCTCCCACTTGTTTCCCCCCAGTGAGGTTTCTTGAGACTGTATATTCTTTAGGTGCTTAGCTCAATGTTAGATCACACGGTGGCAGGTAATAACCTGGGCCACTTACACATCTACCAGAATTGGAGTTCCATCTCTTCATTCTTAGCTTTGTGACCTTGGTGAGTGACTAAACTCCTCTAAGACTCATTTTTTTTCTTGTCAGTAAAGTGGGCTATATTTCTATATCAATAGAAACATTTCCACAGCACTGTTACAAATATTAAATTACATAATAAGACATGTAAAGCTCTTAGCACGTACCATTGTTGTTGTTTAGTTGTGTCCAATTCTTTATGACCCCATGGAATGTAGTCCACCAGGCTCCTCAGTCCATGGGATTTCCCAGGCAAGAATACTGGAGTGGGTCTCCATTTCCTTCTCCAAGGGATCTTCCCAACCAAGAGACTGAACCTGCATCTCTTGCACCTCAGGTGGATTCTTTATCACTGCTCCACCTGGGAAGCCTGCGCCTACCCTTGGTTATTGTGTATTCCCAGTAACTGTGGGGTGTCATGTTACACTGATGTACTAATCACTTAGCAGAGATTTGTTAGTGAATAAACATATTAGAAGTTTCGAATACTTCCTTTTAAGACATTCAAGGCAAAATTACAGTTTAGGTTTCAAGACATAATCCTTCTACTAAAACTCATTTTGAAAAAGCTGTCATTCTAGGCCTTGCCATTTGTTTGTTTGTTTTCATATTATAAGAGGGCAGTAGGGCTGGATTTTTCCTCACTTCATTTGTCAAAGTTGTCCCCTCAAGAACTTACATAGGTATAATACACACTTTGACTCAACCCTTTGCATTTGGTAAGAAAATTGTGAGAAACTGAAAAACTTCATATGCTTCTGTGCTTGTGATTAGAAAAAATGTAGCAGAGCTATTATTTTGATTTGCAAAATTTAAGAGATTCTAACTAGAATAGCAAAACTTAGATTTCAGCTGGTAATTATATAGGTAAGTGTATTTATACCATTGATGTCAAGATTTAAGAGAAAAAAAGTTTTGGACAACATTTGAAGTTCTACAGATGGCTTTGCAGGCCAGAGGTCATTAATTAGTAAGAAAGGTCCTCGTTTCTGAATTCATATCATTGTGGATGTTCCCTTTCTCTATTCTTAAAAAACAAATTAAATATTCTTACTTTTCAAAATCCTGACTTGTATATCAAGTTATAATAGGCTATATTTAATACATTTTCCCTCAAGGAAAGGTATTTAAGGATTTACATTAGAAAGGAGACTTTCTGCTGCCTGCCTTTTGTAAACAATAAAGCATGTTAGAATATATTTCTTTATCTTGGCTGTTCCACCAGGTAATATTTCATACCTGATCATCTATAAGTTTCTTGATTGTAATCAATCCATTCTGTCGTTATCATACTTCCTTGTACTATGACTCAGCCACCACTATTCCCCAAAACCTTAGCATTGCTTTGAGGAGATCATGCTGTCTAATCTTAACAGAAAAACAGGAGAACAAGGCACAGGTTTTGCCACACAGAAATCAATAGCTACAAACTTCAGAGCCATTTCATCCTGCCAGATGCCATCTTGATAGCACCACTGCTTTTCCACGTTAGTAATAGCAGAACATCAGATTAAAATTCCCTCGCAAGAGAGTGATATAAACTGAGAAGTTAATTTTTATTGCCTAAAAGCTATAAAGTCAGTTGGATATATGGAGGCAGTCAGCCACATTCAAGTCAATGTTTTAGAAATTCTTTTGGGTTACCTGTTAAGTTAATGTTAATTTATTAAATCCATATTTTAAAAAATAGATGTGAAACACTGACCAGTGTTTAAATTCATTTGTTAAATCAGAGTACTTAAGCAGGGATATAGTTTTAAGGGTTGTGTGTTTATTAAATGTACTGGTTCCTGAGAAATGCACTGGGATTTTGTAAGGTTGAGTCCTGATTCTACTCTGACTGTAATTATCTGTATATTATTAGGTCTTTGTTTCTCAAACTTGAGTATATCCCAGAACCACCTCAAGGGCTTGGTAAAATACAGAATATGGGTTCCATTTTAGGTCATCTTTAGTGGTCAGTGCTAAGAAGACAATAAAACAGGATGAGATATTGCTGAACTTGTAGATCAGGGTCTCAGATACCACCAAACCAGGATTCATATGCAAGGCTTTTGTTTGGGGAAGTTCTTTCGGTGGAAAATGAAGAAGAGGCCAGGAGAGGCTGGAAGAGCCACCAGACTGTGATGGAGATCTGACTGTGAGTGAGGTAGAAGAGGAAGGAGGAGTGGGAGAAGTGTCCCATGTTGACAGGCAGAGTGAGGAACACTTGGCAAGGCTGTAGGGGTGTCCTGGAGTCAAAGTCACATTAAAGTGAAGTCCCCCTTCTCCCAGGGATGAGTCAGGCCTTGTGTCCCTCCAGGCCCCCGTTGTTGGCTGGGAGCAGGGAAGCATGGCTCTCAAGTTGCAGATCCAAGGTGCATTCTCATGGCCTCACCAGCCAGTAAGCAGTTATTTGAGATGGAGTGACCATAGGGAGCTTCTCCCTGAGACATGTGTGATGAGACCTGAATGACGCCAAGGAACCTGTGTTGACCTGGGGCTTAAGGAAAGAGCTGGGGTAGCAAATGTAGAGGCTGAAAGACAAAAAACACCTCTGGACACTTCAAGGACAGGGCAAGTGAGGAGATCTGAGTGGAAAGTGAGAGTCGGCGGCCAGTTCAGGAATTGCTTGTAGGCCCAAGTGGAAAGTTTAAATTTTATTCTAAATAAGATAGGAATCCTCTCCAAGTCTTTAAGCACCAAAATGATGACATCAGAGAAAGAGATAGAGGTGTGTGTCATGGAAAGGTAGAGAGAGCAGAAATCAGTTAGGACTTTAGTTAGCATTAATCTAGGCAACCCCAAACTATCTTTTGAGTAGTGTTTCCTTATTGAAAATTATACCTTTGAATTACCCCTTTTTCCCTCCATGCCTTTAAGGATCCTGAAAATATAGTGAGTAGTCTGCTAATATTTAGGGAAACAGTTGCAGGTCCCTGTTTTCTCCCCACCTGTCTTCCATAATGTATTTCAAGCTGTCTTTTTGTCCACCCGCAGTTCCAAAGAATGTTCAAATTACTGTACAATTGCACTCATCTCACATGCTAGCAAATTAATGCTCAAAATCCTCCGAGCCAGGCTTCAGCAGTACGTGAACCATGAACTTGCAGATGTTCAAGCTGGATTTAGAAAAGGCAGAGGAACCAGAGATCAAACTGCCAACATCTGTTGGATCATCAATAAAGCAAGAGAGTTCTAAAAAGCATCTACTTCTGCTTTATTGACTATGCCAAAGCCTTTGACTGTGTGGATCACAACAAACTCTGGAAAATTCTGAAAGAGATGGGAATACCAGACCACCTGACCTGCCTCCTGAGAAATCTATATGCAGGTCAAGAAGCAACAGTTAGAACTGGATGTGGAACAACAGACTGGTTCCAAATCGGGAAAGGAGTACGTCAAGGCTGTATATTGTCACCCTGCTTATTTAACTTACATGCAGAGTACATCATGCAAAATGCCAGACTGGAGAAGCACAAGCTGAAATCAGCATTGCTGGGAGAAATATCAATAACGTCAGATATGCAGATGACACCACCCTTATGGCAGAAAGCGAAGAAGAACTAAAGAGCCTCTTGATGAAAGTGAAAGAGGAGAGTGAAAAAGTTGGCTTAAAACTCAACAGTTTAGAAACATTCAGAAAACTAAGATCATGGCATGCTGTCTGTCACTTCATGGCAAACAGATGGGGAAACAATGGAAACAGTAACAGACTTTATTTTTGGGGGGCTCCAAAATCTCTGCATATGGTGACTGCAGCCATGAAATTAAAAGACACTTGCTTCTTGGGAGAAAAGCTATGACAACCTAGATGGCATATTAAAAAACAGAGACATTTCTTTGCCAACAAAGTTCCATCTAGTCAAAGCTTGGTTTTTCCAGTAGTCATGTATGGATGTGAGAGTTGGCCTATAAAGAAAGCTGAGTGCTGAAGAATTGATGCTTTTGAACTGGTGTTGGGGAAGACCCTTGATAGTGCCTTGAAATGCAAGGAGATCCAACCAGTCCATCCTAAAGGAAATCAGTCCTGAATATTCATTGAAAGGACTGATGCTGAAGCTGAAGCTTCAATACTTTGGCCACCTGATGCGAAGAACTGACTCATTAGAAAAGACCCCGATGCTGTGAAAGATTGAAGGCGGGAAGAAAAGGGGACGACCGAGGATGAGATGGTTGGATGGCATCACCAACTCGATGGACATGAGTTTGTGTAAGCTCTGGGAGTTGGTGATGGACGGGGCAGTGTGGCGTGCTGCAGTCCATGGTGTCACAAAGAGTTGGACACGACTGAGTGACTGAACTAACTGACTTCCACTTCATCCCAGTGGCTCTCATGTAATCTCTTTTTTACATTACTTCTCATGTAATCTCTTTCCCTACTCTGTGCTCCTTTGGTTTTTGACACTAGGTGATAACATGTAGCCTCATGTTTTTTTCCCACAAACATTGACCATCACATTCAAACCAGCTGAGATACTGATCCACCCATTTCATTTATCTTTCTGTGTATGGTCTGAGAAATTACCTGCAGTACCACTCCCAAGGGTAAAATTGAAGCAGAGCATTGGTTACTATATGGAGGCAACTTTTAGAAGAAAACAAATGAGTGGAATTTGGCTAAATTTGATTAATATTAAATATTAATCAAATATTTGATTTGATTGAAATGTGTGTTTTGTTTTGGAGGTGAGTGGTGGTGTCTAGACTCCTGTTCCACCCTTGGGCACTTTGGTCTGCTTGGACCTAGCGAAGTCTTTTGACATTGACTTTTCTTTCCTTCTCATTGTGTTTTGAGCAGCCACAGTGAGCACGGAGTAAATCCTAGCCACAATGCTTGCAATTTGGAAACATACCTCTGTGAATGGGGTATCCCCATTTCTGAGGGGTGCTGGCTGGGAAAGCTCTGTTCCCTAGAAGGGTGTGTGCTCACAGGCTTGTAAAATTTCACTTCTTGAGGACTTCTCACCTTTTTCAGTTGTGAATTTTTCTTTTCTTTAAGCAGGTGGAGAGCTCTTGCAGACCAGGAGTAGTTGGTACTTAGGCTTTAAGTAAAGTGCTGATTGCCCTGTCAGTCAGAGCACTGACGAACTAGGGACTTCCAAGATTGATTCTTGACAGAATAATTAGAAAAGTGTCAGTAACTGTTTGAGCACTCTGTAAAGGAATGGGCCCAGGCGAGGTCTCTGCTGTCCACATCTGGAGGTTACATGTTCAGGAAGACAAAACACAGTGTGTCATGGGAGAAAATTGCCTCCAGTGTGCAGGATAGGATGGCCCTGTAACTACAGAACAACAACGCCCAGTTGTCTGGTTGTTTGCAGATGTGTTTCCCTGGCCTTCTTCCAACACTGCTGCTGTTTCAATACCTGCTTGAGATTCTTTCTTTCTCTGTCCGTTGTTTGCCTTGGAGTGAAGTGCAGACAGCTGGCAAGGCAGTTTTCTCCTTGACCTTTTTGTCCAGATGACCCTTTCCCCTCAGTTCAAGAGGGCTGGCCCTTGCATAACCACAGAATCCCAAAACTGGGTTGTTTTTTTTTTCCCCCAGACAGTCCCAGGTACTTGATGAGGGCAGTGTTTTCAAGACTTACACTGTCTCAAGTCTAGGGGGACATGAACATGTACTCAGAGGACAAGAAAAGAGTGGCCTCATGGACCAAACTAATTGCCTTAAGAAAAGGTAAAAAAAAAATTAGTTTATGTTTTCTCCTTTATAGGAAAATACAGATTAGGGAACTTAAGCATTTATAACAAAATACATGGAGATAAAGAAAAATACCTCCTGGTTTTTAATCTTTTGTCATAGTTTCCTTTTTAAAAAAATAAATTTTGGAAAGAAAGTAATTCACTGTGCACATCTGCATGTTTATACAGATATTTTTAACACTTCCCAGATTCCAGAGTTTATTGGAACAAATCTGAGAAATGCTGACGTCAGCCATCATTACCCTGTCTTCCTTTAATAATCACAGCAGCAATAGTGATAACAATGAAGAATTAACATTTCTTGGAGTACTTTGTGTTTGAGGCAAAGTGCAAAATGCTTTCTGTGTGTTGAAATATCTCTGTTTTAAAAATCAGAAAAATTTCAGTGATGTTTAGTTGCTTTGTTAAGTAGACAATTTAAGGGGGAGGGGGCATTGTCATTTCTTCATCTCCTAGTTGACTTTACTGAAAGTAATAAAAGGCAGAAGCCACAGCAGCATGCCCTCTAGTTCACCTCTTAGGACTGGCTTTTTGTCACTGCTCACAAACCTGAGTTGATCCTCATTTCCTGCAGACAGAATTCTAAACTCTTGAGACAGATTCAGAAGCTTATGTCATCAGGCAGAGACCCTTACCTTCCATTGCTACATACTCTTACCATCTGTTCTAAGTACCCTTGACTAAGAAGGTCCTCCCTACTTTTCCTGCTTCAGTTAGCACTACTGCCTTGCAAATCTTCCCACGTTGAGTGAACTGGAGGGAATTTAACATATCATTGGACCTCTCATGTTCCCCCCAGCCCTTCCTGGCCCATGGCATACTTGGCAGCATCTGGGGTCATTGTCCCAATGTTTTGGGGTAGTTGTGCTACTGGCATCTAGTGAGAAGAGGCCAGGGGTGCTTCTAAACATCCTGCAATAGTCCTGCACTGATTTATACAGCCCAAAGTGACAATAGTAATCAGGTTGAGAAAACTTATACTAGATGTAAGGTCCTCTCGTTTGATTTATCACCATGTTCTCAGCATTTGATGCATAGTATGTGATTAAAAGCATCTTGAAATTAATATACTTACTCCTTCCTTCTCAGAACACCAACTTCCTTTATACTTCTTCTGTTATAGTTATATAGAAATCTAATTACATTTTATGTTTTTACTTGCCAGAATACCAGAGTCACTTAAACATATAATCTATGCTTAAGATTTCAAGCAGACTTAAGGAGTTGGCAAAAGAAAATGAGAATGAATTGGCTTCAGTGCATTGCGAATGTTCAAACCCCGAGTTTTGTTTGGGGTGTTAAATTCGTGTACAGCATGGTAATTTGTTAATAGTCACATTTCAGTTTTCTCTATCTTGCTCCTTGAAAGAGAAACATATAAATGCATTTTCTTAAGAGCACAGTAAAAGAAAGGGTGATCTCTCTGTTACAGAAATTTCCAGGCATGCACATACATAGGATGTCTTACAGAAGAAAGGTTAAGACTCATGAATGTGCTGGGTCACTGAATATACAGGAACCTTGGGCAGAGTGGACTTGAGTCCTGGCCCCTTTGCTTAGAAACTTGAGGCAAATTACTTAATTTGTCTCTCTCCATGTTCCCGTCTCCATCTGTAAATCTTGATCAGAAAACTCCCAGAGAGGGCACACCAAAACGTTCACGTTGGTAATAGTATCTTTGATTGGTGCTTTGTGGGAGTGAGTTTTACTTCTTTTCGGCATTGTACTGATTTTTCCTTCTCAGTGGACATGTATTGTTTTGACAATCAAGTTGGAATTACTATTAATACATAGTCAGGATGAGAAACCAGATTTCCTAACTCCATCTCTGGGCCCATTAGGAGTCAGTGAGTAAAAAAATAATTTTTTACAAATAAAATTCTACCATTAGTTTGAAATTATAGCAAATTATAATTGTAGTAAGTCAAAGCACTCTTAATTATTTGAACCTTAGTTTTATCAACTATAAAATGAGAGTATTAACGACCTTATCAAGATAATGGATAGCACCAGCATGATCAGGAGGGCACTGGTTGCATTATAGCTCTGTCTCTTCCTAATGATGTATAACCTTAGAAAAGTCACTTCCCAACTCTGAAGTCAGTGTCTTCTCTGTAAAATGGAGTTATTCAAATCCTTGCAAAGTTGTTATGAAAATTGGTTAAAATAAGGTATTGCATCAGTTAACATAAAACATGATGTTCAACAATTTGTATATACTTTCTGATATTAGAAATTATTAATATTATTGTCATTTTTATTGTTACTATAATGCATTATGTGAACCAAATTATAACTTTTACTCGGAATTTTTTTTTAGATTTAATTTGTTATTAGCACTCATTATTTTTAGCTATATGTCTGTCATTGGAAATTATAAGACCTCAATCAGGAATAATTTAGTCTCAAGACATTTATTGGTATAAGGCAGAGAATCTTTGTTCTGGGATATCAAGTTTCAGTTCATTAGTTCTTCTTTAGTAGCAGCATCTCAACAGAATGTCAGTCAATTCTGTGAATGTTTTTTAGCCTCTCTTTCAGCTAGGTAGAATTATGTGATTGCTTTTTGGCCATTGAGATATAAACCAAAATGTAGTGTGGGACTTCTGTCAAGGCTGTTTTTAATAAGCTGAAGCAGTTGGAAAAGAAGCCCTTTTGCTTTTTTCCTGCTCTTCCCTGCTGCTTGGAATGACTTGGTTATGGCTGGAGCTCTAGCAGTACTCTTGGACTAAGAAATAAACTTAGTATGGTAGTTCTGCATGGTGACAGTGAAAGATCAACAGGGTCTGAGTGTCTGATGGGCTTCCTTGATAGCTCAGTTGGTAAGGAATCCGCCTGCAATGCAGGAGACCCTAGTTCGATTCCTGAGTCGGGAAGATCTACTGGAGAAGGGTTAGGCTACCCACTCCAGTATTCTTGAGCTTCCCTTGTGGCTCAGCTGGTAAAGAATCCACCTGCAATGTGGGAGACCTGGGTTCGATCCCTGGGTTGGGAAGATCCCCTGGAGAAGGGAAAGGCTACCCACTCCAGTATTCTGGCCTATAGAATTCCATGGACAGTATAGTCCATGGGGTTGCAAAGAGTTGGACACGACTGAGTGACTTTCACTCACTCACTCAGGTCTCTGATTGACTTCAGGTAGTGTCAAACCAGTCCTGGCCTACCCACCACCAGTCTTCTTTTATATAAAAGAATAAATACTTACATGTTTTAAGTTCATGTATTTCTTTGTTCTTGACTATCCAGTTCTGCTGCTTAGCTCTTTGGCATAGTTCCTCTTATTTATCATGGAATACTTCCGGTGTTTTTGATCTTCCCTGGTAAATTTCTCTTCCAGTATAAAGCAGTTAGATAAGTTAACTCCAGTTTAAACTGGACCTTTGAGCAAATCAACAAACAAAAACTTCCATAGGAAGTGCAAAGACAAATATACGCTGTTCCTTGACATGCCTTTTAGGCTTATTTGGAAGATGAAATAGTTTTTAGAGAAAGCAGTGCTTGGCTTGAAAGTCTGCTGCCTGCATTCTGTGTGTATGTGGTGTCCCAGTCCAGTTGGTGCTACTTCAGTGCCAGTGGAAATGCGTGACATGTGATCTGGTGTTCTAAAGGTGGTACCATTATTTCTGTAAAGCTGTTACAATGTTTTCCTTCAGATAGGTGGTTGTAGCATGAATCTGGTGAGTTCTTTGTATACATTGACTAGAGAAAGGCCATGGAGAATACGTTTTTATTCCAGAAAACAAAGAACATTTAGTGTTTGTTCTCTCTTCTTAAATGTACTTTGTCAAACAGGGCATGCTAGTTTAAATAGTAGAAGAAGAGAAAGCTGTCCAAATGTGGTAAGTAATTCATATTAAAACACACATGCACACACCACAGCTGCCCTTTGAATGGTTCACTGGCCACCAAGATCAGGTGCCTGCTGAATTAAGAGCATTTGGATAATTGACCTTCCATGTGAATAAATTAGAATAGAGTTGATTGACCACATAACAATTTAAGTCATAAAAAAGTCCCTTTCTCCTTCTCAGCTACTTTGTTGTGTTGAATCTCAAAGGTGATTAACTGTCTGTTTTTTTTCATTGTTGTGGGAAGACTTTCCTAATCACAAATTAGCAAACTAGAAAGGAATGGTAATACGTCGATGTGCCATTTCTATTTTAATTAAAGGCCGCAAAGGACTGTATGACAGACCAAGTTGTTTAAAGACATTCTAGAAGGGCAGCGTGGTTAGGGTGTTTTCATTTGCATTGAACCTTCCCTTCCAGCTTGGTGGGGTTGTCACTATGATTCTGATCACTGGGGCAATTAAGCTCTGATGTTTTGGGGGTTCATTTTACCCTTCTGACCTTTGCTCAATTGAGGCCACATGTTTGTGCATGGGATGTGCTGTGATGAAGGCCGTGCTATATAAACAACAAATAATTATTACTTTAAACAGTCATGAAATTATAGAGCTGGCAAGGAGCTTAGACAGCCATGGGTTCACTTGCTTTTCTTTATAGATGAGAGGCGACACAGCCAGTAAGAGGAGATGTTGAGTCCTCAGATCAGGAAGAAAGGTACTGGATGTAGCATAATGTACAGAATCATTCTTATACACAAAGCCTTAGCCCTCGCTCCTGGATATACTGGTGTGTGGTTGTATTCAAATTGGATAAACCTTCCTATAGAAAGAGGATATTCTTAGTACCTAATTTTAGGGTTTTTGTGAGATTGAAATGAGACAGATGTCTATATAGTAAGTACTGTTTTGGTTGTTAATTGCTGTGTAGCAGACCATTCCAAAATTTAGTGACTTAAAACATTAATCATTTTGTTTCCTCATAATTCAGCAATCTGGGTTGGGATCAGGTGGCCACTTCTGCTCTTCTCGCTGTTCACTCTCTTGGCTGCATTCAGCTTGCAGGTTGGCTGGTGTTGGGGCTCAGCTGTGATGCGAGGGCCGTTGGGCTCTTTGCTTATCCCCACATTGTCTGAGGCCTCTACTTCTCCACATGATCTCTCCACACGGTCCCTTCTTATGGCCTTCCCAGCAGAGTAACCACACTTATTGCATGGCACCTCAGGGTCTCTACCTGAGACTGCCAGGCGTTTTTCAGACATAGGCCTAGAACTAGTGGAACATCTTTTTTTGTCACATTTATAGCAGTTAAGGCAAGTCACAGGCTCAGCCAAGATTCATGAGGAAAGCATTATAGATCATATATTAATTAGCATTGACATGGCTCAGAGTAGCACACCAGCACAGCGGATCATGACAAGGACCCACCTCTGAGCCTGGTGCATGCCAAAGACACAATAAATGTTAGCTGCTCTCTTTCAATGTAGTTGTAGTACTGAGAGTTGTCTTTATTGTTTGTTGTTGTTACTGTTGTAAGTAGCTATAGGTGGAAAACAGTTCAGATAGAAGTTTTGAAAAATGGAAAAAAATCTTATTTCTAACATCTTTTAGTATCCAGAGTTTTCCTGGGGTTCTACTGTGAAACTACAGATCGAAACATACTATTTGCAGTAGGCATAGAATAAATTTCCTAACTCAGTAATTCTCCAATAAATTCCTCAGTTCTCTAATTCAAGCAGATGTGAGTTGTGGCTAGAGAGTCTGCATTTCTGATGAGTGTGATACTGAGGATTATACAATTAAAGTTGTTCAAGTTAGAAAGTTAATTTCTGTTATTTCTCCTCATCCGTAAAGTATTTTATAGTTCATATATACATATACATATATATATATATATATATCACTTTAGAGTATTACATATTTTGGAGCAGCAGGAAATTAAAAATCTTCTGTTTTCCTCCAGTGTGATCCTTCACCTTTTTTCAGATCATTTTTCCTGCTGTTGATGTAGAGAGCCATACTTGGAGAAGCAAGGCTCTAGTCTGGAACTCAGAGATCCTGGCCTTTACTGTTATTGTTGTCCAGTCTCTTAAGTCATGTGCAGCTCTTTGCAATTCCATAGACTACAGCATGCCAGGCTTCCCTGTCCTTCACCCTCTTCTGGAATTTGCTCTAACTTAAGTCCATTGATTCCATCCAACCATCTTATCCCCTGTTGCTCCTTTGTCTTCCTGCCCTCAATCTTTCCCCTTTCTTTTCCAATGAGTTGGCTCTTTGCATCAGGTGACCAAAATATTGCAGCTTCAGCATCAGTCCTTCCAGTGAATATTCAGGAGAAGGGAATAGCAAACCACTCTAGTATTCTTGCCTCAAGAATCCCTTGAATAGTATAAAAAGGCCTTTACTATTAGCAGCATTTAAAAATGAGTCTCTTTAGGAGGCTCCATTCTTTCATTAAGAGCAAGTTACTATTTTGTTTCATAGAAGCTATTTGGGGAGTATTTGGATTTGATGAGCTTTCTGTGTCTAATGTTTATATTACATTATTATATAAATGCTTGAATGCTTTCTTTTTTGCGAAGCTCTTTGTCTTAATTTAAAAATTATTCATACACAATTTAAAATTATTAAAGCTTGCATAAGGGTATAAAGAAGAAAGGAAAATAAATTGATAAACTGCAGTCATACATGTTAGTATTAATATTTTGGTGTGTATTATCCCAGACTTTTCATTTTAATATTCCTTCCTTCCCCTGACACTTGTTCCTGTCTGGCAAATATGTGAATTTGCTTTTAAATATTCACAATTGAAAGTCTTCAAGAAACTTTCAAGTTTAGTCATTTTGCTTGAGAGAAAGAGATAATCTGTTTTTGCTAATACATTTTAAATTTCACATTATTTGTAATTTCTCCTTAGAAGCTTGAAATTAAGTTTTCTTTCCTTACTGATTTTGATTCTTTGCTGTCTAGCTTACATTGATTTCACCTCTCTATGTTTCTATTGAAGCCTGAGATTATTACACTCTAGTTGAGGTGAGTGTGTTTTTTCCTGTGCCCTAATCTACCATAGATAACATAACAGCTCTCTCTGTTCCTGTTATCAGCTACACCTTCCCCTGCTGTCTACATTCAATCCAGTGTTCCGGAAAACCTTTGAATGAGAGTTTATACTGGGACTGAGCAAACATCTTGCTTAGTAACATAGGAGGAGCATTGGTTTCCTCCACAGATGATCCTATTTTCCTTTGGTTTCTCTGTTATTCCCTCAATAAGACCTGCCTGTGTTATGACCTCTGCATGCAATGGGCTATGTATTTTTCACTCAATTAATTTTTATTTTGATGGGTAATAAGGGTGATGAATCCTGTGTAGTTTAAGATATTCATATATTGGGATGGGGAGTGACATAATGGCCAGACTGATACGAGATGTCCTACACTGTGCTTTGGTTTATATTTCACTACTCAGAAAATATTGACTTGATTCTGAGTTGAAAAGGAGGGTGAAAAATATCATAGAATTGGTATTCTTTTGAGATTCTGCAGCTAAGGAAAAAGTAAACAATCAGTGCTGGTACCCTAGTACCCCTGCCTTATACCAGTTAATGTCTTGACAGTGAATGATCACTGATGGAGGTCTTATTACTTCTAGTGGCTTGATGGTACACCTAAACAGTACCCCTTACGCCAGATATCCCTAGGACAGAGTGGGAATGCCATGTGAGGACTGGGGACATTGTGCTGTTCTCCTTGGGATTGGAACACAGAGTAAGAGGACAGAAATGGAAAGACGCACCCTTTCTGGTGCCCATATTTGAAAACCTTCAGTCTTCATGTTTTCACTTTGTCTGCCACATTTCCTAGTAAGATCTCTACATTGTCAAGGGTTTTCCTCCATCCTATACTTTGAGCACATAATAGTGTTTTTTTGATTAGAGTGATAATGCTAACATTAAGAATTATAAAATAGAAGTTGTCTAAGTTAGAAAATTAATTTCTTCATACTGTATAAAAAGTATTTTACATTTCCAATTTGTATCACGCTAAAGCATTCCAGAAAAACATCTATTTCTGCTTTATTGACTATGCCAAAGCCTTTGACTGTGTGGATCACAATAAACTGTGGAAAATTCTGAAAGAGATGGGAATACCAGACCACCTGACCTACCTCTTGAGAAACCTGTATGCAGGTCAGGAAGCAACAGTTCGAACTGGACATGGAACAACAGACTGGTTCCAAACAGGAAAAGGAGTATGTCAAGGCTGTATATTGTCACCCTGCTTATTTAACTTCTATGCAGGGTACATCATGAGAAACGCTGGGCTGGAAGAAGCACAAGCTGGAATCAAGATTGCCAGGAGAAATATCAATAACCTCAGATATGCAGATGATACCACCCTTATGACAGAAAGTGAAGAGGAACTAAAAAACCTCTTGATGAAAGTGAAAGAAGAGAGTGAAAAAATTGGCTTAAAGCTCAACATTCAGAAAATGAAGATCATGGCATCTGGTCCCATCACTTCATGGGAAATAGATGGGGAAACAGTGGAAACAGTGTCAGACTTTATCTTTTTGGGCTCCAAAATCACTGCAGATGGTGACTGCAGCCATGAAATTAAAAGACTCTTACTCCTTGGAAGAAAAGTTATGACCAACGTAGATAGCATATTGAAAAGCAGAGACATTACTTTGCCAACAAAGGTCCGTCTAGTCAAGGCTATGGTTTTTCCAGTGGTCACGTATGGATGCGAGAGTTGGACTGTGAAGAAGGCTGAGCGCCGAAGAATTGATGCTTTTGAACTGTGATGTTGGAGAAGACTCTTGAGAGTCCCTTGGACTGCAAGGACATCCAACCAGTCCATTGTGAAGGAGATCAGCCCTGGGATTTCTTTGGAAGGAATGATGCTAAAGCTGAAACTCCAGTGCTTTGGCCACCTCATGTGAAAAGTTGACTCATTGGAAAAGACTCTGATGCTGGGAGGGATTCGGGGCAAGAGGAAAAGGGGACGATAGAGGATGAGATGGCTGGATAGCATCACCGACTCAATGGATGTGAGTTTGAGTGAACTCCAGGAGTTGGTGATGGACAGGGAGGCCTGGCGTGCTGTGATTCATGGGGTTGCAAAGAGTTGGACATGACTGAGCTACTGAACTGAAAGCATTCCATGCAGGAAGAAATTAAATATTCTGTATTTTCCTTCAATTTGATTCTAGAAAACAGTTTCCTGTTTTAGTCAGGGGTTTTAAAATGAATTGGTTAAGCAGTCATAAAAGATGCTTGTAGTGGTTTATGCCCCGGATCCCAAGTGTGTGTCAAGTGCAAAATTATTCCTAACCCACATGACCTCTGCTTATTGAAAGGGTGGGACGCATGAGCCAGAGGTCTCCATAATGTCCTTTTAACCGTAATTCATAGAGCTCAGTTTCAAGTTACAGGTTTAAAAATACTTGATGTAAGTCAGACACAAATGGAATAAAATATATAAAAGAAAATTTGAAATGAGTGGATCTTAAAGACTGACCATAGGTCCTAAGAACCATATACAATGTGTGAACTTCAGTAGATCCTGTTTGTGTATCTGTGTCTGTAACACATTTTGGGGCTGATTGTGAAAATTTCACTATGGACTACATATTAGATAATAATAGGGAATTATTATGAGTTATAATAATACTATGATTGGGTGGTAGAATGTCCTTATGTTAGGAAATGCATCCCAAGGTGTTTGGGGCAGAGTCATTAAGAAGGTAAGTTACTTTGAATGGTTCAGCATAATCTTTACATGGAGACACAAATAAAGCAAATATGGCAAACTATTAAGAACTATTAAATGTAGGTAGAGGACATAACAGTGTTACTTGCAATTATTTCAGCTTGTCTATATATTTCTAGATATTTAACGTTTTTTGCCCTTCAAAAGTTGAAAAAGCATTGCTTAGTAAACACCAGTACAAGCACAACCTGTTGCTCATGGTATTCTCCAGTTCCCAAGCTGGTGTTTGATTATCATTTATTAAACATCTGCTATACCTGCCAGGTACTCTTCCAAGTGCTAGAGATAAAATTAGTAAGAAATTGTCTCTCTACTTCAAGAGCTAATAATTTTGTATGTTTCTTTGCTTCTTTTATTTAGTTAATAGTTCTAAGCCAAATTTCTATAAAATCTTGGGAATTAAATATTTAATCTGCTTATACCTAAGAATTTTTTTAAGCAGTGTATATTAATCTAAGGATTTTGCCAGTCAGACCTGTAACATCAAATTTTTTTGGATAAGTTTTGTGTAACAACAATAGGCAGTAAATGAATATTTTTAAGGTGTTTGAACATAAAAATGTGCCATTGACAACCTTGGGGGTTTGCACAAGTACATGGTGACTTTCTGGACAAATTTGGACGTATTTCCAGCATTTGCAGGCTTCCCTAATAGCTCAGTCAGTAAAGAATCTGCCTGCAATGCAGGAGACCCAGATTCGATCCCTGGGTCAGGAAGATCCCCTGGAGAAGGGACTGGCAACCCACTCCAATATTCTTGCCTCGAGAATCCCATGGACAGAGGAGCTGGCTGGCTATAAAGGGGTCACAAAGAGTCTGACATGACTGACTGACTTTAACACTGTTTCACTTGCAAATATTTGCCATTAGAGTTATGTTTTCACAGGATAATGTCATTTGTAACCAGTGTGTATGTGACCACTGAACAAGTTTCCAAGAGGCAGAGCCTTCTTAAAAGCCATGGCTGATATGAATCCTCCATCAGAGAATATTAAGAGTTTCCCACTATCTGGAAATAGCTGTGTTGAAACATATTTTTTCGTACTTTCTAATTGTTATCCAGATAACCAGAAAGGAGAAAACAAAAACCACTGTCACTCTAAATGTTTTCTTTGCATTATTCCTTTGAAGAAGAAAATGTTCACATAACTCAAACATCATAGCATTTGAAATCCAGTGTTGCAGTCCTTGCACGTCAATTCCAAGGTAAAGAAAGAGTGATATATTGAGAATGAAGGGCAATGCAGAAAAGAAAAAAATGAAGGATTTCAGGATTATACTTATTTTAAGGAATTTAAAGGCAGGTCTACTGTGGACCTTCATCTGTGGTTCCCTTTGAAAAGGAAATAATACTAGAGGCTTCCTTTCAAGCACATTAGATCATGCAGTTGGAAATGCAACTGACTTGGCAAGAAGACTCTTACACTTATCCACCAGATCTGCAAAATTTAAACAGTATTTGTGGCTTGTAAACAAAGCTACTAATTGACCTATAATTTTAGAATATGTATCTGAATAGAGTTTCAGCTGCTGAATGACAGTCAGATGAATTTATTAGATATCTCTGAGATGTAGGAAGGTCTTGGATTGGATTTAGTAGCCTCTATAAATATTTGAATGGAGGGATGGAAGAAAAGAAAACAGGGAGGAGGGAAGGGGAGTGGGAGGGCAAGCAGGCCAAGATGGATGTGGAATTATCTAGTTAACGTGATAAGGAACTTGTGATAATTAATTTAGAAACTTACTGAAAGTAACCTCTTTTCTCTGTGTAAGAAAGAGTTGGATAAACTAATAGAAGGAAAAATAGTTTAATTTGTTAAGTGAACTGTTCAAGAGAACATTGCCAGTTTGTTAAGCAACACAGAAGCACTCATTTAAATAAAATCAGTGCACTAATTGCAAGTCTGTCTCAGTTTTGTAAAAGCAGGGCCAAAAGCTTAGAAAATATTTCAATAGTTATAATTCATGGCTGCACGTGAAAAGAGATGGGAATACCAGACCACCTGACCTGCTTCTTGAGAAATCTGTATGCAGGTCAGGAAGCAACTGTTAGAACTGGACATGGAACAACAGACTGGTTCCAAATAGGAAAAGGAGTATGTCAAGGCTGTATATTGTCACTCTGCTTATTTATCTTATATGCACAGCACATCATGAGAAACTCTGAGCTAGATGAAGCACAAGCTGGAATCCAGATTCCCAGGAGAAATATCAGTAACCTCAGATATGCAGACTATACCACCCTTATGGCAGAAAGTGAAGAGGAACTAAAGAGCCTTGTAGTGAAAGTGAAAGAGAAGAGTGAAAAAGTAGGCTTAAAGCTCAACATTCATAAAACTAAGATCATGGCATCCGGTCCCATCACTTCATGGCAAATAAATGGGGAAACAGTAGATATGGTGGCTGACTTTATTTTGGGGGGCTCCAAAATCACTGCAGATGGTGATTGCAGCCATGGAATTAAAAGACACTTACTCCTTGGAAAGAAAGTTATGACCAACCTAGACAGCATATTAGAAAGCAGAGACATTACTTTGCCAACAACGGTCTGTCTATGGTTTTTCCAGTACAAGGCTACTTGTTTTTCAGTCGTTCACAACTCAGTGACTGAACTGAACTGAACGTGGAATATACTTGAAACTCATAAAATTTTAAAATATTATGCTAATTTGTACTGTTGGTGGTGGTTGTTCAGTTCCTCAGTCGTGTCCAACTCATTGTGACCCCTTGGACTGCAGAACACCAGGCTTCCCTGTCCATCACCAACTCCTGGAGCTTGTTCAAACTCATGTCCATTGAGTCCATGATGCCATCCAACCATCTCATCCTCTGTCATCCCCTTCTCCTCCTACCTTCAATCTTTCCCAGCATCAGGGCCTTTTCTAATGAGAGGGCTCTTCACATCAGGTGGCCAAAGTATTGGAGTTTCAGCTTCAGCATAGTCCTTCTAATGAATATTCACAATTGATTTCCTATAGGATTGACTGGTTGGATCTCCTTGCAGTCCAAGGGACTCTAAAGAGTCTTCTACAACACCACAGCTCAAAAGTATCTATTCTTCGGCTTTCAATCTTATTTATGGTCCAACTCTCACCTCTGTTCGTGACTACTGGCAAAACCATAGCTTTGACTATACTGACCTTTGTCAGCAAAGGGATATCTCTGCTTTTTAATGTCTAGGTTTGTCATAACTTTCCTTCCAAGCAGCAAACATCTTTTAATTTTGTGGCTGCAGTCACTATCTGCAGTGATTTTGGAGCCCAAGAAAATAAAGTCTGTCACTGTTTCCATTGTTTCCCCATCTATTTGCCATGAAGTGAAGGCACTGAATGCCCTGATCTTAGTTTTTTGAATGTTGAGGTTTAAGCTTACTTTTTCACTCTCCTCTTTCAGTTTCATCAAGAAGTTCTTTAGTTCCTCTTTGCCTTCTGCCATAAGGGTGGTGTCATCTGAGGTTATTGATATTTCTGCTGGTTAGTGTGTATTTTGTTCACTACCCAAGTTCATGTAAAAGGATGGGGATTTCCTATCGGCACCCATGAAGTGGGAAAATGAATTATAGGAATTCCTGAATTTAGTTGTATTAAAAGCACCAGGGAGGTTTTTTTTCCGCTTGTTTTTCTTTATGGAGAAGGGGAATTTCCAGAGATTATTTTTTGATTGCTCTAGGGTGAGGCTAGGCAAAGCATTTTTGTAAGTTCCCAGCTGACTCTATAGGATTGAGAATAACAAGGTTAGACCAAGAGGCAGTTTTCCTGGCTTTTAGACTAGATACTGACATTTTTTTTTTTTCTGTGACTTTGAACAACTGATGTAGTTGTTGTTTTAACTCCTTCTTTGCACTTTTTTCCTTTAAAAAAAATTGAAGTATGGTTGGCTTACAATATGGTGTTAGTTTTAGATGTACAGCAAAGTGATTCAGTTATATAGCAAATAGATTTTGTTATATAATTCCTTTTCAGATTCTTTTCCTTTATCTCCCCTCAGATTCTTTTCCTCTATAGATTATTATAAGATATAGTTTCCTGTGCTGTACCGTAGGTCCTTGTTGTTTACCTGTTTTATAAGTAGTAGTGTATGTATGTTAATCTCAAACTCCTATTTTATCCCTCCCCACCCCTTTCCTTTTGATAAGCTTAAGTTTGTTTTCTCTATATGTGAATCTGCTTCTGTTTTGTAATAAGTTCATTTGTATAATTTTTTGTAGATTCCACATATAAACAATATCATATGATATTTCTCTTCCTCTGTCTGGCTTATTTTAAAAATCCTCACTAGTGTTGGAATACATGAGTAGTGTTAGATATTTAAGAATTTTGTGAGCAAGTTGTTAAACTGTTGGTAACTTGAAATTGGCTATGGTTAGATTATTTACACCATGGAACTGACATTTATACTCCATCACATAGCCAGTTTGCCAGTTATTCACAGACTCTATTCTGTCATTAAATTCCTTTCAAAATTTAAGGCTCTGTTAGGTAGAAAGCAACCTTATATCATAGAGATTTTTAGAGATTTAACTGTGATTTTAAATTAACTCCATGATATTGTAGGTGCAGAAACATTTTCCATTCTCTACCAGGTTCTTTGGTTGATCTAATAAATGAATTGACAACAGTAGCAGACCTAATTTCATATGCACAAGATCCCAATAACATACAAGAACTACCTGCATGTCAGGCAATGGAGGCTTATATTCTGAGCTAAGGGATGGGATAGGAGCCTAGAGCTTCAAAAGGAAGAAGGATAATTCACAGGATGATAAGAGGAGGTGTTTTTCCTGCCACACAGATAGGTCATTCATATAAGTCATTTTTTGTGGTAATAGCTCCCTTTCTTGGCCAGACCACCTGTATAAATTCTTTTAGGTAGTTAGGGGAGAAGTAAAAGTTGTTCCTGAATCTGCTTAATTGCCTTCAGCTCAGAATGACAAAATGGCACAGTTTGAGGTGGTTTATTCTGCTTCTCTTCAGTATAATTATCCCCAGGAAAAAAAAAAAAAATCTAAGGAAGAAGATAGAATTCTGTATCTATTAAAATAGTCATTTTAGTAGAATACCCTTTTATTGATGATTGTATCAGAAACTGAAAAAGTCAAGGATACCAGAAAAGTGATGCCTGCTAAGACATAAACATAATATGAAGTCACTAATACCTAGTTTACCAATGTTGGAAGTATTGCCCTGTAGATTATTTAGAATCTCCTGGATTCCTTTCCTATAGCTAGATGTTAGAAATAGTTTCATCCTAGCTGTCTAAAGCCTAGCTTATGAAAGTAAATATTTTTTATTTCATGTAGTTCATCCAGTAGAAATCGTGACCTTAGGAGTATTGTTTTATTTATTAAACTCTCACTTACTGAAATGTTTGGTCACTTGTCACTGAAGAGGTAAAATTTAAATTATGTCTAAAAAATGAGTAAGATTGAATAAAGGATGTGTAGGGAATGCATTCAAGCAGCTGAAACCAGTAGTATTAGAATAAATACACAAGGTAAAGAAAGGCTGCTACAAAAACGAGCAGTGAGTAGAGTGTTTCAATTATAGAACTGAAAATCAGGCAGATGTGGGTCAAGTTTTAAAAATTTTCTCTGCTACCATTTGCTTGCTATAAATCAAGAGTGGTAGTAAAACCTTCCTTATAGAGCTGTTTTGAAGGAATATGAAATAAGCAGTTGAATTTCCTAGGACCAGACCTACCATATAGTTAGTGCTCAGTGAACACTAGCTGCTGAGTTACCGTAAGGTCAAGGGGTGAATTAGGGTCAGACCAGAAATGGCCTTTTATGGCACACTGAAGTCTTTAGGCTCAGTGCTGTAAGGAATGGAGATGGCAAATGTTTTGTTCAGACAAATTGTGCACTTATGTGTTAGGAACTAGTTAGAGAGGAACAAAGATGAGAATGGGCCAGATACATTGAGAAGCCATCCCCATGAGCAAAGGAGTTATTGAAATGATCATGTTATCTTTTAGAACCTTTGGAGAAGGAAATGGCAACCCACTCCAATATTCTTGCCTGGAAAATCCCATGGATGGAGGAGCCTGGTGGGCTACAGTCCAAGGGGTCGCAAAGAGTGGGACACAACTGAGTGACTTCACTTTCACTTTTCACTTTCCCAAAATTGTGGATTAGCACCTCTCATGATTCTTGAGAACTCTCTTTAGGTGGTTAAATAGTTGCATTAAATAACCATGACTCATGAACAAAGGGATGGAAAAAGTTTAGGTGTGTGATGTGTGTGTGTGTGTGTGTGTGTGTGTGTGTGTTAGTCACTCAGTCATGTCCGACTCTTTGTGAACACAGAGACTGTAGCTTGCCAAGCTCCTCTGTCTGTTGAATTCTCCAGAAGTATGTGATAAATAGAGTAAATTCTATATTGGACTCTTGATGAAGAGTACATGGATGGTCTCTGTTCGGTTTTCTTTTTTAAACCTTCTCTATATGCTTGAAATATATCACAGTTGGAAAAGAAAATGAAAAAGTTTGTTCATTCTTTAATTATCTTTCAGTTGTTGAAAATCTCAGTTTCTGGGTGCAATAACGCATTAACACTATGCCTTGGCTCAGGGCGAATGAAGAGTTTTTGGTTTCTAAACTTCCGCTGGTCACTGTTAAGTTTCTATATGTGGTAAAGGGTGCCTGTGTTCACATTTCTTCAAAACATTATAAAAGCTAAGCCCCAAATAAAGCTTATTGATTTTCTAGTGCTTTTAACATGGCATCCTTTGTGTGTTCTGTGGAACATTGGCATATTTCCTGGGGAAAATGTGTATGTATGTATGTTTTCTTTAACTAGCAAAGAGCCATTTAATTTTAATGATTTGCCAAGTAGGGCCTGGACCTGATATAGTCTGTCTATCAGTGTTACTTTTTATTGATAGAATTTTCTTTTCTTAATAGAATTTTTAAAACATCCTAAATTACATCATTTCTACAAAATAAATACACAATAATGTGTTTGTGTAAAGGCGAAAAAGCAAGAGATATTCAAGGTAGTGTTTTCATATTACTTCTCTCTATTGATAGGATTTTATGTTCATTACTATCTCAATGGAATATAAGTTTTTTTTTCCACTACCAGAATCAATAAGAACACAACCAGTCAGAATAACTGGAGTTTACCCACTAAAAGGGAAAGCTTTTCGGGTTTTTTTTCCCCTTTTCCACACATGACACAAGAATGCTGTATTCTCATGCACTTTTTAAACAATTTAAAAGTATATTGTTTTCTAGGACCAGTTTCAGTCAGAATTTAGATGTAAGTTTTCTCACTCACCACTTTGAGGTGTTTGTATGAATATACACATACATTCATACAAAATATGATTCTAATTTGTTCTTTAAATAAATGGACCCATCTTATAAATATTCTTCTGTGACTTGAATATTTCACCTAGTCATAGATCTTAGAGAGCTTTTTATGTTAATATACATGACCTTACTTCATTTGTTTTCATGACTGCACAGCATTCTGTAGTATGAAGGTTTGATAACTTATTACCAAGTTCCATCATATTGAATATTAGGTTATTCATAGCTTTTAATTTTTCCCCCCGTGATCATCATTAATATGTGTCTTTGTGAGCATTTGTATATATTTTCGATAAATTGTTAGAAATAAAATTGCTAAAACAGTGTATGAATATTTTAAGTTTAGCTGTTTTTTTCTTAATCTGTCAGATATTTATGAACTTTCTTCTCCGTTAGCAAATATGTTGATTTAGAATATATTTTATTGGTGATCTAATAACCCTACGGTGGGAGTCAAAGTTTCTTCTTAGTATCTTGCTCACGTTTGCTCTGTGTGGACATTGTATTGTCATCTGTATCCATTCCCTCCCTACACACCACATTCCTTCCAGCCACTCCACCCATAGATTGTGAGCACATTCAAACCAGAAGGACTGATATCTGTAGTTTACTCCATCTGTCTCAGTACCTGCCATATAATAATTGCCCCATGAATATTTAGAAGACAATGGGAAAAAACCCCGCTCTTACTCACTTATAAAATCATAATAGTTTTTATATTCAGACAGTTGCTTTTGACTTGGTAACTTTTCCTCTCATTAGAGTTCAAGTTTATAGTGAATTTTGTATTTAATAGCAGCATTTTATGGTACTTCTAGTATTAATTACATTTGGGAAATGAGATAGAAATCCTAGAAGGGAGTAAATAAAACATTTCTTAACAAATTAAGTCAGTTTTATAGACCTTGAATTTTAGCATGTTACCAGTTGAGAGTGATTCCTGTTAACATATACATCTTGATAACACACATTAAATAAAACTAGTGAACGAAATTACAGTGTATTTTCATGAGCTAATTGCTACTCGTGACTTTTTAAAAATATGTAAAAACTAATGTTGATCTTTAGATTTTAATTATTTTCCTCCCTGAATATAGATGACTCTTTAAAAATTTGCATCGTATTTGAAAATTATTAATAGAAGCCTGTAGTTAACAGATAACCTGGTTTTAATAACTCATAATTGCAAATAGTTAAAACGAACAGTGATTTTATATATGTATGTAGGTATGTGTATGTGTGAAGTGAAATGTCCTTTTGATGGCCAACATGCTTTCAGTATCTGGCATTGTTTTGCCTAAAAAGATGTGCACATATGTACATACCAGATAGATCTAATTATTATTTATGTATGTGACTCTTTTTATAACAAAAATGGGGTACACATTGTGTCTTTGTATTTTGTCTGAATTAGAATTGGGAAATGATTAATTGTAGGGCAGTATTTCTTGTCAGGTTGTGAATAAATATGTTTAGCATTAGTATAGCTGTTTACAAGCAGGAAAACTCATACTGCTTGCCAAGCATTTGATTAAAAAATGCCTTCAATTCATCACATAGTCTCTCTGTAGGAAAGATCTTTACATTTGTGTGGCTTGGCATTTAGTAATTAAATCTCTTTAAACATTTTAATTAGGCTGAAGGCCACCCAAAGCCTTTACTCTCATTTTGAAAACACTTTCAGCTATAATAGGCATAAAGCTGTAGGACAGCCATGGTCACTTTCACAGGAGTCTTAAATAAAGCAGTGCTTTTGATACTCAATCGTGCATAAAAATCACTTGGAAAACTTGTTAGAACACATATCCTTGAGCCCCACTTTTAGAGATGCTGGTTCAGTATTCTGGGGTGGGATCTTCTAAGGAACTCTAGGCCTATCCTCAAGCTGCTGATCCGTGGACCATACTTTGGGAACCACTCTACTAGGAAATTCTATTGTGATTTGAAAGTAGACAACTTTATTGATCTTCTCTAATGATTTTTTTTTTTTTTAAAGCAAACTTTTTAAGAGTCTTCCATTTGGCAGGTATTTTAGATATGTCCAAATAAGATACTACTGAGTAATAAAATGGCAAAAGTGTTTTTATAGATTTGTGAGGAAAAGCAGAAGCAAACACTATGGTTCCCCCTCCATTTCTCTTCATTTCATCAGGAGCAGGGGAAACATTCTGAAAATAGTCTTAGTTCCGTTCATGCCTTCTCCAACTTCCTAACAGCAAGTGTATTGATGTGGTTGAGAGCTTGACCTCTACCACTTCTAGCTGTATTACAAGTTACTTCATTTATTAGTTAGCTATCTGTAACAAAATACTCCGAATTTAGTAGCTTAAAAAAACATTTAATATCACTTGACACTTTCCAAGGTTCAGATTTTCAGTAAATTTAACTTAATTCATCATTTAATTTAGTTTTGCAAAACATTAAGGTTTCAGGTTACTAAAAAGATTTGGGGAAACTGTTTAAAAAGTTCACCTAAAATTGTTCATCCTGATTACATCTATTTAATTTGCTTGTTTGTAGCAAACCGTCTTCACAAAAGCTTCGTTAGAGATTAGACAATATCACCCTAAGTTTTGTTTTTTCTTTTTTCACTGACAAATTTTATAACAGATTCCTGAACTTACTTGATTAATAAGCCCAGATTGAATAAAAGTTTTCTATTTAATGCTGATAACTATTAGTATAAAGACATGCCTGTCTTAATGATGCCAGCAACCTTAAACTGCCTTTTATACCAAATATTTTCTTAAATCACATGGGCCTGAAATTCATTTCTGTTAGTTTCTGAGAAATTCTGTTATTTCTGAGAAATTAATTTACATAAGTGCCTAATTTCTTTAAGCCAATTTTAAAAAGCTCTTTTAATTTTAGCAACACCATGCAGAGGTAGAAAATATCATACATCTACACCACATATATATAGACACACATAAATAGACACACAGAGACCTTATAGTTTTATTCTAAAATTTTAGTCGTGAGATGGGTAGGATAATGCAAAACTCACTAGCTTATAAAAGAACAGTTGGGATAAGTTTAAATTTATCTACTCAGAATTTTAAAGCTTTTTAGAAGATACTTAAGATTTGTATATTTGTCCTTGACAAGTAATCTTAATATAGTTCTTCCAAGAAGGGTTTTTGGTTTCCTAAGGCCAGAATTTTTATAATGCATGCAAGGCTTTTGAGATAAATAGGGGTGGTTTCTGGATTGCTGTAAAGGAATAGGTGAAATTCAAACTTCTCTAGAGCTGTATTTCCAGTTTTGCAAAGTTGTGTAAGGTTAAGACAGTTGTCCCTCAGTTCATCCTCAGTTCCCAAATTGGGTTATAGCCTGGCTGATAAAGGACTGATGTCCCCTTCCACCTTTGTTATAATGTTTTCTTTTCCTCTGGGTACATTTAGCTTAGAGGAAAAGGCCTTAAAATTTTTCGTGTTAGGCTGTGAATGCCAGCGTCTAGTTTGCTCAAATTTCTCATCATAGAGTTATTAAATTCTTTTAGATATATTGTCAGGTTTCAGATAAGACAGACAGTAAATATTTACAAACAGTATTACACAGCCCCATGGACCCACGAGGTGTCCTCAAAGAGGATGCAGAGTTTCTTATCTTCCCAAGCTCCAGAGTCACTCTCAACAATAGCCAAAAGAAAGAACTGCTAGCCTGCATGCATGCCAGGCAGGTGGAAAGCCACGCTAAGTTCTTAGAACACCAAACAACACAAATGTGAAGGCAGTATTTATTCCTAGGAGAAAAAAGATCAATAACATGTGGGTCTGGAGATGGAAAAGAAGGAACAGCATGAAATTGTATTTTCCTCTCTCGACTGGGCACTAGAGATTGAGGTCTAGGGAGCTGACTCTGGCTAGAATTTTCACCCTTGGCCTACTGGTGCCAGTTTTCCTAGAATCTCCTCTATGGACTCCAGTGTCAAGATTTTTCATTAATTTTAGTCATTCTTGGCTGTTTAAAGGAATACTGTAGCAGTTTACCTGTATATCACTCAGTTTTGTCAACTCTGGGAGGGGTCTGTACAGAGGCTCTTTGTTGAAGGATGAATCAGATGGTCTCTTAGGCCAGTAACTCAGTGGACTTTTGTTTGTGATTGTGTAGCTTTTCCAGCCTGGAGAAACAATTCAGACAGGTTATTACTTGAATGAGTACTCAAGTAAAGTAGCAGTAGGAGTTATTTCAGGCTTAGTTTTTTGTTTTAGATACCTCTTACATCTTAATTTTTCATTAGCCTTTTGCAACAAATCTTTCAATGAAACTATTTTGGGAGATTGACGCCTTTTCGAGGCTTTTGCATTCTAGGTAAAATAGGTACCCTGTTCTGTTTATTAATTTGGCAGCTCCTGTTTTCAATCTCTTGACCTTAACTGATCTTATCTAATTGAAATGTTTCTCATAATGGCCCTTGTAATTCTAGGTTGTTTTCTGTAGATATGTATAGCTTCCAAGACCATGATGCTAAGACATAAAATAAGCAGGTGTGCCAGAAGGTATCCCACTTAACCCTTGATATTTTAAAGATCTTATTATTAGCTAAACCTTTGGGTCTCTTAGAGCCAGAGTAATACGTAAAGGAATGTGCTTCTAGGTTGAAAATTATGATGTTTTGCAAAGAAATTTTCTTGAGATCAAGAGGTGACTTACTGCCAATCTAACCCATTCCATGACGAACTTTGCCTAACACAGGAGTCTTTAGGTTAGGTGGCATGCACTCTAACAGCTTTGAAATACCCAACGCATGCCCATCAGTTTTGTTTTTTTTGTTATTTGATTCCAAGACTTCCATTAGCAATAAACTTAAAGCAAAATTTTATTCACCCAAGGCTTTGCACTAGACTCAGCCCAGGTTAAACTGGCCCGGGTTACATCCCAAGCTCAGTCTGGTTTTTAAGTTGGACCCAGTTTGACTCTGGCCAGTAGTCACCAGCAGTTTCCAGTGTGTAGTCTGGGGATTGGTAAAAAGATTGAACAGTAGACCTCAACAAATGGGGACTGCATACTGGGAGCTCTACATAAATGGGGAACTGCAGACTGCCACTAACAATTCCTACATAGAACTTAAGACAGAATTAAGGGCTGCAGGTTTCCAATCAGATGGAACACTGTGAAAAGCCAGGTAGATTGGGAGCTCAGTGCAGAGAGAACTCAGAGAGAGGATTAACTTACCATAACCCTCAGAAACAGGGAAAAAGACAGTGAACTCAGTTGGCTTGTGGGGTGCCACACCTGTGTTTCTCATTTTTTATTACTATCAGAAGTTTGCTTTAAAGCCCAGTGCTGCCACAAAATTTGTTAAATAACGAAATTCAGCTGAGAAAATTTAAAAATCAACTTGGCTTTTATTCAGTGATTTTTGAATTAGGTAGCATCCTGTCTCACAAATGAAAAGAACCTCCAAGAACTGTACAAAATGCAAAGCTTTTATAGACAGAATGGCACAGGGACAGGGAAAAAGCAGATTTTCTCATCTATCTTGTCTAGGGGCTGGAAGGTGGCAGCGGAAGGAGTCTATCAGGTGGATGACCTGACTAGTACTGATCACAGAATTTCAGACTGATTGATTAAGCTTACATTTTGGGGAGAGGCTGAACTAAATGGCTGTTGTTATTGTTCAGTCACTAAGTTGTGCCTGACTCTGCGACCCCAAGAACTGATGAATACCAGGCTTCCCTGTCCTTCACTATCTCTCCAAGTTGGTTCAAACTCATGTCCATTGAGTTACTGATGCTATCCAACCATCTCATGCTCTGTCATCCCCTTCTCCTGCCCACAATCTTTCCCAGCATCAGAGTCTTTTCCAATGAGCCAGCTCTTCACACCAGTGGCCAAAATATTGGAGCTTCAGCTTCAGCATGTCCTTCCAGTGAATATTCAGCATTGATTTCCTTTAGGATTGATTGGTTTGATCTTTTTGCTGTCCAGGGGACTCTCAAGAGAGTTTTCCAGCATCATAATTTGAAAGCATAAATTCTTCAACAGTCAGTCTTCTTTATGGTCCAACTCTTTCATCTGTACATGACTACTGGAACATAGCTTTGACTATACGGACCTTTGTCGGCAAGGTGGTATATCTGCTTTTTAATATGATATCTGGGTTTGTCATAGCTTTCCTTCCAAGGGGCAAGCATCTTTTAATTTCATGGATGCAGTCACTGTCTGCAGTGATTTTGGAGCCCAAGAAAATAAAATCTGTCACATTTTCCACTTTTTCCCCTTTTATTTGCCATGAAGTGATGGTACTGTGTGTCATAAGTTTTAAGCCAGCTTTTTTACTCTCTTCTTTCACCCTCATCCAGAGGCTCTTTAGTTCCTCTTCGGTTTCTGCTATTAGAGTGGTATCATCTGTGTATCTGAGTTTGTTGATACTTCTCCCAGCAGTCTTGATTCCAGCTTGTGATTTATCCAGTCCAGCATTTTGCATGATGTATTCTGCATAGAAGTTAAATAAGCAGGGTGACAGTATACAACCTTGATGTACTTCTTTGCCAATTTTGAACCAGTCCATTGTTGCATGTCCAGTTCTAACTATTGCTTAAACTGTGTACAGGTTTCTCAGGAGACAGGTAAGATGGTCTGGTATCCCCATCTCTTTAAGAATTTTCCACAGTTTGTTGTGATCCTCACAGTCAAAGGCTAGTGAGGTCAATGAAGTGGAAGTAGATCTTTCTCTGGAATTCCCTTGCTTTCTGTATGATTCAATAAATGTTAACCATTTAATTTCTGGTTCCTCTGCTATTCTAAACCCAGAAGCTGGGTTTCTAAACCCAGCTTGAACATTTGGACATTCTCAGTTAACACACTGCTGATGCTTAGCTTGAAGGATTTTTAGCATAACCTGCTAGCATGTGAAATGAATGCAGTTGTACGGTTGTTTCATCATTCTTTGGCATTGCCCTTCTTTGAGATTGGAAAGAAAACTGACCTTTTCCAGTCCTGTGGTCACTACTGAATTTTCCAAATTTGCTGACATATTGAGTGCGGCACTTTAACAGCATCATCTTTTAGAATTTTAAGTAACTCAGATTTCCGTCACCTCCACTAGCTTTGTCCTACGGCCCACCTGACTTCACACTCTGGGATGTCTGGCCCTAGGTGAGTGACCATACCATAATGGTTATTTGGGTCATTAAGACCTTCTTTGTATAATTCTGTATATTCTTGCCACCTCTGATTTAATAGCTTTTTTTAACAGGTAACAGGTTAGGTATTGTGTCTTGGTTTGCTGATGGGAGACTTGGCACAGATGACTTCCATGATGGCTGATTCTGTCTCCTTTGGAGTTGGCTACAGGTTACTACAATGCTGCTGTCCCTCCTCTGTCTCCCTGAGTGACCGTTGACAAGGCCCTGCCACTCCTGGGCTGCAGTGCCTTCCTGGGGAAGAGGAATGAACCTCACTAGCTGATGGCAGGCCTCTCCCCTCTCAAAGACAGGAGGAGCCTTCGCCTCAGTTTCCCCATCTGGACAGCAGGGGGCTCTGCCTGTCCCCCATTGATATCATTATGGAACCCCAGCTGGGATCCCCTATTCAGTGCCGACTGCCCCCGATGCACACACACAGCAGCTGCTCCTCCAACCACACCCTCCTCCTGCTCCTTCACCCATAGCCCTTGACCCTTGCCAGCCTCCCCCCACACAGGCCACCAGATGGGCTCCTGAGACCCTCCCCCCCACACACGGCAAAAGGCTGCCTATGTGCAGCTCATTCCACTGGGGGTGGAGAGCAGGAGGGTGTACGCTAGACCTTGGACTGGCAAATAGAGGCCTGGGGTGGGGGGTCAATATGCCTCAGTTTCCTCCCTAATGACAATGGAATTTTTATAATATCTGAAAATTGAGGGGACTTCCCTGGTGGCTCAGACAGTAAAGAATCCACCTGCAATGCAGGAAGTGTGGGTTCGATCCCTGGGTTGGGAAGATCCCCTGGAGAAGGAAATGGCAGCCCTCTCCAGTACTCTTGCCTGGAGAATCCCTTGGACAGAGGAGCCTGGTGGGCTACAGTCCATGGGGTCACGAGAGTTGGATATGACTGAGTGACTGATACACAGCGACTGACACACAGGTTACTACAATGTGGGTGTCTAGCCAAGAGCTGGTAAACAGAAATGTTAATTTGCTTCCGATAGCTTGGACGCCCTTACCTTTTCTCCAGGAGGAACTGAAACAAAACAAGGCTTTGTTTCTTTTCATTAGAAGGGCATTGTGTTTGGAAAAAGGAATTTAATTTTTCCACTTTTGAGCCCTTTGTTAAAATTACCTGAACTACTTTGCTAAGATTGGAGTTCATTGTATGTATTTCTGTATACTCACAGATAATATTCATTCTTTGTAGTTTATTTTATTTTCTAAAGTGGTCAAACCAAATGAAATAGTTTCCAGAGTACCAAATTTACTAGAATTCCAAGTTTTAAAAAATACATCTATAACTAGAACATATGTATCTCTCTGACAGCAAATACAATTTCATAAGCCACTTTTGGGTGATAACCATTTTTCATACACTCCTGTTTCAGACAATTTGTAGAACTTCACCTCCAAAATGCAAGAGGAAGGAAACATTAAACTATTTAAAATGGTCAATGTAAATTTCATTTCGCTGCATGCATATTTGTTCCTAAGTGAAGTTATTTAAGGGGAAAAAATTCATACTTTGGAAGAGCATATAATGTTCTCTAGTCGGTACTTGGTTAGTTTAAAAAATTGATTCCTTTTAGAATGTATTTTCCTTTAAAAATACATCATAAAAGAATATTTTCTTTATTTTGACTAGCTTTTCTATTTCTGCAGTCTTCCAGCCACAATATGCGTGGACATAATAATGGACTAAAATAATGTGTATTCTTTTTAATCTATAAGACGATGCATGTATATTCTCCCTACTGAGTCTTAAGAGCTGCTTCAGCTTGAACTGTGCAATAATTTTGCATTTTGATTTTCTCTGATTTAACTGATGTCTATAAATAAAGGCTGCAACTTACTTTAATAATAAAAAACCCATTATCGCCATGTGGTAGAGATAACGTATTATCATTACCACCATTAACAACTGCTGGTATTAATAATACATATTTTCTGCTTCATCTCAGAGCAACCTTCATTTGAAGCAAAGAATTGAGGTATATAGTTTTTTAAATTTATTCTCTCAATTTTTTTTCAAAAGGAAAATAATTATTGAAAGATCTTGAAAATGAATTGTTTGGATCTCAGTTACTACTACAGGGGAGCAAACTGCACTCATGCAAGTGTACTTGTGATTTGCTGAGAATTCTATAGAGTAGTGGTTCCTGAACCTTCATCAACTATAAGCCACACCACCAGGTGGAGGAGAGAGATTGCTGTAGTTTCTCAACCAAGCAAATCTATAGAGATACAAGTGAGAGAAAAACCAGTATAAGGTTGACTTTGAGGCTTTTCTACTGCCTTGAAAAACCCAAATAGATCATTCGTACATTTACATATTCAGTCATGATCAGTTGCTCATGATGGGTTTGCTGAGCTCCAAAGAATTGATGCTTTTGAACTGTGATATTTGAAGACGACTCTGGAGAGTCCCTTGGACTGCAAGGAGATCCAACCAGTCCATCCTAAAGGAAATCCGTCCTGAATATTCATTGGAAGGACTGATGCTGAAGCTGAAACTCCAGTACTTTGGCCGCCTGATGCAAAGAACTGACTCATTTGAAAAGACCCAGATGCTGGGAAAGATTGAAGGCAGGAAAAGGAGGGGATGACAGGGGATGAGATGGTTGGATGACATCACTGACTCAATGGACATGTGTTTGAGTAAACTCTGGGGGTTGGTGATGGACAGGGAGGCCTACATGCTGCAGTCCATGGGGTCGCAAAGAGTTTGGACATAACTGAGCGACTGAACTGACTGATGGGACATATGAAGAAAGCATACTTGAGAATAGTGGAATGTGTGAAATTAGGCTTGGCCTTCCTGAGGCCTTCCCAGGTTACTCAGTGGTAAAGAAGCCACCTTCTGTGCAGAAGATGTGGATTTGATCCCTGGGTTGGGAAGATCCCCTGGAGGAGGAAATGGCAACCCACTCCTATTCTTGCCTGGAAATTCCATGGACAGAGGAGCCTGGCAGGCAACCGTCCATGGTCACAAAAGAGTTGGACATGACTTAGCAACTAAACAGCAGCAACAGCCCTTCTTGAATATAGTTCTCTTACCTATTTGTTTGAATGGAAATAGGAAATAAATGACGTGTTTGAAACTGATTCTGCCACATAGCATGCATATGCACAAGTATATAAAAATTAATAAAAAGGAAATACACTTTTAAAGTGAAGTATTTGCTTTGAATTCATATTTGACATCCATCTTCCCTCTCGCCAGCCAGTGTAAAATTTCAGTGCTATCCTTCCCATCTCCCATCTCAGTGTTGAAAATAATTTTGGTATGTCTTTCTGTTTTGGTATCCTATATGCAGCTTTCAGTTCAGTTCAGTTGCTCAGTCATGTCTGACTCTTGGCGACCCCATGGACTGCATCATGCCAGGCCTCCCTATCCATCGCCAAATCCTGGAGTTTACTCAAACTCATGTCTGTTGAGTCGATGATGTCATCCAACCATCTCATCCTCTATGCAGTTTTATATTGAGCTTATTTTAGCTGTATCCCATTTCATAATTCATAAGAAAATAGTACTGATAATCATCCTGTGCATGTATGTCTCTGTGTGTGCGTGTGTGTACTTTTTTGCTTTTCAAAGGGATTTTAAACTGATTCTTTCACTTGATCAGTTTGCCTGTGTAGCAGTTGTACTCACATTATTGATTTGGGGATGCAAGATCAGCACTCCTGATACCCGTGTCTTCCCATGTGTTTTGTCAACCTCTGGATTTGTGGTGGCGTTTTGGATTTACTCTTATTGCTCAATTAGGTGGACTTCCCGTCAGTATAGAAAACTTTTTCTTTAGAATTTTTTTCTAGGAACAAAAATTAAACCAACTGTTAAACTAGCAAGTAGATAGTTTAAAAAGACATGTTATAGATGCTTTTATGGAGCCAAACTTAACCAAGCATCTCAGTGCAAATTAGTTCCCTTTACTATAAATCCTGAACTTCACAATTCCTGGCTACTATGACCCTGGTCTAGTGTTCAGACCTTAAGTTTAATTTATCCAGTCTCTGGATTTAATAATAATTCCCTGGGGACCTATCAGTTTTGAGTGTTTTAGCGATTTGATCCATCAGCTAAAGTAGTAAGCTCACTCTGCCTCACTACTCCAATCATCGTAAGTATTAGGCTCATTCTACCTTACTACTAAGTTTCTATCTCACCTCTCAGTTTTCTTTAGGAAGGGAAAATGTTAACTAATTCCCCATGGTGGACAACTATCTTAATTACAATAATTCTGGTTGTTTTGTTCTTGCTGTTTGCTCCCTGCATCTGTAATTGTATAACTGGATTTGTTTCTAGCCGCATGAAAGCTTTTAAATTACAAATGGTTGCTCAAACTCCTGCTACTGCTGTAGCTTCCTCCAGCTACTATTTGGGGCCCCTGGATCAGATATCCTCAATATGAGGATTAGGAGAATATGTTGCCTCACCAATTTAGGGACAGCGCCCCTTATCAGCTTGGAAGCAGTTATGGAACGAGAATGACGCCCCTTTTCCCTAGGCAACATAATTCTCCTAAAAGAAAAGGGGGGAATGAGAGAGTCATTTCCTAGGTAGGTTGATAGGGAGTCTAGGGGTCCCCAAAGAGAGAGGGGTCTGGAATTCTCAAGGAGGAAAAAAGGACAAACTTTTTTTCTTTCTCCACATTCCTTAGGATTATATACCAATAATGTATCCTGCCTAAGGACAGTCTTTGGATTCAACCTTCTGTTATTTTAAAAAGTTAATTATGGGAGTATACCTGGTCTTTACAAGGATGTATCTTGCCTGAGGACAGTGTTATCTTAAAATGTAAATTATGGGAGTAGGTCGGAGGAGGTCTTTACAACCTCCAGACATTCTTTGGATTATATACCCTCATTATTAACACTAGCAAGCGGGTACTCTTTCTGCCCCCTTCTGATGCCTATGTCAGAAGCTTTCTCTATCTCCTTTATACTTTAATAAAACTTTACTACACACACACACACACACACAAAAGAAATAACCTTCTTAACCACACAGTCGCTAAAAAAGAGAAAAGTCACTCAATAACTTGTTCCTGGGCCACTGTCTTCTCTCTTAACTAAGAAAGATTTTTTTTTTCTCCCTCAGCACCTGCCCTCTACCCATCAACTTTTTGTTGTTGTTGTTGATAGAGCATCACACGTAACTGAAATGTCTTTTAAGTGAATAAAATTTATCATTTTTAGCCAATTTTGACTGCTGATTAGGTCACAACTGGTAAATGGAATGAGAAAACAAACTTCAAGTAACATTCCAGCTAAATATTTTTAATCATATCAAACAAGTGTTTGGAGAAACTGTATATGAAGTAGTTTCTCTTCAAGGTCCACTTTAGGATTTTTAATATGGTTATAAAGTAATGTTTTCTGTGGGTAGCTTTTATAGAAATGCTACTTTGAACTTGTATCAGAGGTTATGGCTAGCACGGCTCCTGTGGTGGCTCAGATGGTAAAGTGTCTGCCTGCAACGCGGGAGACTTGGGTTCAGTCTCTGGGTCGGGAAGATCTTCCTGGAGAAAGAAATGGGAGTGCACTCTAGTACTCTTTCCTGGAAAATTCCATGGATGGAGGAGCCTGGTAGGCTACAGTCCATGGGGTCGCAAAGAGTCAGACACTACTGAGCAACTTCACTGGCTGGCTAGCATCAGCTTTCTCCGAAAAGTAATAATACAGTGAAAAGAACAGAAAATAGACAGACGCAATGTCCCCTACCTTAGAGAGATGTCCATTCAAAGGATTTTAAGAAGAAAATTCAGACGATATCAGGCATACCTTGCAATTTAAGTCAACTTAATAAGTGTGTACTGAGCTACTGTTCATTTTTAAACTCTGCCTGATGTTGTGGGAAAGGGCTGCAAAGTGGAAGGGTTGTGGAAGTAAGTAAGGTTCCATTTCTTCCTCAGACAAATTTAGAATAGGTAATCATGTTGTATAGCTGTAATACCCATAGCTAACTACAGACAGTGTCTTTCACAGCTGTTTTCTCTGCATTTTACTACTGCATGTGAATTGTTTGGCCTTCGTGATCATAAAATTAATGTTATCACCTATACCATGGTCCTACGCTCCTGAGATACAGCTTTTACTAAGACCAATTGCTGTCCATTAAGAAACTTTAAGCCATATGTGCATACCGCTGTATTTAAATGCATAACAAACAAGGAACTACTGTACAGCACAGGGAACCCTGCTCAGTGTTGTGTGGTGTCCTGGATGGGAGGTCAGTTTGGAGGAAAATGTTAGATGTATATGTGTGGCTGAGTCCCTTTGCTATTCACCTGAAACTTTCACAACATTATTTGTTATTTCCCAGTTGGGCTTCCCCTGTGGCTTAGATGGTAAAGAATCTGTGAATGTGCCTGCAATGCAGGAGACCTGGGCTTGATCCCTGGGTCGGGAAGATCCCCTGAAGAAGGCAGTGATTCTCCACTCCAGTAGTCTTGCCTGGAAAATCCCATGGACAGAGGAGTCTGGCAGACTACGGTCCATGGGGTCGCAAAAGAGTCAGATGTGACTGAGTGACAAAGACTACACACTTATGTAAAGTGGAAGTCGCGCAGTAGTGTCTGACTTTTTTGCAACCCCATGGACTGTAGCCTGCCAGGCTCTTCTATCCATGGAGTTCTCCAGGCAAGAATTCTGGAGTGGGTAGCCTATCTGTCCCTTCTCCAGGGGATCTTCCCTACCCAGGAATCGAACTGGGATCTCCTACATTGCAGGTGGATTCTTTACCAACTTAGCTACCAGAGAAGCCTTATACACATTTACACCCCAATACAAAATAAAAAGTTTTTTAAAAGAGAAAACAGAAACTCTCAGTCAGTTGCTGGTTGCTTGTTTATTGAAGCAGGTTTAACCAGCAAAATGGTGATTAGCAATCTGAAAAGTGAAAGTAAAATTGCTCGGTCGTGTCCAATTCTTTGTGACCCCGTGGACTGTAGCCTACCAGGCTTCTCCATCCATGGGATTTCCCAGGCATGAGTACCGGATTGGGTTGCCTTTTCCTTCTCCAGAGGATCTTCCTGACCCAGGGATCAAACCCAGGTCTCCGGCATTGCAGGCAGATGCTTTACCCTCTGAGCCACCAAGTTGCTAGTTTTTGCAGTAAAGTTGCTATTGTCAGCTGCCAGGGGTATAGCCAGTTAGGTAATCAGGCCCCCAGGTCATTTCTCATTGTTGAATCTGGCCCCTGCAAGTGTACCTTTGGCAGCTGAAAAATGCAGCTGGGACAGAGGGAGTCTGAGCACACCATCCATCATTCCTTCCTGTTCTTCTTAAGGTCACTTGGCCTCAGTGTAACATCCAGGGAGAGCAAACGGCCTTCAGTGCCCAACCAAGCTACCAGTTGCTGACCCCTAAGTGATTATTATTTGTTTATGCTTAATTTCAGTTCGAAGGTTGAACTGACTTTTCTTTCCTAGTTGCAAACTAGTCAGTTGACCACATTAATTTCAGAGATATAATAGCCCAAAGAAATAGTGCCAACCAACTGCTTCCTTGATAACAATGTACTTCTGAAACCAAGCATTTGTGTCCATGAACAATAAAGAAAGTCCAGGTCTTGAGTTGGTGACCTGGTTTCTATTGTTACTCTCCTTTCAAGGGCCTCTCCTCCTTGGAGTTATTTTAAAACATCTCATAGAAATAGCTTCAGTTTCCCATGTGAATTGGAGGACTATTTTGAAAGGAAAATATTTTTTTGTTAAAAAGAGAAGAACAATAAAAGCATAAAATACGTTTCTATGATCAGAATTTTATTTAGAGAAAAACTATCCTCTCTATGATAATATGCAAAACCTTTTTCCAGTCTTACTATAATAAGGCTAATAAGCAGGAATAGATCCTATTGTGAATTATATTCTTAATGCCATTTACTGTTTTCGAATGATTAAAGTAGGCAAACAATCCTTGATCAGGTAGATGTCTTTTGCTACCAATTTAAATTAACCAAAAGGATTGTCTTGTTATTAAGGAATCTAGTATTTATAAATTTGATGGTGAGACATTTGATCGTGGCAAAATGTTTGTTTCTTTAAATATGTTAAATATATACTTCATAATCTTATTTAAATATTTTTTTTACTCAGCAAATCTTTTTTCTTAGATAATACAAAAGTAAATTTTGTATAAGTCCACATCTACATTCTGAACAAATGGAATTTGAAATGAAGAATTACACCTCTTTGGAGAAGTACATATTTTGAGAAGTAATCAGAGTGATCTATCAGCCATCATATCCTTCCTTGTATCTCTGTTTGCTTGCTGACTTTTTTTTTTTAATTGTATAAACCAGGCTTTACTACCCCAGGTACTAATGTAACACTTGGTTTTATAAGTAGTGAAATAATAGTGATGATGGCATTCTGTTGTTATTTGTTTCCTTGCTTATTTTGTTTGTAGTTTTAGCTCTGGAAAAGGTACTATAAAATACTAAGATTTGACAATCCTCTATTCTTGCCTAACTTCCTGGAGCAGAACTCCTTAACATTCTGCATTTCTCTCTCATACAGTCTTTCACACAGGAGTTGTGTCCTACTTGCTTTAAGTAGGTCAATTGATAAATATGTTGTATTTTAGATTATAGAAAGTTAGGGTCTCTCTGAGCTCAAATTCCCTTCTTACTGTTCATTAAACTGCTTTTGAGATTAAGTTAACATTTTACATGTCTCAGCTTAAGACTAAGGAGTTTCCCAGGTGGCTCAGTGGTAAAGAATCTGTCTGCCAGTGCAGGAAGATGCAGGAGACTTGGGTTCAATCCCTGGTCTGGGAAGATCCCCCGGAGGAGGAAATGACAACCCACTCCAGCATTCTTGCCTGGAGCATCCCTTGGATGGAGGAGCCTAGAAAGCTATAGTTCATTGAGTCACAAAGAGTCTGACACAACTAAGCAACTGAATATGCACACGTTTTAAGACTAAATCTTCTGTATTTTAGATTGCTGGAATCCTCTATGGCCCTAATGTTAAGCAACATGTTGTTCAGTGAAGATTTACTTCAGTTTTCAAGGTTCCTGATATTAATTCTACAGATAATCAGCACACTTAAAACATGTGAGTCAGTCCACTGATTCTGGGTATTATTCTTCATCCCCAGAGTGATGCTAAGTGCATAAAAGCAATACCTGTAAAAATAGAAAACTCTTTACCTTGTAGTTACTTTAAGGACAAGTTTAATTCATGAGTCAATTAGAAAGCCATAAATCATACTAATTCTCTATGGCATTGAATTTAAAACTAACAGAGCACTTAGTCAGATTTGAAATCTGAAAAAAGGTGAGGAAGAGGAGATAATTCTGAGTTGAAGATGTCAGGTAAGCACAATGTGCAGATTCATGGAGGCAAGAGAAGTGTTGAAAGAGTGGAAGAGAACCAGTAAGGCTTTTAAGACTGGATGCTTAAGCAGGAAAAGCCAGTAAAGAGGTTGTTCACTTTGGAAAAAAGTGAAGGGATCGGTAAGACATTCAGCTAGGTAGGAAGGGACCATGTTGAGCAGGCCCAGGAAAGCTGTTGTCACTTCTGTACCCTTTGTTGCACCAAAGCAGTGTCCATTTGGAGTTACCCATCAAGCCTCGAGAGCAGTGATAAAGGTGGTGGTGGTGGTGGCGATGGTGGTATTTGTAATGGTCAACAGTTTTTGAGTTCTTACTGTGTACCAGTCTCTTGGATATTTTGTGGATCATTGTACTTGAAGACATTATTATTATATATTTTACACCCAAGAAAAGAAGGCTTAATAGAGATTCTTTACTTACTCAAAACCACAAAGCTAGTATGTTACAGAGCCCAAATTTGAACCCAGGTAATTGTACACCAAAGTCCACATTCTTTAGCATTTTTTAATGTCACTTAGGTATAATAAATATTAGAGAACAGCAGTTCAGAGGCATGATCCTACATTTTTAAAAGGGACATTGATAGCTGAAGTCTATCCAAAGGAGGCCTAATACAATTATGTAAAGTTTAAAAATAAAATAAAATTAAAAAAAAAAACAAAAACAAACAAACAAACAAAAAAAAACAAAGGAGGCCTAGTGGGATGATAAAGAATCCTTGAATCCCTGTGAACTGAAAAGAGACATCAAGAAGAAAATCTGGTTTGTGAGACAAAACGATGAAATTGGCCATATATCTCCCTTTATCCTTCTATTCTTCAGTCTTGATGGGCTGAGTTCCCTCACCATTGTATATTCTGGAGATTGAGGAATTAAGGAGAAATGTTTATGTGAATTGTAGGATTATTTTGATGGGACTAGTTTTGCCAATGACAGAGGAGTTCTTAAGAGTTGTCATTCGTTGGTCTTTTTTGAATGAGTCGTCATTTGCTTTTATATGGCACCAAAGCAGTTCTTGAAGATTGAGTACACAAAAACAAAATCAGGGTACCTATAAATTTTGCAGCTGATTCTGAGACACACCCATGGAGTCCTTTGGAGACTTCATGAAGCAGATGAAGAGGAGGAGAGGTTGGTGTCTGGATAGCATTGGAGTTAGTCCTGTTTTTGGTCAACATCTAAACAACAAACATGCAGTGTTTCTTCTTTTCTAGAATACTAAACTATTCTCAGATATGCCAAAAACCCCCATTCAGTAAAGGAAGACATCTGATCTAATTTGGATTCTGCTGTCAAAAGTGTTAAAATGTCTAACAGCTTTTATCTTAGAGTAGAGGATAAAGAAGGAAGTTCTGCCCCAGTCTATACACAATCTTATAGGGCAATAAAAAGAGAGAGGAAAAAAAAAAAAGACAAATTTGGGAGAAGGCAATATGATTTGTGGATATTTTGTCTCTGAGAAATAAAAGAAGAATTAGGAAGACAGATTCAATGGCCAGACACAGAAAAAATCAGAATGACATTAGTGGGTATCAGAAGGAGGGACTTCTAGTGTCTGGACTTGGATACTCCGGTCAGTTTGGCATAATATCTGATGAAGCCTATGTTAGATCATTCCTTAAGGCCCACCCATTAAGTGTCACCAAATAAGACTAAATCAACTTTAGCAGCCCCGTCCAAGGAAATCTACCTTCTTCAGTCTAATAGATCTACCTCCAGAGGCACTCACATTGCCCCACTTCCTATTTTCAGATCTGAAGGCTTCAGCCTAAGGTGATGAGTGTCTTTATAAACTTCTGACTACTGACCATTTCTCTTAGTGTAGATGAAGGAGGTTATTCAGTGTGAATATACGATAAAAAGTAGATGGTCACCTCCTTGTAGACATCATCCTAAGTAGGGGGTGAATAGCCGTTAGCTGGGAGCTTTGTCACGAATAAGGAGATATTCTTAATTGAGCTGTGCCTTTGAAATCTCTTTTTTGCCCTCTGAAAGCCCACTGGATTATAAAATCAGTAAAGATGAAGACTATTGGTTGGTTTTTGGTCACCAACTTGCTCTGTCCCCCACATCTCAACATTGTACAATCTTAGCAAATTTTTCTTGAATGTTCTTTCTTTTAATATCCCTGTCATTCTTTAATGATCTCCAAGGCTGTCTAGGGGGAAAATGAATTTTGAAGCTTAGTCTCTGAAAGTCAGGTGGAACTGACAGAACTTTGTTTTGCATTTACTTGCCTCATTTTAGTAAACTTCCTACCTTGAAGAAAATTACATACATTTAGACTGATTAATGTACAAATCTTGAGTGCTTTTAATTCTCAGAATTAGAAATACTTCTCATTGAAATATTCAGCTCTCAGCATAACTCATTTTAATTATTTTCCAGTCCAGTTTATGCCAAAAGATGCAGTTGAGTTCTGACAGTGTCTCTGTACTCTAATTAAACTCTTTAAATTTGAATTTCTTTTTATCAATCTTCATTTATCCATAAAAGCCAAATTTGACCTTGATATATAATAATAGGTAACAGCACATTGACTTTCTAATCCCCGTTCTCCCAGGGAATCTTGCTTTATCACCTCTCCTTTTGTAGTATTAAAAGTTTCATAAACCTATCACAGCAGTGAAAGCAACAGCTTAGTGCTGGTTGTGTTCACCATGACTGCAACATGGCCTTGATCATACATTCAGTATATTTGTGCAGGGATGTTTCTCCAGGATTTCCTGAAAGAATGATGTAGTTGAGATCATGAGAGATAAAGAGGTATTTCCAAGACCCCATACTTAATTTAGGGCATAATAAAGACCCTAGCCTCCCACCTGACTAGTAGTGGAATGTTTTATATTTTTGCTTCTTTTCTTGTTTGTTTTTTACTGAAGAAGGATAACATAAGGATATATAAAAAGACTTTTAGCATGTTTCTGGGGTCATATTGCACTATGGTAGAGAAGTTCATTGTACTCTCCAGGTGACAGGACAGTGGATCTCTGAATGTGATAGATTGTGTGCCATGTTGAATAAGAGTTTGAGGCTTATGGTCAGGTTCAGTACAGTTCAGTTCAGTTGCTCAGTCGTGTCCGACTCTTTGCGACCCCATGAACCACAGCACACCAGGCCTCCCTGTCCATCACCAACTACCAGAGTCTACCCAAACCCGTGTCCATTGAGTCAGTGATACCATCCAACCATCTCATCCTCTGTCATCTGCTTCTCCTGCCTTCAATCTTTGCCAACATCAGGATCTTTTCAAGTAAGTCAGCTCTTCGTATCAGGTGGCCAAAGTATTGGAGTTTCAGCTTCAACATCAGTCTTTCCAATGAACACCCAGGACTGATCTCTTTTAGGATGGACTGGTTGGACCTCCTTGCAGTCCAAGGGACTCTCAAGAGTCTTCTCTAACACCAAAGTTCAAAAGCATCAATTCTTCAGTGCTCAACTTTCTTTATAGTCCAACTCTCACATCCATACTTGATTACTGGAAAAACCACAACCTTGAGTAGACGGACCTTTGTTGGTAAAGGAATGTCTCTGCTTTTTAATATGCTGTCTAGTTGGTCATAACTTTCCTTCCCAGGAGTAAGTGTCTTTTAATTTCATGGCTGCAGTCACCATCTGCAGTGATTTTGGAGCCCCCCAAAATAAAGCCAGCCCCTGTTTCCACTGTTTTCCCATCTATTTGCCATGAAGTAATGGGACCAGAGGCCATGATCTTAGTTTTCTGAATGTTGAGCTTTAAGCCATCTTTTTCACTCTCCTCTTTGACTTTCATCAAGAGGCTCTTTAGTTCTTCTTCACTTTCTGCCATAAGGGTGGTGTCATCTGCATAACTGAGGTTATTGATATTTCTCCCGCAATCTGGATTCCAGCCTGTGCTTCCTCCAGCCCAGCATTTCTCATGATGTACTCTGCATAGAAGTTAAATAAGCAGGTGACAATATACAGCCTTGACATACTCCTTTTCCTATTTGGAACCAGTCTGTTGTTCCATGTCCAGTTCTAACTGTTGCTTCCTGATCTGCATACAGGTTTCTCAAGAGGCAGGTCAGGTGGTCTGGTATTCCCATCTCAGATTGAAATTTCAGCTTTTCAGGATATTAAGCAGCTGTAGGATCTGGGGCAAATTGCTAACATCCTCATCCTCCAAGTTCCACACCTGAACTTTCTATGACGATAAAAGAACCTAATACGTATGATGTGCTTAAAGTTAACTATTCTTAATATTATTTGTTTACCTGACTATTGACAAAACTTTTATGTGCCTTAAGGTAAAATCTGGTATATCGCAATGGAACAGGACAAAATGATAACCATTTTTCTCATTAATCTCTAGTTGGAACATACAACAAGCATATATATATATATATGTTTGTATGTCTTTGGTAGTTTAGTTTTTACTAAATCAACCTGCCCATAGTAGGATTTTTTAACCTAGAAGGAAATCTTTAGCATGTATGTGTGTCATGGTATAGCACAGTAGTGGACTGGGTTGGGTACTCCTGAGGTTCCCCTTATGAAGACATTTACTAAGAAATAAGAAAGGTCAGTAATTTTACTTTGTGGTGCATGAATTTAAGTCAATAACAGGAAAATATTTTACAATTTCCTACCCTGTTCTGCACTCATGCTTAATAATATCTCTCCCACCTTCTTTTTTATTATATCACTTCTCCTGAAGCCAGAGGTAAAAACCTTAGATAATTTGCCTATGGACAGTCTAATTTATTTTGGAAAACATTGTTGTAGATTGTTATTTTCTTCGTTTACTGCCGTTTATGGCACAATGCACTGTTTGAAAAGAAGATCATTTCAGTAAGATCAGTCTGTGGTTTTGCATGCTTTGTAGATAGAATACCCCAGTTACATTAATGCCTGACCTTAATTGGGCTGTAAGTCTTTTTGAACCAACTCCAATTCCATTACCCCATCGCATTTCCCCAAATGTTCTTCTGTATTTGTGATGACAAGCATATATTTCATGGAAGCAGCTCTGTGTAGCAGTGAAAACTCTCATAGTGAGATCAGCGCATGCTGAAACCTTATCTGAACATAAACTAGCTGCTGAGTGTTGGAAGCTAGTCACCGTTCTCCTGATCCCCAGTTCTTCTATATCTAAAAGTAAGGGTAATAAGTCATCCCTCATGGGAGTTTGGTAAAGGCTGAATGACTTATTTGTCGACTAAACCGCCTAGCAGTGGTGGCAATTACTGAGAACCTATTTTGAAGACATTAGGCTTTGTGTTTTACTTGAGTTATCTCATTTAATCCTGGCATCAACCCTGCAAGGCAAGTACCATTACTATCCTCATTTTGCAGTTGAGAAAACTGATGTCCAAAGAAAGAAAGTAATTCACATAGCTTGTAACTGAAAGAACCAGTACTTATGGGTCAGAAGTGAGGATCAGAACCTCATGGGTGGAATTTTACAGCACCTTGAAGTCAGGGTCATATGTTGTTCATCTTTGTATCTTGCCTTCTCATTTTGACCTCAGGAACCAAAGCAACATGTTGTTGTGTGTTGGATGAGTTCTCTTAGTATGAAGATTAAAGAATTATTTTCAAACATTTACAGCCAAGACAGTAGAATGGACCACCTTGCAAAGCAGAAGTTTCTTGTCTTTGAAAATGTTCAAGCTGCTGTTGGCTGACCTCTCAGGTCCTGTCCGTATCTGAGGTTTTATGGTTCATTAATCTCCTTGGCATGTACACATTCTATAAGGTGCCTTTCCCTGGTGGAGGAGAGGGGAAGAGTACTTGTCTGTGGATTATGTGTTATACTGTTCCATCTTCTCTCTTAAAAAGTAAAATCTCCTACATAGGATTTTACCAACTGTTTTGTCTAAGCTTTATTAAACGATCAGATTCTCATTTCTACTCCTAATTTTAGTTTTGAGAGCCTGGTTCAGTTCCTTGCTAAAAGAGTATTGTACGCATCATGTAGCACCATTATTAAGAAATGTATTATTCAGTATGAATGGAGCACTAAATGAATTTATGTGAATTATTCCATGTCTGAGAAGGAACAATTAGGTACTTTTTCTGAATAAAATTCTTTAAGGGAAGGGAATTGCAAATGTACAGTTTTTCCACCCCTTCTCAAAACTCTTGGCTTTGTCTGGGCAGCTAGCATGATGATTGCCCTCAAAATGAGATTACCATGGCACTTTCTAGGTATTCCAGATTTTTAGTTATTTCTAAATGCCAGTGCCAAATGAAACATTTATGGAAAAGCTTACAATTAAGCCAAGTAGGTTGAAAATTTGTGCTTACATTGTGAAACGTCAAACATTAAATAGAAATACTATTTTTTTTTTCTGGAGACAGGAATTCTCTTTGCCTAATTTTTCATGAGTCATCTTTTCTTTACTCATCTTGCTTATCCTTTGAAATTTCCTCTTCAGAGAATTAAAAAAGCTTTCTTCATCGTTTTTCTCTTCAATTCACAAGAGCTCCACTTTTAAGTGAGAGAAATAATGTTAGTTTTCCACAGGGATTGATTATAAATTCCTTCTCCATGTTGAATTACACTGGCCTCTAGTGGTTACCTGTCACAATTATGTTTCTTATTGCTCTTGCTTTAACTTATTGTAACACTATACCATATATTGTAATAATTTTTGAGAATCAATTAAGCAGCACAATCAGATTTGTCAGGGGTTTGAAGTAGATTTCATCAGGAAATTGATTGAACTTTATGTACCTTGTGCATCTATGAAGATAGCCACTTGGAACTACAGCATAAAACTCCTGTTCTCATACGTGCCTGTTCTCAAACACAGGAACTGGAATTCCTGATCTCACACCTGCCTGGCAGACATTATGGTTGTCCCAGCTTACTGATAATAACTTTGGAGAGCTAGATGACATGTTGTGAAACGAAACCTTACAGATCACACTGTGAGGCAGACGTGTTCGCTTACTGTGGGCACACAGGAAATGGGAGATCACCTTAACTAGTCTTGAGCTACTCGGAAGACGATCTCAGGGTTTCTGGACTGAAAACTTGGATGTGACTTTTTTGTTTCAAGGTAATCTTAAAAAGAAATTTTAAAAGAGGTACTTCAAGGCATTTAAAAAAATGTGTCTGCCTATCCAAGGAGCTGCTTTCACTTGGATACAACATTAATAGTTGTTAACCAGATTTAAGACTACCCTTTGGATCTAGCACGTAGGAAAATAACACATTCAAGATATAAATACACTGAGGGACTGTGTGAGATGAGTGAGGTGGGCTTTCACAAACAATGGACTTTTGTTCAGATGTTTCAGAGAATAAAGTGTAGTTACAGGTTTAGGGTAGAGAAAAGCAAGCGCTATCAGGAAAGCAAATGCTTATCTAACTTGTGTGGATTTGGGTAATAAGCATGCATGTCTGGACTTTCCAAGTGCTGTTCACTTCCTATAAAGCTACATGGATCTTGTGTGATTTGGGAACTACTATTCCTTCCCTATATATTTTTTCTTTTTTGTAAAGCTATCCTATACCTACTCCCTTGGGGTGCATTTTATTGTTGACTATTAATTGCTCAATGGCGCAGTTTATTTACTTGATAAAAAAAGAATAAAGTAACTTTTGGGATAAATGTGAAGCCACTACTTGCAACTAGGTCTTTGGAGTTTCGTGGAAGTTGAGCATTATCTTTTGGCTAAGGCTGCAGACCTACATTTTTACTTTTTAACCATCTTTTCCGGATTGTCTCCTTGCCAATTGTGTTCCTTTAGACAGACTGGGAGGCCACATGGGGATTCAGACTTACTGAACCTACCTTTCATTACGCTGAAAATAAGAATTGCAAGTCACCTGCTAGACGTGCCTTCCTTAGTTTTTGTTTGCAGCTAATAAACCAGATGAAGCCATTTCAGTGCTGAGAAGTTCGTTTTCACCTGCAGGCTATCATTTGTCATTTATAATGGACAGGACCCAAGATAACAAAGCTTTTGGCTTATTTTCCTTTTCCTGCCTTTACCTTGAGTGTAGATTCAGTTAATGAACAGTAATTTCAGATTTTTAGCCATCTCCCAGGAAGAGCAAGAGAAAAAACTGTTTGAAAATATTCATTAAATGGCTTAAACTGAGAGCGTTCAGATATTTTTCTATTATTTTATTGTTTAAGTCATGTCCATGAAAGATGTTATAGAGGAAATGTATACAAAATTTAAGCTTCCAGTTTTAGAAGTTTCAGCCTCAAAAGGATTTTCTCAAATTCAAGCTGAATTGGTCAAAATCAGATGTTCTTATAAGTCTTGCTAGGAATTGAGTACTCACAGTTTACTTACAGAGACACTGAGAAAGAGAGTGTGGATGCTTCTGCTGCTGCTGCTGCTGCTGTCATTTCAGTCGTGTCTGACTCTGTGCGACCCCATAGACGGCAGCCCACCAGGCCCTGCCGTCCCTGGGATTCTCCAGGCAAGAACAGTAGAGTGGGTTGCCATTTCCTCCTCCAGTGCATGAAGGTGAAAAGTGAAAGTGAAGTCACTCAGTCGTGTCCGACTCTTAGTGACCCAATGCAGCCTACCAGGCTCCTCCATCCATGGGATTTTCCAGCAAGAATACTGGAGTGGGTTGCCATTGCCTTCTCCGAGAGTGTGGATAGAGGGTATGAAAACCTAAGACAGAGAATAAGAACCTGGGGCAAGTCTGAGATGAAGACTTTCTTGACATGATCAGATACTTTTGTGGAGGGACCCAGCCACTCAAGACAACCTCTCTGGGAGGGGCCTGAATGAGTAGAAACACCTCGACTACCCTCTCCTCCTGCCAAGACTTCCCAGTGTCAGCAGAGAAAGGAGTCCATTGATTTAGACCCTGGAGTCAGCCTTCTAGGACCCAGAGGAACAGGGTGGGAGTGCAGATTTACGGCCTGGATACATCCCAAGGGACATCCTTTGACTGTTGAGTATGTGCTTCAGGTAGAATATTCTGAATCCTTTTGTCAACAACTGGAGAAATCCACTGAGGTCTAAAAAAGATTAACCAGAGATAGGAGAGTTCAGACTTACTGAACCTATTTTTCATTACGCTGAAAATAAGAATTGCAAGTCACCTTGCAATTAGACATTGAGATGCAAAGAGTCTGGTTAAATTTCTTTCTTTTCAGGCTGTGGAGAGTGCTTTGCCAATGTGGTGTCTAATTTGCTCCGGACATGGTATTCTGACATTTGCTGAACAGCTAAATAAACAAATCAGGCTTCCACACAACAGATTACAGTGAGGTCAGATAGTGTTATCAGCAGTTTTAAAATATGGTCTACAGTAGAGCATATTTTTTGATGACAGTGACAGCTGATGCTGCTAGTTGACATAGATTGAATTCTATAGATTTTCCTCTTTTCCTGAGTTTAAATCTTACTAGGTACCCATCCTACCCAGACATTTCAGAAGAGCACTATTTCAAATGGGATATTGATTTTTAATAATTACAGATGTTTTAATTGGTACCTTTTTTGGAGTTTTTGTTAACTTGTGTTTTGCCTGAATTGATTGACCTGAAGTTAATGTTTTGATGCCAAAGAATATTATCTTCAGTGACAGTTTTGGAGATTAAAATTGTGGGGGCAAGATTTGGTGTTGGAGGTCATTTTACTGGATGAATAAAGGGTGGGATTTTAGAAAATGAATTGGAAACTTGTTCTTACAAAGAAACTTGGCAGTAAACTGATTTTCACAAATATACTGATGAGATCTGTTATAAAAAGAAACATATGTATATGTTTTAAAAATTATATTATTTAAAACAACTTAAACATGAATTTTAGTGTATAATAAATAGCTGGTCACTTATTGAGATCTTAACTGGAAACTTACTACTTTTCCTAGTTACATTTTTTTCCATTAAGGGGTTTTTCATTAGAATGTTTGTCAGCTCTTTGTTTTTCAGAAAACTAAATGATCAAGTAGGTTTGAACAGATGTATGAGGCATCACAGAATCATTATATGCCACCTTCATCTTACACAGACTTGTTATTTACAGAAACAGTGGGTTTTGCTATTAACTAAATTTATCTTCATTTCTCTGTGGTGTGAAGTGCGAATCTGTGTGGTCCTAAGTTTTGGCTCTGTCTGCTTAGCTAAAATTTTTTTTTTCTTTAATTGATGTCAGTCATGAATAAAAGCAAAGAAATCACCCATAAAAGCATTTTTTCCCTTTTCTGTAGGAATACTTACCCTGTGGAGATGATAATGTTGCAACAGTAGATGGAGAGACATCCTGTTTATAGATTAATAAATGAGTCCTTCACCAAGTTGCCAATTTTATGGGTGTTCTCTATATTAACTCTCCAACTAATGATGATGGAGTATACATATTCACATTTATCAATATGACATAAGTTTGAGATGATTGGCTAAATACTGCTAAGAAAGAATGTGCCAATAGATATTCTTAATCTGCATCAATGTAGCTTCCATTACAAATAAAATATAGATATTGCATTATAAGCAGTAAGCATCCTGCCTCGAAAGCAATTATCTGTTAAGCTGGGAAGGCAGTTTTGTAACCAAAATATTTCTTAACAGTCCATTTTAATAGCGTATTTCTTAAACGAGCTCACTCTCTCATTCCTTAGGTCTTTTGAAGCTTCTTGGTAAAATCATAGGACCAAAATCTCCTTGCTGTTTTTTTTTTTTTTTCTTTTAGTTTCAAATGGCTCTGTGGCCAAATTACACATCATAGTAGTTTTTGCAAGAGCTATTTTAAATGCAGGACTCTGAAAAAGAACCTTACATTTGCCATTGTAAATGTTCAAGTGGTTTTCGTAATCCTGGCGATGGTTCTGATTCTCAGTTCAAAAGGATTTGTAAAATGTCTCTGTAAAAGATAAAAAATGTCTGTCTGTGCTATTCCCTTGAATCTCTGTGTTCTTCAGTCCTTTTAACTTGTCTCCTGTGCCTACTTATAATGCCAACCAGTATTTCCGTCTTTAGATTTTTCCTTCTCTTGAAAATCCTGTTAAATAGTTGACTTCACCACCACCACTATGTTTACTGGTAACTGGGGAAACATTTGTGTCCCATCCTTGGACTGGCCAAAGTAATCAAGGTTGCTGTTCTTAAGTATAAAAGCCTCCCAGTTTTGCAGATTCATAAATGATCTAAATAGTGCAATGATTAGCATCTTTGGGGAGAAGGACCCTAAATTCCTATGCCACCTAACACCCCAATATACCAGCTTTTGAATACTTTCCTTAACAGTTTTCTGGGGGTCAAATTTTCAGCCCTTTGACACTTTTGCAGTAAATGACTGAAGTTGGGTATTCTAAGTTAGAACACACATCCTCTGCTAAAGCCTTCCTAAGAGTGAACTCATACTATTTGACCAGATCCTTGTTTTTTCATGCAGCATTGCATAAGCCTAATGCTTCATAGACCACACTTTAGAGCACTTTGACTTAAAGAAATAGGTACTTGTCTTGGGAGCAAGAATGACTTTATAATTTATATGGTTCAGTATGCAGAGTATCTTTTAACTTGTTAAACCAGTATTCATAATGAAAGGTGCCTTGGTCCTCTCTAGTGCTAGAAGTCCATATTCAAGTTTTTTTAAAAAAAATTAATATGTCTAAACATGCGTTAGTATACTGTATTGATGTTTTTCTTTCTGGCTTACTTCACTCTGTATAATCGGCTCCAGTTTCATCCACCTCATTAGAACTGATTCAAATGTATTCTTTTTAATGGCTGAGTAATACTCCATTGTGTATATGTAAACATGCACAGTTAATGAGATTGTGAGTGATCATGCTGAATCTGAATTGGGTTTTCTGATTGTCTGATTATTTTCTTTGTATTAAGTAAAAGCCATTAAAAGAGAACATTGTTGACAGACTAAATCTTTAAGTACTAATTATCAAATATCAAAATATGCATTAGGTAACTAACTGTAAAGTTAGGAAGACATATCTCTAACACACTTGTTGTGCCTCTTTCCCCAACTGCCGTAACAGAAACCTCTCTGAATAGGTCACAGATCTCTATAAACCAGGATATGGCTCCATCATTAGTCTCAATGCAGCACTTTGAATAGTCACTCAAACATAGTTACCATACCTCCCACCAGCCATTCCGTGGTCTGATATTTAAAATCTGTGTCCACAGTGATGTCTCTAATGGCATGATTCTCTATTAGAATATTCTTGGTCATAAAAATAGAAATAATAGTATTAGCAAAGGGATAAATTTCTGTGCATCAGAAAGAGAAAAAGGGTGGCTTACCAGTCTACAGAAAGGAGTCTTGTAGGGATATCTACCCCAATTCAGGAGGGATTGTGGATTTTGAACTCACTGTAATAACATCATGACCCCTCTGCAGTCTTAAGTAGGGATTGCAAACCACAAACTCCGGACAACTCTTTCGTCAATAAGCAGGGATCATGTTGGGTTGTGAAGAACCAAAACCACTGGTCCGTGAAACTATAAAATATATCTTACTCTGATCCATTTTAATTGAGCAGTGAGATTTGAAAGCAAGGAATAGTCGGCCACCAGAATTTAGATCTCAAGACTGTCCTTGAAACTTGGAAATGAGATCAAAATAGAACTGGGACTCTTGATTAATCATGAAAGTGACTGGTTATAGAAAGACTGTTGAAGGGAGTGGAAACACCAGGGACTTTGAAGTAAGACTGACTTGGTCCAAATCCTGACTCCACTGCTTAATAGCTATGTGCCCTTGGACAACTTATTTAAGCTCCTTGAGTCTCAACTTACATGCCAGGGAGAGTTGTAGTGCATCTTTTTTAGCACCTAGGAAAATTAATATGCAATAAATGCTAAGCCTCCATACCATTTTACTTATCCTAGTGAGGAGCAGCTCACAGGATACACGTATGGTGATTTAGACACATTTTCCTTCTTTCATCCCGGGTGATCTTAGAGGTCAGGCTTAAGGGAAACTTCGTTTCCAACCAAGCATTGCTCATCCATCATATGTCATTTCCATGCTATCAGTTTTGGGATAACAGATAGATACTCCAAAATTGTGGGCGAGAATGGTCAGATATTTATCTTGATCACTTAAAAATGCTGAAATGTTGTTTGGGATTGAAATGTTTACTTTAAATTCTGAGCTCTTCAGGCCGATTGTTTACTCACTAATAGTATTTCTTCCTTAGAAGAAACTAAAAGGGCAGAGTGGGTGGGCGTTTGTCAAGAAATACTGTTGTTCTCATGTCATGTATAAGTTTGGAATCATTTACTTTATTTAACCCAAGGATCCTAGAGCTTGATTTTGTACAAAACAAAATAATGTCAAACTTCAGGAACAAATCAAAAGTAAAATAGCAAGCTGTGGAAGCTCACTCAGATTTCAGCAAAAGGCAGATCTGGTCCCAACTGAACTGATCTGTTAGCTTATTTCTAAGATTACAACAAATCCCAGGATTGCATGCCTCACCTGAATCACTTCCCTATTGACTGAATCCATTTAGACTCCTCTCTAATTTAGCAGAGTGTTTTTATTAAAGCCAGGCATACAAACATCAATTATCCAAGCTGCATCTAATTTCCTTCATCATTTATTTTCCTTCTTTGGCTGCCAATGGATTAGAAGACATGATTAGAATTCAGCAGGAAAATAAAAACAAGAAAAAAAGAGAAAAACAGTTCGAGAAAAACAGATGCTTAAACAAGAGCAACGACATTCAGAATTAAAACAAGTTGTGATTAAAAGAAAGTCCTTATCTTCGCTAATGTAAACACGCTTGCTTGATTTTTATCAGCAGTGCCTACTGCACTGGGACTGAATTAGCAGTGTGAACTGGAAGAAGCAGACGGAACCCAGTAGTGGTGCTTACTGTGCTTAATGTATACACTACAGTGTGTTCTAAATGCAGTATAGTATTTAAGTGTCTGCAATAATCATTGCAAAATGAATGGCTTATTGCTGAAGTCTTTCTGTTTGTTTGCTTCTAGCCAATGTCAGGAAGACAAAAAGAACAAAGGCATTCAGTTCATTTTATGAACTTGTTAAAGGTACAAGCTTGTTTCAGATGAGTGCTATTGATGTTGGAGTGGATACATTTATTTAATTAGCCATTGCTACAGCCTAGATAGCATATTAAAAAGCAGAGACATTACTTTGCCAACAAAGGTCCGTCTAGTCAAGGCTATGGTTTTTCCAGTGGTCATGTATGGATGTGAGAGTTGGACTGTGAAGAAAGCTGAGTGCCAAAGAATTGATGCTTTTGAACTGTGGTGTTGGAGAAGACTCTTTCGAGTCCCTTGGACTGCAAGGAGATCCAACCAGTCCATTGTGAAGGAGATCAGCCCTGGGATTTCTTTGGAGGGAATGATGCTGAAGCTGAAACTCCAGTACTTTGGCCACCTCATGTGAAGAGTTGACTCATTGGAAAAGACCCTGATGTTGGGAGGGATTGGGGGCAGGAGGAGAAGAGGACGACAGAGGATGAGATGGCTCAATGGCATCACCAACTCGATGGACATGAGTTTGGGTAAACTCCGGGAGTTGGTGATGGACAGGGAGGCCTGGCGTGCTGCGATTCATGGGGTTGCAAAGAGTCGGACACGACTGAGCAACTGAACTGAACAGCCTAGATGCATTAATGCTGTTGATGAGAGCAAGAAAATGGTCCAGCAAAGGAAGAGATCTTAAACTCTGAAAAGTCACTCTGAGAGAAATACAATATGATTAAAAAAAAGAAAAGGAGAGGTGGTTGCCGTGAATCTGAAAATAACCATCAATCAAATTGTGTCTGTGTCAAGGGGTGGCAAACTATGACCCATGGGCCAAATCTGGCCTCCCACTTATTTTTTGTGAATTAAAGTTTTATGGAAACATAGTCTGCTTATTTATTTACATATTCTCTAGGACTGCTTTAATGCTACAACAGCAGACTTGAGTAACTGAAACAGAAACTGGCCCGCAAAGCCTAAAATATTTACTAACTAGCCTAACTAGCCCTTATCCCCGGAGAAGGCAATGGCGCCCCACTCCAGCATTCTTGCCTGGAAAATCCCATGGACAGAGGAGCCTGGTAGGCTGCAGTCCATGAGGTCGCTAAGAGTCAGACACGACTGAGCAACTTCACTTTCACTTTTCACTTTCATGCATTGGAGAAGGAAATGGCAACCCACTCCAGTGTTCTTGCCTGGAGAATCCCAGGGACCGGGGAGCCTGATGGGAGGCCATCTATGGGGTCGCACAGAGTCTGACACGACTGAAGTGACTTAGCAGCAGCAGCAGCCCTTATCTCAGGTGTCCATAGTGTATGTAAAGAATCCACCTGCCAGTGCAGGAGACACAGGTTTGATCTCTGACTTGGGAAGATCCCCTGGATAAGAAAATGGCAGCCCACTCCAGTATTCTTTCCTGGAAATTCCATGGACAGAGGAGCCTGGTGGGCTGTAGTCCATGGGGTCTCAAAGAGTCAGACATGACTGAGCGCACACACCATACTAGTTCTTACGAGAACAAGTGTGCTAACCCCTGGTGTATGTCAGCAGTGCCCCTAAGATCACCCAGGTGTTTCAGACAGCTCTGCATGTGATATGGCGAGAAAGAGCCTCATTGACACTGTGACTCCTTAGTAGCTGCTGCTACTACCAGGCTTCTCTGTCTATGAGATTTCCTAGGCAAAAATACTGCACTGGGTTGCCATTTCCTTCTCCAGGGGATCTTCCGTACACAGGGATTGTACCTGCATCTCCTATGTTGGCAGGCGGGTTCTTCACCACTGAGCCACCAGGCAAGCCCCAGTGTTCAATTCTCAAGGTGATTACATCCTCCTAAAAGGGTTTTATTTGTGATTTTTGTTTGTTTCAGCTTGAAAAGAACTTGTTAAATGCCAAAGCTGTAGCTTTTCTTCTTTTGAAGTTCATTCTTTACCTTTAATTGTCTATTGAAATCTGCAGCTGGAGTGTATTTTGCAAAGCCAAACACACACAAACATTTGAAAAACCTGCATTTGCACTGCCTGGCCACCTGCACAGCAGCCAACAGCTGCTACAGACCCCTCATTGGGAGTGGCTGTCTGTGGTCCAGGGACCTGTGCGGTTATCTGACACCATAACCTCCTCGCTAGATGATCTTTACTTTCATGAAACAGTAAATAGCAACCCTTGTAATCCTCACCCGAAAATTACTTACTTCTGAAAGCACTTAGGAATCTCTGGGAGAGTTTGGAATTCATGAAAAGGCCCAGTGCCAACTTTTAAAAACATTCCCTTTGCCATAGGGGAAAAAAGACTATTAAAAGTTTCTATTGGTATTGTCATGGAGCAGCAGTTAGAGGTTATAATAAATGAACACGTGAGGCACACATTGCAGATTTGACATGCTTTATAAATGCCAAATAATAATAATGATGATGTCACAAGGCTTTCATTTTCAAACTGTCTTAATTTCATTCTCAGTTTGAGATTGCAGATTATGGTAGAAATCAGCCCAAAGTGAAAGCTTAAATCAGATTTCCATTAAAGTGCTTGACTACAGAAAATTAGTTTGTAGGAGGAGATGACCACATCATCTCTGGTGGTGTGGGGTCTTTCCATCACCCTTGTGGTGATTTCATCGTGGTGCCCATGGTACACCTTGTTTCCCAAACAACCCTGTGTCCCTGAGCTAAGCGGCCTGTTCACTTCTGTGTCTTGCTGTTCTTCTTGTAAAAATCTTAACTTCTTTGTTAGTATCACTCATATTCTTTCTCTCCTTCTCTGTCTCTCACATAGACACTCTGTCATGCTCTCTCTCTCACTGGATGTCTTTCTTAGTGTCTCTCATGCTCTCACATGATTGCTCTATATTTCTCATCTCACATTTGCTCACATACTCACTCTTCTCTCTTTCCTATCACTCCCCTTCTTACCCCAAGGGAGACTTTCAAGGCTTGTCTTCACCCAGCTCTGGGAAAGAAAGGAATAAGCCAAGAGAACCAAGTTCCCATCCCTGGCCTCTGGTGCCTTCCAGTCTACCTCACCTGCATTTTCTCAGGTTATTTCCCCATTCAGCCTGTAGGTCCTGAGTGAACCAAGTTGTGTAACAGCTCTGGCTGCCCTCTGTTACCTGAGTTCCTGCTCTCTCTTTTTCTTTGTCACCTGGAATATCACGTCTTCCAGAAGGCCCCTCTTGCTACAATAGTCTGCACCACTGGTCGTCCCCTGGTCTTAGCTCCGTGAGACTATGGAGCCAGGACTGTAGTTGACAGTTTACTAGTCTGACTCTCAAACTTGTCTTTGTTCTTTGAGTACAGTGATGACACCTTACTCATCTCCATATCCCAAGGACTTAACTCTGTTGTGTCTAATATAAGGGAGATGACCATTAAGTGTCTATTGAAATTAATTTAATTTATTCCAGTCTTTAAGCTATTATTTATTAGGTGATTGCACTATTTCATGGATTACATTAGCTCCTTATTAAAAAACAAACAAAAACAAACTCTTGTTGTAGAGGAGCACAGAGGCGGCCTTCCCTGAATGTTGTGCCTAGGGCATGGAGATGCGGGGTGGATATACTACACTTGAGAACAGCTGTTCTTCTTTCAGCACACCCAACAAAGCCACCTATTTCCCCACCTTTGAAAAGAGGACTTTTCTGAGGGTTCAATACTGGTTGAAGTGGTTGACTGACTTTTAGGTACAACTTGTTGTATGAAGAGTATCTGTTTTTATTTGTCAGATGCTAATTAAACACAATGAGAGACTGACGTGAAAGGTTCAAAGGAACTTACACTGTATGAGGCAATAGCAGTGTCACAGCTCATATCTGATACTGACTCCAGGGTATATATCTACTGAGTAGAACTGAATCCCAGGGCCAGAGGCATCTTCCTGCCTCTAGTCCCCCACTCCTGCCACTGCGGATGACTTTACGTATGTTCGTGGTATGTGGTGTGACTACTCTCTAGAATGATTATACGGTTTTAGATGAATTGAACAGAATAATTCACCGTAACTTGATGATAGAGAAAAGCTTCACTGAGAATTTGTTGACATCTGAACTCATCCTTAAAGAAATGTACAAGTTGGACCATGGCAGAGATGTACATGGGCCAGTGTGTACTTTACTAGAAAGCTTAGTTCTTCTACAGAAACTGAGTAAGCCTCAGCTGTTCCTGAGTTTCTCTCTTGGACCCTGTGGAGTCATTATTGCTCTTAAGTGTATTTTTCTTCCATTGTTCTGGCAAACTTCTCTCCATCCCACAGCTATTTGGAAACAACTGCTATACCAAGCCTCAATACTAACAGCATTTAATAGCCATCATTAGAAGGCAAGCTTCTGCTTACCAGTCAGCCTGCTGTGAATAGTAATGGGAGATTTCTTTTTTGGGAGTAGCCCCAATCTCCTAATTGGTTTGAAAAATATTGCTCATTTATTTTATTCTTAAAACAGTACCTTTTTGCTGAACTTTAATAAGTTCATTTTTCTATTACATTCAAATTCAACATAGCTGTAGTCTGCTGAAAGGTTTCCTTCTTGTACATGCTGTCTGGGTAACCTGTCCACTTTCACCATTGCTTACGTCAGTAAATGCATGTATAAATATCCATAAATAACCTTGCATTCCAGTTGCTTCATGTCCGACTCATTGCGACCCTATAGACCATAACCTGCCAGGCTCCTCTGTCCATGGGATTCCCCAGGCAAGAATAGTGGAGTGGGTTGCCGTGCCCTCCAGGGGATCTTCCCAACCTAAGGATTGAGCCTGTGTCTTCTGTGTTTCTAGTACCACAGGTAGATTTTTAACCACTGGGCCACCCGAGAGGTCCCATAAAGTACCTTACAGGCATGTAATAAGCATGTCATGTGTCTTTTCTCATTTAGGCCTTTCAATAACTTTATGGACTAGGTACTGTTATTCCCATTTCATAGATGAGAAAGCCGTATTCTAGATAGTGTATGTCCCTTGCCCAAGGTTCTAGCTCTAGGAGCTGGCATGAATGAAGTATCCACAGGCTATCTAGAAGCTGACTTGGAGCCTCACCTCTGCTGCTTGTTAGCTGTGTAACATTGGGACACATTGTGTGGGTTTTCTGAATGGCTTTATCTGGTATAGAGGGTTAATCCTCACTGTACTTACTATACATACTGCGAGTATCAAAATTAAAAATGAGAGTTCATGTAATGGCACTTTTAAAGCAGATAAGTGCTGAACAAATGTAAGGTGTTCTTTTCTCATATGTTTTGTGTAGTTAATTTAGCATATTGGAATAAATGGAATTTAAAAATGGTATGCAGCACACACATATATGCTTTGCAATTAGTGTGGCAGAATTTAATTGTCACTCCATTGTTGGAATTTTGATGCCTCCAGCTTGATGAATAGCCATTATCTGTGGGTGTTATCAATTAATCTAGGTAATGAATTCTCTTCATTATCTTGTTCTTCATGTTAATTATACAGGATTTTCTTAAACCTATTTATCAAGTCACGGCAAGTACAATTTTTTTTTGGGGGGGTGGCCCACCTGCCTTTGAATATGGAATATGTACAAACAGGTTAACATGATGGGTTTAAATTTACATTTCAGAAAAATTCTAGTCAGTAGCATGACTTTTGTTATATCCTTACTTGTAATGTAAACTTGTATCTCTTTATTGGGTCTGTTTTTAATTAAAAAGGTCATTATCTAAGATTATTAAGCTACCTATGAATTTTAAGTATTAATATATACTTCTGGCATATCAAAGAAGTATTAAGGAGGCATAGAAAAATTTGAATTTTTACCTATTAAAATAAAACAAATGTCACTAGTTTTGAAATATTTAAAAGGTACCATGACAGGTAAAAATTCAAGTATAAACTATAATGAGAAAAAATATAAGTACATGAAATTTTAAATGACACTACTTATAAAATAACAGTACCAGACAGCAATATATGACAAAGCAGAAGATAGTATATAAGAAATAAGTGGCTTATTCATTTTGAATTCAGAGAAGTGATTGATAAGATAATTTGGGCTAATATGGTAATGTTATTTAGTGATATTTATTAAGTATTAAATTTTAACTTTCTTAACATCTTGGTCTTTTTATTGTGTGTGTTTTTTTTTTTAAGAGAGCATTATTTAATTACTTTTGTTATTTAGCCAGTTACTTGAGGGAATGTTGACTGTCAGCATTTTGATGAGCACCTTCCTATTTCGATTTCAGGTTGAAGCCATCCTAGTCAATATTTTTGGTGGAATTGTCAACTGTGCCATCATTGCCAATGGGATCACCAAAGCCTGCCGGGAGCTGGAGCTCAAGGTGCCACTGGTGGTCCGGCTTGAAGGTAAGTTACCACAGATGTCCACAGTGCCAGTACATCCTTCTTCAGGATCAGGTGACCAGCATGTTCTGCATTCACAGACTTCCTGAGTCAATATACGGAAACACTGGGTTACATAAGATGACACAAATGCAGTACAGCAGTACCTCTCTGAACTTCTAATCTGGTTTGCAACTCTCCAAGAATAGCATATGTTATAAGTCTCCAAATTTTCCAAACATATTCTAGAGTGGAACTCCTTTATTATGAATCATATCGTGAGTTGGTGTTCTGGAAAAAACACTCTGAGAAATGCTGCTCCAAGAATTTTTCATCATGCGACAGCACAGGTTCTCAAATTTTTTCATCTAAGGACTTCCTTACTTGTTAAAATTGAGAAACCCAAAGACTTCTTATTTATTTTGGGTTATATCTGTTAATATTTATTATTTTACTTAATTGGTTAATAATTTAGTAATAAAAATAACCACTTAGAAATTTTTAAATACTTATTTTTAAGTAATAATTTAATTTTTATATTATATATTTTATATGTAAATATATATACTATATAGTTATGAAGAATAACTATATCTTTTAAATTTAATAATAATAGCAGCATTGCTTTATGGTTTTACAAATCCCTTTAATATCTAGCTTAATAATTGCTTCTGTATCAGAACCTTTGCAATATGCTGTTTTGGTAGAAGTATATGAATAAAATCTGGAATCATATCTGGAAAATTGAGCATTTTTTAATAATCATTTTGTATAATTCTGAACATTAATCCTTGTTGCTACACTAAAATCTATAAGTAATAGTTTCTTTATTAAAGGTTAGTTTTATGCACTATTTCAATGCACTTTTTATACTCTGTTATGTTAAAATCCATTGGTCTGTCTTAGACAGTAAGTGGATTTTACACGTGTGTGATTTATTGATCTTTTGGAAAATTTTGGATCGTTCAGATCTTCCAAAGGTTACCACATTTCAACATATAGTATCAAAAAATTCACATCTGTTACTATCACACCATTATCAGTAAAGCTTCTAAGTATTGAGAAGTTGTCAAGGTGGTAGGTGCAAATTTTCCAGAATTCTAATTTTCATTTGAAAATACAAATTTTTCTCAGTATCCACAGGATGGTAAACTGTTTTCCTTGCAGTAACAGTCTTAATTCACCCATTTTGGGGACAATGTCTACCAGATATCTAAGACTGAACAAGTGTAGTATGTTCTTTGTTATTCCAAGAAAAAATAGTATTCCATGCAAGAGTGGGGTTTTAGCTTGCTACTCAAACAATTATAACATGCTTTTCATTGTAGTTCGGTGTACAGCTGAGTGCTTTTTGTATACTGCCCATTTGATCACACAGAATATTAGAAAGATGTGTACTCAAGAGTTGAAACTTAATTACTATTTTTTTCATTAAGGACGTTCTTACTTGAAAGTGCAAACTTTTCCTTGTGAATGTGAGGTGGTGAAAAATAAAATGAATACTAGTACACATCAGTGCTGCTTGATCCTTACTAACATGCCAGCAGTTTTATCCACCAGTTACTTTTGCTTCATCAGGGCAGATGCCAACAGAGAAATATTATTACTACTTTAAAAATAGTTCTTACATCACGGACCTCGCCCAGGGTTCTGTAAACTACACTTTGAGAAGCACTGTAGTGGAGAAGCAGAAACAGACAGTTTGATGTGAAAATTATGCAAAAGTCCCATCCACATCGTCAACAAATTCACATTACAATGATCAAGCAGACTTCAGGAGTATCATTTTGGGGACAGTTTAATTTTTCCATTCACCATTCTGGTGCTATAATTCCTTAGAGACTTTCTTCTTCTCAAGATAAAGTCCAGGGATAATTTGACACTGTGTAGCACTGTTTTCTTTTGAAGTCTGACCTCCAGAACAGCTGCAGTCCATTTTTCTCTGCTTGCTTCTTTCTTTGTGTCTCTTTCTTCTCTTACCCTCTACCTCCTTGAGATTCTCTACCTCACAAACTTAGATGTACACCATATGGACTTGACAGAAATAATTATCACAAAGGAAAAATTAAAATAGCAGGGGCTCCAGTTGGAAAAGTTTAATATGGACATTAAAACATATAATTGAATTAAAAGTTCTTACAAATGTAAATGTGACATGATTGATCCCAATAAAAATAATTTCAGTGAAAGGATAATGATTGAAATGATTGGCAAGGCTGCAGTGAAAATTCATTAGGTAATTAGTGTGTTCATCAGTGTATTTATAACTCAGATTAAAATGTTGATCTCAAACTATTTTCAGGGTCAAAATGGCCAGTGAGCCTCAAATTCTAAAAGTCAGCTCTTAATGTTTTCTTAAAGGGGAGCAGGTCTCCATGAGCAATTCAGGGTTTGAAATGTCTTAAGTCTGTTAGACCATCAGATTTGTATTTTTTTCTTTTTTAGATTTATATCTTTTAAATTAAAACATTACAAAGGTATATGCTTGTGGTTTTTAAATTAATTAAGTAATATTATAAGTACTATGTATAAGCCATTGAGCTTTAGACATTAAGGAGTGTGCTTAGACCTATAAGAAATGATGTCGGTTACTAGATAACCGGGGAAATAAAACAAAAAGTAAAATTAACAGTGCAAGCTAATATATATATAAAACGTAAACCATTGTTTGCCCTAAGAAAATCTGCTTCTATATTAATAGCAGTAGCTTTTGAGGCATCTCACAAAATCACCAGCCTGGCTTTTGGAAATGTTCATACCTAATGGCAACCCCGGAGAAGGCAATGGCACCCCACTCCAGTACTCCTGCCTGGAGAGTCCCATGGACGGAGGAGCCTGGTAGTTGCAGTCCATGGGGTCGCTGAGGGTCGGACACGACTGAGCGACTTCACTTTCACTTTTCACTTTCATGCACTGGAGAAGGAAATGGCAACCCACTCCAGTGTTCTTGCCTGGAGAATCCCAGGGATGGGGGAGCCTGGTGGGCTGCCGACTGAAGTGACTTAGCAGCAGCAGCAATGGCAACCCACTCCAGTATTCTTGCCTGGAAAATCCCGTGGACAGAGGATCCTGGAGGGTGGGCTACAGTACATGGGGTCACAAAGAGCTGGACACGACTGACTGACTAACACTTAAGAATGTCCACCATATCATGGGGAACTGAAGATGAGCTTGAAGAGGGTACTGGGCCCCAAATACAGGTAGCCTACAAATGTGGAGGGTGACATTTTCTGCCAGTCCCCTCATTTCATCGTCATAGTTTGCTGTCTTGGCTCTGATCATAGATAACAAAATACAGAAATTGGTGATCGTATTATCCATAAAGACAACCAGATACAAACCAAGCTCTGTGCTGTTTATGCTAAGGGACTAAAGTGTGTGTGCTTTAAGTTGAGCCTGTTTTAGCTTAGCCCACATTCATTATCATACCTTGTATTTTGTTTTTTGAAGTATAGTTGATTTAGAATGTTGTGTTAATTTTTACCATATATATGTACTTTTTCATATTCTTTTCCATTATGGTTTATCAAAGAATATTGAATATGAAATATCCTTTTTTTAAAAAAACTCAATATTGACTACTGTAATTATGGTACCTTTACAGATATAAATTAGCAGTGACATGTTATAAAAGGAGGATTTTCAAGCTGAACGTGGAAGTAACTAAGCTTTGAATCTTTGAAAAGAAGGAAGGAGGAGGAAATTTGTAAAGGACCAGAAGCAAGTTGTTAGATCTATTACATATTTGGGAGTTGGTACTGGGATCATAACAGTGGCAGAAACTGAAAGCCAGAACCAAAGTAGATCGGTAGGCTCTCCTGGAGAAAGCAGTGTCTTTGTAGCAGCATGTTATGAATGAAAAGAACTGAGTGGGACAATTAAGTTAGTAGCCAGAACTTACAGTGTTAGGTAGAATCTAAAACCCAAGCAAATTTGCCAGATAGAGGTAAAATTGAATAGGAACAAGAACAGAACTAGAAAAAGAGATGAGAGAAAGTGGGGCCCTAAGGTTTAAATCTGTGACCAGAAATGGCACAGTTAATGGACTTAGGAAAGTCAGAAGTGGAAACTAGATAGAAAGACTGGGAGAGGATGACATTAGGGTGTAGTCATCCTTTATTTGCTCAAACTACAGCACAGTTGCACTCATCTCACATGCCAGCAAAGTAACTCAAAATTCTCCAAGCCAGGCTTTAACAGTGTGTGAACCATGAACTTCCATGTTCAACCTGGATTTAGAAAAGGCAGAGGAACCAGAGATCAAATTGCCAACATCTGTTGGATCGTAGAAAAGGCAAGAGAATTAAAAAAAAAAAAAAATCTACTTCATTGACTATGCGAAAGTCTTTGTGTGGATCACAACAAACTGGAAAATTCCTAAAGAGATGGGAATACCAGACCACCTGACCTGCCTCCTGAGAAATCTGTATGCAGGAAAAGAAACAACAGTTAGAACTGGACATAGAACAATAGACTGGTTCCAAATAGGAAAAAGAGTAGGTCAAGGCTGTATATTGTCACCCTGCTTATTTAACTTCTGTGCAGAGTACATCATGAGAAATGCTGGACTGGATAAAGCACAAGCTGGAATCAGGATTGCCAGGAGAAATATCAATAACCTCAGATATGCAGATGACACTACCCTTATGGCAGAAAGTGAAGAGGAACTAAAGAGCCTCTTAATGAAATTGAAAGAGGAGAGTGAAAAAGCTGGCTTAAAACTCAACATTCAGAAAACTAAGATCATGGCATCCAGTCCCATCACTTCATGGCAAATAGATAGGGAAACAGTGGAAACAGAGACTTTATTTTGGGGGGCTCCAGAATTACTGCACGTGGTGATTAGAGCCAAGAAATTAAAAGATGCTTGCTCCTTGGAAGAAAAGTTATGACCAACCTAGACAGCATATTAAAAAGCAGAGACATTACTTTGCCAACAAAGGTCCGTCTACTAAAAGCCATGGTTTTCTAGTAGTCATGTACGGATGTGAGAGTTGGACTATAAAGAAAGCTGAACGTCAAAGAATTGGTGCTTGGAGAAGAATCTTGAGAGTCCATTAGACAGCAAGGAGATCCAACCAGTCCATTCTAAAGGAAATCAGTCCTGAATATCATTGGAGGGACTGATGCTGAAGCTGAAACTCTAATACTTTGGCCACCTGATGTGAAGAACTGACTCATTTGAAAAGACCCTGATGCTGGGAATGATTGAAGGTGGGAGGAGAAAGGGATGACAGAGGATGAGATGGTTGAATGGCATCACTGACTCAATGGACATGAGTTTGAGTAAACTCTGGGAGTTGGTGATGGACAGGGAGGCCTGGCATGCTGCAGTCCATGGGGTCACAAAGAGTTGGACATGACTGAGCAACTGAACTGAACTGAACTGAACATCCTTTATTTGAGATGAAGCTGTAATATCAGATGGAATCTGTGTGGCGACAGAGATGTGGTAGTACAGGGGAAGATCCAAAGAGAAGTATGACGGACAAGTGAACAAGTCACCTCCATTTTGAAGGGCCCTGTAAACCATACTCAGGACTCAGGGCATTGGGAATTATTCCCCAATAGCACAGCTCAGTTAAAATGATAAACCAATCAAAATCCCAAATCTTTTGTCGAAAAAAGTCTTGTTCTCAGTACTTTTAGTGGGGAAGAAGTTGCTAACGACAGAGCCCTCTCAGGAATTTCTCTTAGACTCAATATAAATGTTTTCATTTGCTTTCCTGTTGGTTAAAACATAAATTCTGCACCTCTCACAAATCTCTCTGTATTCAGTTATGTATTACCTAACCTTAGAGTATCATTTGGATCCTTCTGTTTTTTTAAACATAGCAAACTTTTCTTTGTCTCTGATGACAGAGAAAGGCAAAGTGGTACAAAGAAGCAGAAACATTTTGAACAAGTCTACTGATAGTTTTTGTTTAACTTGACACCATACTTTGTTTTAGCTGAGATAAACTTCAAAACTAACGTTTTTTGTATTAGTCCTAAAATTGGTTCACATTCTCAGAACACCCACCATTGTCTGCCTAGTTAGTAAAAGTGAGATGAGAAATGGGTGTCCACCATCCCAGCATATTATGAAAAACCAAGCGATGACACATGAAAGTGAAGTGTGATAGAAAAACCTTACCAGAGTCTGAATTACAATAATAAAAAAAATATTGCTAATCCTTATTAGCTGCTTTCTAAGACACTTTGAAATCTCCATGAACAAAGCTATTGGAGGTGATGGAATTTCAGTTGAGCTATTTCAAATCCTGAAAGATGATGCTGTGAAAGTGCTGCACTCAATATGACAGCAAATTTGGAAAACTCAGCAGTGGCCACAGGACTGGAAAAGGTCATTTTCATTCCAATCCCAAAGAAAGGCAATGCCAATGAATGCTCAAACTACCGCACAATTGCACTCATCTCACACGCTAGTAAAGTAATGCTCAAAATTCTCCAAGCCAGGCTTCAGCAATACGTGAACCGTGAACTTCCTGATGTTCAAGCTGGTTTTAGAAAAGGCAGAGGAACCAGGGATCAAATTGCCAACATCCACTGGATCATGGAAAAAGGAAGAAAGTTCCAGAAAAACATCTATTTCTGCTTTACTGACTATGCCAAAGCCTTTGACTGTGTGGACCACAATAAACTGTGGAAAATTCTTCAGGAGATGGGAATACCAGACCACCTGACCTGCCTCTTGAGAAACCTGTATGCAGGTCAGGAAGCAACAGGTAGAACTGGACATGGAACAACAGACTGGTTCCAAATAGGAAAAGGAGTATGTCAAGGTTGTATATTGTCACCCTGCTTATTTAACTTCTATGCAGAGTACGTTGTGAGAAATGCTGGGCTGGAAGAAGCACAAGCTGGAATCAAGATTGCCGGGAGAAATATCAGTAACCTCAGATATGCAGATGACACTACCCTTATGGCAGAAAGTGAAGAGGAACTCAAAAGCCTCTTGATGAAGGTGAAAGAGGAGAGTGAAAAAGTTGGCTTAAAGCTCAACATTCAGAAAACGAAGATCATGGCATCCGGTCCCACCACTTCATGGGAAATAGATGGGGAAACAGTGGAAACAGTGTCAGACTTTATTTTGGGGGGCTCCAAAATCACTGCAGATGGTGACTGCAGCCATGAAATTAAAAGACGCTTACTCCTTGGAGGAAAGTTATGACCAACCTAGATAGCATATTGAAAAGCAGAGACATTACTTTGCCAACATAGGTCCGTCTAGTCAAGGCTATGGTTTTTCCTGTGGTCATGTATGGACTGTGAAGAAGGCTGAGCACCGAAGAATTGATGCTTTTGAACTGTGGTGTTGGAGAAGACTCTTGCGAGTCCCTTGGACTGCAAGGAGATTCCACCAGTCCATTGTGAAGGAGATCAGCCCTGGGATTTCTTTGGAGGGAATGATGCTGAAGCTGAAACTCCAGTACTTTGGCCACCTGATGCGAAGAGTTGACTCATTGGAAAAGACTCTGATGCTGGGAGGGATTGGGGGCAGGAAGAGAAGGGGACAACAGAGGATGAGATGGCTGGATGGCATCACTGACTCGATGGACGTGAGTCTGAGCGAACTCCGGGAGTTGGTGATGGATGGGGAGGCCTTGTGTGCTACGATTCATGGGGTCGCAAAGGGTCAGACACAACTGAGCAACTGAACTGAACTGAAGATACTTTTACACATAGCTGTAGAGTCTGAACAAATGTGAGGTTTTTAATGATCCACATAAGAGGTAATTTGAAAGCCTGATGTGATTCATTACTAGCTCAGTATCTATTTCCTATAAACAAAGAAGGTGGCCTCTCTTGGCTGTTACATGACTATTCAGAAGAGCTGAGTTCCTTGCCATAAGTCTCACCAGTTTGTGGGTCCACATTTTAAAGATGCTGCCACACATGGTGTATTAGAAATGTCCAGATGTGAAAAGTTTTATTCAATCAAATCAGGCTTTATTTAGTGGGATTTTGTGGACAAATCTTTGTTCTCAGCTGTATAATAATTACAGGCTATTTTACCAGTGGATAAGGAAAGAATTACTCTCTGAAAATTTGGTGACTTTATAATTGCATGTATTTACCTGCCTTATCAGAATAGACTTTATCAACTGAGATATAAGATTATTTTTATTTAAAAGACTCTTGGGTAAATTGAACAAGCACACTTTTGCAGGGAGTTTAGCTTTTATAGACACTTTGTTCCTGACATGAATAAAGAACAAATGAAATGAGTTTTATTTTTTCCTTCGTTTTCGAAATGTATACAGACTTGGCACAGAAATTACCTAGGTGGTTAGTTTAGCCCAACCTGTGATCCTACCGAGAAATGTACAGACATTTATTGACAACTTGGTGTGTTCAGCATGCAGATGTGTTTTAGCCAAGGCTCTGTATTTCACATGGGAAGTTTTATGGTGCTGGATCAGAATCTGCTAAAACCTTCAGAGGAGTTTTTTTTTTTTTTTCAGAATTCAGTTTTCTTTCTTACTATCCCACTTCAATCTGCAGCTAACTTCTGTGTCTCAGATATGCCTGAAGTAGAATTTACTTTTCTCACAGGTGTTCATTATAATTCAAAGTTAAGTTCATAAGGAAGTAATAATGAGTCTAGACAATCTATAGATTGGATTCTGCTTCTCATAGCCAAATCTCAATTTAGTTTTTCCACTCAGTACCAAAATTTTGTTTAAGCAACATAAACATCTTAACTTTTCTTTTGCCAAATGTCTTTAGAAACAGGAATCCCTTGTGATGTCCCTTCTTATCCTTCCAATCTCACTAATGTTCCGTAAACTTTCTAAAGTTATTGAGAATGTAAACATCCCTGAGTCAGAAACTTTGTCTTCTGTTTCTCTTATTAACACTTTCTTGATAAGCCTTCCTGAAATACTGATAGATTGGACCCACAGCCAGAGGTATGCACATCAAATGTCCTTCTTAGCATGGACACAGGGAAATTGTTGTGCAGTGCTTTGGTCTGCTTAAGGGGAAAAGAAACCCTGAGCACTGAAGCATTAAGAGACAGCCACCGAGCCTTCAGCTGTGTCCATCTACTTGGCAGTCGTCCACTCATCAAGGCTTCAGTTATGCTAGGATATGAGACCTGGAGAAGAGAGTGTGATTGTCTTTGTGGCTCCCATCAGAAAGTCAGCTATGGCAGATTGACTATGAGCAACTAGCTTGGAAAAGTTTTCATTCTGAAGGTTTGTGCTCTAGGCTTGCTGCTTATACTCTGAGACTGCAGAGACTAAGGGATGCCCAGCTGAGTGGCGGCACCATCCTGGGCAGAGTAAGTGCAGATGCCCAGCAGGACTGGCGTCTGGCTCTGTGTTTGATAGCACTGCTGGCCTCTGCCTTCTTGCATTTTCCTACTGTGCTCTCTACTAAGTTTTCTTCTCTTCCTTTCTCAGTTCTGCTCCCTGCAAGATGAGATGGGTCTGGTCCTCACCTGCACCCCAGCCTCCCCGAGTACATCTTCCCTTCTTGCCGCGTTTCAGTTCTCATGTGGCTGTCATTGGGAGCACGGCTCCTGGATGAGGGTTCTGATGTTTTCTGTCAGGGCATGTCTCTCTTCCTCTCTTGTTTGATTCTCATTTTTCTTCTGTCCCTACTCTTCCAATTTCCATTTTCTGCACGCCCCATTCCTCACCTGACTTTCTGCCTCACTCTGTTCGTCTCCTCCCTCCTTCAGTGTCGCCTGTGGGTGCTTCTTCACTGGGACCATTTTCACTTCACGTTGACATCCGTCTCCTCTCCTCCTTTTTATCACTAGCATCTTCTCCCTGTGTCTCTTCCATCATGTTTAATTCATCATCACCAGGTTAAACAAAACGAGCCATTGGAGACAATCCTGTTCTGTCAACAAGGCTTAAATCCTCTCATTGTCTCAATCGATAAACACTTCTAAATGCTTAAACTTTGCCACTATCAAACCTTAGACCAAGTCTCACAGGACCTACCTAAAGTATTAGGCTAGTTAAAGCTTTTTGTGATCTAATATTTAAGTTTCCAGACAAAGAGTCTACTGTATTTGGCAATCTGAACTCTCATTTTACCCCTTGGTAGTTTGTGTAACTAACTGAACTTTAGATCATGCTGGACACCTGCTGCCTTGCACAAGTGAAAGCCTCCTGCACTTCAAGGAAGCAGAGAGTGTAATTACAGGACTAGGGCTCCTTTAAGGAAGATGGCCTCTGTTTTATGCAACATTTTTTTTTTTTTTCAATTTTATGAATGTGACAACTTTAAATTCTCTGACCACCTCAGTAAATCAGATGTTTAGCGTAAGGTTTAATGGCAATGTACTTGGAAACCCCCCTACTCTGACCTCCTCACTCCCTCTTTTTCTTTCTTGGTGCCTCTACCCCCTCAGCCTCTCACTAGGGCCAGCCAGGTTCCTCAGCTCTCTAGAAGTCCAGATCCCACAGACTGTCAATCTTTTAAGCTTCCATGATAACCATTCCTCCTGTTGTCCACAGCCCATCCAGCCAGACCATGTTATTGGGATCTTGAGGGGACCAAACAGATTTTTCCCTGTTCTGATACTGTGAGAAATAAGAAAAAGGACAAAGGAAAAATATCACCTTCATTCCTGATAGAGAAGTGGAAGTAGGTAACTTATTGTATACTAAAAGTGAGCTATTAGTCTGCCTAACCCCCAAATTAGGCAGCTGTCCACAGCCAGTCATGGGTACCGCTGGACTTGGGTGGGCCTCCCTCCCCTACCCCAGGGCAGAATGCTGGGGGGCAGAGGTTGACCTGGGCTGACTGTGAGCATCAGGGCAGAAGGAAGGCCAGAGGATGGGGCTGGGGCATCCATGCCAGCTTTCTCCTTTCATACATTTGTCCAGATACAGCCCTCCACTGCCACTGTGGAGTCAGTCAGAGAAGAGATGGGGCATATTATGCCAATGACTGCCCCCTGCGTGGAAGGAAAATGCCCTGTCAGGTACATCACAGGTCATTAGTCTGTGTTAGGAGTGGACTGCCTTTTGGTCAAGTGCCCACCCCAGTCTAGGCAGTGGACGTCTCTTCAAAAACAAGTTGATTTCCTGAGCAGAAGCTGGGGATGGGGCACTTTAATAAGGAGCAATGGGGACTATCATATCCTGAGTCCTGCTTATGACCTCACAGTACCACCATCTGCTCCCTGAGTATTTTCTCTGTGACCAGTCAGTTCCTTATGTAACATTTGAAAGTCATATTCTATCAGCCATCATAGAGGGAGAGAGAGAAAATGCATAGCTATGAGGGAAAAGACAGCAGATTCAGTCTGTGCTGTTTTACAGGTGACAGGCATGCTCTGTTTATAAGCCTGTCCCAGAGTGCACCACCTTGAGGATGTCCAGAGGCAGAGCTGCCCAAGCCAAGAGACTAACTTTCTCATGGAATGTTTTAGAACAGGAATGACAAATAGCTTTCATGTCATGCCACCTTCTATATATTTATTGGCAGTAGCTGCCAGGAGTGCTGTGCCAAGGAAGATTCCAAGGCTGTAGCCCCGGTCAGCAAGAAAGAGTTCTGTGATCATTATTGATGTGGGTAAGGAGAGTAAGGGCACTTGAGCCAAGTACTGACCATTGTCGATTCACAGAGATCATAGGTGGGATCTTCATCCCTAGAAATATCACAACCTGTGCACCAGAAGTAGGAAGCAGCAGCTTAAAGCTGGAGAAGCACCAAAGGAGACTGGTACAGGGCCAAAAATTTGGATTGTGTAGCACAAGATCTGCAGACTTTTTCTATAAACAACAGAATTTTTTTTTAGGCTTTGTGAGCCATGTATTCATACAGCTGAGTTCATACAGCTGAGTCACAATGACTCAGCTGTGCCATCATGGTGCTGAAGCAGCACAGACAATACAGAAAAGAATGGGCATGGTTATGCCACAGTAAATCTTATTTTGCAGAAGCAAACGGTGGGACATAGTTTGTTGCTTGATGTAGAGATGAGACTAGCATCAAGACCTAGAACTCTGGAAACTCCCTATGGTACCTATGTCTAAATCTCTTTCTATCCTCAGCTTTGGAAGATTTCATTGAGATCCAACAAAGCATTTGACAGGCAATATTAAGCTCTCCAAATCTAACCTCTTTTCAGGAAGACATTAACAGTGATGTCTACTCAGAGATTTCTCCCAGGTACATTCAGAGTATGTGCAGTGATGCAGTCATGTCACGTCACTTCTTAGGCAGCAGTGGGGTCCCAAAGATAGCATATCAGACAGAAGTCTCACACCACCATAATTACCTGTGAAAACCCCTGCGATCACTGTAAGTTAGAATATGTCAATACAGGGATTGAAAGCCATGAGGTGTACTGAAGGAAGGCATGAAAGGGAAGTCCACATGCAGGTAGATGTTCGGGTGAAGGAACATTCCTTCTTGGTTAGAACATTCTTACCTGAGCAGGTGCAGACTGTAATGTATCCTGCTTGCCAGAGGGCTCCTCCCATTCTAGTTTAACATTAAGGCTCCTGAGCCTTTGGTTTACATTAATATCTGTGTTACTTGTCTGAGAGTTCATACAGTTGAGAGCAAGAACATAGGCATCTGTCACAAGCCCTCAACCATTATGTTAGATCTGATCCTAAACCTGCTTGTGTGATCATAAACACATACACACCATTCAAGGAAACATAAAGAATCTGGCAGTCAGCTTCCTGCCACCTCCGGCTTTCATCATAGGAATTCTACTCATGCTCACAGCCTGGGCATTGTTTTTTTCCTTACCAAGTGAGAAGAAATCATTGAAGCCAGTAGGTATGTATGATACAGCCCCACAGGCTATCTTATGTCATCTTCAATTTTTATAAAACATGAGGGATACACAGTATTCAGTAAGATACTCATCCAGCTACAGTGACTTTCCCAGGTTGCTCAGCTAGTCAGTACCAAAACAAAGTTTAAATCTCAGCTTCCTCATCTGTGAAATGGGAATAAAAATATATCAGCCTCACAGGGATATTCTAAGGAATAGATGAATTCTAAAATAACCTAGAATGATCCCTGTCTCAGTGATTGTCAGCTCTCATTTTTATCTGAGGTTTTATGTACAACTCTAGTGATTCCATATGGATGGACTCCTGCAAGGTGCTAGTTGTAAGATGCCCATCATCTTAGATGAATGAGGGGCCACGGATGCAGCAGGAGCTTTGCTTCTGATCCTCAATGAATTATTCCATTTCCAACAATACAATCACAAGACACAAGAGATGTGATAAGCTTTCTAAATTTACGTGTCACCAAGAAAATGGACCTCCTCTATCTGATTGTCACTCGGAAGAATAATGAAGGAGGATCAAGGGCACAGGGACAGTGAACATTTGAGGAGGAAGCTTTTGCTTTATAGAATTTGGTTTGTTTCCACTGACCTCTCATATCCTGGGGAAAACGAAAAAAAGACTCAATTACTCAAAGCAGGGGTCGAAGTATTTTAGGATTTATGAGCCATGCTGTTTCTGTCACAAGTCCTCAGCTCTGCCACTGGAGCACAAAAGCAGCCATCGACGATCTGTAAATGAATCACTTTGGCTGTGTTCCACTGAAACTTTATTTATGGGCACTGAAATTTGAATTTCATGTAATTTTCATGTATCACAAAATATTCTGATTTTTTTCCCAACTGATTAAAAAATGTAAAAATTATTCTCAGCTCACAGGTGGTACAAAAAGAGGAAGCAGCCTGAGTTTGTCCCCCAGGCCATTGCACCAGCCTGAGAACCAGACCTGTCATGGTTTGCTGGTTGTTTGGGTACATTATCTCACATCTCTGGACCTCAGTTTCCTCTAGAGAGAACAAGAGACTGATCCTAAAGGAGCCCTGAGATTCGTTCTAGCACTAAAAGGCCAAGACTGCGAGGTTGTCATGTGGTTTTATAGTCAGACAAACCTAGGTTCTAGCCTGGGATTTGCTGAGGGACGTTGGGCAAGTTCCTAAGCCCCAGTGCCTCAGTTGCCTTGTTTGTAGAGTGGGGATAGCAATGTCAACTTTAGGGTTGCTGTGATGATTCAACTAATAGGATACTTATGAACCCCTCTACTGATGTGTCCAACGAACATTTATTATACCTAATATATGCTAAGTGCTAACTATTGTATTAAAAATAACTTGTATTAATTGTAATAACTTTTTTTTTTTTTAAGAAAAAGCTCAATTCCTATTAAAATAATACTTTTAAAACTAGAGAGAAGTTTTCTTCACAGCCCTGTGATAAAAAGCTGGCCTAAGTGGTGGGGAGGGGCTGCACCTTTTGAACAAAGCCCTGTAATTAGAGTCCACTCCTGTTATCGTCTCTCCCATGTAGTGAAAACAAGGAACAAATTTTGATAAATTAACTTTGCATCTCTGTATACAGCTCTCTCACTCCACCCAGTGGCAGGAAGTAAGTGGTAAATCATGTGGAAAAGATGGGAATTTTTTTTTTAATTTTAATAATTACTGTTCTTTTTATAATAATCTCTACCAATAGAACAAGATCTCATTTTAAACTCAGTCCCCTGTGACTCTCTATTGCTGTTTTTAAAGCCTGCAGTTGTAGGTAACCATTTAGCTGAGTGGCTTTCAACAGGGAGATATTAAGAAGTGCCTGAACTTCAACCAGCACGAGTTGATCAGTATCTGTACAGGTGGTTATTTAAAGTATTGTCCTGCAGCCTCATTAAAAAGAAACCCAGCCTTTAATAAATATTAGAAAATGCCAGCAGCACAATTTAAATGTGGGAAAGAGATCAGTTTTCTTTGTAACGTAATTATGTGCATAGGCATAAATAGTCTGTTTGGAACTCTTGATTCCATGTCACAGTTTAGCAGCCATGATGGTTTCTATTTAGAAATAAGGACGGGAAGGGAATGTGGAGTAGGTGTCAGCCACTTGGTGAATCAAGAAGAAACTAAGCTGAAATACTCATATGATGTCATTAGCAAAAAGAATCTGCAGACTAGCAAGCATTTGTTAAAGGCTCCCTCCGTTCCCCTCAGCATTTCCAGTGACCTCCTTTCAGAGATGGCTGTTCTTTCTCACCATCTTCTTTGCATCCCCACTTCCCCTTCAAGCTGCTCTCAGAACCAGAATGAGGAAGTGATTTGTAATTCCTCTCCAAGCCTTGGGCTGCAGGGCCTGCCCTGGCTTTGTTTCTCCCTGGCCTGTCGCTAGCCCTGCCAGCCAAGGAGAAATCGACCAGGGTGCTAAAAGGGAGATGCTGGCAGGGTCAGGGTAGGGCTGCTGTGGAAGAAACTTGGCAACCTCACTTCTTTCCCCCTCATTCTCTCTGTTTGACTCTTCATCTCTCTTTGTCCTTCATTCTCTTAGTCATCTCAATCTCTAGTCTCCTCTTTCATCCATTCTGTCTCTCATTCTCCTTTTTTGTTTGTTTTGTTTTTTGGTCTCTTTCCTCTTCTCCCTCTCTGTTTATCTTGTCCCTCTGTCTCTCCCTCCGGTCTCTCTCTCTCTCTCTTTCTTTTTGACTCTCCTGCCCCTGGCTCTGCCACGTCCTCCATCTCATCTGTTCTGTGTGTGTTTCTCTCTTTTTTAACCTGTTTCTAATGCCAACCCTCCCCCCCACCTTGTGTGACAGATTTTCATTTGACCAAGGCCCCTCTGTATATTTCCTCTTTCTCCTCATAGTCCTGTGCCTCAGCTTCCTATTTCACTGTGAGGTTCTCTTCTAAAACTGCTTGGCTCTGAGCATGCCTAGTATGTGCTTTATAATTAAGACTGTAATTGAAGTGTAACTGCAAATATAATTAAATTCACTTTAGTGGATCCTGGAATTATGAAGAAATTAGGCCTTTTGATATGGCCCTGCCGGAGCAGCTGGATGGAGAGAAAGACCCTGTGTTAGTGTGGAGCTGCCCTATCCACTCTGTTACCCTGGCCACCACCTCTGGTTGTTAACCTTGAGCACAGTGACCTTATATGCCTGGACAGCTAGAAGTGGCAGCAGCTTGGAGCCTCCCTCAAGGACACTCAACACAGCCAGCTGCTATGTGGCCCTTCTTAGAAAGAGGGGCCAATGAAAGCATCTGAGGACTCAGAAAGCTCATGAACAACCCTCTTCGTTTTCCCTGAGGCCATTTGGATTTTTTATTTCAACCTCATATAAAGAGTTATCGGCCAGCAAGGTGCTCAGAAGCGGAGTCACCCACACTTGCTGCCTGAAGTTCACTTTTTATGGATGAGCCTGTCCATGGTTATTCAGTCCATGCACAGACACATCCTTTGTGGGGGACACTGTGCCTAGAGGTACACGGTGAGCAAACCTGAGCAATGGCAGCCCTTCCAAAGCCTATGTTTAGTGGGGACAAGAGCAATGTCAGTAAGCAGTCCTAATAGTGCTGGGATTTTAGATGTACAAAGTATTTGGGAAGCTCATTTTCCAATCCGCTACTCTAGGTTGGGGGTTGAGATGTGGTGACAAGAAAGCATCCCCAAAGAAATGTCATTTAAAAAGATAGTTCACGGACATATGGCGTCCTCCAAGCAGAGAGGGCAGCAGAGCTCAGGGTAGAGGGCATAGCAGGCTTGTCTGCAGGTTCACGGGTTTCTCTGTCAGCCATTTTCCCTCTTGGGTATATCTGGTGCTAAGTTGGATGCTGAAAAGGGTATTAATTCAGGAACTGGCTAGTTCGTTATAAGGAAGAACAACCCATTTATCAGGAGGTATAATGCATATCAGGAGTATGCACTATTCATGCATACTCATGGAAAGGAAGGTGAACCAACATTTCTCTCGGTGGGTGGGGGCCATAATAAAGCTGGCCCACAGGAAGAGCAGGGTCTGAGTTGGAGGCAGACCTCATGAACATCATTCCAGCCCTTGGTCTCTTCACTTGACTTCTCCACCCTCTACGTATTTGCACTGTCTTTCTCTCATCTGCCTACTTATGACTAGAAGTCCTTTTCATGCTACTACTTTCTCTTTCATGGAAACCACCCATTGAGATTCTCTATAGAGAAAATCTAATTGGACTAATGACCATGGTCTGTATTTGGACCACCCTTGGGTCAGGTGCAGTCAGTGTCTTGGAAGCAGTCAAGGTCTGCCTTGGGGTAGAGAATATGCCATGGTCCCTCATAGAGCAGGGACCGTGGGGACAGAAGGTTTAGCCAAAAGAGCAGACATCCTAGTTGTACATGATCCTTGTTCTTGAATAATTTATGGCCTCACTGAGGTTCTGATGATTTCATGCATGGTAAAGTGCTCTGTGTTTTAAATGTCAAACGGGAGTCACTGGGAAATCAAAATAGAGTCCAGAAAGCAAAGGATTTTGAAACTGAATTCTGCCAGTCAGTCACTAAGCCCCAGTACTCTTGGCTTAAAAAAAAAAAAGAAAAAGAACTGATTTATAAACACTGAACTCACGGGTTCATTTAGAAACATCAAATTCACAAGTTCCTTGTAAGCGTCAAATAAAGTAATGTGGGAGGACTTTGTAAACCAGATTTTTTGTCGTCGTTGTTATAAGGATGATGATGACATATATTTACAAAATCATAAGAAGGACTTATTCAGGTATCAGAATGGGTGTGTCAAGCATTATTTGAATGTTCATTCCACTGCTTCCTATTACTAGCCATACTTACTGGACTAGCCTTTAACTTATTTGTGCCTCAGTCCTCTCCTCTGTAAAAGGAAGATAATAGCAGCTATCTCAGGGTTTCTACTGAGGAACAGGGGAGCAAATGTACTTAGAACCCCAGAGCCGTGTGTGACCTGTGTGAAGTGAAAGCTGCTCTATGCTTTTATTGTTGTTATCCCCACTCCTAGCAGAACTCTTTCAGTCCAGATACGCAGAGCTTTGTGTAGACCTGTAGGTGTGTGAGACCTGTGCCCACAAGAGGAGTCATATCGAGGAGAAGTAGATTAGAAGGTGAGGGATGTTCAGCCAGATAAGACTGCCTCTTGGGGTGATGCATGGGGTCTGGGGAGCTGTGTGTTGAGAAAGGAAGAGGGAGAATTCTGAGTCTCTTGTAGCATAATGTAGATTTTTCTTCTCTGGTGAATTGGAGCCCAGCTGGAGAGAGCGTTCTAAGTCCATATCTCTGTTGAAGGAGATAAAAATTTCCATCTTTGACTTTCATTGACCTCCTAGTCCAAAGACCAATTCGATTCTGTGTCTGTCAAGACTGATTCACACTGTACCACTACTATTATACATAAGCCTGCAGATTAAGGTTGGAATCCCTTAGCTTGGTACCAGCACCTGCCACAGTCTGATCCCCTGTCCTACTTTTCAGCCTCTGGGACCTTGGCTGAATCTTTACCAAATGAATCAAAATGCACATTGAGGTTGTTCTTAATGAAATAGTAAATCTTTTCATCTGCATTAGTTAAGTTCTAGTGTGAAACAAATTGCCCCAAAATTTAGCTGCCGCTTAGCACAAAATAACATTGACCATCTTACAGTTTCTTTGGTGGGAAATCCAGGGCTGGCTCAGCTGCGTCCTCTGGCTCAAGATCTCTCTCAAGTCCAATCATTGTGTCGGCCAAGACTGGGGTTCTGTTGCAGCTTGCCTCGCAGGGGTGGCGGGAGCGGGGCTTGTTGCCTGTAGGCACACCCACACAGTTGGTGGGGTGCAGCTCTTTATGGGTTGTTGGAATGAACGCCTCAGTTCCTTGGTGCCTGCTGGCTAGAGGCTGCCCTGAGTCCTTTGCATTGTGAGTTTCCCCATGGGGCAGCCCATAGCCCATAGCATGGCAGTTGGTTTCATTAGAGTGAACAAACAGAAAATCAGAGGAAGCAAGACCACAGTGATGGACTTAGTCTCAGAAGTGACCTTCCATCACTTTTGCTATATTCTTCTCCTTTAGAGGCAGGCCACTGCTCCAGCCTGTACTCAAGGGGCATGAACACCAAGAAGTCTCAGTCAGTCATCTGAGAACCATTTTAGAAGCTGCCACCCACACTTAACACAATAGCGTGTTAATTAAAGTAATGCTTGTGACATATGTATACCTATGGCTAATTCATGTTGATGCATGGCAGAAATCAACACAATATTGTAAAGAAATTATCCTTCAATGAAAATAAATGAATTTTTTATAAAAATGTAATGCTCACTCCTATAACAACAGATATGTTCAGAGGCAATATAGTAGGGGTTTCGTTCTGATTCATATGAAGTCAGAGAGGGTGAGGAGCTGGGTGCTTGGCTCTGCAGAGTTACCCAAACATGGATTTTAAGGTAGTCATTGTCATCTGAAAAAAAGCTGCCATCTAATATTTTTCTGGTTGGCAACATTTCAGAAGGCAGACAAGGAAAACAGAGGGAATACAGAGAGTAAAAGTGGAAGAAACTTCACGGGCATGTGTTTCATTGCTATTCACAGTGTATTGACCAGGACTCAGTCACACAACCCCCCTCCCCCACCTGGAACAGGGCCTGGGAATTGCAGTTCCTCTTTGGCAGCTCTTTCCCAACAGTAGCTCCCCACTGTAGCAGAGGAGCATGGAGCTTTGGTAAACAACCAGCCACGACCGCCACAGAGACTGCCATTTACAGAATGCTTTCACACCTATTATTTCATTTTGTTCTCATGGCGACCTATGCTACCAGCATTACTTTCCTCATTTTAAAGGTAGGAAAACAGACTAGTATGCCTTTAGGACATAATTAGAACAGGATTCAAGTACCATCTCTGCCTCTTTCAACCCGTGTGACTGTAGAGAAGTTTTTTAACCTCTCTGTGCCTCAGTTATCTCGTCTGTGAAATAGGTACAACCGGACCTATCCAAATTCATTGTAAAGTTTTCATGTGTCACATGTAAATCCCTTAGCACTGTACCTGACATATGCTTAATCAATATTCATTGTGAGGAAAATGATCACAGTATTATGTCTGAAGATAAAGAAGTTGATGCTCAAAAGATTTAAATGATTTATCCAAAACTACAATTAATACATGACAGAGTCAGAATGGGAGTCTAGGGATTTTAAGTAACAACTTCCCTATGTTTTAAGTTCTTGTTTGTCATGGAGTCCATTCACCAGATTCCTGTGTAAGGCGGCCCCGAGTCAGCCTTGAGCCAAAGACACAGTGTCCAGTGTCCCCTTCAACACTGCTTTGGTGGACCCAGCGTGCCAGGAGAATCAGTACTATACCGCCTTCTCGGCTCAATTGTTCCTCCTTAATTCTTGCCTTTGCCTTTGGTGTGAAACATGCTGACCAAGCATCTCCTTTTTATTTGTACTCTGAGGTCCTCCAAGGCCTATATTTCAAGGTCTTTGTTTATAAATAGGCTCTGTCTTACTAACTAGATAAAAGCACTGGAGATGATGTAAGATGAGATATTTCATTAGACACTTAAATTTTATCACATTTCTCCCAGGGGCTTATTCACATTGAAAAGAACAGAGTGGTGTTTTGCATGTTAAATAGTCACCACAGAACACAATTAGGTGGGGTGGTTTGGCCTGCATATGCTACAGATCCACCAGAAATGGCCAAGAGATGTCATTAGAGGTTACAGTGCTCATTTTCATGGCATCTGCCATTTTTGTTAGGTAGAATGAGGATGAAGCATAAAGGGACACTTTGAATACTGTCACTGTCTCCAGGCAGTGGATTCGAGCCAGTGAGCAGATTCTCTAACTTCAGATCTCAGATTAGCTCATGACTCAGACCTTTTGTTTCAAGAGATTAAGACAAAGGACTTCTGGAATGAGCCAAAACTACATTAAATTCACTTGAGTGTATAAATTACCAACAGCAATTTTAGCTTTTATCAGGAAAAAAATGTCCATTAGTCTCTTGAAAATCCTTTCATCTTTTTTTGTAGCTGGACTATCACTTGATACAGATTTTGTCACATCATCTTTCCTGTCTGTGATATTGATTAGAATCTGTTTTTTAATTTTCTTCCTAGTGAAAAGCTATAAGTAGATTCATCCTGAGCATCTTCCTGTGTTACTGCCGTACTCCATATCATTCTAACACCCTGACTTACCATTCTCTTGCTCATTTTTGTGTGCACAAGGTTTTCTTTATATTCCATATTCAGACTATCCAATCAAAAGATACGTCTATTTCAGAAGATTTTCCTCTTTCAAACTAGTTGAACAAGTGGTTGTTAATCTTTGTTCATGATCTTCTAAAAACCTCATTATTTCAGTTTTTTTAATGCCAGAGAAAATAGAGACAATATCTTTTTAATGCCAGGCATTTGAATTAAAAAGAGGAAAAAATAAATTTGTCATCTAAATATATCTGAATAGCCAGGTCTGGATCATAAAAAATGACCTGAGTTGTAATAAAATGGTGTTAGAAGATCAGGCGGTCTTCCCAGCTGGTAAAGCACCCATCTGCCAATGCAGGAGATGCAAGAGATGCAGGTTTGATCCCTGAGTCAAGAAGATCCCCTGGAGGAGGACATGGCAACCCACTCCAGTATTCTTGCCTGGAGAATCCCATGGACAGAGGAGTGTGGTGGGCTACAGTCCATGGGGTCACAAAGAGTCAGACATGACTAAAGCAACTTAGCATGCACGGATGTACAGGAGACTCAGGCATCTCACGACTTCAGGTTGTATGAAACTTCCTGGGGCACCACCTTCAGTTCCATCTCAGTGACTGTACAACATCCCCCCACTCCCTTCCAGGAACCAACGTCCACGAGGCCCAGAACATTCTCAGTAACAGCGGACTCCCCATCACTTCAGCTGTCGACCTGGAGGATGCAGCCAAGAAAGCTGTTGCCAGTGTGGCTAAGAAGTGATGCCTTGCCCTGATCCCTTGGGAGAAGTGCACTTACCCATAAAAAGGGATGGTTCTGTCACCACTGTGAAGAAAATGGTTATTCCATTGGGGAAAAAGGTGGGGTGGGAAAGGGGAAGAGTAAGAATTTCAAGTTTTTTGTTTAAAAAATTTAAATCTGTATTTTTTGAATAAGATATCTAGACAGCTTAATTTCCCTTATAGCCTTTATTAATTTAATGACCTGCATTCGCATAATTTTCTGTCATAGTGAGTCAGCTCACCATTGTTTTGCCAATTTGGGGGAGCGGTCTACAAGGCCAAACAGTGTGTGTGTATACGGCATTTGAGATCAGGCCCTGGTTCATTTGCAGCCATTTTGGTGAACATTTGTATTGTGTTTAAAAAAAAAAAATGCATGCTGTAAAAAAAAAAAAGTCAGACAAGATTACATTGAACAGATTTGCCATCAAAAAGGTGCAGCTAAGACACTGAAACAAGTAGCTGTTATAAACTGCAAGAGTTTTTACTATTTTGAATTCCAACATGTTTAGAAAATCCATGAAATATATTTTACAATGGAAGATTCATAATTAATACCACATACATGTATCCTACCATTTGCCTTAATATTGAATATGCTGTTTACCTCATACTAAAAATGAAGCCAGAAGCCTTATTTGTGATTTTGGAGTAGAAGTTTCTCTTTTAACATCAGAACTGAAGATTGATTCTTATGGAAATCTCTGATTGAGTCATTTCAAGATGAGACAATACTGAAATCAAATTATGCTGTGAGTGTCACTGTCTTTTCTCCCTTCCTATTTCCCCCCTGAATCTACCACCTGGGAAAATGTAATTGAGAGAATGTGGCTTTTTTGCATAGTGTCCATTTTTGTGGTGAGAAAGAATGTGATTTAGGTTTGTGTTAAAATTTTGGTAAATTTTTATCTGTATGTAAATTTGAATAAAATCCTCTGTTTTATAAACTCTAAGATCTGTGTATTTCTCATTTTAATCTATTTTACTCATCAATTTTTTTTTCTTTTACTAAGATACTAGTGTCTTAGGCAGTATAGCCAGAGATAAAAAAATTGGGTTGTCCCAGGGTTAATCCAGTTCTACTCAACTTTTTCAGTGACTGTATCTGTTAGGAGATTACTTAATCAAAGGATGAAAATTTTATACACCCTGAAAGCCCAGGTAAGTGCCACAAATATCTGACAGTTAAAATATGGCCTTAGTTCGTATAGCATTGTAGGAAATATTCAGACATAATCTCCTCCCACTTATGTGGCTCAGGTTCCAACATTAGCTGCTTTCCTCTCAACGTACAAATGTGTCATAGACCATACTTTTTTTAACCAGTTTTACGTTGTTCTCAAAAGCTTCATATCTGGACAGAAGCACCATTGTTTTATAGATCTGTGTTTATCATGGAGGAAGAACTCATTTTATAGATCGGTTGTACATCCTTTATTAATTGTTACACAGTACATGAAAAATATTAACAGTGTCTTTTTAAGTGTGTTTTGATTTTGATAGCTTTACTAGTCAGTATTGTAAAAGAAATAATGTATTTCTATCAATTAGACAAAAACTACATATTTGAATCCTTTACCCTTTGTTAAGGCTTGTGTTAATCTGGCTGTGTATATGGATATTTCTAATCAATACAGTTTGGAGGAGGGGGTAAAGAAATGAAATCATTCGTGTGACTATTTTGTTAAATAACAACAAAGAGCCCTTTGTTTTCAAAGACGTGGGAAGCTATATTTTCTTGGAAGCTCAAAGTATTGAGTTGATGTGGTTTGCATAGTATCCCTGGTGCTGAACACAGTACAGTTTCCATGTATTTTTATGGAGTGAATTACTGGTATGTGTTAAGGCATAGCCACACAGACAGAGGGTACACAGGAGAATTGGGGACAATTGGTGGTGTGGATCTGAAGCCTATATATTACCTACTCCAGTGTGTCCTGTATTTCTGACCGTCTGATGTCCCCTTCAAGTCTTCAGCTGTACTATATGTAAGGGTGAAAAATAATTTCCTTTAAATCTGATCAGTATTTGTTATACATGGCCCTATCCTAAACAAGAATATCTATGAAAGGAAGTGAGAGTCTAAATACAGTACTCAAAGAAGCTTAAAGAGTAATATACACTTTTTACCCAAACTGCTTTGCATGTAAGATTTTAATGGGTTTGCTAGTCTATCCTGTCAGTCTCGTAGAACTAGCATCAAATTTAGAGGGGATTGAAGTCCTGACCTTCCCACTTACCAACATTCACTTCTTTGGGTTGAACAACCTCTTGTATTTGTATGAGCTCTTTTGCAGTGGCAAAAAACCAACTCAAGCTTAAGAAAAAAGGTTGAGAGGGGGAGGATGGTTTTGTTCTTGTAATTACAAAAGGCAGACATTTTCAGCTACAGTTAAGGCTAGATCCAGAAACTCAGAGCCTCAGAATGTGAACTCCGCATCTCAGAGATGCTAGTCTGTATTGGTTTCATTCTCAGATGGGCCATTTCCACAAGGTGGCAAAATGGCTGCTGGCCATCCCAGGTAGATATTCTCAAAAGTTTGCATCTGTAAGAGAGAAAGAATGGGGCAGGGGGCAAGAAAGAGTAAAGGATGAAAGGAAGGGAAGGGAGGAGGGAGGGAGAAGGAAAAGGGAAGGAAGGAAGGAAGGTTGGTTCTCTCCTGGCAATTCTAAGAAATATCCCAGAATTTAGATGATGATTTTAGGTCAGAAACTTACCTCTGAACCAGTCCTCTGGTCAAGAGTTTACAGGGCTCTGATGAGTCCTCTCTGGGTTAAATCCCCACTTGTTGGCCTGATAACGAGACCACCCTCATTCAAACTACCAGAGCTAAGAGTAAGAAAAGAAAGGGGTAATTCCATAAGAAACCTGGGGATCTAATAAGAAGAAAGTGTTTCCTGGAAAGGAAAAAAAAAAAGATTACCACACTCATCATCCATAGAGCAATGATGTTGAACAAGTTGTTCTGTAAGGACTCTTCCAACTCTGAAATATCATGATTTTATTTTATTAATTTCTCATCATTTCTTGGCAGTCCATTCTTAACCTATGCATACAAGTTACCAGGTTTTTTTAATAGATGCTGCTTGAGTCATCTAAATATTTGACCTTGATTTATTTGTCTAGAACAGTAATGGGAACTTAAGAAGTAATGGCATTGAGGCTCTTAGCTCAATTTTGGTTTTCTATTTAAGATTTAATTCAACTCATGAAATAGTAAAATAGGTAGGAAACTTTGAATGACCATATTAGATCTGTGAATCATTGAATTTGTTATTTTACAGTTTATATACTATGACCATCCTTCTCAGTTTGCTATCAGTATGAAAATAAAGGTATTGTCCTAAAGAATTATATTATTTATATTCAATGTCTTAATAAAAATGAGAAGAAAAAATGTTTTGACATTTCTGAATTAAACATTTAAAACTGATTATTTGTAGGATACAGTGTATGTTCAAATAAAATAAAGGAAAAAAAGTCATATAATCATGGTAAAAAATACTGTGAAGAAGAGCAGGAAAAGCTATGTTCTTCCGTGTCCTTCTACATATGAAGTTGGCAAATGTAGGCCTGACAGACTATATAGTTTTATTGACACAACATTTATTTACATTTTGTGGTGGTTTTCATGCCACACCAGCAGAATTAAGTAACTATGATAGAAAATTCATGGCCCTAGACCATTTACTCTGGACCTTTACAGAAAAAGTTTGTTAACCCCTTCTTTGTATTAAAAAAAAAAAATTACAATATTATCCTCACAATGACAGCCCAGATTATTGTTTCTAAATCTGGGAAAGACAGATTTAGGCATTAAAATGAAACAAATAAATAGAAAATAGGATCTCTGACCTTTGCATTTTAAACCCAATGAAAATTGATTTGTCTACAAAAGGACATTTGCCAATGAACACCTTTTTAACTATGTTACTTTGTTTCTTTCCATCACCCCAAGAAGTGTCTGCACATAGCTAGGTGTGCTTCTGAAATACGCTATTCTTAACTACTTACAGGTGTGTTGGAATAACATCAAATCATGGCTATGAATTTTGAACTCCCAAAGAGCTGTACCTATTGAGTCATACTCAAAATGGTCCTTGCTAATTTTTGTGCGTAATTTAATTTTGGGGTCCTGGGAAGATAGTAAGAAAGCAAAGAAAAATTATTTCAGTGCACCTGATCTCTGCAATGTTGCTGTAAAGGCATTATTACATTTTATCTTGAGGAACAGTAGCATAGTGAGATAAAGTTGCTCTGCTAAAGTTACAGTTAGTGGCCAGAATTTAGGCTTCTGGTTTTCATTGAGTTCTATCACTTCTAGTGCATCATTGTTCAGTAGAACTTCTGTGATGATGGTTATGGTAAGTATTGGTGCTAGCCAGTATATGGCTACTAGCCACATGAGGCTATTAAGCACTGAAAACTTAATTTTAAAGATTACTTAATTTCGATAATAGTCTTAGTAGACACCTGAAACTTCCCTAGCCTTCCAGTGGTTAAGACTCCATGCTTCCAGTGCAGGGGGTGGTGGTGGTTTCCCTGATCGGGAACTAAAATCCCACATGCCATATGGCAAAAAAAAAATAATTTAGCCACTTGTTGCTGGTAGCTACCATTTTGGACAGCATAGCCCTTCAGTCTAAATCTAGTGGGTTTTTATGCATTACTTTGACGTCAGAGGATCTCACATTGATTCAGTGCTTACTGTGTTCCAGAAACTTTACAAATGTTGCGTTAATTAATCTTCTTAGCATCTCTGTGAATCTTCCATTCCTCTATTACAGAGGAAATGTTTTACAGGTGATATATATCTCAGGGAAGGTATAATATGACCAAGAACACAGAATTAATATTTGACCGGTGAGAATTCAACTCTGATCTTCTGAGTCCAAAACTAGTGCCTTTTTGTTTAAATCTGTCGGAGCCTAAATTCAGTACAGTTTTGCTGCTGATGGTGATGGATAATTGGAAAGAATGTTGGAGGCAAAGATATTTAGCAAGCTGAATACTTGAGTGTTTTGCCCTTTAGTGTACCCCCTGCCCTGGGAAGGAAAATTTAAAAGCTGAAAGATTGTCCTCTGCAGTTGGACAGGTTGTATATACTATAATGGGAATGGCACGTTTCCATACCCACATAGTAAAGTCTAAGATAGGGGCCACTTTCTGGGACTTAATTCCAAGTGCTTTCTTGTTAATACACTGCCTTCTCTAATACACAGAATGATGACAAAGCAAGACAACAGGCAGAGGGATAGAAGAGGTAAAAGCTGAGACAGTGTTACCATAGCAGTAGGAGAAAATTTAGTTAAATGTACCATTATTCTTCTGGACAATTTAGATCCATAACTGTTGTCTCATGTCTTGATATTCAAAATAGGCCAGCAGCAGTTCTCAGGTACATTATGCCAAATTCCACAAATCCAAAATTAATTAGATTTTATATGTTAACTGTGAGAAAATACATTTTTTTCTTGTTCTTCCATTATGTGCACAGGAAGTATGTGGAGGCATTTTTTTTTTTTTTTTAACTGGGAGCCCTTTTAGCCCTTTTCTAGCTAGAGGAGAAAGAAATGAAATAGAATCATTATCTAGCAGTCATTTAGAGATCTGTTCTCAGAGATCAGACAGAGACTTGTATGGACTACAAGATTTGGAGGTTCTTATTTGGAGTTTAAGTTATATTTTAATGTTGAATATTCATGTACTCTAAATCCTTGTAATTATTTTTCCTCAAAAAAATAATTTTTGACTCTGTATTGAGTATAATCTACAAACAAAGACAAGTTGAATATATTAAAATAAAATAACTTAAACTATTTGCAGAAAGTTTTTCCAGAGAATGCTAACAACCCAAATGTCTATCAGTTTATGACTGGATAAATGAAATGGTGTATATCCATATTCATCAATAAAAAGAATGAAGTACAGGAATGCTACAGTATGGATGAACTGGAAACCTCAAAAAATTTAATGAACCTCCATTAAACCAAATGAAGGAATACAGTCACAAAGGCCACATATCATGTGATCCCACTTTTAGAAAATGTCCACAGTACATAAATGTAAAGAAATAGCATGTAGATTAGTGTTTGCCAGAACTAGAGAGGAGAGGAGAATGGGGAGTGACTCCTAATGGGTTTTCATTTGGGATGGCAAAAATGTTGTGAAATGAGATAGTTATGGTGGTTACACAACTTGAATATACTGAATACCAATAAACTGTATACTTTTCAGTGACAAATTTTATACTATATGAATTCTCAATAAAGCTATTCTAGATTCAGGATGGATAGATGCATAGATAGGTAGGAGGACTTGTATTAGGAGTTGCATGTGTTAATAAAGGCATAAGTTGGGTTTTATTTCTTGCTCTTCATTTATATTATCTCATGGACACAATCAGGTGACCTTTGAGACAGTGATCATTTTGTACATGTGTTCATGGGAAGAATAGTTAGTAACCTTTCTTTCTGGATTTCAAAGAAACAGCTATTACTTTCTGAAAAACATTTCATCCTTTACTTTAAAAGTCATTTTTTCCTACCTTCAACACTTTGTCTTAAACATTTAAGTCTATTTTATAAATTGCCCCCAGTTTTATATAGTTGCTTTAATAATTGCCTTTTAAAGATGCCTTTTTACACATTAATAAGAATCCTTTACATTTCTGTTAAGTTTTTAGAATATTGTAGTTTGTGTGTACATGACATTTATAAGCTTTCAGATATTGCATGTGAATTTCAAAAAATAAATAAATTATTTGAATACATTTGAAATACATTAAATTGCATTTTATAGTTTTATTTTAATTTTTTTTTTACAAAAGTCCAATTATATTAACAAGCAAATAAACAAGGTTGGCAAGAATATAGGGAGGTAGATACACCCCTTTCATGTGCAATTGTTTTGTAATCAGTAAAACCTTTCTGGAGGGCAGTTTTTTAGTAAGGCTCAACGGCCGTAAAAATGTTCATAGTTAAGGGGCAAGTGGCCAGCATGATGGAGTAGGAATAACCTGAGCTCACCTCCTCCCACCTGAATTGTAACTATTTAAAGAGCAACTATTGATAAGAACAACCTGAAGACTAGCAGAAAAAATCCTTCACAACTAAAGATATAAAGAAATAACCACAGTGAGTTGGGTAGGAGGGGCGGAGTCTTGGTCAAAACCCACACCTCAGGTAAGTAACTCCCAAACAGGAGGATAATCACAACTGTAGAGATTCTCCCTAAGTAACAGTGGGTCCAAGCCCCACATTAGGCTCCCCACCCCAGGAATTCTATACCAGAAGAGCCCCCAGAACACCTTGCTTTGAAGACCAGTGGGACTTAATTTACTTTCAGGAGAGCTAGAGGACTATAGGAAACAGATTCTGCTCTTTAAGTTTGCACCCAGAATCTCACAGTCTTCTAGACCCAGAACAGGAAGCAATAATTTGATTGAGCCAGGTCAGATGCACTAGCTGATCTTGGATATTCCTGGAGAGGGAGGAGGCAACTGGGACTCATCCTGAGGACATAAATGCTGGGCATTGCCATTTTGAGGAGCTCATTCTACCATGGGAACACTGATGCTGTGTGAGTTGCATTTTGGAATACTCCCTCTGGCTTATTAGCCCTGAGATCTGATATCCCTCACTATCCAGTCAACTGGAGCTTCCCCAAGATAAGCAGCTAGTCGTGTGGGGTCGCAGCTCCAACCCCACTGGCATGACATCAACTTCAGGATCCCTGCAGCACTGTAGCCAATTAGATCACAACCCAGCCCACTCATGAAAGGGCTGTCATCAAACTTGGAACTCCTGGGCCCCAGTTCTGCCCACTATCAGGCCAACACTACCTCCAGGATCCACAGATCTGCAGACAGCCACTCCAAGACTGGGCTCCACTCACTAGCAGGACAGCACCAGGACTGGGACTTCTGAGTCATGCAGCCAGCCATTCCATGACCCAGCATCATCCACCAGTAGCCAGCAACATTCACACTAGGCTGGAGTTGGCAGCCCACTGGGTCAGGACTAGCCACACCCTATCAGAGTGCCCATAGTAGTCAACCCTATCATAACAGAAGGGCCTACACAGCCCACACTCCTAGAGCATATACTGGATATTTTTAAACACTAAATTAAAAAGATATATGCACCCTTATATTCAATGCAGCATTATTTACAGTAGCCAAGATACAGAAGCAGCATATGTGCACATCAATAGATGAACAGATAAAGATGTTATATACACACAATGGAATAGTACTCAGCCACTAAAAAGAATGAAATACTGCCATTTGCAACAACATGGATGGACCTAGACAGTATTGTGCTCATTGAAATAAGTCAAGCAAAGTAAGACAAATACTGTATAATTTATATGTGGAATCTAAACAAAACAAACATAACGTCATAGATACACTTGATTGCCAGAGGGATTGGGTGATTGGAAGAGAGCAGCAAGTGAGGGAGATTAAGAGGTACAAACTTTAAGTTAAAAAATGAGTCATAGGCTGGGAGGGATTGGGGGCAAGAGGAGAAGGGGACAACAGAGGATGAGATGGCTGGATGGCATCACCGACTCGATGGACACGAGTTTGAGTGAACTCTGGGAGTTGATGATGGACAGGGAGGCCTGGCTTGCTACGATTCATGGGGTGACAAAGAGTCAGACGCGACCGAGCAACTGAACTGAACTGAGGTATGAAATAAAATATGTGATGAATATAGTCAATAATTAAGTAATATCATCATTTGGTGACAGATGACACCTAGATTTATCATCATACTCATTTTGAAATGTTTAGAAATATGGAATCACAATGTTGTGTACCAGGAATTTAACATAGTGTTGTAATTCAAAACCATTAAAACAAATTCATAGAAAAAGACATTAGATTTGTGGTTATTAGAGGCAAGGGTTAGAAGTAGGAGGAATTGGATGACAATAGTCAAAAGGTACAAACTTCCAGTCACAAGATAAATATTAGGAATGTAGTATATAACATACAACATAACTAGTATAATTAATCATGGTGTATGTTATACATGAAACTTGTTAAAGAGTGAATTCAAAGGTTTTCATCACAAGAAAGCACTATTTTTTCTATTTCCTTTGTATCTATATGAGATGATAAATATTCACTAAATTCCTTACAGTAATCATTCATGATGCATGTTACTAAAATCATTATGCTGTACACCTTAAATTTACACAGTGCTGCATTCAGTTGTATCTCAGTAAAACTGAAAATGTCAAATATAAAAATATTTCTTAATGCTCATAATTTTACCTCTTCAGAGTTTGGAAATGACTGCTCTGTGGCAACAGGTGAATCAGAAAGAGGGAAAACTGGCTTGATCTGACTGAAGCAATGGCTGGAAGCTCTGTGCTAAAAGCAGAAATTATTTGATGCCAAAGAATATTTTTCCTCACCATCACTGAGGAAACATGAATGGTAACTGCACACACTACTAATTACATCAAGATGACACTGGCCCAGTGGAACAGTTTCCATCTGCTCCCCTAGAATTTTCACCACTGGCACACAGACTGAGGAAAGGAGTTGAATATCACCTTGTATGTCTCAGACAGGTAGGCAGCTGATCTGTGATAAGGTGGACAGTGACTCAAAGAGGATTGGCACATACTATTTCATAACAAAGACAATAACAAAGAGATCAACTGTGTCAATCATGAGCAAGAAAATGAAGAACATATGTCCTATTATAACTGACAACTGACCTCTTCTGGAAAAACATAAAACATATTACTCAGGATAGAGAAAACAAATTCTTGATAGAGCTTCATTGTATGGAAGACCCTAAGAAGAATATTCAGTTAATAAACAAAAACATGCTCATAATGACATACAGAGAAAAAGAAGCTACGGACACCAAGAGAGGACCAGAACAACACTATTCAAGAACTAATAAATAAGTCACAAAGTTCAATAAGTCTTAAGTATATTACAGTGCACAGGAGACCCCACACTCACAATGAGGAGTTTTCCAGCCCAAATGTCGTTAGAGTCAAAGTTGAAAAGCCCTCATTTAGCTGCATTTGTTAACATAACTATAGTAAATGTGGGTTATTTGTATCATTAAAGATACTGAAAGAAAAAATACTAAAGGAGAGAAAAGCTGAAACACTGACTTAAATGAAGGATTGTATGATTCACAATGAATGCAAAGGGGAAAATAAAGAAATTAAAGCACTTAGGAAAAGATAACAAAGCCAGGAATAATACAATATAAGGAAAATTGGTGGCAGTGAAAAATGGATACCAGCAACTGAAAATGAAAGTTAAGTTAAAGATATTGATAGAAGAAAATCTCATTGAAAAGAATGTAGAATTGTGCCTCAACCATGAAAAGAACAGTATACTCCAGGAAATATCAGTAACAAAAATTTAATTTTAAAGCCCAAATTTCTCAACTTTGAGAGCAGAGAATCTTTCACTGCCTAAACATGCAAATGAGAATATACAAGAGAAAAGCAATCATACTGGACTTATATTTCTCTTTATAACCAACTTTTAATATCAAAAGACATGAAACAAAATCTGTAAAATTCTTAGGGAAAGAAAATGTCACCCAAAAATATCTTAGCCAACTAAGTGAGCACTTTTGTCATGTTACTGTCTGTGAAAATATTAGGAATAACTTCAAAATCTAAGTACAGGTAATTGAGCAAATTATATAGTTTCCAACTGGTGGAATACTATGCAACCATTAAGAATGATGAAGTAGATACGGGCTTATTTGTGAAAAAGTGTTCCTGATACACATTATAGTAGTTGGACATAATAGATACCTATAGGACATTTCATCCAAAAGCATCAGAATACACATTCTTTTAAAGTGCACATGGTATGTTCTCCAGGATAGTTCATTTTCTAGGCTATAAAAGAAATTTCAACAAATTTAAGAGGAAAGACATTATATCATTTCTGACCATCAAGGTATGAAATGAGAAATCAATTACAGAAATAAAGATAAAGACAAACACATGTAGACTAAATAGCGTGCTAATTAAAAAATCCTGGGTCAGTGAGGAACTGAAAAAGGAAATCAGAATATATCTCAGTCAGTCAGTCAGTTCAGTTGCTCAGTCGTGTCCGACTCTTTGCAACCCCATGAATCACAGCGCGTCAGGCCTCCCTGTCCATCACCAACTCCTGGAATTCACTCAAACTCATGTCCATTGAGTCGGTGATGCCATCCAGCCATCTCATCCTCTGTCGTCCCCTTCTCCTGCCCCCAATCCCTCCCAGCATCAGGGTCTTTTCCAATGAGTCAACTCTTCGCAAGACAAATGCAAATAAAAACATAACCATCCAAAAGTCTGTGGGACATAGCAAAAGCAGTTCTTGGAAGTTAATAGTGATACAGGCATACCTCAAGAAAAAAAGAACAAAAAATTCTCAAACAACCTATTTTCTAACAGAATTAGATAAAGAAGAACAAACAAAGCACAAAGTCAGAAAAAGGAAAAAATTAAGATCAGAGTAAAGAAATAAAATGGAAACCACCCCCACCCCCACCAAATAAAAAGCTAGCTGAAAAGATCAATGAAACCAAAAACTGGTTTTTTGAAAAGATAATCAAAATTGAGGAACCTTCAGCCAAGATCATTAGGGGAAAAAAAAGATGACCCAAGTATACAGACACAAACACAAAAAAACGAAAGAAGAGAAATTAACAACTGATATTTCAGAGATACAAGCAATCATAAGAGAATACCGCAAACAGTTATATACCAACAAACTGGACAATCTAGAAAGCATGGATAAATTCCTGGAAACATACAATCTTCTAAAACTAAATCAAGAAGAAGTAGATAATCTGAAGAGACCTATCACTGCAACTGTTCAGTTCAATGACCCAAGTATCACTGCAATTGAAATTGAATCAATAATCAAAAAATTCCCAACAAAGTTCAGGACCAGATGGCTTCACAGAGGAAATCTGCCAAACACACAAAGAAGAGCTAATACTTGTCCTTATCAAACTATTCCAAAAAACTGAAGAGGAAGGAAGACTCCCAGATTCATTCAATCTGGCCACCATTACCCTGATGCCAAAACCAGACAAAGACAAAACAAAAAAAGAAAATTACAGAGTAATAACTGGGATTAATATAAATACAAAAATGATCAACAAAATATTAGCAAGTTAATTCAATGATGTACAAAATTGATTCCATACCGTGATCAAAAAAATAACCACCAGCAAGGAAAAAGACAACCTATGGAATGGGAGAAAACATTTGCAAACAATATGTCTGATTTTCCTTTCCTTATCGCTTCAGTTGTGTCCGACTCTGTGCGACCCCATAGACGGCAGCCCACCAGGCTCCCCTATCCCTGGGATTCTCCAGGCAAGAACACTGGAGTGGGTTGCCATTTCCTTCTCCAATGCATGAAAGTGAAAAGTGAAAGTGAAGTCGCTCAGTCGTCTCGGACTCTTCGTGACCCCATGGACTTCAGCCTACCAGGCTCCTCCACCCATGGGATTTTCCAGGCAAGAGTACTGGAGTGGGTTGCCATTGCCTTCTCCGATGTCTGATAGGGGTTAATATACAAAATGTATAAGCAAATTACTGTTTGTAAAATAAGGTATACAAATGTAATGTACAGCATAGGGAATGTAATTAGTATGATAACTTTAAATGGATTATAATCTATAAAAATATTGAATCTATTTCATACACCTTAAGCTCATATAATGTTGCAAATCAACTATAGTTTAATTTAAAAAGTGCTCATAATATATGCTGCAGAAGAACAGTAGCAATATATGAGATAATATTTTAAAGAATTTGTTCATACGTTTGTATCTGTGTGCATAGAAAATTTATGGTAAGGATATAAATTAATTTTGTTTTATTTTAATTTAATTTATTGGTTCTCAACTGGGGACAGTTTTTCTCCCCCAAAGGTATCTGGCAATATCTGAGACTTTGTTTGTTACAACTGGGAAAATGCAGCTCACTTCTAGTAGCTCTGAAAATACAGCTAAATATCCTCACACACAGGACAGCCTTCCACAAGGAAAAATCATCCTGCCCAAATTAATAGGGCTGAGACTGAGAAAACCTGACTTAACTCTATTTACTAATTTGCTATAGTAAATAAGGGTTACTGATATAGTAAAAAATAAAGTTACTCAGAAATGCTGTATCAATCGAAACTGGAGTAGATTTTGCTTAGTAGATGAATGTGTTCAAGTCAAAAAGATATAAATTCATTTTTATATATAGTCCTTTGTTAGGGGTCTTGACTTAATTTGCAATGCAAATTTGCAATCTCCACTAAGTGAAAACTTAGTAAAGCATACTGTTCTTTTAAATAATGTTCTATGTTGGGAGAATAAAGACTAAATTAGAAAAGAAAATATGGTCAACACAGATCCAAGTAAAAGTATATTTTTAAACTGCTATATTTAAATAACTATTAAGATCTCCTCATTCACTTTATATTGTAATATCACAGAATACATGATAATTTAATTTTGGGCCTAGGATTGGAATAATTTGTGATTCTCAACTAGTATATATTTCATGGGTATACCCCCCAATATTGTTCAATACATAGGAATTATTTTTTTCTACAGTATGAGTTATGAGATATTAGGAGTGTTCTGTTGTTTGAAGTCCCTTAAACCTTTGAAGTATGGGTGTCTAATATTCTAATACTTGAAATTATGCCCCATTAAGTTCAAGTGATGTATGTCAAATAGTATGTGGATCTATGTTGAAGATTTTCGTGGTGAAAAAACTTGTTTTTTAGGTAGAAGCGTAGTGTAAGGACAAGCCAGCAATTGCAGAAAACATGATTGGTTAAGGGGAACATGGCAGACTTTGCCTCCCGAGCATGTAAAAATTGTGTTTGAGCTATTCAACAGTTTTTCCCAACCAGCAACAGAGTGCTGGAGAGGACCAAGTGCTGCTTAAACGTATCATCACTTAAGTGCTCGGGTTGCAAATATGGCTAGTATTTTGCAGGGTCTTCAGAGTCTTTTTGTCCTTGGAAGCATATCTAAAATTCTAGTACTTGAAAGTGTGCCATGAGCACAAAACCTCTTCAGTATCCCCAGCAAATGTCATTTTAAAATTAGAGCTTGAAAAATGTAGCTAATTAAGTTTAATTCAAACAAATGTTTATCTCACATCTGCTCTTTCCCAGCAACATGGCAGCTGCTGGGAGAACACAGTGAAAGTGGAAGTGTTACTCGCTCAGTCACGTCTGACTCTGCAGCCCCATGGACTATAGCCCCCAGGCTCCACTGTCCTTGGAATTCTCCAGGCAAGAATACTGGAGTGGGTTGCCATTTCCCTCTCCAAGGAATCTCCCAGACCCAGGGATCGAACCTGGAAATCCTGCATTGCAGGTAGATTCTTTACTGTCTGAACCAATAAAGACAAACCCTCTACTGAAGGAGTGGATCATCCAGATGTGCTTAGAACTACTCCCTGACACTTGATAGAACTTAGGAAAGTGATGGAAAATGAAACGCTAGAAACAGCTGAGAAAAATTTTCCATAGATGATAATCATACCATGGGTTCATGTAATGTGTATGTCAATCTGAGGGATTTTATGTCTTTGGGAGCAACTTTTATGCATTAAAAAGATTTTTCAGAGATTCAAATTGATTTAAAAGTTAATAATTGATTGTTATAAATTTTAAAACTTACTTTCTAAATTTATAGATGATCTTATTCTATTTGTACATCTATCTGATTCTATCAAATCACTTTTAAGTGGCCTTTGATTCATGTTTTGATCTGTTTTTAAGCTTAGTGAAATGTTTTTAAACACTCAAACACTCAAACTGTCATACAGATTTAATATGTTCCATTTTCTTAAGTGTTCTCAATTTTATGACAAGCCATCCCAAGAATTTAAGGAATCCTTACAAATCTAATAAAGTTTAAATAGTCATTCTTAAATTATCTTAAATGTGCTGATATTGTTATGTGCTTAGCAAAATTTCAGTTTAAAACCCAAGTCTTTTTCAAGTGCTCATATACACATGCTAGATTGAAAACTTGATGCTTACTTGTTAATCTAAATATTTCTTACACATGACAAGTGCACAGAATACCATATTTTACACAAATGTATTGAACATTTTCATGTCTTAAACATTTCTTTACCTGGGCTAGCTGCAGTATTAAAAGCTAGTCACTTTGGCCTGGACAGAGGAAGGTGGAGCACCTCTTTACAGTCTGGTCAAAGTGGAAATCTAGGCTCCCCACTAAACTTTTGTTGGTTTGTGTGAGGTAGGTAGCAGATTATTTTTGTGGTTTCTCCGTGAAGTAGTGAAAAGATGGTCTAAATGTTTTCCATATTGTTTTCCTTTTTTTACCGTTTGGCTACAAAGAACAGGCTTTCGTTGGTGCTTTTCTGGTCTGTACCCATTGGCATTTCCAGGTTGCCAAGTTCTGTAATTCCATGTTTGGAATATATGGGACAAAAAGAAACCCTGGGAATCTCACCACCTAATTCCTGGTTTCCTGAGGTGCCTAGGAAATCTTTTCTTCACCTTTCAGAGGCATCTTATGTTTGTTTAATACATAATGCAATATTTTTAGTTGTAATTTTTGAAAGGAAAAGAGGAAAGTGCATCTACTCCTTCCCCAAAGTGGAAGATCCCCATCATAGATTTTAAACTGAGTTCAATGAGGAGAATGCCATTGTTGTCTCCTATCTTTTTGCTTATTTGCACATTTTGGTTGTTTCTTGGGGTTTTTTGTTTAGTTTTTACTATTTTAAAAATTGCAGTCATGCTTTTTGCAAGGCTTTTGAAATTAAGAAAATATACATTAAAATCTCTCATGACCCTGTTGCTACTGTTTACATCTGGGTATGCTTCATTTATCTTTTAATGCGTGAGAGATAAATAGATGGATAGTTTTGTTTGGTTGGTTGTTTGTTTTACTATTTAGGACTGCACTATGTGCAGCTTTGTATAATTTTTCTCTTAACACTTCATTATGGGTATTTCTGCAGCTGCCATCATCTCTTCTTTAGTTACCTTCTGAAAGCAGCAACCCCCATCTATAGATGAGATGAAAATCCTGGTAGTCAGATATCAAACATGCTTTTTACCTGGTCAGTTCTGTTGAGAATTGCAGTATTACGCAGTGGTACAAATATGGAAACCCACATTTCCAGGAAGAAATAAAACTGCTGTGTGCTCCTACATTTTAATAACCCACTTAAAATCTTAAATTTCAAAGAGTTAATAATTATAGAGGCTGTAACCAATCCTGAAATTATTAGATATTTGTGAATTTCTGGACCCTTTGGGAAAAATGAGCTCTTAAGTTTAATCTATCCAAAGAGTTATCCCAGTGGATAACATTTCAGGGTTCAAAGTTTTCTTGGATAAGTGAGAAATTCTCAACCTGAACTCATGTCTTTAGTTTGGTTTGATTGGAAGCAGAACTTGAAACAAAAATTCTTCTGCAAATAATTTATTGAAATCAAGTTCTTTAGAAAAGGGCCTCCCAGCTGATGCTAGTAGTAAAGAACCCACCTGCCAACGCAGGAGACTTAAGGACGTGGGTTCTATCCCTGAGTCAGGAAGACCCCCTGCAGAAGAAAACAGCAACCCACTTTTCTTCGAAAAAGCATAAAAGAGATGAGGGGAAAGGCATAGTCCAAAATAAGAGACTAGATAAATATGCAGTTGCAGGAGGCTGTCTAGCCTAAGGTACATCCCGTGGGAGCTCTTGAGCATAAATTGCACCACAGAAGTTGTTCATCCAGGGGAGAGCAGGCTGGAATATTCAGTACCTCCATTATCCTTGGTTATTGTATTCCCCATGGAGGAAAGGGTTGGTTTGGGTAACCTCTCAGGTATTTCTGAATGAGACAAGGATGTTCCTCTGGAGAACGGTACAGATAAAAGTTTTGAAATGTCATCACCAACCATAGGTGGAGGACTGGTACATCTGCCACAACTTCTTTATTCCATAAAAGCTGGTGCTAGTCCCTGTATTAGGTATTGCCACTGCATTTGGGCACAGTGGAGACTCAGATAGCAGTTGTTTTTACTAAACTCTTGGGGTTTTTGATCTAGTGTAGAGTACAGACTTAAAATCAATGTCACAAACATCAGAGTATAACTAATAGCAGAGACATCTGAAAAAAACAACTGTTCTAGCATAATGTAACTTGAATCTCTAACAAAGAAATTTGTCTTACCGCAGGATGGAAAGAAAGTCTTACCTAAGGAAACTGCTTTTGAACTAAGAACTGATGAATACATGTACTGAATTACGAAACTGGCTAATAAGGGATGAGGGAGAGAAGCCTAAGAGACAGTTCCAAGTGGAGCAGAAATGGCATGTGCAAGGATCCTGTGGTGGGGTACATGGCACATTCTCTTAAATCAGTGTGTCTAATGTTGTTTGAGTACTGAAAGCAAGGGGGAAAGTGTTAGCATATCCAGACAATGGCCACATGAATGTTGTATAATAAAATATCTTAAAACTCAATGTTTTAAAACAATGAGCATTTATTTTGCTCCTGAGTCTGAATTAGTGATTTGGGCTGGGTTCTTTATGATTTGGCTCATTCACATGTCTGTGAACCAGCTAGCTGATGGTTGTTTTAGGTTGACTTTGGCTGGGGCACCTTGGCAATTTGGATCTATTCTGTGCGTCTCATCCTTCAACATCCTAGCCAAGACATGTTCTCACAATTAGAGAATAGCAAGAGCAAAACCCAAAACATGTAAGCACTTTTTTAGACATCTGTTTGCATCATAACCATTGGATATTATAAGTATTCCCTGCTTTTGGTGGGTGTTACTTAAAAATCACATGCCAAAAGTCATGGATACAGGAAAGGATGAAGAATTGGGCCATTGATGTAATCAATCTCATAACAAAGAGGTGAACAGGGCCCAGACCATTTTGGACTTTAAGCTCTACTAAGTTGCCATGACTACACAACTACCCATTTGCAAATCTGTGGCAAAAATCTACCTCATCTATCTACTCAGCCCTTCCTTAGAAAATAACCCATTCCATCACTTGCATCATTTTCCTTTTTCATCTACAGGCTGTAGTTGTATTCTTCATAACCCCTATCCTGTTGGTGCTGTGTTCATTAATCACAGCTTTTATTTCCCTTTTTGTGTCTCTAGATTTTGTATTTAATGTGCATTTCCTGTGAGAAGCTCAAAGTGATATATACTCCATCCTTTTAACTATGCTGTCAGCTATTCCTTTCACATGGTAACATATCACAATAGATGGTAGAGAGCTCCATAATGTGTGTGTGTGTGCGTGTGTGTTAGTCGTTCATTTGTGTCCGACTCTTTGCAACCCCATGGACTGTATAGCCTGTCAGGTTCCCCTGTCCCTGGAATTCTCCAGGTAAGAATAATGGAGTGTGTTGCCATTTCCTTCTCCAGAGCTCCATAATAGAAAAGTATAATTGCCATTTATAGGTGCAGCCCAGAGAAGTGCCAAGAGATTCTTGGTAGTTTTCCACCCAGTATCTCAAAAGTCTAAGACTGAATAATTGACCCCATGAGTCTTGACTTCTAATCTAGATTATATTATAGTCACTCTATAAAGATGTGAAGCTCCATCTACAAAGATGGAGAAGCTCTATACAGTCAGCAAAAACAAGACCAGGAGCTGACTGTGGCTCAGACCATTGCCAAATTCAGACTTAAATTGAAGAAAGTAGGGAAAACCACTAGACCATTCAGGTATGACCTAAATCAAATCCCTTATGATTATACAGTGGAAGTAAGAAATAGATTTAAGGGCCTAGATCTGATAGATAGAGTGCCTGAAGAACTATGGAATGAGGTTCATGACATTGTACAGAAGACAGGTATCAAGACCATTCCCACGGAAAAGAAATGCAAAAAAGCAAAATGGCTGTCTGGGGAGGCCTTACAAATAGCTATGAAAAGAAGAGAAGCGAAAAGCAAAGGAGAAAAGGAAAGATATAAACATCTGAATGCAGAATTCCAAAGAATAGCAAGAAGAGATAAAAAAGCCTTCTTCAGCAATCAATGCAAAAAAATAGAGGAAAACAACAGAATGGGAAAGACTAGGGATCTCTTCAAGAAAATCAGAGATACCAAAGGAACATTTCATGCAAACATGGGCTCGATAAAGGACAGAAATGGTATGGACCTAACAGAAGCAGAAGATATTAAGAAGAGATGGCAAGAATACACAGAAGAACTGTATAAAAAAGATCTTCATGACCCAGATAATCACGATGGTGTGATCACTGACCTAGAGCCAGACATCCTGGAATGTGAAGTCAAGTGGGCCTTAGAAAGCATCACTATGAACAAAGCTAGTGGAGGTGATAGAATTCCAGTTGAGCTATTCCAAATCCTGAAAGATGATGCTGTGAAAATGCTGCACTCAATATGCCAGCAAATTTGGAAAACTCAGCAGTGGCCACAGGACTGGAAAAGGTCCATTTTCATTCCAATCCCAAAGAAAGACAATGCCAAAAAATGCTCAAACTACCGCACAGTTGCACTCTTCTCACACACTAGTAAAGTAATGCTCAAAATTCTCCAAGCCAGGCTTCAGCAATATTTGAACCGTGAACTTCCTGATGTTCAAGCTGGTTTTAGAAAAGGCAGAGGAACCAGAGATCAAATTGCCAACATATGCTGGATCATGGAAAAAGCAAGAGAGTTCCAGAAAAACATCTATTTCTGCTTTATTGACTATGCCAAAATCTTTGACTGTGTGGATCACAATAAACTGTGGAAAATTCTGAAAGAGATGGGAATACCAGAACACCTGATCTGCCTCTTGAGAAATTTGTATTCAGGTCAGGAAGCAACAGTTAGAACTGGACATGGAACAACAGACTGGTTCCAAATAGGAAAAGGAGTACGTCAAGGCTGTATATTGTCACCCTGTTTATTTTACTTCTATGCAGAGTACATAATGAGAAACGCTGGACTGGAAGAAACATAAGCTGGAATCAAGATTGCTGGGAGAAATATCAATAACCTCAGATATGCAGATGACACCACCCTTATGTCAGAAAGTGAAGAGGAACTAAAACGGCTCTTGATGACAGTGAAAGTGGACAGTGAAAAAGTTGGCTTAAAGCTCAACATGCAGAAAACGAAGATCATGGCATCCGGTCCCATCACTTCATGGGAAATAGATGGGGAAACAGTGGAAACAGTGTCAGACTTTATTTTTCTGGGCTCCAAAATCACTACAGATGGTGACTGCAGCCATGAAATTAAAAGACGCTTACTCCTTGGAAGGAAAGTTATGACCAACCTAGATAGCATATTCAAAAGCCAAGACATTACTTTGCCAACAAAGGTTCGTCTAGTCAAGGCTATGGTTTTTCCTGTGGTCGTGTATGGATGTGAGAATTGGACTGTGAAGAAGGCTGAGTGCCGAAGAATTGATGCTTTTGAACTGTGGTGTTGGAGAAGACTCTTGAGAGTCCCTTGGACTGCAAAGAGATCCAGCCAGTCCATTCTGAAGGAGATCAGCCCTGGGATTTCTTTGGCAGGAATGATGCTAAAGCTGAAAGTCCAGTACTTTGGCCACCTCATGGGAAGAGTTGACTCATTGGAAAAGAGTCTCATGCTGGGAGGGATTGGGGGCAAGAGCAGAAGGGGACGACAGAGGATGAGATGGCTGGATGGCATCACTGACTTGATGGACATCAGTCTGGGTGAACTCTGGGAGTTGGTGATGGACAGGGAGGCCTGGCGGGCTGCGATTCATGGGGTCGCAAAGAGTCGGACACGACTGAGCGACTGATCTGATCTGATAGTCACTCTGTTTTCTGTTTTAGAAGAAAATTCTGTGTGTAGTTTTAATCTCTATAGGGAGATAAGAAAACTCAGCAGTTTCATGCTGCTTTATCCAAATGTCAGCAATCTGAGGGGACTGCAGAATTGTTTTCCTAAAAGATGAGGGAAAGAGCGGAGGAAAAAGTGTGGTCCTCATAGCATAATCCTCCAGTAAGAGAAGAACCAGTAATACATTATGTTCCATCAATGAATGGGAATAACAAGGCATTATAGATCCCTTAATCTTGTATGTCTAAATGTATTACAAAGGAAAAAACCATTATAAGAATCTGACTTCAATTTTAACCCTCTTATGAAAAGCAAGAAAATTGTATGTACTAAAAGCAAAAAGCCAGAAAACTCAAATAGAAATATAACTGATCTCCAAGAGAATGTCACCCAGAAAAATCTAAATAAGTGTCCCATTGGCATCTTTTTTATGTTAAAGGTTAATTTTGCTAGAATACTTTTGCCAAAATTACCTTCACAAATTAATGAATATTGTCAGAATTATTTTTTTATATTTAACTTCAGCTACCCAGTAATGTAATCAGAAAATTGAAGAGAATATGTGCCCAATTCCCCAAGAATATTGTAGGATTGTATCTAGGTATTTTGTGTCTGGGAAATTTGTGGAAGAAGTGTCTTCAGTTCTGGCATTTGAAAGCTACAGGAAAGAAAAGAATGTGTAATCAAGGACTATGATCAGATTTCTAAGTCTTGGCTTCTTAATTAGATGGAAAATGGACTATGGATCCTCTCCAGACATCTTATGTAATGCGATTTTGAATTCTGTCCCTTGTTTAATACTTTGATGAGAAGGAAACAGAGAGTTCAAAAGGTTCAACAACTGTCATCCTCTAACGGCACCTCTCCATTCCTGGCTCCTAGAGTGACATTTGTTACAAGAGAAAGAAGTCTTCTCAGATTGTTCCATTTGGTTTGGGAATAAAAGCTGTGAATTTTGCATTGAATCCATGTTTTTAAATAAAATTTTCTAATTCCAATTTTTTAATTTAAAATAGCACAGCATACTATGTCCAATAGGATGCTTTTGGCTCCAACTCAGAAAAATTTTATAAGAGCTAATTAGACAAAAGGGAATATATTATCTCACATAACAAGAATCTGAAGGTATTTGGGTTGAGCCCTCTAAATAACCAACAGTTTTGGGTTGGTTATTTAGAGGGCTCAGCTATATCCTTGTTAGTTTCTCTGAATTTGTTGTTATCATCCATTATGGCTGCTACAGCACCAAGCATCACTTCTTCAGACAACAGTCACACAGGAAGGGCTATTTGTCTTGTGACATGGCTTTAGCATGAAAAAACAAAAAATAAAACTTGATGAAAGAGTTCTAAGAAATTTTCCCACTGTATCTTGTTCTTTTCTCAATAATTGTCATATAACTTTTCCTATCTTGATCACTAGCAAGGGAAATGAAATTATGTTGATTCTCAGTTTAATGAATTTTTAGTCTTTGTGGTGTGTCTGTTTCCTTTTTGTTCCTCTTATTGTTTGTTTATGCCATCACTTTTTTAAAAAATTAGTCTTTCTAGAATTTTTTTTTTCAGAGAGCCACTTTTTGGTTTGTTAAACCTGCCTGTTGTATTTTTGTTTCATTGGTTTCTTAATAATGTTTATTATGTTTTCTTCTGCTTTTTGGGTTTATTTTTTCAAAAACATTCTTCTACTTCTTTGGTTTAAATATTTACTCATTTATATTTGGTCTTTCTTGATATTGAACATGTGTATTTAAACTTACCTCTTTTTCCCCCTATGTCTCTTTAGTTTATGTTATCTTTTTATTGGTGCTCTATCCTAAGTATTTTATAATTCTCTTATTTCCTTTTGGAACATGAATTATGTAGCAGTAATTTTTGTAAGATTCTAAATCTTTTTAGCTATTTTTAAATTTTTGACATAGTTTAATTTTATTACTGTAGTTTGCAGTGACAGTGAAACTTTGAAGTCTGTTGAGAACATAGTCTGTATGATAGTGAAATCTTGAAGTTTTTTGACATTTCTTTATGACATAGTTAATTACTATAGGTGATAATATTTATATTTGAAAAGAATTTATTAGTATAGAATTCAATATTTTACTATTAAATCAAACATAGTAATTCTGTTTTCAAATGTTCTGTATCCATATCAAATTTTATTAGGTTGTACTCTCCATCTTTAATAGAGTTATGTTGAAATTTCCCAGTTTAATTTTGTTTTTATATATACATTAGGTAATATTGTCAGATATGGCATAAATGAATAATTATTGTATCTTTAAGAGAGTTAGTCCTTGCATTATAATTGTTAGTATTCTTTATCCCCAGTTTTGCTTTGGACTTAGCTTCTGTTTTGTTTGTTATTGTATTATGAACCCAGAATTTGGAGGGTCATGATTTTACTGGCATATTTTTTTTTATTTCCTTACTTAAAATTTTTCCATGTTTTGTGTTAGTTTATCCATTGTAAAAAAAAATAGCTATATTTTGTGTTTTTTACCCATTTAAAAAATCTTTGTTTTTATAAATGAATTTATTTTTTTATTGTGATAACTGGATTTATTTGTGTCTCTTTTGATAGTTTTGTTTTTTGTCTTCTGTTAAACCAATTTTTTTTTTTCTATTTCTCCTTTCCAATTGGTACAGTAGGTAGAGTTTGCTGTATTTCATTCTTTTAACACCTTATTGCTAGATGAGGAGCTGATGCTATAGTAGCATGAGACCTGTGGGAACTTTAGAAAGGTAAATAAATGTTGCATTTGGAAGGATGTGAGCTATTGGGAATCAGAGGGCAAAATGTGGTAAGCAGAATTCTAAGGCAGTCCCTAACAGTCCTATCTTCTAGGAATTCTTACCCCATTTAATCTTCTTCTATCAAGAATGGGCAAGACTAGAGAAAAAGATGGGACAGGACAGCTTTCCAGCGATTAAGTTACATTACAGACAAAGGTGCAGGGATTTTACATATACAATTGTGGTCTCTAATCAGCTAACTTAAAGCTAATCAAGAGGGAGGTTATCCTGGTTCGGACTTATCAGGTGAGTGCTGCAAATGAAGGTCTAAAGATCAAAAACAAATCAGAGATATTCTCCTACTGGCCTCGAGAAAGCATATAGTCACAATGTGAACTGACTATGAAGGGGGCTACACGGCAAGGACCTAAGGACATCTTCTAGGAGCTAAGACCAATCTTTTGCCAACAGCTAGCAAGAAGACCAGGGTTTCAGTCATACAACTACAAGAACATGAATTTTGCCAGCAACTGAGAGAGACTGGAAGTGAATTGTCCTTATTGAATGCCCAATGAGGGCGCAACTCAGCCAGAACTTTGCAGACTTCTGAGACCCTGAGCAGAGAGAACCCATCTAATCTGTAACCAGACTCCTGACCCACAGAAACTCTGAGATACTGAAGGTATTTGTTTCAAGAAGCTAAATTTGTGATTATTTATTATACAGCAGTAGAGAATATACATTGTTCGCTTTAGTTGTAGTAGCAACCCTTGATTTTTTTTCCCCACAAATATATTTAACTATTACTATGCTTTACAAATGTGAAGTTTTTTTAGTATTATGTCTATTCTCATTTTTATCACAACTTAAATAGCCAAACTTATCTATTCCCCATATATTGTTTTTGTCTGACACAGTGCTGATTAACACACACCCCAAATAGTCAATACTTTACTGATAAATTTCATCAGTTTCTTTAGTCATTCTTGTGTCTTGTCTCCTTAATGTATATGTCATGCTCAGTTATTTTATGGCTTTTATTCCTTTATTTTTGTCTTTAGATATTATAAAAATCTATTTTAAAGTCCTTGTACTCTTCTATAAAATAAATATCCAGGAGGTGAATTTTATCAATAAAAATCCCATTACTGTAGTTTTGTTTGTTCTCTTATTTTGACTTTACCTCCCTCTTCCCTCTATCCCTCCTTAGTTGCTGATATTCAGCAGCTGGACCCTTAGTCTTTAAGTCACTCTGAGGCTCGTTCCTCACTGTGACATCAAGGATATTGGCTCAGTTTCTACTCATCCAGATCTGTTTTGGTCCTCTTGCCTCTTGGGGTATGAAAGTGAAAATGAAAGCATTAGTCACTCAGTCATGTCCACTCTTTGCGACCCATGGGTGGTAGCCCTCCAGGCTCCTCAGTCCATGGAATTCTCCAGGAAAGAATAGTGGAGTGGGTTTCCATTTCCTTCTCCAGGGGATCTTCCTAACCTATGGATCGAACCCGGGCCTCTTGCATTGCAGGGGGATTCTTTACCACCTGAGCCACCAGAAGAGCCCCTAAACTGTAAGCTTCTGGCCCTGCTTGATGAAAGCTTTAGTCCCATGTAATGATATACAACTTTTCCCCCCATCTCAGTTCTGTTCAGTCGTTCAGTCATTGCCGACTTTTTGCGACACCAAGGACAGCAGCACGCCAGGCTTCCCTGTCCATCACTAACTCCCGGAGCTTACTGAAACTCATGTCCATCTAGTTGGTGATGCCATCCAACCATCTCATTCTCTGTCATCTCCTTCTCCTCCCACCTTCAATCTTTCCCAGCATCAGGGTCTTTTCAAATCAGTCAGTTCTTTGCATCAGGTGGCCAAAGTATTGGAGTTTCAGCTTCAGCATCAGTCCTTCCAGTAAATATTCAGGACTGATTTGCTTTAGGATGGACTGGTTGGATCTCCTTGCAGTCCAAGGGACTCTCAACAGTCTTCTCCTACACCACAGTTCAAAATCATCAATTCTTTGGTGCTCAGCTTTCTTTATAGTCCAACTCTTACATCCATACATGACTCCTGGAAAAACCATAGCTTTGACTAGACAGACCTTTGTCAGCAAAGTGATGTCTCTGCTTTTCTTCCAAGGAGTAAGCGTCTTTTAATTTCATGACTGTAGTCGCCATCTGCAGTGACTTTGGAGCCCCCACAAATAAAGTCTGTCACTTGTTTCCATTGTTTCCCCATCTATTTGCCATGAAGTGATGAGACTGGATGCCATGATCTTGGTTTTTTGAATGTTGAATTTTAAGCCAGCTTTTTCATTATTCTCTTTCACTTTCATCAAGAGGCTCTTTAGTTCTTTTTCACTTTCTGCCATAAGGGTGGTGTCATCTGCATATCTGAGGTTATTGATATTTCTCCCTGCAATCTTGATTCTAGCTTGTGCTTCATCCACTCTAGCATTTCTCATGATGTACTCTGCATGTAAGTTAAATAATCATGGTGCCAATACACAGCCTTGACATACTCTTTTTCCTATTTGGAACCAGTCTGTTGTTCCATGTCCAGTTCTAACTGTTGCTTCTTTTCCTGCATACAGATTTCTCAGGAGGAAAGCAAGGTGATCTTGTATTCCCATCTCTTTCACAGTTTTCCACAGTTTGTTGTGATCCACACAGTCAAAGGCTTCGGCACAGTCAATAAAGCAGAAATAGATGTTTTTCTGGAGCTGTCTTGCTTTTCTGATGATCCTGCAGATGTTGGCAATTGGATCTGTGGCTCCTCTGCCTTTTCTCAAACCAGCTTGTACATCTGGAAATTCACGGTTCACATACTGTTGAAATCTGGCTTGGATAATTTTGAGCATTACTTTGCTAGCATGTGAGATAGTGCAATTGTGCAGTAATTTTAACATTTTTTGGCATTGCCTTTCTTTGGGATTGGAATGAACACTGACCTTTTCCAGTCTGGTGGCTACTGCTGAGTTTTCCAAATTTGGTGACATATTGAGTGCAGCACTTTCACAGCATCCTCTTTTAGGGTTTGAAAAAGCTCAATTGGAATTCCATCACCTCTACTAGCTTTGTTCATAGTGATGCTTCCTAAAACTCACTTGACTTCATGTTCTAGGGGGTTATCTGGGTCATGAAGATCTTTTTTGTATAGTTCTTCTGTGTGTTCTTGCCAGCACTTCTTAGTATCTTCTGCTTCTAATAGGTCCATACCATTCTGTTTTATTGTGCCCATCTTTGCATGAAATTTTCCCTCAGTATCTCTTAATTTTCTTGAAGAGATCTCTGGTCTTTTCTATTTTATTGTTTTCCACTATTTCTTTTCATTGATCACTGAGGAAGGCTTTCTTATCTCTCCTTGCTATTCTTTGGAATTCTGTATTCAAATGAGTATGTCTTTCCTTTTCTCCTTTTTCTTTCACTTCTCTTCTTTTCTCAGCTACTTTTAAGTCATCCTCAAACAACCATTTTGCCTTTTTGCATTTCTTTTTTGGGGGATGGTCTTGATCACTGCCTCCTGTACAGTGTCATGAACCTCTATCCATAGTTCTTCAGGCACTGTATCAGATCTCATCCCTTGAATCTATTTGTCACTTCCACTGGATAATCATAAGGGATTTGATATAGGTCATAATTGAATGGTCTAGTTGTTTTCCTTACTTTCTTCAATTTAAGTCTGAATTTTGCAATAAGGAGTTCATGATCTGTAGCCACAGTCAGCTCCTGGTCTTGTTTTTGTTGACTGTATAGAGCCTCTCCATCTTTGGCTGCAAAGAATGTGATCAAATTGATTTTGGTATTGACCATTTGGTGATGTCCACGTGTAGACTCTTCTCTTGTGTTGTTGGAAGAGGTCTTTATTATACCAGTGTGTTCTCTTGGCATGACTATTAGCCTTTGCTCTGCTTCAGTTTGTACTCCGAGGCCAAATTTGCCTATTACTCCAGGTATTGCGTCCCAATCCCCTGTGATGAAAAGGACATCTATTTTGGGTATTAGTTTTAGAAGGTCTTGTAGGTCTTCATGGAACTGTTCGGTTTCAGCTTCTTCAGCATTACTGGTTGTGGCATAGACTTGGATTACTGTGATATTTAATGGTTTGCCTTGGAAATGTCACAATGAACCTGACTCCAACTGCCTACCTTTTGTGCATCTCTTTGGTCAGTGTTATAATATGAGACTTGCTTTTGGCAGTCACTGTCCAGAGTGAGTCCAACAGGCTTGCACTTTCAGCTCTATTTATTACTTTGTATTTCGGTTCTGTTTTTAGTTCAAGTTACGCTTATCTTGTTTTTGAGCTGCAGCATATCTTATTGCTTTTTTCTTTTTCATATTCTGCCTGACATTGTTATTTCCTTAGAGCAGAGAAAATATACCAGTGCTTAAATCTTGTGTTGCCTAGACCTTTAATTCTCAATACCATGCTTTGAAGTGGATATTACCAATACCATTTTATCTATGGAGAAACTGAAGCTTGATGATGTTAAGCAGTTTTCTCAAGAGCACAAATAGTACATTGAAAAGCCAAAATATGAATCTTAATTTTTTTTTTATTTTGGGGTGTTAGATTTAAAGTCCTAAATCTTGACATAAGAAGTTATTGAAGATGCAGATAAGATAGCAGTGAATAATTGATGGAACAACACCACAGAGCCAATGAGATGAATAGCTCGTGGGAGGGGTTGAGTCATGGTCTAAAGGAATAATGAGTCTTTGTGGAGACAGGAAAGGTAGGGAAAGGGAAAGTGATATTACAGAAAGATCCTAGAGAAGATACATTGTTGACTGAGAAGTCTAGGCGGATATGTAAGTTCTCATTAAATTGGAAAGTGAGGTTTTCTGCCCAGAAAAGACATGGCCTAGAGTAGGGGAAACCTGGAAAACAATCACTGTAAAAGATTTGAAAAGGATCTGGAAAGATAATTTTTAATGTAATTAGATTTGGTAGATTAAAGGAACACAAAACAACAAATGTAAACATTTGGATCCAGGAAAATGGACTTATTTTTCAACTTTCTTCTTGGTAATGCCTCAGGCAAGTAGATTGAGGCACTCTTTGTAAGATTATACCCTGTTCTTCTGGCCCTGTCTGTATCCATTTCAAGTGTTTTCAGAGAAGAGCTATAATTATATATTTTCCTCTACTCTTGGTTTTCTATAGTGCCTAGTGATATAGAGCCAGGGTGACCTTGTTTTGGTGTAGATATCCCTAGTTTACACCTTTGTCCCTATGTATTGTTCATACCTACTGTCACTCTCAAAAGTGTCCAGAATGTGATACTGTATATCACCTTAGTAAAAACTGTTATTAATGTGCATATTCCAGATCTGTGCTCAGCATTTACATGCTTAATCATATTTCCTTTTCTTATCTACCCCATGAGGAAAGTACTTGATTGGCCCCATCATCAAATGTACTTTTTCTAGTCATTGAATATTTGTTAAGTACCTATCAGGTACCAGCTAGTATATTTAACATGGGGGATAAAATTATGAGGTCAGTAGATTATATCCTTACTCTTACATGGAACTTGAATTGAGATTTAGAAAATTTGAGCTACTTAATCAAGATCATACCATTTGCAAAAACTCAGAATTTTAAACCCAGTCCAGTCTAACATGAAAGCCTAGGTTTTAATAACTACCCATTGTATTTTTAGCAATGATAAGTATTTTAAGTTCTATACTATTAAATGAGCCAAGTAGCTATGAAAATACTAAAAAATATCAACATGTGTAAAATTTCAGTAGCAAAGCTTCTCACACAAAAGTATTCTATGGATAAAATATTTTATTCAAATTTTAAATTTCATTATTTAATGGCATTTGGCCTGGTCATCATCTGTTAAAAGTTGGGAAGGATTAAACTAAAATGGTCCTTATTAGAAAGATTGTAGCTGGCATGATGAATACCTGCCACAGGCATTAGAAATCTCTGTATGGAATTTTTGTCAACATTGGTTTAACATTTTTTTCTCTAAAAACAATATATCCAGTTTTCTATAATCTAGAAAATGCAAAGATAGCCTTTTATGGCTCCTTCATTTTACAAAATTACCTCTTTACAGATAATAAAAATTACAGTGTTCAGCGTATCTCATCAGTAACTTTTTAAAATATTGATTGTAAGGCATTGAACACATAAACCATTATGAAGAAAAGTAAAAGCTATCTCTTTTGATAGGGAAAAATTTATCTTTTAGTGCCTATTAATTTTTTGAATCAGTAGAATGGTATTGGACATGTTAATATTGGACTGCATGAAGGGCCCTTGGGTGACTTTCCAAGGGAGGGCTGTAATAGAGAAATGGAAGAAACTTGAGAAAAATGAGCATACTAGTCAAGAGCCCCACTATTCAGAGATCAACCAATCATATGTTTTCATTTAATAGCCTCATTAAAAAAGCATTTTAAAAACCACTTTCCAAGTAGATAACAGAACTTATTTCTTCCACAATAAAGTAATTTTTTTTATTTTATTGCTTTTGTTTATAATTAAGTGTGCATTTTGTTGTTATTGCATTATTCTGCTGATTTACTAAAATGAATAAATAGAAATAGTTCAACTATAAAAGTAGTGAAAGAAAAAGTAAAATTGTTTACTTTTCATTATTTTTTATAGCTTAAGATGAAGTTGGAAGCCCATGGACTAAATATAAGCTCTGAATCTGTGTTTGCTGGGACAAGCAAAGTTATAGGTGTGAGATAACTCAGGCAGCCAAACCAGAAAATTGTGTCTAAGAATTACAGTGAGGAACATCTGAAAGTTGGATTTAGTTGGACCACTCCATTATCAATTTTTATAATGATACCACAATGTGTCTCATGCCTTTTATCTTTTTCAAATAATATGCAGATAAACTAATTGTGTTTTCTCAGAAAAAGAAATGCAAAAAAAAATTTGACAGTACAAAAATTGATGAATTATGTTGGTAAAGTCAGAGAAGGGCATGACTACAGAGGCATCATACAGAGTTGCATTCTCATGGGAAAAAGCAGCAGGGTTATTTGTCTCTGATTTACTTCACTCAGTATGACAATCTCTAGGTCTATCCAAAATGTCATATGATATCGCTTATGTTTGGAATCTAAAAAAAGATGCAAATGAACTTATCTACAAAACAGAAATAGAGATACAGATATAGAAAATAAACTTATGGTTAGCAGGGCTTCCCTTGTAGTTTAGCTGGTGAAGAATCTGCCTGCAATGCAGGAGACCCTGGTTTGATTCCCAGGTTGGGAAGATCCCCTGGAGAAAGGATAGGCTACCCACTCCAGTATTCTTGGGCTTCCCTGGTAACTCAGCTGGTAAAGAATCTGCCTGCAATGTGGGAGACCTGGGTTTGATCCTGGGTTGCCAAGATCCCCTGGAGAAGGGAAAGACTACCTACTCCAGTATTCTGGCCTGGAGAATTCCAAGGACTTAATAGTCCATGAAGTCGCAAAGAGTCAGACACAACTGAGCGACTTTCACTACCGGGGGTACGGGTGGAGGGAGGGATAAATTGAAAGATTGTGATTGACATATTCATATTACTATATATAAAATAGATAACTAATAAGAACTGACTGTATAGGGAACTCTATTCAATACTCTCTGATAGGCTATGTGGGAAAAGAACCTAAAGAAGAGTGGATATATGTATGTATATAACTGATTCAGTTTGCTGAACACTTTAAACTAATACAATATTGTGAATCAACTATAGTCCAATAAAAATAAAAATTTGAAAGAAAAAGAGAAAAGATAGCACACACACACACAAAGCAGCAGAGTTAATGGCATTTACACTTGGGAGAGAGAACTGACTGAACTTTCAGCATAATTCTTTCATCAAGTGACACTGATGGCCATTATATAAAGTATGCAGTGTACACTGGGGAATACAAAGCACTGGTGTTTGAGTTGACAGGTGCTTTACATTACAATTGGATTCCAGGCTAAGTTTTTTAGTGTGTGCATGATATGTGCTACGAGAGAGAAGTGCTTAATGATTTTCTGTTTACCAATGAGCATCCATTGTACAGAAGAGATATTTTATTTCATTGATAGTCATTTGAAAGATATGAGGTGGAATAGAAAGTGTATGCTGTAATCAATACTGAAAGAGCACCAATTACATGTAAATAACAATGAAGGACTTTAAATTAAAAGTTACACTTGATTATCATTCCAAAACTATTTTATTTACAGAGAGTAATTGGTGGTCAATAATATGTCTCTAGATCCTAATCTAGTATTGAAGAAATAGTAAACATATGTATTTTTATTTTATATTTATATATAAATCAAAATTGTAATATTGAATGTGTAATATATCACATATCGATATATAAGTAACATATAATCAATATGTGATATGTTATAAATAAACATATAATTTTGCATATATTTTATATGTAGTGGTGGTAGTTTTAGTCAGTAGGTCATGTCTGACTCTTGTGACCTCGTGGACTAGCTCGCCAGGCTTCTCTGTCCATGGGATTTCCCAGGCAAGAGTACTTGAGTGGGTTGCCATTTCCTTCTCCAATATTTTATATATAATACTTCTTTTAAAATACAAAGACTATCAAATCATAGCAATTGGTTTGAACTCCTTACAGAGTATTATGCATATGTAGCAATTTCAGTGTTTTACTTTTCTCCAGTGCTATTGAGGAAAAAAGATGCTAGATGAACTTTAAAACAAGAAGTCAGATTTAAAAACACATTTCTTCATTACACTGATGATTCCAATAAAGATTACTTCTGTGATTTCAGTTTCTCAAGTGGAAGACTGTTGATTTATCCAGAATCTTGAATGCATGCATCGATCACTTCAAGGAAATAGTGTCATTACTTTTTACTGTTGAAGATAAAACATCAAAATTTCTTAGCAACAATATGGGGCAAACACCTCAGTCTTTGCAAATTTTGTTCTTTTCAAATGCTTTGTGGGCACCCTCCCCCCACTTATCTATGAAGGAAGTCATTGACATGTTATTGAAAGAAAGTGAAAGTGTTAGTCGGTCAGTTAAAATGCTCAGTCATGTCCAACTCTTTGCGACCCCATGAACTATAGCCCACCAGGCTCCACTGTCCATGGGATTTCCCAGGCAAGAACACTGGAGTGGGTAACTATTCCTTTCTCCAAGGGAAATTCCTGACCCAGGGATCAAACCCAGATCTCCCTCATTGTAGGCGGATTCTTTACTGTCTGAGCCACCAGGGAAGCCCTAACGTATTATTGGGTATGTTTAAAACCCCATCCAAAAGCTGCTATAGGAAAAGGAAATGTACTTTACAGGGCTGAGAACAACCAGAGTACATTGGCATTCCATTGGCTGTGATCCTTCAAGGTAAACATTCAGTCTTCCAGCCTTTGAATGTGTTTTGTGGTCTTGTTATTTTAGCATCATGTAGGCTGGCATTGTCTTCAATGAGAATTTTCCCCATAATCCATGTCTATATTTGGCCTGGATATCATTTTATAGATATAAAGGATATAAAAATAAACTGAGTGGATGAAGTACATATCCTACAGCTAATGCTACTTATGCAAGTGGTTATATATATTTACTTAGCCTATGATATTAACATTTTATTCAGTTCAGTTTAGTTCAGTCGCTCAGTCATGTCCTACTCTTTGTGACCCCATGGATTGCAGCACGCCAGGCCTCCCTGTCCATCACCAACTCCTGGAGTTTACTTAAACTCATATCCATTGAGCCGGTGATGCCATCTAACCACTTCATCTTCTGTTGTCCCCTTCTCCTCTTGCCTTCAATCTTTCCTAGCATCAGGGTCTTTTTCCATGAGTCAGATCTTTGCATCAGGTGTCCGAAGTATTGGAATTTCAGCTTCAACATCAGTCCTTTCAATGAACACTCAGGACTGATCTCCTTTAGGATGGACTGTTTGGATCTCCTTGCAGTCCAAGGGACTCTCAAGAGTCTTCTCCAACACCACAGTTCAAAAGCATCAATTCTTCAGTGTTCAGCTTTCTTTATGATCCAACCCTTGCATCCATACATGACTACTGGAAAAACCATAGCCTTGACTAGCTGGACCTTTGTTGGCAGTGTATTGTCTCTGCTTTTTAATATGCTGTCTAGGTTGCTCATAACTTTCCTTGCAAGAAGTAAGTGTCTTTTAATTTCATGGCTGCAATCACCATCTGCAGTGATTTTGGAGCCCCCCAAAATAAAGTCTCTAACTATTTCCACTGTTTCCCCATGTATTTGCCATGAAATGATGGAACTGGATGCCATGATCTTAGTTTTCTGAATGTTGAGCTTTAAGCCAACTTTTTCACTCTCCGTTTTCACTTTCATCAAGAGGCTCTTTAGTTCTTCTTCACTTTCTGCCATAAGGGTGGTGTCATCTGCATAACTGAGGTTATTGATATTTCTCCCTGCAATCTTGATTCTAGCTTGTACTTCATCCAGCCCAGTGTTTTTCATGATGTACTCTGCATGTAAGTTAAGTAAGCAGGGTGACAATATACAGCCTTGACATACTCCTTTTCCAATTTGGAACCAGTCTGTTGTTCCATGTCCAGTTCTAACTGTTGCTTCTTTTCCTGCATACAGATTTCTCAGGAGGAAGGCAAGGTGGTCTGGTATTCCCTTCTCTTTTAGAATTTTCTACAGTTTATTGTGATCCACACAGTCAAAGGCTTTGGCATAGTCAATAAAGCAGAAATAGATGTTTTTTTGGAACTCTCTTGCTTTTTCCATGATCCAGCAGATATTGGCAATTTGATCTCTAGTTCCTCTGCCTTTTCTAAATCCAGCTTGAACATCTGGAAGTTCACGGTTCACGTATTGCTGAAGCCTGGCTTGGAGAATTTTGAGCATTACTTTGCTAGGGTGTGAGATGAGTGCAATTGTGTGGTAGTTAGAACTTTCTTTGACATTGCCTTTCGTTGGGATTGGAATGAACACTAACCTTTTCCAGTCCTGTGGCCACTGCTGAGTTTTCCAAATTTGCTGTCATATTGAGTGCAGCACTTTCACAGCATCATCTTTCAGGATTTGAAATAGCTCAACTGGAATTCCATCACCTCCACTATCTTTGTTCATAGTGATGCTTCCTAAGGCCCACTTGACTTCACATTCCAGGATGTCTGGCTCTAGGTGAGTGATCACACCATCGTGATTATCTGGGTCATGAAGATCTTTTCTGTACAGTTCTTCTGTGTATTCTTGCCACCTTTTCTTAATATCTTCTGCTTCTGTTAGGTCAGAAGATACCATTTCTGTCCATACCATTTATTGAGCCCAGCTTTATTATTAATGTATTATAAAACCATCTCTCCAACTGATGTTTAACTTTTATTATCATTAAATAGTAAATATTGTTGCATTGTTACATATTTTAATTTACTAAACATGGTGATGTGAATGTCTGAAAAATCTATTATTAGTTGTTGTATAAATGCCAAACTTTGAGAAATACTGGTTCACATCTTAAGTGATACAGTGAGTCTAAGTCTTTCCAGTGAAAAGCAGACAAAAATAAAAGTGAAGTGCAAATCATATGAGAAGTCTAGAGAAACACCTAATCTGTCAAGGGAGCTAAACTAATATTTTAAAGAATCAAGTTCTCAAAATGCTCATTCCATGAAGCAATTTTTAAATTTGTTTGATCATTGCCCTCAGTAAGAAATAATCCGTCTAATACACATATATATCTTTATTAGTCTTTGGTCAGGTTATACTATGGTAAGAAACAACTCAGAATCTCTGATTTCTTCCTCATTATGTTATGTGTAGGCTATGCGGCCCCAGTTGCTCTGCTCTACTCTGTAGCTCTCTCTAGGCTGTAGGAATGCTGTGATGCTGCTCCAAGTAGCTCATCATTCCAGGACTCAGGATGAAGGAGCAGCCCCATCCTGAGAGCAATTTCTCGGCCATGAGAAAGGGTCAAGCCCTGAGCCAAGCTACATAATTGTTCCCACAGCGTCTTTGAGACTTGGCAGTATCTCACATGCTTATGCAGATGTTCCTCTACTTACGATGGGGTCAAGTCCTCATAAACACATCCTAAGTGGAAGTCTTTTTAATACACCTAACCTAGAGAACATCATAACTCAGCCTAGCTTACTTAAATGTGCTCTAAACACTTTCATTGGCCTACAGTTGGGCAAAAGTATCTAACACGAGATCTCTTTTTATAATAAAGTGTTTGCGTATGTTATGTAATTTATTGACTACTGTGCCAAAAGTGAAATACAGAATGATTTGGTCCAGAGTGGTTATAAGTATATCGGTTGTTCACCCTGGTCGTTTCAAAGCTGCCTGGGAGCTGCAGGGGCTGCTGCTGCCCAGCATCTCTAAGGAGGATCTACTGTATGTCGGTAGCCTGGCAGAAGATCAAAATTCAGAATTTGAAGTACAGTTTCTGTTGAATGTGTACTTCTCTTACACCATCCTAAAGTCAAAAAACTGTAAGTCAGACTGCTGTAAGTCAGGGACACTGTGTTCTGTTGATTCTAGTGAGCCCCTCAGCCCCTCCCAAATATCAGTGCAGTGGGAAGCACTCCACTCTCTCAGGAATCCTGCAAGTCAGCTGGTAACCAGGAAGGATGAATGGTCCTTCAAGAAGGAAAATGAGAGAGAGAAGGAGGGAAATACTGAGGGAAATAATGCAATCCACTTTATATGTATGCATGTATGAGTATATATATAACTGAACCAAAATGTCACAAAATAATAATCACCCTTAGTATGTTTGATACATTCTGATATTTCCTATTCCATTGTTTTTTTTTAAAATACTGATTGCAGCTCACTAAATTGCATATTCAGCTCACTAATGGGTTACTACTGGCATTTTGAAAATACTGTTCTAATAGCCTAAGCAAATTCTTGCTGTTTTTAGTGTAAAAGTTGAAGAGTGAACAGATCCTCAATTACTGCTTTTCTTATAGTTGAATGGAACAAACCCATCTTTCCTTATTCTAAATTTAGCAATATGTCCTAGAAAAGGTGGGACCCTAGAGTAAGATTTTGGAGAGCTTAGTTCTGACTCAGTCACTCACTTGCTGTGTGGGTCATTGAGTCTTTCTAAGCCTCAGTTTCCCCATCTGCACAATGTGGATAATGACAGCTGCCCCGCCTGCCTCAAGGGATAAATGACACTTCCATGATGCCTCCACTATACTAAGCACCTTGCATTTACTAACTCATTCAACCCCCACAGCAGCGCTCTAGATAGATACTACTGATTTCCTCATTTTATGGGAAAAAAAAGAGACACAGAGAGATGGTTAATGATTTCTAAGTGGCGGCGCTAGTGGTAAAGAACCCACCTGCCAGTGCAGGAGACAAGAGATGCAGGTTCAGTCTCTGGGTTGGGAATATTCCCTGAAGGAGAAAATGGCAACCCACTCCAGTATTCTTGCCTGAAAAAGTCCATGGACAGAGGAGCCTGGAGGGCTACAGTCCATAAGGTAGCCCTATAGCTACCCTACCATAGCTTTGGACACGACTGAAACGGCTTTACACAGTATACGTACAAACAAGTGGTGAATACAAGATGCTAAGCCATGTAGTCTGGCTGTGGTCTGACTTCACAACTGTTAGTCTAGTTGGTCACTGTTGTGGAAAATAGCTGTTTCAGTGTGTAAAACCACCACCCTTAAAATTGTGCTATATTCTTATTGTTGCTCATTATCTGGGAACCTAATGGTCTGGTTTTTTACTTATCAGAGTGTCCCTGGTGAAAATTGCACATCCACTAACAGTGAAATTGGCAACAATTGTGATGCGCAGATGTCTTGGTCCCAAGTCAGAGATGCAAAGGCAGATGTAGCTTGCTATTAACTTCTGGCATACCCATTGGTCTGAGTCTCTCTCCCGAGACAGAGTGAGAACCAGGATGTTAGGCTCTGCAAGCATGACTGTACATTTGCCTAGTAACAATGAAAAGTATGATTGCTGCACATGGACCCCAAATGTTAGATTGTTAAAATTCAACCCCGTTCAACCTGGATATATTAATTTTGCTAGTAAATGAGGGTCATCATCTGTCCTATAGGTTTATAGTCCTGATCTCCACAATGTAATCACTTTCTGAATTGCTTTTTAAAAGGCTTGTTTACAAAGACATCCAATCTAGCTACAATGAGGTCATTCTTCCAGGAAAAATTCAAAAGCAACCAGATTTGTGTCAAATTTCTTTTTCTTCTTTTATTTTAAAGAAACAATTTTGTCAAGTTTAAAGCAAAGCATTTGAGTAAGCACGTTGCAGTGAGACAACATGTAAAGACTTGACTGCAAGGAAATTTCCTGTTTCTAAGAAACTATTCTAAGGTAGAAAACTCCTGTATCCAGATAAAACTTTTATCAACTATTGATTTGGAGGCCCTTTTATGACTGAATGTGTTGATGTCTTTTGCCTACCTAATAGAGGAATGCTTTGCAATGATATGTAAAGTCTGTTATTTAAAAGAAACAGATAAAGTATTTAGTGTTTACCAAAGCTATTGAATATTTGTAATATCACTTTGCATTGATATTCTAATCTAGAGGAATTAGGGTCTAGTAAAACCTTAAATAACTTGGCATTTTTTAACATCATCTTTTAAAATCAAATTTGCAGTGTAATTTATATACATTAATAGTTTTCTATTTTAAAAGTTCAAATGAGTTTTGACAAATATATATAGTATATAAATGATCAGTTTTGACAAATATATATAGTAATGTTAAGCACCATAACAGACATATTACAGAGCATTTCCATCAGCATAGAAATTTCCTTTGGGTCCCATTACAGACAGTCACCTCCTCCCACTCCTGATCCTTGATGATGCCTGATCTACTTATTGGCACTGTAATTTTTGTCTTTTCTAGAATTGCATGCAAATGGGAAAATGCTCCTTTAAAAAAATTAATAGGTTTAATGAGCTGTAATTCATATACCTTACAGTTCACCCATTTAAAAAATATAGTTCAGTGTTTGCTTTAATATGTTCAGAGATATGTGCAACAATCACCACAGTCAATTTTAGAAAATTTTCATCATCTTTGAAAAGAAACTCTGTACCCTTTAGATATCACTCCAGTCCTAAGCAACTGCTTATCTATTTTCTGTCGAAAGAAAGATTCCCTGTTCTTGACATTTCATGCTAATGTAATCATGTAATATATAGTCCTTTTGTGGCTGTGTTCTTTCACTTAGCATAATGTTTTCAAGGTTCATCCATGCTGTAGCATCTATTAGTACTTCATCTGTTTCTGTGACTGACTAACCTTCCATCATACAAATGCGCCACATTTTGCTTATGCATTTACCAACTGAGGGATAATTGGATTGTCTTCCTTAGGCTGTTATAAATATACTACTATGAACATTCATGTACCAAATTTTTGTGTGCACATATGTTTTCAGTTTTCCTGGGTATAGTAGATTGCTGGGTCATAGGATAACTCTGTGTTTAATTATTTGAGAAAATTCCAGATTGTTTTCCAAAGCATCTGTATCATTTTATGTTCTAGCCTTCAGTAGATGAGGATTATATTTTCTCCATATTCTTTGAACACCTGTTATTATATGACTTCTTTTCTATTATATGACTTCCTTTTCTAACGTATGACTTCTTTTTCTAACCATTTTAGTGGGTAGTGTTTGGTGACTAGTTCAGTCTCCTCACGTGTTAGAGAGGAGTATTAAATGGTCTGTTTCACCTTGAGTCAGTTTTGGTAGTTTGTATCTTTATAGGAATTTATACTTTGCATTTAAATTATTTAATTTGTTGGCATAGAATTTTTTGTAGCATTTCCTCATAATCGGTTTTATTTCTGTAAGTTCAATGATAACGTCCCTTATTTCTGACTCTAGTAATTTGCCTTTCTTCTCTCTTATCCTTGGTTAATCTAGCTAAAGGCTTGCAAATTTTGTTTATCTTTTCAACAACCAGGTTTTTGTTTTCCTATTACTTTTATATTCTCTATTTTTACCAATTTATGCTCTAATCTTTATTTCTTTCCTTCTGCTTGCTTTGGATTATGGGTTCTCTTCTTTTCCAGATGTTTTAAGGTGGTGTGCATTAGTGCTGAGTTGTTCAGTCATGTCCAACTGTTTGCAGCCACATGGACTGTAGCACATGGACTGTAGCCACATGGACTGTAGCACACCAGGTTCTTCTGTCCATGGAATTTTCAAGGCAGAAATACTGTAATGGCTTGCATTTCTTAGGCTATTGATTTGAGATTGTACTTCTTTTTTTTTTAAATAAAGGAATTTATAGCCATAAATTTTCCTCTTAGCACTGCTTTAGTAATATCACATGTTTTGTTGTGTCTTTATCTTTCATCTCAAAGTATTCTCTGTTTTCCCTTTTGATTTCTTCTTTGATCCATTGGTTATTTATGAGTATATTCTTTTATTTCCACATATTTAGAATTTTTTTCTGCTATTTCTAATTTTATCTCTTCACAGTTGAAGATCATACCGTGTATTATTTCTATCCTTTCAAATTTGTTGAGATTTGTTATATGGCCTAGCATACTGTCTATATTGGAAATAAGTATTTTTATGTTTCTGGCTTCCTACATTGATGTAATGCTTTGGGATTCATCCATGGTGCTGCATTTATAATAGTTCTACTTTTAATGCTGAATAATTGTATAGATGCCATGATTTGTTTATTGACTGTCTAACTGATGTATATTTAGTTTGTATCAAGTTATTGAGTATTATAAATACACCTGATGCAAGCACGTGCATACAAGATTTTGTATGGAAGTATGTTTTTGTTTCTCTTGGGAAAATACACAAAAGAAGGATTCCTGGATCATAGGATGTGTGTAATTTTAATTTTATGAGATACTGCTGATCTCTTTTTCCAAAGAGTCTGTATCATTTGCATTTCTACTAGTAAATATATGAGATTTCAGCTCAACAACCTTTAAAAAACTTGGTATTGTTAGTCATTTTAATTTAACCACTCTAGTGGATGTACTGGTATCTAATTGAGGATTTAATTTTGATTTCCCAAATTAATGATGATGTTGAATATAATTTTTTATTTATGTATTTATTTATTTAGTTTTGGCTGTGCTGGGTATTCATTGCTGCACACAGCCTTTCTCTAGTTGCAGCGAGCAGGGGCTACTCTTCATTGGGGTGCACAGGCTTGTTATGATGGCTTCTCTTGTGGCGGAGCATGGGCTCCAGGGTGTGTGGACTTCAGTAGGGTTAGTGAGCTCATGGCGCGTGAGCTTAGTTGTTACACAGCATGCTACAAATATTTTTCTCTTATTTTTATTTCTAGGAATTTCTTGTTTATATGTTCTTGTAGAGTTTTTGTAGATTTCTTAGGATATTCTACAAGGACAATCTTGCCATCTGCAAATTAGAGTTTGCTTTTTCCCTTCCAGTCTGTTTGATTTTATTATCTTTTTTTTTTTTTTTGCCTTATTGTATTAGCTACAATGAAATATCATTTATTATTAAACAAACATATTGAGAGGGGACATCCTTGAATTGTTCCCAGTTTTAGGGAAAACAAAATAGACATGAATATAAAGTGAAGACTTTCTTTTAGATGTTTTTTATCAAGTTAAGGAAGATTCTTTACTGTTTCTAATTGAGAGTTCTTATCTTGACAGCATGTTGATTTTGTCAAATACTTTTTCTGCATCTATTGAGAGGGTCATATAATGTTTCTTTTTTTCAGTCTATTAATGCAATAAATTACATTGATTTTTGAATATTAAACCAACTGTGCCTACCTATGATCTCCCATGAGATTGGCTATAATGTATTATCCTTTTTATGACTCGCCAGACTCAATTCACTAATATTTTGTTAAGAATTCTTTCAGCTGTGCTCATCAGGGATGTCACGTTTGACTCTTTTGCAACCCCATGGACTGAAGCCTGCCAAACTCTGCTGTCCAAGGGAGTTCCTAGGCAAGAATACTAGATGGGATGGCTTTTCCTTCTCCAGGGATCTTTGCAACCCAGGGATCGAACCTGGGTCACCTGCTTTGCAGGCGGAATATTTACCACCAGAGAAGCCCTAATATCAGTGTTATAATGGCCTTATAAAATGAATTGAAATGTATTTTTTCCTTTTCCATTTACTGGCTGAGCTTATCTGAATTATTCTTTTTTTCTATAAATACTTAGTAAAATTCACTGGTGAAGACTGTCATTTTCTTTGTAGGAAGGTTTTTAGGTATAAATTTAAATTGTCAATTATTTGTTTTCAAATTGAAAATAAAATTACTACTATTATGATACTGAAGAACAATGGTGGATATTTTCTTAAAGCGGCACTTTCTTTGTTTCTAAAGTAAATTTAAAAGCTGTATTTGAATATTAATACATTATAGCCATTACCTTCTTCTCTGTATCCTTCATTCTCTACAAGTATTAAAACACACTTTTTTTTCCTAGGAATACTATTTTAAATCACTCTTCATTCAGTTCAGTTCACTTCTCCACAGGATGTAATTATTGGTGTGATTACTGATGACCTCTATGTTAGTAATTCTAAAAGAAAGTAAACTTCTGTACTGTGTGCAAAGACAGTAACCATGTTTTTGGAACTCAGATAAAGTGAAATATAAATGAAATTCTCAGAACATTTTTGATGGTTGCTACTTAATCTCTATATTTAAGTCTCATTTATTGAAGTATAATTTGTATAGAGTAAAATGAAATTATTTTATTGTAAATCTCATGGGTTTTACCATCAAATATAGTGCTCTAGTCACTACTATAATTAATATGCAGAACAGTTACAGCATCCCCAAATTCCCCCATTATTCTTTGTCATCAACCCTTCCCCCTATCTCCAAACTCAGAAAATCACTGTCTGTTTTCTGTCTCTATTGTTCGTCTTTGTAATAATGTCACATAAATGGAATTATACGGTACTTAGCCTTTTGAATTTGGCTTAATTTACTTAGCATAATTCATTTGATAGTCATCTGTGTTATTATGTGAGTCAGTAGTTCATTCCTTTTTATTGCTGACTGATATTTTACTGCCTAGATGTGCTACAATTTGTAAACATTTTTACAATTGAAGTATAATTAAGGTTTGGGCTTCCCAGGTGGCACTAGTCGTAAAGAACCCACCTGCCAATGCAGGAGAGTTAAGAGATGCCAGTTCAACCCCTGGGTGGGAAGATCCCCTGGAAGAGGGCGTGGCATCCCAGTCCACCATGCTTGTCTGGAGAATCCTGTGGACAGAGGCGCCTGGCAGGCTACAGTCCATAGCGTCATACAGAGTTGAACATGACTGAAACAACTTACTACGCTAGCACACATAATGAACTTGCAACGTTGTGCTGGTTTCAGGTGTACAGCAAAGTGATTATGTTCCATATATATGGGTGTGTATATTCTTTTTGAGGTTCTTTTCTATTATAGATTATCACAAGGCTTTGAATATAGTTCTCTGTGCTATAAAATGAGTCCTTCTTATGTATCTATTTTATGCATAGTAGTATGTATATTGTAATTCCAAACTCCTAATTTATCTCCCCCCATCTGCACCCCTGACTCTGATAACCATAGTTTGTTTTCTATGTTGTTAAGTCTATTTCTGTTTTGTAAATAATTTCATTTATATAATTTTTTTAGATTCTACACTTAAGTGGTGACCTATGATACTTGTCTTTGATTTCACTTAGTATGATTATCTCTATTGTTTCAAAGGCATTATTTCATTATTTTTATGACTAATACTCTGTTGTGTATGTGTGTACCACATCTTCTTTATCCATTCATCTGTTGCTGGACACTTATGTTGTTTCCATGTCTTGGATGTCGTAAATAGTGCTACTCTGAACACTGGAGTGCATGTATCTTTTCAAATTAGTTTTGTCTGGATATGCCCAAGAGTGAGATTGCTGGATCACATGGTAACTCTGTGTTTAGTTTTTTAAGGAACATCCATACTGTTCTCCATAGTGGCACACCACTTTACATCCCCATCAACAGTGTAGGAGTGTTCCTTTTTCTCCACACCCTCTCCAGCATTTATTATTTTTTACTACAACTTTTTTTAAAGCAAGTTCATTAACTGAAGGATATTGGGTTGAGTGGACTGTCGGTTATATGGTAAATGTTTGTGTAACTTAATAAGAAAACGTCAGGTTGCTTTCTAAAGCAACTGTATAATATTACTTCCCCACCAGAAACATATGAAAATAATAATTGTTCTGCATTCTCATCAGCAAATGATATTATCAGATTTTTAAAAATTTAAGCCATTCTAATATGTATAGACACATTACCATCTGAGCCACAAGGGAAGCCCAATATATATAGTGGTATCTTGCTGAGGTTTTAATTTAAATTTTCCAAATGACTTATGATATTGAACATTTTTTGTTTATCTGCTTATTTGCCAGCTCAAGATTTGGTGTACATTACCATGCTGAATACTTGGATATTGGGCCTGATCTCAGAGATACAGCTACTTGGGCCATGATACTTGTTATATATCTATGTGTTTAAATTTGTCAAAGGTCAGTGAACGTGCATCCAACCTCAGCTAGTTCAGTACAGTTCAGTTCAGTTGCTCAGTCGTGTCCAATTCTACAACCCCATAGACTGCAGCACGCCAGTCCTCCTTGTCCATCACCAACTCCCAAAGTTTACTCAAACCCATGTCCACTGAGTCAGTGATGCCATCCAACCATCTCATACTCTGACGTCCCCTTCTCCTCTTGCCCTCAATCTTTCCCAGCATCAGAGTCTTTTCCAGTGAGTCAGTTCTTTGCATCGGGTGGCCAAAGTATTGGAGTTTCAAATTCAGTATCAGTCCTTCCAATGAATATTCAGGACTGATCTCCTTTAGGATGGACTGGTTGGATCTCCTGGCAGTCCAAGGGACTCTCAAAGTCTTCTCCAACACCACAGTTCAAAAGCATCAGTTCTTCAGTGCTCAGCTTTCTTTATAGTCCAAATCTCACATCCATACATAATTATGGGGAAAAAAACCTTTAACTAGATGGACCATTGTTGGCAAAGTGATATCTCTGCTTTTTAATATGCTGTCTAGGTTGGTCATAACTTTTCTTCCAAGGAGCAAGTGTCTTTTAATTTCATGGCTGCAGTCACCATCTGCAGTGATTTTGGAGCCCCACCAAAATGAAGTCTCTCACTGTTTCCGTTGTTTCCCCATGTATTTGCCATGAAGTGATGGGACCGGTTGCTATGATCTTAGTTTTCTGAATGTTGAACTTTAAGCCAACTTTTCACTCTACTGTTTCACTTTCATCAAGAGGCTCTTTAATTCTTCTTTGCTTCCTGCCATAAGTGTGGTGTCATCTGCCTATCTGAGGTTATTGATATTTCAGCTAAATCTTGTCTAAATGGTACTTGTCCTTAGTTAAATTTCCCTAAAAAACAATATTTGAAAAGAGCTTGCATGTTCAGATCAATTCAGTTCAGTTGCTCAGCAATGTCCGACTCTTGCGACCCCATGAATTACAGCACGCCAGGCCTCCCGGTCCATCACCAACTCCAGGAGTTCACACAAACTCACGTCCATCAAGTCAGGGATGCCATCCAGCCATCTCATCCTCTGTCGTCCCCTTCTCCTCCTGCCCCCAATCCCTCCCAGCATCAGAGTCTTTTCCAATGAGTCAACTCTTCGCATGAGGTGGCCAAAGTACTGGAGTTTCAGCTTTAGCATCATTCCTTCCAATGAACACCCAGGACTGATCTCCTTCAGAATGGACTGGTTGGATCTCCTTGCAGTCCAAGGGACTCGCAAGAGTCTTCTCCAACACCACAGTTCAAAAGCATCAATTCTTCGGCACTCAGCTTTCTTCACAGTCAAACTCTCACATCCATACATGACCACTGGAAAAACCATAGCCTTGACTAGACGGACCTTTGTTGGCAAAGTAATGTCTCTGCTTTTGAATATGCTATCTAGGTTGGTCATAACTTTCTTTCCAAGGAGTAAGCGTCTTTTAATTTCATGGCTGCAATCACCATCTTGCAGTGATTTTGGTGCCCCCAAAATAAAGTCTGACACTGTTTCCACTGTTTCCCCATCTATTTCCCATGAAGTGATGGGACCAGATGCCATGATCTTCGTTTTCTGAATGTTGAGCTTTAAGCCAACTTTTTCACTCTCCTCTTTCACTTTCATCAAGAGGCTTTTGAGTTCCTCTTCACTTTCTGCCATAAGGGTGGTGTCATCTGCATATCTGAGGTTATTGATATTTCTCCTGGCAATCTTGACTCCAGCTTGTGCTGGAATTCCAGCTTCTTCCAGCCCAGCATTTCTCATGATGTACTGTGGATAGAAGTTAAATAAGCAGGATGACAATATACAGCCTTGACGTACTCCTTTTCCTATTTGGAACCAGTCTGTTGTTCCGTGTCCAGTTCTACCTGTTGCTTCCTGACCTGCATATAGGTTTCTCAAGAGGCTGGTCTGGTGATCTGGTATTCCCATCTCTTTCAGAAATTTCCACAGCTTATTGTGATCCACACAGTCAAAGGCTTTGGCATAGTCAATAAAGCAGAAATAGATGCTTTTCTGGAACTCTCTTGCTTTTTCCATGACCCAGGAGATGTTGGCAATTTGATCTCTGGTTCCTCTGCCTTTTCTAAAACCAGCTTGAACATCAGGAAGTTCACGGTTCACGTATTGCTGAAGCCTGGCTTGGAGAATTTTGAGCATTACGTTACTAGCGTGTGAGATGAGTGCAGTTGTGTGGTAGTTTGAGCATTCTTTGGCATTGTCTGTCTTTGGGATTGGAATGAAAACTGACCTTTTCCAGTCCTGTGGCCACTGCTGAGTTTTCCAAATTTGCTGGCATATTGAGTGCAGCACTTTCACAGCATCATCTTTCAGGATTTGAAATAGCTCAACTGGAATTCCATCACCTCCACTAGCTTTGTTTGTAGTGATGCTTTCTAAGGTACACTTGATTTCATATTCCAGGATGTCTGGCTCTAGGTCAGTGATCACACCATTGTGATTATCTGGGTCGTGAAGATCTTTTTTGTACAGTTCTTCTGTGTATTCTTGCTACCTCTTCTTAATATCTTTTGCTTCTGTTTGGTCCGTACCATTTCTGTCCTTTATTGAGCCCATCTTTGCATGAAATGTTCCCTTGGGATCTCTAATTTTCTTGAAGAGATCTCTAGTCTTTCCCATTCTGTTGTTTTCCTCTTTTTCTTTGCATTGATCTCTGAGGAAGGCTTTCTTATCTCTCTTTGCTAATCTTTGGAACTCTGCATTCAGGTGTTTATATCTTTCCTTTTCTCCTTTGCTTTTTGCTTCTCTTCTTTTCACAGCTATTTGTAAGGCCTCCCCAGACAGCCGTTTTGCTTTTTTGCATTTCTTTTCCATGGGGATGATCTTGATCCCTGTCTCCTGTACAGTGTCACGAACCTTTGTCCATAGTTCATCAGGCACGTCTATCAGATCTAGGCCCTTAAAACTATTTCTCACTTCCACTGTATAATCATAAGGGATTTGATTTAGGTCATACCTGAATGGTCTAGTGGTTTTCCCTACTTTCTTCAATTTCAGTCTGAATTTGGCAATAAGGAGTTCATGATCTGAGCCACAGTCAGACCCCGGTCTTGTTTTTGCTGACTGTATAAAGCTTCTTTATCTTTGGCTGCAAAGAATATAATCAGTCTGATTTCAGTGTGACTATTTGGTGATGTCCATGTGTAGAGTCATCTCTTGTGTTGTTGGAAGAGGGTGTTTGCTATGACCAGTGTGTTCTCTTGGCAAAACTCTATTAGTCTTTGGCCTGCTTCATTACATATTCCAAGGCCAAATTTGCCTGTACTCCAGGTGTTTCTTGACTTCCTACTTTTGCATTCCAGTCCCCTATAAAGTGGTCAAACAGGAGATGGCAAGAGTGAACGTCGATATTCTAGGAATCAGCAAACTAAAATGGACTGGAATGGGTGAATTTAACTTAGATGACCATTATATCTCCTACTGCAGGCAGGAATCCCTCAGAAGAAATAGAGTAGCCATAATGGTCAACAAAAGAGTCCGAAATGCAGTACTTGGATGCAATCTCAAAAACGACAGAATGATGTCTGTTCGTTTCCAAGGCAAACCATTGAATATCACAGTAATCTAAGTCTATGCCCCAACCAGTAATGCTGAAGAAGCTCAAGTTGAATGGTTCTATGAAGACCTACAAGACCTTTTTAGAGCTTGCATGTAGTTATTTATTTTTAGAAAATTACCCCAAGAAGGAAGGTAGAATTGGGAAAGAGAAAACAAAGATCCAAGAGTGTTTGAGCTGATCACTTCGGGGGCAGTCATAGCTCAATTCTGAATCATGATTTAGCTTCAGTGAAGCAGCCATGATTTGATTTTCTTCTTATTTAATTTAATTTTTTTCTCCTCTCTCATCTTCCCCTCTGCCTTCTGTCTTTACTGAATTCCTTCCCATTTTGCCATTGTAACTATAATGACAAATGCATACTCTAAAGTGAACAAATATCTATTATCCAGAAAAGAGTAAAAAGACCTACTTATTCTTACACCATGATTTCTAAGTCTGTGAGAACTGTGAGGGTAAACGATTATGCATTAGTCCTTTTGTTCAGTTTTCAACCTATTTACAGTACCTGGAATACAGCAGATGTTCAGAAATTGTATTTTGAATGAATTAATGAATGAATGAGGCTTTTAAGTCATTCCCAGATCACTAAAAAGTTCTTCCTCCACTTTTTTGGGTGTAGTTATAGGCAAAATTATGTAGCTAACTATGCTACAATTTTTAAACACTCCTGCTGCTGCTGCTGCTGCTGCTGCTAAGTCGCATCAGTTGTGTCCAACTTTGTGCGACCCCATAGACGGCAGCCCACCAGGCTCCTCTGTCCTTGGGATTCTCCAGGCAAGAACACTGGAGTGGGTTGCCATTTCCTTCTCCAATGCATGAAAGTGAAAAGTGAAAGTGAAGTTGCTCGGTCGTGTACGACTCTTAGTGACCTCATGGACTGTAGCCTCCCAGGCTCCTCCATCCATGGGATATCCTAAGCCAAGAGTACTGGAGTGGGGTGCCATTGCCTTCTACCTTAAACACTCCTGTAGTTCCTAAAAACTCATTCTCGAGATGGCCTTTCTTGCTTTCATTATATGAAGTAGAGCCTTCACAATAGGTCAGCACTTCATGTACTGCCTTCTCCAAGACTCTCAAAAACCTTTCTTTTCATATCAGAGCAAAATCTATGGAAATTCCTTTGTTGCATTTGCCTTGGAAGCCTGTCTTAACAACCAGTGTTTCTCTCCCTATAATTCAGTCTCTAAGACACAAGTTCTTCTCACCCAGGCCTATGAACAATGATCTATCCACCCAAGTTAATAATATTAAATTAAATTTATGCAGGTAGGTTTTCATCATATTTCCCATTTGGAGCTGTGTTCTTCTTCCATAGCCTGCATGTGAACAACAGCTTTAGTTATAAATGTTTCCCAGTGAACCAGCACTCCAGATGATAGAAATGAAATTTATTGTATTTCTTACAAAGCTCCAACATGAATCCCACCAGTCACCATGACACTCAGCTCAGAAATCTCACTTGCCTTTGTGACTGGTGTTTTATCACTCCAAAGAGAAGTGGCAAACTTAAAAGTCCTCTAATCAGGTTATGTTTTTAAAAGGGTGGGCAGAGTGTTGTCAAGAGTATGAGGAGCAGAAGGACCAGTTCACTCAGTAGGATATAGGAATTGTCATGTTCTACCTTGAATAATAGCAACAATAATCAACACTGTTTTTAGAAAGGAAAAGGGGGCAGCAGAAAGCATGTTCTGTATTTAAAATGCCTTTCAAATCTATCATCTTTTTGATACCTCATCTTTTTCTTCCTAATGGCATATGATCATCTGGTTCATGTCACATGAATTATTTGAAATAGAAATTTTATTTCATATATATCACAGTTGCTCACAGATAAAATGAAAGTTCCAGTTTTCTGGTCTGTTGAATATTAATACTGTCCTTCTCTCTAACACACACACACACACTCCCTCACTAATTCACACCCACATAAACTACATTGCTTGCCATTTGTAATATTTGTATGACAGTCTACCTTGGAAAGTGTTTCCATCAGCCTGCTACATCTCATTTTGTCCCCACTGCCTATCAGTAGGTCATTCTTGTACCCATTTTCAACCAAGGAAGCAGATGTCCAGAGAGATTCAGTGACTCGAACACACAGTGTCTTACTTTTGACCTTGATCTTCTTCTCCTGCACTTGTGGGGATAATAAGATCAGCTATAGCAAGTGCTTATTTTGAGGATTGCCTATGGCAGCACACATGGGCAGCTGAGTGCAAGGTCTGGTACCTACTCAAAGCTAAGAAGACAGTAGCCCAACCTACAAATGTCCTGAAGGAAAAATATACCAGACCAGATACCTTTGTTTGCCCTTTTCCCCAGTCTAGTGCAGTAGATCTATATCCTTGGGCACATTTCTCAAAAGATTGTTTGTCTTAGCCTTAAAATGATACTGCTTTCCAAAATGATATGCATATTATACTTTACCACAGGATTTGTGTGTCAATAAGCTCCGTAAAAAGACAAGTTGCCTACCTCCAATTCCTAGCATAGAAATCTGTATTAAAAGTATAATACTGTGCAGACTTTAATAAAACTCATAATATTTTTTTGATTATTATGCCTCAGCTTAAAATTCTGACATTTGAAGTTTATACTTCATTTGTGTCACAGAATGGTTCATAATACCTGTCTTAAGCCTGGTTACTCAAGAAGCAGACTCTGAAATAGAGACAAGCGTGCGGGAAGCTTATTGGAGAGGTTCCCTGGGATCAGCATCTGTGAGGCTGTTGGGAAGCAGGGTTGATAAAGGAGAGGATGCTGCAGCTGCAACAGAATCTCAGCCAGAAGCCGGAGTGCCCATTCACAATTGACCAACCTAGGCCTTTCCATGGATCAGCAACCAGTTGTTGCCTGCAGGCTTCTCTGATGAAGGGCAGGACCCAGGGTGCAACTCAGCTGAGACCCATCATCCACCAACACTCCAGCAACTGAGAATGAGAACTGAGGGCAGGCCTGAACAGGGTGTCTGTGCAACACACCACAGCACTCCTCGCAAAACAGCATCCGCTACAGTTCCCTCTCTGTCCCTCTCCTGTGTGCGTCTGTGTTCCTGATGCTTTTGTTATTATTGGAATATAATTTCTTAATAATGCTGTGTTAGTTTCTACTGTATACCAAGATGAATCAGCTATATATGACAGGCATGATTCCTATTGAATGCTTTTCTTTTGGATTTGTCATTGTGATTCTAGTATCATTTCTTTTGTCTCTACCTTTAAAGATACTAAGATTAGGAGTTTTAAAAAGCACCTAGCTGGACCAATTTCCATTATGGTAATAATTTGGGTGAGGCCAAGGATCCTGGCAGGAAACAAATGGCACACTCAAATGGGCTTAACCAAGAAGAGATTAATGCAGTGACTATTTAGAAATGTGTGGGCAAAGTTAAGGGAGACTAACAATGAGTGATGACACCGTCATTTGGGCAACAGTGGAAATCTGTCACAGTCCCTAAGCTTGAAGGGTAAGGAGAGGGAGAGATCAAGGGAAGTGGAGAAAGTAAAGTCTGACAAGAGCCGGGCCTTTTGGAGGAGGAACACAACCACTGACAATCTAGAAGGAGAGGCCAGTAAATGCCTTAACCTCACTCCTCTGCCATCCTTTGATCACCTCCTGATGACACCCATCAGTTCAACACAGACAGAATACAGTGGGTGAGGGAACCTGTGGATCAAGTCTGGGTAGGTCAGCCTCCTGGGTACATGGAAAGATAGAGGAGATCTGGAGTAGCAAGTCAAAGGTCTCCCTTTATGGCCTTGTGCCATTTCCAGTGCTCTTCAAGTTTTCAACATCCACGTCAATTTCTGAAGCCTTTTTCTATGCCAACTCTCGTACATGTCATCCTTAATTGCTTCCATTCATGACTCCTACAAACTCTTTTCCACCTAGTAAGCAGAATGTTATTTATAAAGCACATTTCTTTTCTTGCTGCATACTTGCTGAGTGTGTCTATCCACCACTCTTAAAACCAAAGGCCAGTCATTTAGCATTACCCAGAAGATTCTTGATCTGATCATATGTACACTTGCCCCGGCCTCATGCTGTGCCAGCCATCCCCTTGTGCACATCTTTCAGGTCCTTGAATAATCCATCCCCTCTTCACCTCACCCCCTCCTGTTCCCTCTCCCTAGACCACACTAGCCTCGTTAACCTCTCCTGATCTTTATGTCTCATTTTGAAGATCTACGTCTCCTGAAAGACTTCTCTGATCCTTCCTCTTCTACTCCAGAATACTGCAGAATCCCATAGCAAATGCCTTTATAGCACTCTGCATTATTCCTCTTAGCACTTTTCTAAATTGTCAATTTTATAGAACTGTTTACTGTCAATTTTGTTTAGACTGTACATTCTCGGAGGGCAGAATCTAGCACAGTATCATCTGGCATGTAGGAATTCAGGAAGTATTTATTGAATTTATCCATGAATGAATATCTGAATGAATGAGTGAATTGGACTGTAAGGGAAATGTAACAAAGTATATACCTCATACCTGCTTAAAGAGATAGACGTTAAAAAAAAAAGTCACTGCAAATCACAGGCTTGGTACTTCCAAAAAGTGACATGAGTCTAATGTTGCTGGAACTTTCTGTGTTTTAACTGAACTCAACTATTACTTTGATCTAATGTAAAATCTTGCAATTTTCAAATGTTAGTCACTCATTTCAACTTGTTTGAAAATACTGTGCAGTCCAAGGAAAATACTGTGTTTTAATTCTTGGTATACTCAGCTTCAAAGAAGGTAAAATTTTACATCAGAGTTCCTTTGTTTAGCCTGTGATCCAAGAGGTTTTATTCTAATATTATTAATTAAGATATTATTAATGTCTGAGTTTAACATATTTATTTGTAATCAATTAATGGTCTACCCAGCTGCTGCTGCTGCTAAGTCACTTCAGTAGTGTCCGACTCTGTGTGACCTCACAGAAGGCAGCCCACTAGGCTCCTTTGTCCCTGGGATTCTCCAGGCAAGAACACTGGAGTGGGTTGTCATTGCCTTCTCCAATGCATTAAAGTGAAAAGTGAAAGTAAAGTCATTCAGTCATGCCCGACTCTTAGCGACCCCATGGACTGCAGCCTACCAGGCTCCTCCATCCATGGGATTTTCCAGGCAAGAGTACTGGAGTGGGTTGCCATTGCCTTCTCCTAATGGTCTACCCTAGAGCCCTAGCTTTCACTTAATCATTAAGTGAAGGGAACAATTTAAAGGAACAATCAAGTAGAATACAAGATCTATTGAGCAGCCAAACATCTCCTACTAAAAATATGAATTTGTAAACATTGGCTAATCTTACCTTTTCAGTGATTAGTTACAGAAAATGCATTAATTAAAATGAGTAGTGTTATTTTTTTAATGGCAAATGATTTCTTCATGAACATAAAATTTTGCTTGAAGACAACTTACACCAAGAGAAAACATATTTCTGTGGAATTCATCATTTATTTCAAGCTCTGTTTCTATTTTGGCCACTCAGTACGCAGTTACTAAAAAATGCTACATAGCAGAAGTGCTGAAGACAAGAAATGGAGGGAAAATTGAGAGAAGAATATACCATGGAACAAATAAGGCTACCATGGAAACTCTCTCAACAGTATACAGTATACTTTCAGAAACATTGCACATATTTTTAATACCCTCCTGAAAAGGGATAGATTTGAGCTCTTTACTCAATCCATTGTGTTTTCTGTTAGGAATGAGAATATTCTCACCATACGAAACCACATTTTTCTGAAGCGACATGCAGAAGTTAGGCCTCTTTTTGCCTTTGTGTTTTCAAAAGCTGCATATTCTTTCCCCCCATTCTGCTGCTACTTAGAATGAAGAAATGTATTTCAACTGGTAATGTCAAATGCTATAGACCTCAAATGTATTTCATCCAGGATTAGGTGTCCTGGCGTCTTTCAAGCTCCTCCCCTTGGAAAGGCTGTGTGGCTTGTCACCAGTGATGTTTTCCAAGGGAAGAGGTAACAAGGTGTAACAAGGTCACAGATCCCAAGGCATATGTTTTCCAGCCATCTTGCTAGTATAGGCTATAAACCTGAAACTACCTAGTAATTAGGTCACCTCTGAACTGAAGACATCCTGACTGTACTACATGTCATCTTGAGGAATTACTTACAAAACCTCATTCCTTTCTGCAAATGCTAAGTTTCACCATGAAGCTGAAAGTGAACTGTCTGTTCAAACTTGGAAGCAAATTTTGAGGGGAAATTATTTTATTTTCTCTTTCATAGGAAATGTCATTACCAAGAAGATTTTTATATGCAGACTTCCCTGTAGCTCAGACTGTAAAGAATCTGCCTGCAATGCAGGAGACCTGGGTTCTATCCCCTGGTCAGGAAGATCTCCTGGAGAAGGGAATGGCAACACACTCCAGTTTTCTTTCTTGGAGAATTCCCCTGGACAGAGGAGCCTGGTAGGCTACACTCCATGGGATTGCAAAGAGTTGGACATGACTCAGTGACTCAGCACAGCACAGCACATAATAGTTTCAGGGACTCCTTCAAGTTGTAATTTACAGTCCTAAACCCTTTGGTGTTTGTCACTTGATGTAGATTCCCACTTGGTAAGTGGACAGGTTTTTTTTTTCATTTCAAATAAACAGGTTTATTACATTTTGAGTAAGGTAGATGATTGGTGTTTGTGAATCAGTAATTTTAAACTTTATTGTGATAATCTGTAGAGTATTCACTGAAGATGGGTGAGGAAGGTGAGATGCAAAAAGAATTCCTAGCATAAAACCTTCTTATTGACACTATTATTCATATTTCAATGTTAGGGAAAGCCCCAGATTAATTTGTTTGATACTTTACCAGAATCTTCTACCACTCGTTGTTAGAACAACAACAAATGCATGGGAAACCATAAAATCTTCAGGAATTTCCACTTCTATGTCTCATTAAAAAGTGTTTATTTCCATAAAAAACATATAGTACTATATTTCATTCACCAGTAGAGAAGCAAATTAATACCAATAACTAGAATAAGTGCATTTAAGAGTGACATACCATCTGCCTTTTCTTACTTAAAAACAGTTACTCTGATGAGAAAAATCTAACACTAGAAATAAAATAATTTAACCGGAGTTAATTACTGGCAACATTGATATAGTATGCTACAGTATGGTCTCATATCTACTAAAAGACATTGATAGTTTCCATATCCTCTTCAATAAAATACAAAATTCTCTCAAAATCAGTAATTTTTAGTGGCTTATTGAAGTTTCTCAACAGGTTGTTCATTATGCTTCCAGAAGATTTTTCCTTTTCTCTATTGTCTCTCCATTGTCTTCTTGGTGACAGATGGGATCGGATGGCATTCCCCTGACTCTGTCTCTGGAAGTTTCATTTCCTTTAATGTCAGTGCCCTGGGCTGTTGTTTCTCCCCATTGTCCTACCCCCTTTCCACTTTGGAATACATTATCTCCTGAAGTATGGTGGCTTTTTTGCCTCCTCAGAATGTAGAGTTTCTCTGGTCTGTTGCCCTTCTTTGTAATCACCAATCTATCTCCTTTTGCCATTTCATATTTGCTCTGTGTCCCCCTACTCCATAGGAAGATATTGGCATTAATATCAGTCATGGGTCACAGAATTTGAAACCCTTCCTGTATCTCAGAGCATTTAAAAATTGTATATAAAATACCATTTGAGTAGTAAAGATGTAGCCTGCTTCCATACTTCTAAAAGTGCAAGGAAATTGAAAATAAAAAGAATCTCCCAGTTGTGTAGTGTATAAGAAAGTAACACTTCTTTTCTAAGGTTAATGCAGTTGAATGCATACCTTCAATTGCTCAGATGAAATTTGTCAGTAAATATGAATACAAAAGCAGTCATGTGTCACCTTCTTTTTCAACCTTTTCTATATTAAGAGGTGAATATGGAATAGGCGTTAGATTCCAGAAACTATATTTCTAGAAACTACAGAGGAGAAACTGGAATATTAGGAAAGTTATTCAGTAGTTTCTTCCTAACAATCATGATTAACTTCCCAGTTCATCAGAGAGTAATTTGAAACCCTGACCCAGGTTACATCAGGTTTTGGTTATAGAGACATCATCAGTATTTCATATGCGTTAATTTTTGTTCATAGTATCTTTTTCTATTTATTCAAATTACTATTGACCTGAGTATTTTTATTGGTTTCAAGAGTTGATTCTCAAAAATTCTGTCAAATATCTGCTGAATGAAGGAGGAATGGCTGAAAGACTTCTTTTTGGTGATAAAAATGTACTAAAGTTAAAGAGATTTGAAATCCTTCCTGTATCTCAAAGCATTTGAAAATTGCATATAAAATACCGTTTGAATAATAAAGATGTAGTTATGTTGCTTTCAAAAGTGATTCCATACTTCTGCAAGTGCAAGGAAATTGAAAATAAAAAGTTATACCACTCTGTAATCAAGCTAAAAACCACTGAATTGTATATTTTAAAAGTATGAATTTTGGTATCTGAATTATTTGCCAGTAATATATGCATTTATACCAGTAAGACTGTTATTTGTAAAGTAAAAGAAGGGAAAAAAAGCTGTTGTAGTTAATACAGTGTAAAATAAAGTAGACTTTGGACCTAAGAAAATTACCAGAGATAGAGAGAGACAATACATCTATGAAATTGTCACTTTACCAAGAATAGCATAGCTATCCTAAGTGTGTATGCAACCAGTAACCAAAATATGAAAAGCAAAAACTGGTAAAACTAAAAGGAGAAATAGGCAAAATCACAATTATGATTGAAAACTTCAGTATTCCTCTCAGCAATTGATAGAACAACAGCTATACAGAGAATCAGCAAGGATATATTATCAACACTGTCAACCAACAGGATCTAATCAAAACATACAGAACACTCCTCCCAACTACAACAAAATATACATTCTGTTCACGCATTCACAGAATATATACTAACATAAACATAGACCATAACTGGGCCATAAACCAAACCTCAACAGATTTTAAAGACTTGAAGTCATACAGATGGTACCCTCAAGTTGAAAATGAAAAACAGAAAGATCACAGGAAACTCTCCATACTCTTGGAAACTAAATAATGCACTTCTGAATAACCCATGGGATTAGAAAAGATGAAAAGCCTCATATATTCTTAGGAAACTAGAAAAATAAGATCAAATTAAACCCAAAGAAAGCACAAGGAAGAAAATAATAAATATAAGCACAGAAATTAAGCAAACGAAAATGCTCACATGTATCACATGTGTTTGCATATGCATGTGAATATGTGCAGGGGTGTGGACGTGTATTTGTGCTTGTGTGGCGTGTGTGTGTGTACACATATGTGTGTGTGTGTAGTTACAATGAGGCTCTGGTACTTCATTTTTCCTCTCTTAACAGCTGCTGAAGATCTTTGGCCAGATGTTCCAATCTTCTTTAAATGTCTATTATTCTTGTCCCATCCTGGGGTACACTCAGGGAGCCAGTTCCTCATAGCAGAAGTCTTGTTACTTCACCAGAAGAACTCTAGCTTCACATGCAGATCAGCTTTAGATAGGATGATCTTCACCCTAAGAGTTAAAGGAGGGTGCCTTTGTGACTCCTCTACAGAAGGGTTTCTCCTCTTAATTGCATCATCCTGTAGACCTCTCCTGCATAAATCTTTTTATCTGTTCTGCTTGAGCTTCAGGCACAGGTTGACTTTCAAACCTCTTTCTTTCCCTTGGAGAGAGAAGCTGATTAAATCCAAGCTGTAAAACTCTTTCTGATTCTAGAAACATAAACTTGGTAATACCCTCCTCTCATTTCCTATAAAAGCTTAGAACCTTGCATTATTACTCTGTGACTCTGTCCTGTACATTGATTATGGCAAAATGTGTTCACAGGCTCATGTGCCTGCATAACCATGTCAAAGCCAGGGAAGTGCCAGTGGATGAACCATAGAAACCATACCAATGCCTCTATGCCCAATTGTGTGCCACTGCACACAGTTAGAAGGATTAGAATCCCTTCAGGGTAGAATGGGCAGTGTTTTTTGATGTGATAATCCCTACTACCTGATGAGGCCAGAGTCTCCCTAGTGCCTTCCTCTTGCCTATTTGGATGAATTATATTCAACAGTTCCTGTCCCTGGTTTACAGGAAAGAACATTCCATTTACTTACATTTTAGTCATTCTTGTAAAAAATTGCCATTAAGTTATCCCTAATTGCAGAAAAGACTACTCCTAGCTATTGGTGTTAGACACATTTATTCAAAATCAACCGTTTTGTGTCTAGAATTTGCATGAAATTTCTATTCTGTACCTTACTATGATCATGTTTATTAAGTTTTTAAGTTTCAGATTACATGGAAGAAAATTTATACATTTAGCAACTATACCAGTTTCATAATAGTAACATTGACTAGTTTTTCCTTGTTTTCCAGTTTTTCTTTGAGCAATGAATACTAAGAAAATTGTACTTCAATTTAAAATAGAAAAGCATTATAAAATATTTTGTCCACATAAAACATACATTTGTCCAGAAAATCCTTTTTTTTCTCATATGTTGTTATAAAATAGGTTCTTCAGCTCTCTCTAGCTTGATTTGTAAGAGATTTCAACTGTCAGCCAATAACTTTTTCACTTTTTACAGACTGTTATACCTGTTTTATACAGTGAATACACACAAGTGGATATAATCTATAATCAGCCTACATATTCTTTAGCAACAAATGAAACACTCAAGGATATGTTAACAACTCTCATATCTTCCTGTTACTTAAGTGGCCCAGAAGAGATAGCAAAGCTTCCGAAAGAGGTTAGCTCACTTCCAAAGAGAAATCTGGCTCACCCATTCACAAATAAAAAAATATATAGACATTTTGAGTAAGCTTTTATGACTGCAATATGTGAGAATATCCTTCCCTTTATTTTCCTCTTGTGAAAATTAGATTTAATGAACATTTATTTTAGAATGGGGGAAAAAAGAAAACTTTTGTTCCCTGAACATGAAAACAAACCAAGGACAATTTTTCCCCTGAAATGTATCTGCCTTTTTGAAACCTCTATCTATGAAAGCAGAGTTGTGATAAGTTCATGTATTTATTCAACGAACACTGCAGGAGGATTTACTATATAGATATACCAGTGACTAAGACAAACATTGTCCTTGCCTTCACGACAGTGATGTTTTCATGGGGGAATAGACAAAGAAAATGATCAATAAGCAAAACCATTGCAAATTTTGATAAGTGCAATGAAAGAAATTGCTTGATGGGATAAAACCTACTCCAGTTATAGCAATGAAGAAAAGTCTCTTTAGGGAGAGACTATTTTAGCTGAGATAGGAGGAAACAAACAGGGTAACAAGTGATCCAGGGAGGACAGCAAGCCTTGGAGCAGGAAAGAACTTTAGAATGGCCAAGGGATGGGGGTATAATGTTTTTGGCTCCATGGGAAACACAGTTAGACAGAGAAGGAGTTCCAGAAGCTGTATGCATTCAGATTTATTCTAAGTGCAAGGGGAAGCCATTGACGATTTTTTTTTTAATATAAATTTATTTTTTTTAATTTTATTTTATTTTTAAACTTTACAATATTGTATTAGTTTTGCCAAATATCGAAATGAATCCGCCACAGGTATACCTGTGCTCCCCATCCTGAACCCTCCTCCCTCCTCCCTCCCCATACCCTCCCTCTGGGTCGCCCCAGTGCACCAGCCCCAAGCATCCAGTATCGTGCATCGAACCTGGACTGGCGACTCATTTCATACATGATATTATACATGTTTCACTGCTATTCTCCCAAATCTCCCCACCCTCACCCTCTCCCACAGAGTCCATAAGACTGATCTTTACATCAGTGTCTCTTTTGCTGTCTCGTACATTGACGATTTTAAGCAGGATCAATGTAATCTTAATATTCTGCCTACTTTGTGGAAGATGCATTAGGGGAGGCCAAGGATAGAGAGAGAACTTTAAAAACAAAAACTTTTTTTAGAAGACTAGACATCCAGGAATAATGGTGTGAGCCAGGATGGAGCTAGAAAAAACTTTGTGATGCATGTTGGATGGGAGAATTGACAGAAGTTGTTCATGGATTAGAAGCAGGAGGAGAAATAAAGGGAGAGAGCAAAGAGGACTCCTCTGTTTTTGGCTTGAGTGTTTGAGTGGATCTTGGTGCCTTTTACTGAAAAAGGCCAAATTTCATGTCTGCACAAGGAATGCAACAGTTTTCTTTACTTTGGTGATGTTAAGCATTCAACGTGAGACATTTAACTTTTATCTCACAATTAGCAATTTTTTTTGCATCATAGATATAGATTTATGTGGTTGCATGACACATTATATGGATAATGTTCATACAAATTGTTTTTAAGAATAAGAGAAAGATTCCTACTCTAAAAAGCTATTTCTTGCATATATCGAGTGGATGTGACACTAACCTTTATCATGGAAAAATAAGCACAAGAGTTGATGTAAAGCTTTTTTCCAAGTGCCCATTGTGTGATCCATAATTCATCCTGAGAACTAGTACTGTGGGCCTCTCAAATGTATTCATAACAATATACAACCCTAGATTTCTGTTTTATACAGGTCAGTGGAGAATCATCACTGCTGAATCAATGTATCTAACTTCTTGAATGTCTGAATTTAAAAAGAATACATTCCTGCTAAGATTCCTATCAACTTTTACTGATTATGTTTCATAAAAGCAAATTCTCATATGGTGGGCTTTTAAAAGGACCAATTTTCTGCTTCTCTTGACTATATGAGACACTCAGGAATTAATGAAAAAAGCAATGCCTGTCTGGTTTGTAAGCATCACAGTCTTATTTCTGCATAAATTCTCACAGGTCAACTCAGAAAACAGTTCAGGGTCAAAATCTCATCTAGTCACCTAGATTAAAAACTAATTTCTCTAAAGTATATCCTATATTAAAGCTTTTTCATGCAAATAAATAGCGAGAGCCTTATCCTCTCTTCCTTTATTAGTTGGGCATGTCATGAATTTGAACAGAACATTTTGTTCTATAGTCTAATTACATGCGTTATCAGGAAAAATCTATTCCTTGCATACATATCATTAGAAACAGCTCTGCAAGTGTGGTTCTATCATAGGTCTCGTCACGGCAGTTCATCGTAATATTGACAGTTTAATCTTTTTGTTTCATACAAGATTAAAAGTCACTTGATATCCATTTCTTTATAGCTTGGACAGTGAATCCAATTGGACTCAATGCGTATCTAACTACCGTCTCTATCGTGAAGATGGACTCCATTTTCCCAGATATACCAGATAATTATCTGCTGTTATGGGGAAAATGCTTTGTTGATGAGAAAACCCCACAAAAGCTGATTTTCTAAAAAATATTGTTTACTCGCAACTAAGTGGCTGAACAAGAGGAATCAACAATATCCTTTCCGTTCAGATGAACAGACAAACCAGTATTGTCACCACCTCCTTATCAGTTTGAAGACAAGGTGGTTCTACGTGGTCATTTGGTTTATTGGCTGTTGAAACATAATGGCTACCTTTGAAATGAAATGACTTTTCAAAGCCCTTTATTGGATCTCAGAATCTTGTCAGTAAAAAGAAAGAAACAGATGGAAATTGGACACGAAGAAAAACGACCTTCACTCAAAAACTATTTATTAAAATGATAGTAGAATGCACTTTGTCTGTGAGGTGTAGAGTCACAAATAAGAAATATGGGAAACTGTAGAGCTGTTGAAATTTAAATTATGTGGCACCTTTCCATCAGAAACACAACAGTAATTTAGAGTTCAGCTCTCCTGGCAGATTTATGTTTCAGTAAACAAACAAAAGGACTTTCTTGACTGCAGTGCCAACTGCAGCAAAACATCCACACGGATTGGAAAGAATGTTGGGAAATTGATGTGGTTCATTTCTCTTGTTCAATATATTTACATATTTCATCCATACTTATGTTTATACAGAGGAGCAGATTAATATGAATGAGAGTCAGCATATCCCATCAGAATATTCTGAAACACCACCTGTTGGAATAACTGGAAAATGGAGCCTTGGAAAGGAGGAAGCACTTTTCAACTTCTTGTGGTCCTGCAAAATTTCTAGTTTAATTTCTGAACCATGCCATGAATGTTATTTCACAACTGAGATGATTTTCCAACAAAGTGCCTGGAACTATGGAAATGAGGATATGCTTGGTTACTCAATAAAAATGAATAGAGTGGGTCTGAATAGAAAAGAGAGTTTTGAACAGTGGTCTTGAATCTTTGGCAGTGTCTTCTGTGCTTTGAAAGGAGCAGCAGAGTGGGCATCATCACTTATTTGTTCTCACCAACACCACAGCAGTCACTTTGGAAAACATGAGATGCTGGGAAGCTTTTCTTGGAATCCCAGGCCTTTTTACCCCAAGGCATGGGGACTATCGGGTCAGGCTATGGAAAGGTTTGTCAGCCAGTTCTCCTTGCCCAGGTAACCCTGAAGAATTGATGGTAGGAGGTGATCACACTAGCCCTTGTCAGTTCAGAGGATCAAATTCAGCTACTGTGTGTCACTGCTTACCTTGGAGGTGATTTTTTAGGATTTTCTTTTATGTCCTATCTTGTTACTGACACTTCTAGTATGTATGGCTAAGCAGTCGAACCTAGAAGGTCTCTAAAATGTTCTTAAGGTTTTTCACGTTCGGTCGCTGCGGCTTTGCACTGCTCTAACCAAAGTGAGGTCGAATGAGTTCACTCTAATGGAGGCACTTCAGGAAAGGGTCTGTGAGTTGTGTCAGGCTGTTATTGTTATATGCACTGTTCTTAAAGTCTAACTTGTTGGAAGCCTTTTTTTTTTTTTTTAATTCCAAAGACTTGCCATGGGAAAAAATGTGTTTTAATTAATCAATAGCCACTTTCATCTTATCTCTTCTATTCTGATGTTAGTCAGCAGCTGCAACAGGGTATTTAGAAAAACTAAAATTCCTCTGTCATATATACTCCTCAAATTGAAAGCATAAAGTAAATGAGTTGGGATTGAGTAATCATCAGGACAGTAAGAGTACTTTTCAGGAAAGAATATTTCTTGACCTTTTCTAAATAGCAAATATCTTCTCAACCTTAGAGGAGAGGTATAATTTATTTTTTAAAGTGTAAAAATATCTGAGGGTGTCAAACATCAAACACACAAGCAGAGCGAACATGAGAAGAGATTAAGATTTCAATTTGAATTGTCCCTTCAGGGTTGCAGGCTTCATTTCCTTATGAGTTATAAAAATTGCACTCAATTTAAACATGACAACTACCTGTGAGATAACAAAGAGGTATATTTGTAATGTAATGTCTGTGTAATGATTGATAAATGATACCTAGTTTTACATGAGCAGTTGTTACTTTGGGATTTTTGAACTTAATGAATCAGGCAAATTGTTCTTTATATGAATATATATATTTATGTAACTATAAATAATATAAACATTAATTTTGGATAAACATACATTTGTGTATAAATAAATAACTATATTTTATATATAAATATGCACTTATATTTCTTTACACACATACTTAATGAAAGCCTATTGATGGGTTTTTCCTTTCCTTTTCACTGGTGATATTCATTGGTAAATATTGTTAAATGGCAACTTTTTAACTGTGAATAATATGTATGACCAATTCCTCTCTCCATAAATCTAATTAAACAGGAAAGTGAGTCAAAGATATGCTCCCAGCTTCTCGTTCATCTTTATAGACATTTGTTAATGATGAACTGAGCAATCAAGTATCTGTATAAACTGATATAACTTTTCGTACTATGAGCCTAATTATAGCTCTGGCTAAACATAAGCTACATAGATAGCTAATATACTTTTAACCTGAAATTTAGTCTTAGTAGAGCTTATAATTACAGAATTTTTCTGGAGGGGAAGGGTGAGTATGTGGTATGTAAATTATTGCAAATATTTTTCTGTTCAATAACAACATAGAGAGAACTGTTACTTTTGTAATCCATCCCACTTGAGCCCAGGAAACCCTCCTGTCATCTCTCAGTTGCTGGGGAGGCCTGGGAATATTTCCACAACCCTAGCACAAAATAAGGACATATTTTGCAGATTCAAAGCCAACTAGATAATGAAAAAAAAAAAAAACCCTGCTACTCATAAGGCTTACTTTCTAGTGAGAGAGATTATCTGGCATATTATATGAATTAATATATGAAATTATATAAAATTATATGGCATATAATCATTCATAATAGTTTCCTATGATCCATTATTTGTGTTATCAGTTGTATTATTTCCTTTTTCAGTTCTGATTTTATGTATTTCAGTCTTCTCTCCTTTTTCTTAGTCTAGCTAAAGGTTTGTCAATTCTTTTTATTATTTCAAAAAATCAGCTCTTAGTCTCACTGGTATTTAAGCTATCTTTTCAGTCTACTTTATTTATTTATGCTCTGATTTTTGTTATTTCCTTCCTTCTACTGACTTTGGGGTTAGTATCTTTGAGTTGTAAAAATTGAGCTATCTATTTGAAATATTTCTTTTTTCTTAGTGTGGATATTTATTACTATAAATGATTTTCTTAGAACTCCTTTTGCTTCATCCCATACATTTTGGTATGATATATTTCCATTTTTATCTGTCTCAAATTATTTTTAAAATTTTATTTTTGATTTTATTTTTTGACCCTTTGGTTGCTCAGGGGCATTTTGTTTAATCTCCACATAGTTTTGAATTTTCCAGCTTTTTTCTTGCAGTTGATTTCTAGTTTCTTTTCAAGTCTGTGTGAGCTCTTAAAATTGGCATTGAGGCTCTTGTAGGAAGTATGTAGTCGGATCTTATTTTTTTAATCTACTCTGTCTTTAATTAGAGAAACTAATTCATTTACATTTAAAGTAACTATTAATAAATATGGACTTTCTGTTGCCATTTTAAAATGGTTTTCTGGCTATTTTATTGTTCCTTTATTTCTTTCTTCCTCTCTTGCTCACTCCATTTTTGAGTTGATGATTTACTGTAATGGGATATTTTGGTTTTTTTTTTCATTTATCTTTTGTGTATCTACAGTAGATTTTTGCTTTGTGGTTACTGTGAAGCTGACATAAAACTTCTTATAGTTATAACAGTATATTTTCATCTAATAGCAGCTTAACTTTGAAGGCATAAAAATGCTCGACATTTTTATACTCCCCCCATGAACTTTTTTATAGTTTTGATGTCACAATTCACATCTTTTTACCCTATCTATCCAGTAATAAATTATTATAATTATAGTTTTGTTTAGCACTTCCCCTCCATTCTGGATTTTACTATACATTTACCTTTTACCAGTGAGTCTCCGGAGAAGGCAATGGCATCCCACTCCAGTACTCTTGCCTGGAAAATCCCATGGACAGAGGAACCTGGAAGGCTGCAGTCCATGGGGTCGCTGAGGGTTGGACATGACTGAGCAACTTCACTTTCACTTTTCACTTTCATGCATTGGAGAAAGAAATGGCAACCCACTCCAGTGTTTTTGCCTGGAAAATCCCAGGGACGGGGGAGCCTGGTGGGCTGCTATCTATGGGGTCACACAGAGTCGGACACGACTAAAGTGACTTAGCAGCAGCAGTGAGTCTCAGTAGGGGGCGGGGCTACTCCAAAACTCTTGCATACATTTTATTTTCCTGGATCATTTGGCCACCTCTAGCTTCACTGGGGAGAAGGCAATGGCACCCCACTCCAGTACTCTTGCCTGGAAAATCTCATGGATGGAGGAGCCTGGTGGGCTGCAGTCCATGGGGTCACGAAGAGTCAGACACGACTGAGCGACTTCACTTTCACTTTTCACTTTCATGCATTGGAGAAAGAAATGGCAACCCACTCCAGTGTTCTTGCCTGGAGAATCCCAGGGATGAGGGAGCCTGGGGGGCTGCCGTCTATGGGGTCACACAGAGTCAGACATGACCGAAGCGACTTAGCAGCAGTAGCAGCTTCACTGGAGTTTGAGGAAGTAAGTTAACTCTATCTGGGAACACAATATTGTCCCTGCACAAAATCAGCAAGTAGTTAATAAGGACAAAGGGAAAAACGGATGTTCAACAGGCGATGAACAATATCTGCCATACTATAAAAGTACTACTATCATTCAAATGGTTCAATCTGGAAGTAATCCGTGTAGTTTATGCTCATGGACATATTTTTGTAATTCTTTACTTTTCCTTCTTTATTGTAATCAAAGCCAAAGAGAGAGTTGGCATTTCATATAGATTGTACATGGTTGCTGTCATCTTTTTCATGGTCTCTTTCCCTTATAAAACTGATGCACCTGTTGCTTAGCAGAACTTCCCCAGCACATTGTATTGGAGGGTGGCTTTGTCAGCCTACTTCCTGGTAGGGTTTTATTGAGATTTCTGTCTTCCAAAGATGGATGTGAATTGTCAGTAAGCATCTGTACTCTAATTTCTCTGGAACTTTTTGATCATTTCTAGATATCTTAGAGGGTATAACAGATGTCTAAAATAGAAAAAGGCAAAGTTAACTGAATTACTGAACAACTGAACTTGTTCTCACTGCATATATTATCCACTAAGAGACCAGAGTGACCGTTGAAAATGTATCCCTGATCATGACATTACCAAATGTCATGATAGTTTTTTGCATCCTTTCCCCCCTGGTAGGAAATAATACTTGGCATGACATTTAATAACCTCTGTAATTTGACCTCTTCCTATTTCACCACCAACTAGTCCTCAGCCTTGCCCTTTTAGCCTCAAATAGCATGACATTTCCTGCCTGTCCTTGTATCTGTCAGGCTGTTTCCCATTATTCTGCCTTTGTTTTTGCTATGACCTCTTTCAGGAGTTCCCCTCCCCCCACATCCTCACCTACCTACCTCTTGCTGTCTCTTTAAGTCATTGATTCTCAATTCAGTGATCTCTCCCACTCCCAGTTAGGAACATTTGGAACCAGAATCCAACAACACATTAAAAAGATCATACATCATGACCAAGTGGGCTTTTTCCCAGGGATGCAAGGATTCTTCAATATCCACAAATCAATCAATGTAATACACCACATTAACAAATTGAAAAATAAAAACCATATGATTATCTCAATAGATGCAGAGAAAGCCTTTGACAAAATTCAACATCCATTTATGATAAAAACTCTCCAGAAAGCAGGAATAGAAGGAACATACCTCAACATAATAAAAGCTATATATGACAAACCCACAGCAAACATTATCCTCAATGGTGAAAAATTGAAAGCATTTCCTCTAAAGTCAGGAACAAGACAAGGGTGCCCACTTTCACCATTACTATTCAACATAGTTTTGGAAGTTTTGACCACAGCAATCAGAGCAGAAAAAGAAATAAAAGGAATCCAAATTGGAAAAGAAGAAGTAAAACTCGCACTGTTTGCAGATGACATGATCCTCTACGTAGAAAACCCTAAAGACTCCACCAGAAAATTACTAGAACTAATCAATGATTATAATGTAATCAAATGTAAGTTGCAGGATATAAAATCAACACACAGAAATCCCTTGCATTCCTATACACTAATAATGAGAAAACAGAGAAATTAAGGAAACAATTCCATTCACCATTGCAACGGAAAGAATAAAATACTTAGGAATATATCTACCTAAAGAAACTAAAGACCTATATATAGAAAACTGTAAAACACTGGTGAAAGAAATCAAAGAGGACTCTAATAGATGGAGAAATATACCATGTTCATGGATTGGAAGAATCAATATAGTGAAAATGAGTATACTACCCAAAGCAATTTATAGATTCAATGCAATCCCTATCAAGCTACCAACAGTATTCTTCACAGAGCTAGAACAAATAATTTCACAATTTGTATGGAAATACAAAAAACCTTGAATAGCCAAAGCGATCTTGAGAAAGAAGAATGGAACTGGAGGTATCAACCTACCTGACTTCAGGCTCTACTACAAAGCCACAGTTATCAAGACAGTATGGTACTGGCACAAAGACAGAAATATAGATCAATGGAACAAAATAGAAAGCCCAGAGATAAATCCACGCACATATGGACACCTTATCTTTGACAAAGGAGGCAAGAATATACAATGGATTAAAGACAATCTCTTTAACAAGTGGTGCTGGGAAATCTGGTCAACCACGTGTAAAAGAATGAAACTAGACCACTTTCTAACACCATACACAAAAATAAACTCAAGATGGATTAAATATCTAAACCTAAGACCAGAAACTATAAAACTCCTAGAGGAGAACATAGGCAAAACACTCTCCGACATACATCACAGCAGGATCCTCTATAACCCACCTCCCAGAATATTGGAAATAAAAGCAAAAATAAACAAATGGGACCTAATTAAACTTAAAAGCTTCTGCACATCAAAGGAAACTATTAGCAAGGTGAAAAGGCAGCCTTCAGAATGGGAGAAAATAATAGCAAATGAAGCAACTGACAAACAACTAATCTCAAAAATATACAAGCAACTCCTACAGCTCAACTCCAAAAAAATAAATGACCCAATCAAAAAATGGGCCAAAGAACTAAATAGACATTTCTCCAAAGAAGACATACAGATGGCTAACAAACACATGAAAAGATGCTCAACATCACTCATTATCAGAGAAATGCAAATCAAAAGCACTATGAGGTACCATTTCACGCCAGTCAGAATGGCTGCAATCCAAAAGTCTACAAGCAGTAAATGCTGGAGAGGATGTGGAGAAAAGGGAACCCTCTTACACTGTTGGTGGGAATGCAAACTAGTACAGCCACTATGGAGAACAGTGTGGAGATTCCTTAAAAAACTGGAAATAGAACTGCCTTATGATCCAGCAATCCCACTGCTGGGCATACACACTGAGGAAACCAGAAGGGAAAGAGACACGTGTACCCCAATGTTTGTTGCAGCACTGTTTATAATAGCCAGGACATGGAAGCAACCTAGATGTCCATCAGCAGATGAATGGATAAGAAAGCTATGGTACATATACACAATGGAGTATTACTCCAGCCATTAAAAAGAATACATTTGAATCAGTTCTAATGAGGTGGATGAAACTGGAGCCTATTATACAGAGTGAAGTAAGCCAGAAAGAAAAACACCAATACAGTATACTAACGCATATATATGGAATTTAGAAAGATGGTAACAATAACCCGGTGTACGAGACAGCAAAAGAGACACTGATGTATAGAACAGTCTTATGGACACTGTTGGAGAGGGAGAGGGTGGGAGGATTTGGGAGAATGGCATTGAAACACATATAATATCATGTATGAAATGAGTTGCCAGTCCAGGTTCAATGCGCGATACTGGATGCTTGGGGCTGGTGCACTGGGACGATCCAGAGGGATGGTATGAGGAGGGAGGAGGGAGGAGGGTTCAGGATGGGGAACACATGTATACCTCTGGTGTATCCATTTCAATATTTGGCAAAACTAATACAATATTGTAAAGTTTAAAAATAAAATAAAATTAAAAAAAAAAAAAGACATTTACAGTCATCCCAGCTGACAAGAAGATGCTTCTGTATCCAATGTGTAGAGGTCAGGGATGTTGGTAAACATCCTGTAATTCACAGAATAGCTCCCTACAACAAAGAATCATCTAGCCCCAAATGTCAGCCATGCCACGGGTTGAGACATGCTTCTTTACGTATTCATTCCTCCAGAAAAAGAAACTGTTTCTGAAGTTTCCAAGATTGTCTTAGGTAACTCTCTTCATGTTGCTGTAAAACTATTGAGATTTCTTGAGAACCTTATGGGCTTTCTAAGTGGTACAGTGGTAAAGAACCCACTTGCCAATGCAGGAGACATAAGACACTTGGCTTCAGTCTCTCAGTCAGGAAGATCCCCTGGAAGAGGGCACGGCAAAACACTCCAGTATTCTCCTCTGGAAATTCCATGGGCAGAGGAGCCTGGTGGGCTACAGTCTGTGGGGTCTGTCGGACATGACTGTGCATGCATGCACACATGAGAACCTTATACTTTGGAGATAAAGAGCTTATTAGAGTCAGAATCTTTTATTTTGAATTCAGTTTTACATTTCTGTCCACTAGAAAGTTATTGAGCCTCTATTTCCTTATCTTTAAATTTGGTATCAAAGTCATGTAACTGTGGTGTGATTGAATGAGATAATGCATTTAAAGTGCTTCATACAGTGCTGGTAACTCAGTATGGAGTAACTGCTGTGGCTGCTGTTATTGTTGCTATTGTGCTTATCATTTTTTATTACTCTACTTCTAAAATCTAAATTTATTATTCTAAAATCTAAATTTATTACTCTACTTCTAAAATGTGAAGAAAGCTGAGCACCGAAGAATTGATGCTTTTGAACTGTGGTGTTGGAGAAGACTCTTGAGAGTCCCTTGGACTGCAAGGAGATCCAAGCAGTCCATCCTAAAGGAGACCAGTCCTGGGTGTTCATTGGAAGGACTGATGCTGAGGCTGAAACTCCAATACTTTGGCCACCTGATGTGAAGAGTTGACTCATTGGAAAAGACCCTGATGCTGGGAGGATTGGGGGCAGGAGGAGAAGGGGATGACAGAGGATGAGATGGCTGGATGGCATCACCGACTCGATGCACATGAGTTTGGTGAACTCTGGGAGTTGGTGATGGACAGGGAGGCCTGGCGTGCTGCGATTCACGGGGTCGCAAGGAGTCAGACACGACTGAGCGACTGAACTGAACTGAATTGAACTTCTAAAATCAGATGTGGATTTACCAAGAAACCAGTGAAACTTCAACTTCAGAGCCCCTCATTTTGCTTGGGGCCCTTCCAGTGACCCACACCTTTCTGTGTTCAAGATTTTACATTATTGTCTTGAAGCCCCTTCCTACCTTCCTGCTTCCTTTCTGCATTGAATGAGCTTCAGGCTCTACAGAGTTTAGCCTTGCGTCTCTGGTCAGGACCTAGGAGAAAACCTTGATATTGGGACGTAATAAATATTCATCTGTCAACAAGTTGCCTATCAGCCTGGAGAGAAATGTGCTTACCCTTTATTGCCTGTTTTTTAAAAACCCATCAGGCTTAAACTCTCATTGCTGCCCTTCTTCCTTGCTGTTGGGATTCTCTAGAAGGCATTTCACCCTATCATTCAGGAAACAATGGCATCCCTCTCCTTTTGTTCTCTCTTTCCAGTAGAGGATTCACCATTGTCAAAAGAACAATGAGGAAAAAATAAGTATGTGTTATCACTGATTATTTAGTGAAGAGAATTCTGATATAACTTCAGAAGCAAAGGTCTGTTTCCATGGGGACTGTCTGGGTCTGGGAAATGTTTGTTAGCACAAACTTCAAGTTATTACAGCATTCACTATACAGTTATCTGACTTGTATAGCTTCTCAATCTCAGCTGGCTCCAACATCCCACCCTACATTTTCAGAAATAAATACTTGTGTATGTGTCTGTGATGGGCTTCCAGCCTTCCAGTGTCAAGATTGACATGCCAGGAAAAAAAGAGCTGCACAGGTCAATAAGGAAAAAACTTGGTGGTTGAATAATTCCGAAGTTTAAACTCGCATTGAAAATGACACAGGCATTAGAATTCTGACCACAGGGAAGTCCAGTGACAAACATGTAATAAAAATGGAAAGATAATAATAGAAAAAGAATCTCAGGAAAATTAAACTCTTGAGGTAGCAAGATTGAAATAATAATGCAAATATCCAACTTTTCTCACTGATTGTTCAAGTAGGATAGCTTATAGCTTTTCTTAAAAAAAAAAAATTGGTATCTAATCATTATCTCATATAATCCATCCTTTAAAGTAGAAATCACACAGGTCTTCACTGAGAAACCATAGGCAAAATTTTCTTGACTGATTTCCATCAGTAACTGCCATTTTCATCAGTTCTTATTCTGATTAAGATGGAGGCTGGGGAGGGAACAGCCACATTTAATCCTTTTGATCTAAGGAAAAGTAAAAGATGAAACCAAAAAAGGAATGTTTCATCATGGTAGAAGTTCTCATTTGCTTGTCTGGGAGCCTCAATTTCCTTACTGTAAAATGAGGTTAGTAGTATTTACCCATGAGCTTGTTGGAGAATGTAAATGAGCCGAGGTGTGGGAGAGATCTGTATGATGGCACTTTCTCCTCAGAGACTCTTTCATGGACCTGTTTCTTTAATTAACCATAAGGACATGCCAGTGGCTTCAACATTGATGGCTTCAGCCCAGACCCCTTTACTAAGCTCTCAGTTCATATGTTCTGTGCTCCAAGAACATCTCCATTTGTCCTTTTTCAAGGCACCTTAAAGGCACACAGACGCACCAAAATCGTCTTGCCCCCAACATCTGGTGCTTTTCCTGTATTCTCCAGATCATGAATTTCACATCACCATTTATATGAACAAACCAGAAACCTAAATGTCGCTTTTCCAATCTTCAGTGACTTTATTCTTTTCAGTATAGAGTTAAAGCATTCTGAATGTAGTCCTAGGTTTCCTTACGTCTATGAAGACAGGAATATAAAAGAAAAGCAGAGTTTTTTTTAATATAGTGTAGTATAGTAATTTTTTTATATAATATAGTATAGGTTCTTTAATAAAGTACTTTGTGTCTGAACCAGTTTAGCACCTGGAAGTAAATAAATACAATTCCTTGATCTGCTAACCTGCAGGGATGGAACCAGTACATAGGCAAAGAGTGCTATAAAAAGGAGATTCTTACTGTGAATTAGACATGATTTCATTTCTTTTAGATTACTGAGAAAGGCAAAGGAAAACCAATAGACTTTAAAAGAAGAAAAAAGCAAGAAAGAAAGTAGAATTGAAATTTATTTTCTTGCCTCCAAGCACATATCACATTTATCAAAGGAAATAATATGCCTCTTAAAAATGTTTGTGATTGCCTTTTAATTTCTATTCAGTAACATCACCCAAGTAGCACTATGTAGCCTGTTGGAGAATATGAAATTAGCCTGAGAGAATGTTCAATTATGTTTGCAACTTGCTTTTATTTCTCATATGAGTACATTTCAATATTCACAACTGCTACTGATCTCTAATTTAAGATTTAAGATTTCTGTTGGAATTCTAATCATTAACTTTTTATAAAAGTACTATATAGAGTCACATAATTTAGGACTCAGTAGGATATTTGGGATTGTCTAGTTTGTCACCCTCATTTCCAAGAAAAAAGAAAAGGAAAAAAGTGGGATACAGTGGGGTTAAGACTTGTCCAAAGTTATCTATAGCATTTCAGAACTCACTCTGGAACCTAGACTTTGTGACTTTACCGAGTTCCCTCCCTCTGGCATTGGTATTCTCTACCTATTCTGTTTTAAACTTTTATTTATTTATTTTTTTAACAAAGAGTTCTCTCACAAAAGTTCATTGAGAAATTTGTTTTGTTAAATTCTCTTTACATGCTTCAGGGCACTCTTATGGTAACAAAAATAGAATGAAACCAATATAAAACCAAGTAAAATAAATGTTGTATATTGATCAGTTCATTTCCATGTTACTCCCCCTCCATTTTCCCCTAATGCCCTCTGCATCTACCATTCTGAATCTTCTTTTGACCTTGATTTTAACAGTTGCTGCAAACTTATCAGTAACGGCCCTTTGAATTCATTACCAAAATAATCTAAACCTATTATTAAAACATTTATATCTTCACTTGTCTACACTTAAGCATTAAACTTTCATTGAAAATTGAAATCAATAGAATAACTGTATTTTAAACCTCTTGGTAACTGGCTTCTTAACCATCTTTTTAAGGAATTTGAATTAATTATTAAAATAAGAGATTATTTGCCTTGAGATTAACTGCTTGGTTTTTAAAGCCAATTTGTATGGGTAGGCAGCCTGCTGTTCCCTGCATATTAAAATTCAGAGTACACAAAGTAGATCTCAGCTTTGTTTAGCTTCTATACAGATCTCACACAATATTACAGTGCCCTTGAATCCAGTATACTCATGTGAAATCCATATGTGAGGTGTATTTCTCTACATTTATCACCCAGCAACACAAGATCTCACAGACTAGTAATGCTGTCTCCATCAGGAAGTACCATCTATCAGTGACATATGTAATAAGTGAAAGTTGCTCAATAGTGTCCAACTCTTTTCAACCCCAAGGAACTCTCTAGGGCAGAGTACTAGACTGGGTAGCCTTTCCCTTCTCCAGGGGATCTTCCCAACCCAGGGATTGAACCTAGGTCTCCCTCATTGAAGGTGGATTCTTTACCAGCTGAGCCACAAGGGCAGCCCAAGGATACTGGAATGGGTAGCCTATCCCTTCTCCAGGAGCTCTTCCTGACTCAGGAATTGAACTGGGGTCTCCTGCATTGCAGGCGGATTCCTTACCAACTGAGCTATCAGGGAAGCCCCGATAAATATAATAAGAACATATGCAATTTTTTAAAGTTAAAAAGCATTTTTACCCACCCCCACCCCACATATAAGCAAAACCAGGCAAGCATATACCAAAGCAAGCTTGGGAGTATTTGTTCAACTTCATTGTGATGTTTATAACTTGACTGAAGTTTCTCTAAGTATCCTACAAATTAGAGGTCTTCATTTGCAAAGAGCTCTTGGGCCCTGGCCACTCTAGTTGGTTCAAAAGTAAACATTTGTGCTAATCAGAGCTTCTGAGGATCAATACTTTTTATCTGAACTGTTGGGAAAGGAGATTCCTGCTTCAATAAAAATATTCTGCTGTACTATGCTTAGTCGCTCAGTCATGTCCCACTCTTTGAGATCCCATGGATTGTAGCCCACCACGCCCCTCTGTCCATGGGGATTCTCCAGGCAAGAATACTGAAGTGGGTTGCCATGCCCTTCTCCAGGGAATCTTCCCAACCCAGGGGTTGAACCCAGGTCTCCCACATTGCAGGTGGATTCTTTACCAGCTAAGCTACCAGGGAAGCCCTGATAAAAATAGTTTTCCTTTAATATGAAAACATAGTTTGTATTACTCTTAGTTTATAATTATACAAGTCCCACAAAGAACTTTGAAGGAAATAGCCAATTCTATCGGGTATGGAAATAATAAAATATTATGCTGATTAATATATCTTTCAGTGCTAACAGTCATTAGTTCTAGAACTCTCTCCTTACTTTTGCTTCTTTATGGAAATCACATCTATAATTGGCTTGGCCTTTCTATTGCAAAATATAGAGCTGCTGCTGCTGCTGCTAAGTCGCATCAGTCATATCCAACTCTGTGCGACCCCATAGACGGAAGCCAAATATAGAGCAGACAATCTTAAATACAGAGCATCTTACCTTGCTTATTGACCAACTCAGTTATTTCCTAAATTTCTCCTCCCTTTTGTGGTATGAAAGAATAAGGCTAGTGTTTGGCTCTGTGGTTTATTTTTTGAGTCTCTCATACCTAAATTTCTTTTGTCCAAGGTCTCTTAACCCATATAGTCAAAACCTGTCAGTTCAGTCGCTCAGTCGTGTCTGACTCTTTGCAACCCCAAGGACTGCAGCATGCCAGGCTTCCCTGTACATCACCAACTCCAAGAGCTTACTCAAACTCATGTCCATCAAGTCAGTGTTGCCATCCAACCATCTCATCCTCTGTTGTCCCCTTCTCCCCCCACCTTCAATCTTTCCTAGCATCAGGGTCCTATCAAAAGAGTCAGTTCTTTGCATCAGGTGGCCAAAGTATTGGAGTTTTAGCTTCAGCATCAGTCCTTCCAATGAATATTCAGGACCAGTTTCCTCTAGGATTGACTGGTTGGATCTCCTTGCAGTCCAAGGGACTCTTAAGAGTCTTCTCCAACACCACAGTTTGAAAGCATCAGTTATTCGGCACTCAGCTTTCTTCATAGTCCAACTCTCACATCCATACATGACTATTGGAAAAACCATAGCTTTGACTAGATGGACCTTTGTCAGCAAAGTAATGTCTCTGCTTTTTAATATGCTGTCTAGGTTGGTCATAGCTTTTCTTCCAAGGAGGAAGCATCTTTTAATTTCATGGCTGCAGTCACCATCTGCAATGATTTTGGAGTCCCAAAAAACAAAGTCACTGTTTCCATTGTTTCCCTATCTATTTGCCATGAAGTGATGGGACCAGATCACTTCTGAAATGCCAATACTTTGGCCACCTGATGTGAAGAACTGACTCATTTGAAAAGACCCTGATGCTGGGAAAGATTGAGGGCGGGAGGAGAAGGGGACTACAGAGAATGAGATGGTTGGATGGCATCACCGATCTGATGGACATAAGTATGAGTAAGCTCTAGGAGTTGGTGATGTACAGGGAAGCCTGGCATGCTGCAGTCCAGTGGGGTCACAAAGAGTCAGACACGACTGAGTGACTGAACTGAACTAATGGGACCAGATGCCATGATCTTAGTTTTCTGGATGTTGAGTTTTAAGCCAACTTTTTCACTCTCCTCTTTCACTTTCATCAAGAGGCTTTTTAGTTCTTCACTTTATGCCATAAGGGTGGTGTCATCTGCACATCTAAGGTTATTGATATTTCTCCCTGCAATCTTGATTCCAGCCTGTGCTTCATCAAGCCTGGCATTTTGCATGATGTACTCTGCATATAAGTTAAATAAGCAGGATGACAATATACAGCCTTGACATACTCCTTTCCCAATTTAGAACCAGTCTGTTGTTCCATGTCCAGTTCTAACTGTTGCTTCTTGACCTGTATACAGATTTCTCAGGAGGCAGGTCAGGTGGTCTAGTGTTTCCCATCTCTTGAAGTATTTTTCACAGTTTATTGTGATCCACACAGTCAAAGGCTTTGGCATTGTCAATAAAGCAGAAGTAGATGTTTTTCTGGAACTCTCTTGCTTTTTCAATGATCCAGCGGATTTTGGCAATTTGATCTCTGGTAACAAAAAGTAATTATGTCAGGAAGTTTAGATAATATTATGATGCTGATCATTGGCATTTTAGAAACTCAGATAGTCATGTGTTCCAAGTGAATTCACACTCATGACTGAATAGCATTGAAAAAACTGTATTTGTATTTCAGTATTTATAACATCCTTGAACCATTTTGTTTGAGTTTATTTTTTTCCACCTGATATCCTCTCTTCCCTATTCCTGATATACTAACACCTGAGATTCTAAGAGGACTCACTTTTCCCTACTTTTCTTACTTTTTATTATTTTTTATTTTTAAAATTGCAATAACAATGGTGTACAATGCTATATGTTAAGGTGTAGAACATAGTTATTCATGATTTTTAAGGCTATATTCCATTTATAGTTAGTATAAAATACTGGCTGTATTCCTTGTGTTGTACAATATATCATTGTAACTAGTTTATTTTAAGCATACTAACTTGCATTTCTTAACCCCATGCCTATGTTGCCCCTTCCCCTCCCCCAGGATTGGTAACCCCTAATTTGTTCTCTGTATCTGTAAGTCTGTTTCTGTTTTGTTGTATTCACTAGTTTGTTCTATTTTTTAGCTTCTACATATAAGTGGTATGACACATATCACTTCATTCTTTTCTGTCTGATTTATTTTCCTTAGGATAATGCCCTCCAAATCCATCCTGTTGTTGCAAGTGGCAAAATTTGATTCTTTTTTTTATGCCTTTTTACCTTCATGTGGACATATAGATGTGGGTGTGCATTTATATGTGTTGTATGAATACATGTATACATTAATGGATATGCATAATCATACAAACCCATGTGTAGTTCATAATACTTTTATATTATTCATAATATTTTATATTATTTTATGTTGCTATATGTTTCTGACTTAGGTGGGAGAGGGATTTTTTAGTACCTTTCCTGGCTCAGTCATAGAACATTCTTCTAATTAGTTCAATAAACTCACTGAATATTTATATAATTGCAGAGCTGATATTCAGCCAGTATTTACCAGTACAGTCATACCATTTCTATAGCCAGCACTAATTTTATGGTTGTTCATTCTGCTTGACCAGTGTGCATGCCATACTCACAGGTGGAATTAGCAGCATGACTATATTCTTATACCACCCATCAAAACCATGTCTCCAGACTCCAGATGAGTCTCTCTGTGACCCAGAATCTAATCCCACATGTTCAGAGAACATTCCTGCTTCCCCCAGACATGGCTCACAATAATCAAAGCTGAAAGGAGCATGTTCTTTTCCTGGAAAGGAAAGGTGAAGAGTAGAACTCTTGTCTCCGTATACCCGCAGCAGACTGAATGCAGGATAAGTTTTTAAACAGAGTTGCGTGTTTAAGGTCTCTTATCCTCAATTCGGTCCCAAACAGAGAGCCAGACCCTTGGTCTCTTTTTGCCTTTGAATTTTTATAGGATTGAAAACAAAATTTTGGAATTTCTGCTCCTATTACCTTGTGTTAATATCTGAATTCACTGTATTCATATATGAGGGTCAAGGAACAAGGAGCAGTGTGTCTCTTGGCAGAGAAGTAGAAGGATGCCTCACCTTCAGGGATACACTTTGGAATGGGGCAGGTTGATGACAGTAGACCTTGCCTGTATCTTCCATCAAGTTAAGTCTATCAGAATTCAAGTCACACACAGTAGTTTCCCTCAGCTGAAAGAATAAAGGTTTGAGTACCTTAATCTGATTTACAAGCATATATTTTTAATTTAAAATGTGTAATTTTTAAATAGTGAGGACATAAGTAAATAGGGAAAATAGAAAATGGGTATTCCTTACCCACCTGAAAATTGGAATCAAAGAGTCACACCTTTGATGCCCTTGTAGAACAGGCTCATGGAAAGCAGGAGTGAAATTATCTGCAATGAGAGCATCTTCCTTGGACCGAGGACTTGTTCATGAACAATCCTGATGGGACCATGTGTGGGAAGAGTTACCTAGTATTCCATGTGTGAACAGGCTGGGTAAACTGTGTCATGGCTCTGTGGGATGCTGAGGTCAAGCTTGGCTAGTTCAAGGTGATGTACAGTTTTTCAAGGACATGCACAGCTGTCCACATCCTAGGACTGAATCCTTTTTGTTGTGTTTGCAGATGCTTCTTCCAGGAATCTAACTTATTTGAGAAATTTTGCACCATATGAATAATGCCCCAAGGCTTTCAAAGAGAAAAACATGTGCACCTCGATGCAAAGATATATGGATTTCAGTGCAAAACATTCCAGTGGGGAGATTTTAAAAATTAATTTGTATTCGAGGCAGCACAATATGGAGTATTTGAGGCATTTAAGAATTTTAAATATGAGGGAGTGTGCTGAATGAGGAAGCTGTTCATTTGAAATAGTATATCAGAGTTTAGAACAGGTGGGGAAACTCAACTTTCTTTTTTTAATGAAGAAAATGTTGCAAAATTGAGTTTTGCTTTGCCCACATAGGAGCACTAAGAAACCAAAGCAGCAGCCTTCAACTCTGCTAAAGAGCTCTGAATATGCAATATTGCAGTCACTTCTGCACATTCAATGCAAGCCACCATGTGTGTTTGTAAACAACTAAAAGACCCAACTAATCTTGAACAATACACAAATGAGCCATCTTTGAGAATGCCAGTCGCCTGCTAATAACTTTCTAAAATTGCTCTCCAGCACTAATTGAAATCATAAATCCTTATCACATTCAAAGCCCAACCACTGTATACCATTAGCTCACCACGGTTCTTAATCTTCTTCTTCTGGGGCACTTTCTTGCTGTATCCTTCCTCTTGGAGCAGCCACATTTATTATTACAGTTCAAACACCTGGCAGCATCCCTGCTGGAGAGCTATATAACATCTTTCTAAGCACGTCACTATGAGGGCATGCTTAATAGGAACATCTACCCCAATCCCATTGGAACAAGGTCAAAAAATGTCAGAGAAATGTATTTTTGCTCATTTCATCCTAGATGCCTGTAGATAACACAGATCGAAAGAATATTTAAATTCTGTTTTGTTAAGACAGGCTACTTCTGTTATATAGTGGAGCAGGTAGGAGGTTATGGTTGCCTCTAGACAATTTGCCAGACAAGAAAAATGGCTTTGCAGACCATCTGACAGCTTTATTCTTGTGGCTCTGGCAGAAAAATAGGCAAAAAAGATTGCAGAGGCGGCTGAGTGGAATACAACACAACAGTTCAGAAAAATATTAACTGGTTGTAAAATGAGTGGGAGGATGTAGTAAAGGAACTGGCATTTCAGTTATATAAAACCACTTATTATAACATTTTTATAGCCAAATTATACTCCTTTTCTGTGCAGTATCTTTGGGTCTGTTGCCCGGAATAGATGGGAAAGAATCTTTCTACAAGGCAAGGAATGTTTATGTAGAAAGAAAGAGAAGGAGCAGCTATGAATCATTTTATGGATGAATTATGTTTATTATCTCAAGAAAGATCCCCTGAAAGTCTAGATCTGATTTTACAGTGGACTGTGTGCTTTTACAGATCTGTTCTGGGCCCATTTATTCGTCTGTATAACCACTCCTGGGCCTTCTAATGGACACTTGTAATTAATGTGGAATGCTCTGATACTTGTATCAAGATGAGTCCACTTGGAGTCTTAAAAAGCTGAAACAACAATGAATACCTTGAAGGGAAAAAGACAGACTCCATAAAGTTTTTCTGAGATGACGGCCCACCTGATAGAGTCATCTTCAGTTCATCGCTTTTAACCAGCCTCTCTCATTAAACACAGAAGAGAAATCGCCCTCTCAACTCTCTTGTAAGAGTAATAAGGACTTGTACATTTCCTGACAAAGCTCTTTTTTTTTTTTTTTTTGGCATAAAAAGTGAAGAACACAGACCATGCACCCTTAGCAATAGTACATCTTGTAGTTGTAAGTAGTGTCTGTTCAAAGAGAAAAATCCGTAATGAAATACTTGGGAAAATACAGGCTGATACACGATTAAGTAGCTTTTCATCCTGCAGGACTTCTCAGGTCTTTGGATATTCTAATATACATTTCAGATCTTTAAGACAGGAATATATGCATTTCTGATATTTATTTTACCACAGAGATCTTTATTTTATGGAAACTAACATGTAGCCAGTGTTCCTTTGGATACTGTAAGGAGTAATGCACTTTTACACAAGACTCTCTTGTATAAAAGAGTCCTGGATAAAGAGTCCTGATATTTTTAAGTATCAGGCAGATTTAAATATTTGCATTTTAAATTTTTTTAGAGTTCTCCGTTGTCTCCATTCATCATAGAATAATGATCAATGCCTTTATTTATTTACATTCAAAAAACCAGATGATCCAGTCTTGTGTTTTCTCCCTTTATGACCCATTATGGAGCTTTCTTTGCCTCTCACACTCTAGTCCAATTTGGTCCTTGCTTTTCTCTGTATGTACTTTGTACCTCTTGCCCCTATATCCTTGAAGACAATACTTCCTCTTTCTGGAACAAGCTGTCTCTTACTTCTACCTATTTGGGACCTAGACATTTTTCCACAATCATGCCAAATGCCACCTTCCACAAATCCTTTGGTTTTGCATTTGGAAATCATTCTTTCCTGCTTTGGTGTTTGCTATTGTATTTGGAGTGGACCTCTGCTATAGCTTACATCAGCCTTCCTGTGTTCTGATTGTTTGCTAATTTCTTCTGCATACATATGAGTTGTTTGAGGCCAGGGACTACGTAGTCTTGTCTTGTTTGTCTTTGGCCACAGAGCCTGTTACATTGTCAAAACAGAATCTAGGTCTAGCTAAATTGAGATATTTAACCCCCAATCCTCATTTTTACTTGGCTTTCTCTCTTCAGCTTCCCTGCAATGTTTTTGAAATGGGCCAGACCATTGGATGATGGCATGTTCCACCTTAGAGCTGGCCTAAAACCGTCCTTGCAAGTCTGAGTGTACTGTGCTTTGCTTCAATGTTACACTGTCTATTTCATGCATCCATGGCTGACAAGGTGCTCCTGACTGGGGGACAAATTTCTCAGGACTTTGCAGTTTACCTGCAGAATTGCTCTACACGCATAAGGCTGAGCCTACAGGGAGGAGAGGCAGTTGAACTTACAGGAGGTCTAATTTGCCCTCTGTTTCAGGTCTAGCAAACACACATGTGCACAGGTGTGTCCCTGATGAAGATGCTGTCTCAAGGTTCTTCCTTTACTCAGGCTTTGAAGCCCTTCCTGATGACATTCAGGATGACAGAGCCCATATAATCACAGTCTTCTCAGCTTTTGTTCCATGAGACTCCTTCACCGAGTACTGGCTTAGCTCTGTGCGAGTTCACTCTCATAGAGGCTGGTGGCAGAACTCATTTCCCATGGCTGTGGAACTTGTGGCAGTTCACTTCTTCTTCAAAGTCAACAATAGAGTGAAAGAAACAGACTCCAGTAAGATTACACTGCAGTGTGATCAACACGTCCCATCCCCTTTGCCTTGTAACACTGGTTGTAAGCCCAGTCAAAGGTCCCGCCCACCCTTGAGGGGAAGGGATCACACAAATGTATAGATATGGCTGCCATCTTACTGCCTGTCCTCCAACAAGAGGGATGATAGCAATAGCAGTGGTTTCATGGGTTGTTGTGGCGATTAAACGAATTTATACAAAAAAAGTGCCCAGTACTTAGTATGTGTCCTGTAAGGGTTTTCTGTTTCTAATCAGACCTGTGAATGGAAGAGCAAGCTGGGTTGGAATAAGTGAATGAATGAATGAGTGAATGGGGATACATACAAGATTTATAACTGGGTAGATTTCCCAAGCAAGCTCTTTGCACAGGCTGAATTCCCCAGTGGTTTCAGATCAGCATCTGTGAGCTCTGTCGTGGGTGGTGTTGAATGTCAACTGTAGGTGGGTATTACTTGCCTTAGTCATCTGTAACTAATTTCAGACACACTCTGTTTTCAGGCAAATGTCGGTAATTGCCATTTTTGCTAATTGTGAGAATGACTTGTTTGCCATCTTCTCTCACAACTCTAAGAATGTGAGTTGGGAATCAAGGAGTGAGCTTGAATGAATTGGCTTCCTCCTGTGTGAGAAACTGAGGTATCAGTTTGGTGCCACACACTGGCTTGTAGGCAGAGTTCAGACAATCATAGAACTAGGAATCAGCTCAGAAATGTTGTGGCCAAGCACAGACTCCCTGGTCCACAGACAAAGTATACAAAGAATGAATTTCCTTATTTCAGCTGAATGCATTTTCTGTGCCAGACTTTGTGCTAGTTGCTCAGGGAACAAAGGGAAGGAAATGGACAAAAATCATGCTTGTGGAATTTTTACTGTATGATTCCTGAATTCTTTGACATGCCTTCCATTGAAAGGGAGGAGGAATTTATGTGTCCTCTCCTTGAATCTGGGCTCTATGAATGTTCACAAATAGCCTATGGCAGAAATGATGCTGTGCCATTTTCTAGTCCCAGACATTAAGGAATTTGCAGCCTCCATTCCCTACCTCCATGCTTGCTCTTGAAACCTAGTCACCATCCCGTCATGGAGAGGCCCTGTGCAGATGAAATGATAGCCAGAATCACCTGCCAGCCATGTGAGGGTGCCATCTCAGAAGTGTATCCTTCAGTACCAATAGAACTGACGCTACATGGAAAAGGGCTGAACTGTTCTTATGAGCTCCACCCAAATTATCACTGTTGTTTTGAGTTACTACATTTTGGGCTAGCTTGTTCTGCAGCAGTAGATAGCTGGGACAATGCCCTTACAGTCTGAAAGAGGAAACAGAGACTAGTCAAAGCCTCAAGCTGGCAACCTATATCTATATGATGAGATCATTGCTCTGCAGGATAAGAACATCTGTGAGACCATCAAACTAGGAGCCTCTGACTTTGGTTGTACAGCCAGAGAGGGTTTCCCTGAAGTAATGCTTGAGCTGAGATTCAAAGAAGCTAACTGGGTGAAGGTGAAGCAAGAAAGAGCTGTGGCAGGGCCTCATGGTATGCAGGAGCACGAGATATTTGAAGAGGGAAGAAAATCAGCATGAACTGGGGGGAGATATAGGATGCAGGGGGTAAATCAAGGAGCTGCCGTCAAGATGGGCAGCCTCCAGGTGTTAGAGTGGGCTGGCCCTCATGTCAAGCAGTACTCTGTGTTCTCACAGGATGAGACTGTAGGGCTCACAGGCATGTGTCAGATGAGTGGGAGGGAGAGTGGAGAAACTTAACAGGGGATTTGGTAAAATTTGTGCATCTTTGCCTACAAATGCAACTCATTGTGAGTGACCTCAGTGATGGTCTGAGGTGGGGGTGCTTGATTCAGTAAGAAATTGCTTCCTGACAGGAGAAAGGCTGAAAGACTTTTTCTGAAGAGTTCTAACTCCTTTTCCAAGCTGCTTTTCTCAGCTGACCTAATTCAGTAGCAGTGTCTCCAGGAGTTTTTAATAGATTCACAGGGACTAGTGTTTCACAGACTGTTCTCTATTTTTACATCTTTACAGTGAAGACATTCTTCCTTACAGCTAAGCATATTTGCTGGAAATTTGGGCTGCTATCTCTCTTGCCTCTATCTCTTGCCTCTGTTTAGACAAGAAAACATAGAACACAGGCCTTGACATGTATTTCATTCATGTGTGTGAGAACAGTTGCTTCCACTCTGTTCTGTCCTCCAACTTTTACAATTGTCCCTTATCTTTCAGGCAGCATCTCCTGCCTTAACCCTCAGATTCACCCCTTCCTTCCTTCCCACACCCACAGCATGTCCATATCCCTTCAAACCTGAGCCTCAACTTCATGTGTGTGTGCTAAGTCACTTCAGTGTTGTCCAACTCTTTGCAACACTATGGAGTGTAGCCTTCTAGGCTACTCTGTCCATGAGATTCTCCAGGCAAGAATACTAGAATGGGTTGCCATGTCCTCCTCCAGGGGATCTTTCCGACCTAGAAATCGAACCCGAGTCTGTTGCATCTCCTGAAATGGCAGGGAAATTCTTCACCACTAGCACCACCTGGGAAGCCTCCAGCTTCATGTAAACAGCAAGTATGTTTTTGTGAACCAGACACTAAATACTAGGGATTCGGGAGTTGATAACTAGAATAATCTGACCAGAGCAGTGGTTCTCAACCCAAGCAGCATGTTAGAATCACTGGAAGGTGGAGGACGGAGGGAGGAAGTGAGGAGCATCAAGTATGTCAGTGCCTTTAGACCTACGCACAGAAAGCCTGATTTTATTGGTTCTTCACTATTGGAGTTGGAGGCTACAAATAAGATAGAGAAGTAAACTAGAATGATCCATGTGGTAATCAGTCAGACTCAGATACATAGGTACAAATTCATGTTTGGTTTACTACAATACATATAGTTATGGGCCTTCCCTGGTGGCTCTAGTGGTAAAGAACCAGCCTGCCAATGCAGAAGATCTAAGAGACACAGGTTTGATCCCCGGGTCGGGCATATCCCCTGGAGGAGGGAATGGCAACCCACTCCAGGATTCTTGCCTGGAGAATCCCATGGACAGTCGCGCCTGGTGGGCTGTAGTCTGTAGGGTTGCAAAGAGTCGTACACAACGGAAATGACTTAGCATTCACAGATAGCTACACATAGATAGATAGATGTATATATATTCACATATATCTCCTTGCTCTGCCAGCTAAGAGGAAATATTTATAGAAGCAATGAAACCCTGGTAGCAAAGAGTACATCTAGACCCAGATCTTGGTGTCTAATTCCATTTTCCAGTAAAAGGAACCAGTAATCCTTAAAGAAATGGCTGATGTTAGAATTGGGGCAGGAAATATACAAGATGAGCCTGGAGCATCTTGTACTGTCAAAAAGTCTGGAAATACCCAAAAATTGAACACCCCAAAACCCCACAATGATGAGGATATATCATAGTGGCACTGAAAAAGCTTCCGGGGCCAAGACTAAGACAATTAGAACAAGAAAGTTAAGTAGTACTGGATTATAACTCAAAGTATAAATATCCATGAATGAGTTCATACTGGCATACATAAACGACTCAGTAAACAAATAAATGGGAAGAAGAGAGAAATCAGAGAACTCTCCCATCAGAAGAATTCCAAACAATCTACAGTTATACTTTCCTCTCGAGGGGAAACCTAACTCCTCATTTTTTAAGTGTGGCCTGTGCATAGTGCATAGTTACAGAAGTATTTACAGTATGCACAGGGAGGAAGAGAATAACTTAACAGGAAAGAAATCTGACAAATAGCACCTCAGCCAGCAAGGTAATCAAGGTTAACATCAATAACGGCAAGTCTTGCTGAGTGATCTACCACTGACACAATATGGTGCAAATGGTACTTTACCTCTGTCATCTTCCTCCTAAAAAAAAAAAAAAGCCTTAACTTCAGACTCATCATGAGGAAAAATCAGACAAATCCCATTTGAGTGACAGTCTATAAAATACCTAACTCCTTGAAACTGTCAAGGTCTTAAAAAACAAGGGAAGTCAGAGAAACTGTCATAACCAAGAGGAGCCTAAGGAGACATGGCATGCCATGCAAAGTGGCATCCTTCTCTAAGTAACAGTTTTCTTTAACAGAATTGAGAAGGATTTAGTTGAAGCAAAAAGAAGTATATTGAAATCAATTTTTATTAGATGGTCTCTAATAACATCACTGTCAGTGATTTGGTATTCTTCTAGATATATATTTTTTAATTTTCCATTATAAAATTGGAATCATGCATCACCTACCATTTTGAAACCTATTTTCACAAATGGTCAGTTAAAAATTTTCTCCCATTCTATAAATAATTTTAAAGCATAAAATGAGAACTTTAATAGCTGGATGACGTTAATTGCTAAATTTGCTCAAAAATACAGGGAAGGAAGAAAAAAGGCAGAATAAAGGGTAAGGAAGAGTAGAAGTAGTCTTAGGTGGTAACAATGGCTGTAGCATTGATGTCAGGAGTGCTTGATTCTGGTGGGAGTTTGGCAGGCAGAGGGAAAACTAGTTCTTCTTGCTCCTCTAAATCCACTTTTCTGCGGACAAAAGGCTCTAGAGAGATCATTTCAATGGTTCTCATTTTCTACTGCAAATGAGGAGGAAGGCTATTTACCAGCAAGTTGAACAGCTTCTTCAGTGCCATGTTTTTTCTCTGTCTCATTAGATGGATATTCCCAGGCTTAGAAATTAGTTGGTGGTACTGGACAATGCAGTTAGGTCTTTTTAGAGTTCCAGCCTTTTCAGTTCAGAACCACTTCCTGGCCCATTTTTTAAATGATAGAGTGTGTCTAGGAAAGAACTAGTTGAGAGAATACTGGTTTCCCTGCCTGTACTCAAAGTATATTAAAAGTATACAAAAAGTAACCAGTATGATATGGCAGTTGACCCCATGATGCAAATCCTCCATCAGTCTCTGTGCTTCCTCCCCCAAAATCAAATTCCACAGTGCCTAGGCGTACTCTTTGTTCACAGAACAAATTGTACTTGAGATATACTAGGATATACTAATCTTGGCCTGGGTTAGGTTGCCTAGGTTTACATAGTTAGCACAATGCTTATATTTTTTTGTTAACCACAATCTCTTCTCCTTTTGGACATTTGGAAGAAAAATTGAAGGGAAACTTTGCTTGAGTGGGTTGCTGTGAGTGGAGAATTATTTTTGGCTGTCATAACAAGGACATTTAGAAAACAATGAGTGTTTTCATGGGGAGTGAGGGAGGCAGTCACGAAAATGTGGGACCGGTGTGGATTTGGGGGTTTTGAGTAGTATGTGGGTGACTCTGACATTTGAGAACTTTTATCTGGGGTGGATTACAGATGAAAAATTATACATGTAGGCATTTTAATTGGCATTTAGTAATGCCAAGTCAATAAGCAATTCAACATGGTGGAAAAAAAATCCGTAAGTTGATCCGTCCTTTTGAGAAAGATCATAGATCATATTAAGAAGTATTTTGAGGTGTTAGGCAATGGCACCCCACTCCAGTACTCTTGCCTGGAAAATCTCATGGATGGAGGAGCCTGGTAGGGTGCAGTCCATGGAGTCGCTAAGAGTCGGACACGACTGAGCCACTTCACTTTGACTTTTCACTTTTATGCATTGAAGAAGGAAATGGCAACCCACTCCATTGTTCTTGCCTGGAGAATCCCAGGGACAGGGGAGCCTGGTGGGCTTCCATCTCTGGGGTCGCACAGAGTCAGACGCGACTGAAGCGACGCAGCAGCAGGTAATATATATGGTCACTGAAAACCAACCATTTTGAAATGCTAGAACTTCCAATTTATGGTGTTTTGTTTTTTTTGTTGTTTGTTTTTTTTTTGCTGTAAGAAAAATTTCAGAGTCCTGTGAGTCCATCTTAAATTCCACCCCAGGAAGGTTAGTTAGAGAAATAATTTAAGGCTTTTCTTAAAAATTACGTTAACTCTCTAGAGATTGGATGACTAAGTCACATAGAGAGAAAGAGGTATGATGGTTTAGATTCATTACTGTGTTGCTATGCAACCACAGAAAAATGCAAAATCATAAGCAATTACATGTCAGTGTGGTAAGTGATGGTAATGTAGGAACAAAAATTTGGGGTTCAAATCCTTGCTCCTTCACTTTTTAGCTTTGTGACTGCAAGCAAATCAGAGAACTTTTCTGAACTTCAGTCTCGTCTTCTATAACATGAGGTGGTTGTGCTGTGTGCTGTGCTCTGCTCAGCTGGCTTCAGTCGTGTCTGACTCTTTGTGAACCCATGGACTGTAGCCCACCAGGCTCCTCAGTCTGTGGGATTCTCCAAGTAAGAATACTGGAGTGGGTTGCCATGTCCTCCTTCAGGGGAATCTTCCCAACCCAGGGATTGAACCTGCATCTCTTGCATCTGCTGCATTGCAGGTGGGTTCTTTACCCCTGAGCCACCAGGAAAACCCCATAAAATGAGGATACTGATAATGAATGCAAGCCTTACAATCTCTACTGTGTGGTCATAAGAATGAAACAAGAAAGATATAGAAGCCTGATGTAGAAAATTTAATTACAATATTAAATGCTGGTAGAGACCCCAAATTGGTGTTGCTCTGTAGTTCTAGTTCTGATCAAGAGAGATTTAAAAACTCAGAAATGTATTATTTAATAGTAAGTTGTTTTCTGGTGTTATTGTTATTCACACAAAGCCAGGCTAATGCTGTCCCTAGGGCAAAAGGAAGAGTTTTGTCTGTAGGCAGTGTTCTATGTTGGAGGAAGTCTTGCAGAAGACGTGACCACCAATTGACCTGTGAACTGGACTTGGGCAGACAGAGGCTCCGCACACCTGCCTGTACCTTTGGAATCCCTATTTTCCCCACAGTGTGAAGTATCCTCAAGAGACTAAGGTGTTGTTGAGACCATGTGGACTGAATATGTAACTGAATCCAGTTTTAAGGTCTCACATAAACTTTAAAGATTTGGCAGGTGGTTACAGAGATCTCCTTGTCTTGCGGTCACTCAAGCCTCAGAAGTAAATTTCCTTGCTTGTTGAAACCTGCCACCTACTAATCTGGAGTAATCTGCCTCTTTCTTTGGTCTCTGTGCCCTCTGTGTAGGGGGCCAGTTTGCCAACCGACACCCCACCAGAGTGGCAAGGAAGTATTCAGAAAGGTTAAGGGGTTTGCAGATGAAGGCTTGATGGGGCCCGGCACTCTGTTGCAGGAAGAGAGGTTGGTTGTGGTCACAGCAGTAGGTCTTGAATTGTGAGGTGGTGCAGTGAATCAGGCCTTGGCCAGTGTTCCGTTTGGCCTAAGGGCTAGGGAAAGGAATTCTTCCCCATAAGACTCTCTCCATGAATAACCATGAAGTCCTTACCAAGAAGGCAACATTGACTAGGCCAGACTCCACAGCTCTGACATGAAAAAGAGGCCAAAGGGTCCTACAAGCAGAGCTCCCAGGACATGGATTGTAAGAACACCTTCCCCCATTTCCTATGGTCACTTAAATCTTTCTAATTTACACAATTTTGTTTTATATCTTCCACTACTAAAGTATGAGTTCCTTGAAGAGAGGTGTGTGACTTGGTCATTAGGAGGAAAGCACATGGCAATTAAAGATAAAATACTTGATTTGGAATTGAAAAAATCAAGTGCAAATCTCATCTCCAAGCAGTGAGGTTCTCCAAATTTATAATCTGTATCACTTTAGGCAGTCACTTCAGTTCAGTCGCTCAGTTATGTCCAACTCTTTGTGACCCCACGAACTGCAGCACACCAGGCCTCCCTATCCATTAACAACTCCCAGAGTTTACTCAAACTCATGTCCACCCAGCCATCTAATCCTCCGTCGTCCCCTTCTCCTCCTGCCCTCAATCTTTCCCAGCATCAGGGTCTTTCCAGAAGAGTCACCTCTTCGCATCAAGTGGCCAAAGTACTGGAGTTTCAGCTTTAGCATCATTCCTTCCAATGAACACCCAGGGCTGATCTCCTTTAGGATGGACGGGTTGGATCTCCCTGCAGTCCAAGGGACTCGCAAGAGTCTTCTCCAACACCACAGTTCAAAAGCATCAATTCTTCAGCGCTCAGCTTACTTTCTAGTCCAACTCTCACATCCATACATGACTCCTGGAAAAACCATAGCCTTGACTAGATGGACCTTTGTTGGCAAAGTGATGTCTCTGCTTTTGAATATGCTATCTAGGTTGGTCATAACTTTCCTTCCAAGGAGTAAGTGTCTTTTAATTTCATGGCTGCAGTCACCATCTGCAGTGATTTTGGAGCCCCCAAAAATAAAGTCTGACATCGTTTCCACTGTTTCCCCATGTATTTGCCATGAAGTGATGGACCAGATGCCATGATCTTAGTTTTCTGAATGTTGAGCTTTAAGCCAACTTTTTCACTCTCCTCTTTCACTTTCATCAAGAGGCTCTTTAGTTCTTCACTTTCTGCCATAAGGGTGGTGTCATCTGCATATCTGAGGTTATTGATATTTCTCCCAACAATCTTGATTCCAGCTTGTGCTTCCTCCAACCCAGCGTTTCTCATGATGTACTCTGCATATAAGTTAAATAAGCAGGGTGACAATATACAGCCTTTCCTCTTTGGAACCAGTCTGTTGTTCCATGTCCACTTCTAGCTGTTGCTTCTTGACCTGCATTCAGATTTCTCAGAAGGAAGGTCAGGCGGTCTGGTATTCCCATCTCTTTCAGAATTTTCCAGTTTGTTGTGATCCACACAGTCAAAGGCTTTGGCATAGTCTATAAGGCAGAAAGGTCTTAAACCCCTTGAGGCTTATGTTATGTTTCTGAATATTGTAGCCTCTAATGGGATAATTCAGGGTGTTTTTTTTTTCTTTTCAAGTTTACTTAATATTTACACTATATGCTAATGTATATAGTATACATATATATATGTATATATATATACATATATATATGTATAAATGTATACTTCATACCTTATATGTATTCACTCATGAAGACTCAGTGAGGTACAGTATTATTCCATTGTGCGGATACAGTCATTGACCGTCTTGCAGAAATAGCTCCAGGCTCAGTCACTGGTTGTTCTCAGCTCTTTTCTATTTAAATTTTCTCCTTAGGTATCCTCATCTGCCCTTGTGGCTTTAAATATCATCTGGATGCTACGGATTTCCAACTTAATATATCAAGCCCAAACCACTCCCCTGAACCTGGGACCCACATACCCAGCTGCCCCCTCAATATCTAATAGGTATCTGAATTCGACCTAGGGTGAGCCCCTGGTATTCCTCCTAAATATACTTCATTGCAGTTATACCTTCTTAATGAGTAACTCTGTTCTTTCAATTGCTCAACTCAAAAACCTTGGAGTTATCCACGAACCCTTAGTCTGACCTCCCACATTCAGTCTTTCAAAAAATCTTGTCAACTCTACCTCTAGACCCCTCTCGTCTGGGTTTCTTCTTCAACTTCTGTCCCAGCCACCATCATCTCTTACCTGGATTTATTGCAAGGGCCTCCTGACTGGTCTCCCTGCTTCTGACCTTGAGCCATGATGGTCTGTTCTCAACACAGCAGCCAGGGAGATGCTGCTGGAAGGTGATTAGAAGATGTGTCCCCTGGGCTCTGCACCCGCTGATGGCTGCCCATTTCATCAGAATAAAGTCCCGAGTCCTCATGTGATGTGAGGCCCAACATGACTGCTACCTCCGCTTGGCCCAGGGCTCTATCCTCTACCAGCTTGGCCCTCCTGGGTCCTTCACCAGCCTTCTTGTGGCCTTGATGTTTCTCCAACACACCAGGCACATTTTTTCCTCAGAACCTTTGTGCTCATGGCTCCCCCTACCTGGAATTCCCTGCTCCCAGATACCTGTGTGGCTCCTTCACTCACTTTCTTCAGGCTTGCTCATGCCTTCTCAGCAAGGTCTGCCCTGGCTGCCCTTTCTAGAACACCAGCTCTGAAACACCCCTCCCCATTCCAACCCCCTTCCCTGACCGACCTTTTCCTAACACCCATCATTGCCTAAGTTATTATGTACTTTGTTTATAGTAGATCTTTCCCTCTAGGATGAAAACTCCACAAGAGCATACGGGTCCCCCAATGTCCAGAACTGGCCATGACACTTAGGTGTCCAGTACATATATTTGGAATCAGTGAATAGGGAAACTAAATTTTAATCTCAGGAAGATTAAGAAATTGTCCACACTCAAAAAGGTCTAAACAGGCACTCAGAGATTTCAGTTCTCTCAGAGATGGGGAAAGGCAGGATTCAGGCCCCACAGAGACTCTGATTCACTCATTTCTGAAAGCCCCTGAAGTGCTCTTCTTGCCAAAGAAGTGTTTTTTTAGAACTCTGAACAAAGATGCCCGTGAATAAGACCCGCTGGGATGCCTGGCGCATAGCAGGCTGACAATGCTAACTCCTGGAGTTCCAAATTCATAGCCCTTGACATGGCCTGTCAGCTTTCACTGCCTTCAATTCTAAATTCGTATGATCTTAGCATAATTAGCTCAGTTTTTGTCATTCCACAACTGCTAAGTATGCAGTGGCTGTGGTGTGTTATGGCTTCTCTTGGAAGCAGATGACATATCATGAAATATTTATTAAAAAAAACATGTGCAGGCTTTCTTAATTATTACCACTGACTGCTTTCCCCTCCAAGTCCAGGAGAGGTGAGTCTGTGTTTGACAGAACTGCTTGAATATGATAATTTCCTTTTGATCTTTCATTTTCCTCCTATGCATTAGGGTGTACTTTGTGGCTTCTTTGAAAATCTCCACTCAGCCTCACTGGCTGCTAGTTTATTTTCCCCATTCTGCACTGCCTTTTGCTTTATCATTTACACTTCTTAGGCTGTTTCAGATGAATAAATATTGCTCCAACTGCTCTAGCTTAATAAAACTATTATTGCTCTTTAACTCTCTGTGCTAGAATTAGCCAGAAATTACGCACTAGGGTTGTTTCCTGTTTTGTGTATTAATATTAAAAAAAAAAATTTCTTTCTCTGGGATCCCTAAAGTTTATTCTTGGGAGTGGAGAGACAGATCTTTGGACACGAGTCCATGACTTCAATTCATTGCCACAGAGGACCCATTTGTCACTTAAAGGTATCACTAGTTCTTGAGTGGGCAAGTCAAGTTAGAAAGTGAGTGTGCTTCAGCTTTTCACAAGCCCCTTGTTACTCCTAGGAGAAAGATAGCTGTTGAATTCACTTGGTCTTCCTCTTGTGTTCATCCTGGGCCGAGACCTCCCTTCTGTCTCCTCCCTGTTTCTTTCCTTTTTATCTTGTCCCACACCTCCATTGTCATGTGAATACAAGAAACTTATTAAATGAATTTTCACATGTGACCAGGCGCAGGGTGCCCCACCTCCACAAAAAGTAACCAGAGAATAGAAAGCCTGTTCTTCATGAGAGTTCTAAGTTCCTTAACTAAGCAGCCACATTCAGTCATCCCTGAAGTTTCCTTTGCCCTTTCTCCACTGTCCAAAGTCTGCTTTCTTGGAGAAGCCAAGGAAATTAGAACGGATAGAAACTTTCACAGGAAGATCTATTCATTTATATTCATCTAATGAGGGAAGTAGAAACCAGTCCGTTTCATAGATGGAAAAGCTGAAGAACTGAAAAGGTAAGATCTAAAAATTCAGGTAAAAATTGAGGGTAATTTAGAGGGCATATTTAATACATACCAAAGAATACATGTGACACAGCAAGACATAGAATACAATAACAAAATGATTAGAATAGTATTAAACCATTGAATTTACCTCTGGATAGCCCCAGAGCTAACTACTATCCTAAATTTTGTGTTTATTATTCCTCTGCTTTTTACCAGATAGTATTAGTAGTTCTGTATATATTTCTAGGCAATATATCATTAATATTTCATTTTTGTTATTTTCAAGTACTATAAATGATAACACATTGTAAGTAGTTCTGTGACTTAATTTTTTTCACTCATACAACACAACTCCATCATAACCAATACATGCTGTCAAAAAATTCAGGTACACAAAATGAAGTATTGTATTTCTTCCAGATTAATGAAATGAACAAAAACCTGAAAAGCTCATGGGCTAGAATTCTGGAAGTTCAGCTGTGTGGTTCAGATCCACTCTGATCCTGACTGCTGCTGGTGAGGGTTGCCTATTCCTTTTTGGTGTCAGTGGGGACAGTTCTGTAATCTTTATCACCATTGGGAAGTGAACCATTGACCTGCAGTGGACTGTGACGAGAATGTTTTTGGATGACTAAGATTAAATTTTTTGGCAGCCGGTTTTAAATATCCTCATCAGTAAACTTCTTTCCATTCAGGACGACTTTTTCCCACCCCCCCCCCCACATTTGTGCCACTATTTCTTGATCACTAGAGATTTGTTGACTTTATTAGTTTTCTCAAAGAACTGACTTTGACTTAACCAATCATTTCTATTTAAACGTTCTGTTTTTACTTCATTAAAAAATTTCCTCCTACTTGCCTTAAATCTATGTGGTTGTTGTTTCTCTAAAACCTTTAACTAATTGCTTATCTCACTAATTTTCAGCCTCTTCTTTTATTACGTAAGAATCTAGAGCTACACATTTTCTTGAAGTAGTAGTTTTGGTCCATTTCACAAGTCTTGATTTGTGGTTATGTGGGTCAGGTTGGTCTAGAAATGTTTCAGTAATAAACAGCTCCTAATTCTCATTTAGTTAAAACAATAAAGGTTGTTTCTAACAAATTCCCATTTGATGCTGACAATTTTGGCTCATGGACCACACTTTAAGTCACACAGCCATGAAATTAAAAGACGCTTACTCCTTGGAAGGAAAGTTATGACCAACCTAGATAGCATATTCAAAAGCAGACATTCAAAAAGAGACACTACTTTGCCAAAAATGGTCCATCTAGTCAAGGCTATGGTTTTCCCAGTGGTCATGTATGGATGTGAGACTTGGACTGTGAAGAAAGCTGAGTGCCGAAGAATTGATGCTTTTGAACTGTGGTGTTGGAGAAGACTCTTGAGAGTCCCTTGGACTGCAAGGAGATCCAACCAGTCCATCCTAAAGGAGATCAGTCCTGGGTGTTCTTTGGAAGGACTGATGCTAAAGCTGAAACTCCAATACTTTGGCCACCTAATGCGAAGAGTTGACTCATTGGAAAAAGACTCTGATGCTGGGAGGGATTGGGGGCGGGAGGAGAAGGGGACGACAGAGGATGAGATGGCTGGATGGCATCACCAACTCGATGGACATGAGTTTGAGTGAACTCCAGGAGTTGGTGATGGACAGGGAGGCCTGGCGTGCTGCAATTCATGGGGTTGCAAAGAGTCGGACATGACTGAGCGACTGAACTGAACTGATTTAAATTCATTCTTTCCTCCTTACGAGATGGAACATTAAGCTAGTAACAGCTATGAAATAAACAATGTATCTTAAGCTTTGAAATACATAAATATCTTCTATTCTTATATTCACTTATTCCTTTTTAAATATCTCTTCAGATACCCTTTGGGTCTTCTCTGGATGGTGTCATTTCTCCTTTCCAGGTAGGGAAATTAAGAGAGAGAAAGGGCTTTCTCCACAAGGCAGTAGCAGGTGTTTGGGTCTGGATCCTGGCCTCACATGTCTTGTTCAGCTCTCTGAACCACACATGAAGGCAATTCAGTTGATGAGTTGAAGTTGACGAGCTAATGGTTACACCATTCTAGCATGCACTCCTCACTTTCCTTGACCTGCATGCCACTCCCACCTTGAAAGGCCATAACAAATTGAAATTCTTATGTATAGGCTATATCTCACAATAGCTACCATGCATCATTTAGTTTCATTAACTTTCCTCATTTGAGACATCAACTTTGGGATTTCTTATAATTCTACTTCAAGTACCTGACTCAAAGACAGCCCAATTGAAAGTACCATTGCAACAAGAATAATGAGGATTAAGTTGACTGTTGCAATTCTCATCCCCTGAGGCCAGATGTACTGTAGTTCCTGTTCTTCCCAAGACACTAGCTTATAGGGCTTTACATGTTCAAATGTTGAAATCTCTATTGCAGCAGGAGAGTTAAGAGAGCTTGTTTTCCAAACCTATGCCTAAGGGAACATAACGCTTGATTGTTCAAAAGGGCAGAGACATCCAAGAATAAGAAGTAGGAGAGGTCTGCCCCTGGGCAGAGATGAGTATTCTTAAGTTGCCTGCAGGGTGATCATAGAAAAGAAAAAATGTGGATTTTATGATTGTTTTCACAGTTTTTATGGACAGGGCACCCTCTTATTACCTGTGTTGAGACTGTACTAGCTCTGGCCACCATTGGTATGCTGTTGTCAAAAGGAGGGGATTCCAGGGACTGAGGGTAAAGTTGATGAGCAAGAGATGAGCTCCACTTCCTTGGGATGATAAGGAAAGGACCATCTTCTCCCACAGAGCACCTAGGAGAGACAGACTTATTAATAAAGTTGGCATGTCTGTGTCTATAGAGTGAGCACTATATGCTGTGGCCTGGGAAGCTAAAATCCTAAAAGGAGCACAAGGCATGCACATATCTGAATGAATTATACGAGTTTAATCAAGAAACATCCTAGCTGCCACCCATCGTGCATATGAACATCAGAGCCTTTTCCCCAAAACTTACTAGAGTTCTATAGATTACAGGGTATTTACACATTTCTCCAAAAACATTAAGTTTTTTTTACCAATGTGTTCTTGGGTAAGGGGCAAAAGTGATACTAGATTTGACTCAATTTAGAAAGAGTAAGGGATATGATGTGTCTGTGTGTTAAGAGGCAAAGTCATGTCTACTATCTGTCTTGCTGGTTTCCAGCCTTATTTTTTATAATATCCGCCATGGCTTGAGGAAAGCTGAGTGATCCTTTATTCCTTGAAGCTAAGAGGGGCCAAACTGACTCAGAAAGACATTTCAAAATGAGTCTCCCTCAATCAGCTGTCTGTTGTTTCACATCAAAGGGGGAATTACCCGGTTTCACACTGAAGTTAGTACCTCAGAAAATGAATTACCAGCCCCAGTGCTTTCTTTCTAATGGGATCTGGCAGGCTTCCTTTCCTGTGAGACGTTCTGGGCAATACAGAGTGTGAACCTGAGCCAAGGACAGGAAGGACAGGTGGGTTCTCAGGAGAAGGGAGGGAAACAGGGAAAGAAAAAATTATATTTCCACAAACATAGGGTATTTTTTTTCTTTTCTTCCTGCTGAGCAAATGGTTTGTTTGGAAAATCTTGCATTTCCTCATAACCTGTTGGAATCTTCTGGACAGAAGCCACATCCCTCCTGCTATGGTGAGATTTACATCTCCTGATAGTTGCTGGCCCAGCCTGTGTCTCCCAAAATAGCATCAGTGCCTCCTTGAAGTCATCATCAGGTTACAGCAGGGCTCCCATTATTCTTTAACGTAGTCTTCCGGACACTCCTATTTGCCTATACAATGGATGGGTTGTTTTTTTTTTTTACAAAAAAGAAGTCACAATGTGGATGTTATAATCCCCAATTAAGATTCAATTCAAGGCTCTTATGAGAAAGACTTCAGTTCTTACTTTGGTAATCAAATTCTCTTCCTCATCCAGAGAATTAGGATTTTGGCCACAGTGATTATTATCAACTCAGACAGCCTCTTAACTAAGGCTGAGAAGTAGTCTATTTTCTGAGCTCGTTCGTTTTCTTAGGGCATCCTTCTCTTTGCCCAGTCCCCCTTGTTTCTTTGGAGCTGGAAGAGAATCTTCCACCCTCCCCGGCCTTACCTCTTTAGGAACTCTTCTTTTTCTTAAAGCTACATTAAAATTATCCTGGACTGACTGACTCAGTGCTGGGACAAATTTAAGATTAGGCATTAATGGCTGTTTTGTTTATTTATTGCTACATAAAATCAACCCCAAATTTGGTGACTTCAAAGGTAATATTGATATATTATCTCTGCCAGTTTCTATTCATCAGATTTTGGGATATCTATCCGGTGGATGGCTCAGTAGAGGTTCTCATGTGTTTCCACTTATATGCTGGTAATTTTCAGTTCTGTGCTGGCTGGGACTACAGTCATCCAAAGTCTTGACTGGGGCTGAAATGTTTGCTTCTAGGATGACTCATTCACATGCCTGGAAGTTTAGTGCTGGCTGTGGGTTTGGGGCTTCAGTTCCTCTCCACAGAATGACTTTAGTATCCTCAATACATGGCAGCTCGCTTCCCCAATGTGAGTGATCCAAGAGGAAGGTGGAAATTTTAATGCCTTCTATGTTCCAACCTTGGAAGCTACTGCCAGTTCCACTGTATTCTGTAGGTTGAGGCACTTAACAAAAATCTGCCCAGGTTCTAAGAGAGAGAACATCAACCCTAACTCCTAATGGGGCAGAGTCACTTTGTAAGAAGTGTGTATGGGATGAGCTATGTATCATCACAGCCATTTGGGAAAATATAATCTGCCTTAATGGCTGATAAAAATTTAATAAGCTCCCTAAGGGTAACAGTTGGAAATAAGAGTTTGGTGAATTTCTGAGTATACAAAGCCTTACCACAAAGGCCTGAATGTATGATGTTAGAAAGTAGGATTGTCTCTTGCAGTGTATCTGGACCAGCAACCAGAGACTCTATGTAACCAAAGGGAGTGAGAAGAAGAAAAGGACACTTTTTTGGCCTGGGATAAAGAAGCGGTTGGGAGTGTACTTTGTCGGTTACTATAGGACAGTTGTTGGCTTGAGGGTGGAAGAGGAATGAGAATTTCATGTGTTTGGACTGAGTGTTTACTTTCCATTATTATTCTTGATGAATATGAGCATGGGAGAATCTGCCTGAAATGCAGGAGACCTAGGTTCAATCCCTGGACTAGGAAGATCCCCTGGAGAAGGAAATGGCAACCCACTCCAGTATTCTTGCCTAGAGAATTCCATGGACAGAGGAGCCTGGCAGGCTGCAGTCCATGGCATCGTGAAGAGTTGGACACAACTGAACAACTAAGACTTTACTCCCAAAAACTAAACCACTTGGGTGTCAGGGTTCAAGAACCAAGAAATTAAATGTGGGATTAAAAGTACAATCTCTGAGTAGCATAGAAATATTTACATTACCATGTGTAAAATAGCTAGCTAGTGGCAAGTTGCTGTGTACCACAGGGAGTTCAGCCCAGTGACGACCTAGAGGGGTGGGACTGGAGGGGTGGGTGTGGAAGGGAGGTTCAAGAGGAAGGGGAAATATATATATATTTATATATATATATACACACACACACAATTATGACTGATTCATGTGGTTGTAGAAGTCAACACAACAGTGTAAAGCAATTATCCTCCAATTAAAAATAAACAAAAAATACAATCTCTGAAGTCACACAGATCTAAGTGTATAACTTGGCTTATGGAGTACTAGCTATGGGGGTTGGGACAAATTATCCACCTTCACTGGACCTCAGTTTAATCCCCAAATGAGCTTATGCATTTCTAAGTCTTCTCTGTTAAAATACTAAGAAGTCTCCTCTAGCATTTTTAAATATTAGACCTGATACAGCCCCAAAGCATATGACTTCTTATAGTTTGGCATCCAGGCAAAATCAGGGCTTTGAAAAATAGAGTCCCTGAAACAGAATAATAAGAGAAGTAGCTTAAAATAGAGGTTCTCCAGCAAATCCAGGGCACAGGACTCCTCATCCAAGGCAATTAAAGATTTTCAGTCTTCTGTGGAAACTGGGACATTCCACGTGGCTCCTTGGGTTCTATTTGACCTGTCATCACATCAGGACAAAAAATAAATTGTTAAAGAATCAAGTAGAATTCTTAAACCAAACCAAACAAAACCCAAACTCTCTTATAGGTACTGATTAAGTTTTAACTATTTTTCAAAGATATGTGAAGTGAAAGGGAAGGTGGAAACTGAGGCAAAGTATCAAAGTGGAAACTGAGGCAAAGTTTAGGGGGGAAACCCCACACTTAATAGTTTTGTTTGGAAAAATATTCATTTTTTCCCTTCTTTTTTAAGGCTTAGTTAAATGGAATTTTCTCCCTTTGCTATAAAAAGGAGTTTCAATGTGATTCATACACAATTTGAAATTATTTTTAAAGAGTCTGCTTTTTCCCTATCATTTTTTGCTAACCTGAATGGTTATGCTTGAACCTAGACTCACGAGATAATGGTCATGATACTAATTGAATATGAAGAGCCTGCAATAATCTGAAGCCCTCTTAAATCCTCAAATTACTTATTTCTTTCCTCTCTACTCTTTTTTCCTTCTTCTCTTTCTCTAGGTAAATGACCATCATCATCTCAGCCATGTTTTAAGGCAGTCATTAAGGCTTAGATATTTTCATACATGGTCTAATTTTTATGACAACTCTCTTGAGTCTCATATTATTAGCTCCAACTTAGAGGTATAAAAATATAATCCCAGCATGATTAATTATCGTGTTCAAGATCTCACAGCCTGCAAAGTTGTAGAAATTGGATTCCTAATTCCAAAAGTATGATTTCCCTCATAACATGCAAATATTTCATTTATTTTTCAATTTCAGTTCAGTTCAGTTGCTCAGTCATGTCCGACTCTTTGTGACCCCATGCACCGCAGCATGCCAGGCCTCCCTGTCCGTCACCAACTCCCAGAGTCCACCCAATCCCGTGTCCATTGAGTCTGTGATGCCATCCAACCATCTCATCCTCTGTCATCCCCTTCTCCTCCTGCCTTCAATCTTTCCCAGCATCAGGGTCTTTCCCAATGAGTCAGCTCTTCACATCAGGTGGCCAAAGTATTGGAGTTTCAGCTTCAACATCAGTCCTTCCAATGAACAGCCAGGACTAATCTCCTTCAGAAGGGACTGGTTGGATCTCCTTGCAGTCCAAGGGACTCTCAAGAGTCTTCTCCAACACCACAGTTCAAAAGCATCAATTCTTCAGCACTCAGCTTTCTTTATAGTCCAACTCTCACATCCATACATGACCACTGGAAAAATGCAACTTGCCCCTGCCCAGTTTACCTCCTGTTAACATTTTGCATTCCTATGCTTATTTGTTATAATTGATGAACTAATATTAACCCATTATTAATGAGAAACCACAGTTTGTACTAGAGTTCCTTGTTGTATCATTCTGTACATTTTGACAAGTGCATTGTCATGTATTCACCATTACAGTATCATACAAGATAATTTCACTGAGGTAAAAATCTTCCTACTCTACCTATTTATTCTTGCTCCCCCCACCAACTCCTGAGTCCCCACCAACTGCTGATAGTTTTTTTGTCTTTATATAGATTTTTGTCTTTTTCAAATGTCATATAATTGAAATCAAGCAGCATGTAGCCTTTTTAGACTAGTGTCTTTCACTTAGAATATGTGTTTAAGGATTCTCCATGTCTTTTTGTGACTTGATAGTTCATTTTTTCACTCTTGAATAATATTCCTCTGCATGGATATACCATAGTCTTTGTATACATTCATCTACTGAAAGACATAATTGTTTCTTCTGGGTTTTGACAATAATGAATAAAGCTGCTTCAAACATTCATATATTTGAAAACATTCAGATTTTTTTATGTGGACATGTTTTCAGCTCATTTGGGTGAATACCTTAGAGTGTGATTGCTAGATCATGTGATAAAACTCTGTATAGTTTTATAAGAAACTGCCAAACTATTTTCCAGAATAATTATACTATTTCAGTTTCTACTGGCAGTGGGTGAGACTTCCTGTTGTTCTATATCCTTGCTAGAATTGGTATTTTTAGTTTTTTTTTTCTTTTTTTTAGCCATTCTATAGGTACATCAGTTCAGTTCAGTTCAGTTCAGTTGCTCAGTCGTGTCCGGCTCTTTGCGACCCCATGCACCGCAGCATGCCAGGCCTCCCTGTCCATCACCAACTCCCGGAGTTCACTCAGACTCACATCCATCGAGTCAGTGATGCCATCCAGCCATCTCATCCTCTGTCATCCCCTTCTCGTCCTGCCCCCAATCCCTCCCAGCATCAGAGTCTTTTCCAATGAGTCAACTCTTCGCATGAGGTGGCCAAAGGACTGGAGTTTCAGCTTTAGCATCATTCCTTCCAAAGAAATCCCAGGGCTGATCTCCTTCAGAATGGACTGGTTGGATCTCCTTGCAGTCCAAGGGACTTGCAAGAGTCTTCTCCAACACCACAGTTCAAAAGCATCAATTCTTCGGCTCTCAGCCTTCTTCACAGTCCAACTCTCACATCCATACATGACCACAGGAAAAACCATAGCCTTGACTAGACGGACGTTTGTTGGCAAAGTAATGTCTCTGCTTTTGAATATGCTGTCTAGGTTGGTCATAACTTTCCTTCCAAGGAGTAAGCGTCTTTTAATTTCATGGCTGCAGTCACCATCTGCAGTGATTTTGGAGCCCCCAAAAATAAAGTCTGACACTGTTTCCACTGTTTCCCCATCTATTTCCCATGAAGTGATGGGAGTGGATGCCATAATCTTCGTTTTCTGAATGTTGAGGTTTAAGCCAACTTTTTCACTCTCCACTTTCACTTTCATCAAGAGGCTTTTGAGTTCCTCTTCACTTTCTGCCATAAGGGTGGTGTCATCTGCATATCTGAGGTGATTGATATTTCTCCTGGCAATCTTGATTCCAGCTTGTGCTTCTTCCAGCCCAGTGTTTCTCATGATGTACTCTGCATAGAAGTTAAATAAACAGGGTGATAATGTACAGCCTTGACGTACTCCTTTTCCTATTTGGAACCAGTCTGTTGTTCCATGTCCAGTTCTAACTGTCACTTCCTGACCTGCATACAGATTTCTCAAGAGGCAGGTCAGGTGGTCTGGTATTCCCCATCTCTTTCAGAATTTTCCACAGCTTATTGTGATCCACACAGTCAAAGGCTTTGGCATAGTCAATAAAGCAGAAATAGATGTTTTTCTGGAACTCTCTTGCTTTTTCCATGATCCAGCGGATGTTGGCAATAGAGGTATTTAAATATTGTTTTAATCTGGAATCCCCTGATGATATATGATAATAAACGTTTTCTCACATGATTATTTGCTGTTCATATATCTTCTTTGGTGATATATATGTTCATCCCTTTTGTTCATTTTTAAATCAAATCATTTGTTTTCTTATTGTTGAGTTTTACCAGTTCTTTGTATATTGTATCTACAAGTCCTTTATCACATATGTGTTTTGCTAATATTTTCTCCATCTGTGACTTTTCTTTTTATTCATGTAAGCCTTTTTGCTTTAAAAGAGTCTTTCCAAAATATCTAGAGTTTGAAATGTCCAAGTTCTACAGTTTTAACAAATGTTGCCAGTTGAAGCAAACAAAACAACACATCAAAACTTTAGATAAAGCAAATGCTTTCCAGTATTTGTATCCACTTAAACTGATATTGAGTTTCCAAACATGTGTGCACCTTCACCATAGTACTCACTGCATTATCACTTGAGCATTTATCATGTGGGACCATATTGTGGTCTTAAAAATAAATGAGAAGTTTGACTGTTGCTAATAAAAGTAGTCACTGGGGTTGTTCCTTATTCTCTGTAGCCAAATGGGATGTGTTGCCATACTTTGACAATACTTCACAAAATTTATCTCATTTAATATTCACAATTGTACAAAGAGGGAGGTGCTATTATTCCCATTTTGCAATTAAGAAAACTGAGGCACAGCCAGTAGGCAGAAGAGCTAGGATTCAAACCCAGGACTGTTGGACTCATAAGCCTATGAGGTTTAGGCTCCACTGCCTATAAAGTTTAGGCTTCACTGCCTCTGCTCATGTTCTGCTTTCATGATGCCTGAGTTTTTTAAGCACTTTGTTTCTAGCAAAATGTATTGCTCTCTCTTATATATATAAAAAAAATCAAACATATCTAGAGTAAGGCAACTTAACTGAAGTTAGGTAAGCTCCTTTTTCAGTCTTACAAAAGTCATCAAAAGATTGCTTTAAAAAAAAATAAAGTATACTGTTTACAGGCTGATTTAACTCTCAATAATTTATTAATCTATTAGTGTCTCGCTATTCTGTATTTTATTCTCAGAGAAAGCAGCCAAGTTTTCTTTCTGCATGTGCTTTAGTGTGAAGATATCGAGAATAGTATGTTAGTGGTTTTTCCATTATTGCTTGAGACTTTGCACCCTGAGAATGGGGAAGGGCTTGGGTATGAAGAGGAATATGAGCCCACCCCAGGCCTCTTTTATCTTTCTTCTGAAATATCCATTTAGCAAAAGATCCTCTGAAATGCAGGCTTTCCTTCCCATCATGGTTTGGCCTCAGATGCCTGATTTTTAATGTCTCTAACTGACTTAGCTTCCTAACTCTGGGTGTGTCTCCTGGAAGCTTTCTTTCATGCTATGGTCCATCTCCATGGACTATGTAGAGAACACTTGCTGGGTACAAAATACAAGGAGATTAGTATAGAGATCTAGTGTTCGTAAACTGTGTTGTGGGGATCCTTTCACATCATCAGGTTGTAAATACACAACAGTTTTATTTCTCAGCTATAGCTTAATAATTAAGCTGAGAAAAATGTATAGGGATCTAGCTGTAGAAGTTTGGAAGAGCCAAGAGTAAACAGGGAAAGGTGAGCCAATCCAGAGTTTAACAACTATAAGAAGGTGCTACTACAGCTAGAACTGGAGGGACTTAGGACAGGAGATGCTATTGTCAGAGTCCAGAAGTCAGGGACGCTGGAGGGAGCTGGAAACTTGGAGCTGGACCTGGGGACTCGGTGGCTGGAACTGTCAGGTGAAAGCTGGAATTCTGGAGAAATCAATGGGAAATTGGGCTAAAGCAGAGGTTTCCCAGAGGGAACAAGGAGCACAGAGAGAACAGGTAGTAGAAACTGAGGAGGCACAGCCTCAAATGAGATGCCACCTAAAGCAGAGAAGGGGAGAGAAATACCCTGGCTGCCCCTTTCCTTCTACCCTGCAGTCTTTCAACATCACCTCCCACTGGATGAAGCTAGACACCACTTAGCAAAGGAGCCTGGGAACTGTAGTTTTCAGTGTTCCACTTTCTGTGATGCAGAGCAGACTAGAGAAAGTATAGGAATGGATCTGAGAGCAACTAGACAAATAATCAGTACATACACTAAAGGGAAAGGATATCTGAGTGGCATCAAGATTGCTACAACTTACAAACAGAGGGGCCAAAAAGTCTGGAAACAAAAGAATACGTATAGCACATTGATATCACCTTTTAGTACCTATGTTCAGTGACAAAAAATACGTTCAAAGTTTTGACCCTAGTTAGTAGCTCACAATTCAATGAAGTATGAAAACTGCCTCAGTTATGGCACATGAATGCATTTCTGTCAGTACTTACCTAGGAATCTGAGATCCGTTGTCTCCCTTGATTTGATTTTCATTGTATAAGCCAGAATTTTCAGCATGTTCCAAATTAACTTTGTTCAGTCTGTTTTTAAAACAATCATCTATGTTTCCATCTGCCTTAATTACCTACTGTTGAGCATTAAATGCCATCTCCAGTTTATTCCAGAGAGAAAATCTGAGCTAAGCTCAGCAAACTTTTCCATGGTCTCACACCCAATTTCATGGCAAGCAACTGAGGGCATAGTGGTCAGCATGAGTTGAAGAGGTAAGTTGTGTATAAACTCTGTTATGTGCCATGATTCATTTCAAAATGGTATATGTGCTGTAGAAATCTAGAAATACTATTCATCTGGCACTTGAAGAATCTAGAAGCAGGAGAAGCAGTTCCAGAGGATCATAGTTTGAACAGAATTGAAGATTTGAAGCTCATTCATTACTTATCCAGAAAGAAAAGTTTAAGGAGAGGGGAATGTAGTCATTTGTTAATATCAAGTTGGTCTCAGAGTCTTCAGAGACCACAAATAATGGGCAAGCCCTGGAAACTATTTTTTCCTCCACCTTCTTGTATAAATTATTAGTTTTAGTTCTTATTTTGTTGTCCAAAGTAGGAACTTCAGCTTCCTCACTGTAAATCCTACTTCTTATGCTTTTGTTTTTCAGTCTTGCTGTCTGCTCCTACTCCTGAACACGGCTTTATATCACATCCACATCTCCTCATACCTCGTCCATGACAGCAGCTTCCTAGCTGGCCTCCATTCAGTACATCTTCCAACCTATATTACCGTGTGGTAGATAGAGTGATATTTCTAAGATCCTGATCTGATCTTATAACTCCTTTTTCAGAACCTACATTGGTCCTTCTTCCTTTTAACTAAAGTCTATCAAGACTTCCCATTGAACAGGAAAAAGTATGAACTCTAGCATGATGTGCAAGACCCTTCCTCATCTGACTCTTGGCTAACTTTATATAGCTCCTCTCTAGCAGCTTCCCTCTATTCACGTTTCTTTTTGTCATTGTAAGGAATAGAACCTTATTCAAAAGTGGTCCCAGCACGGATACAAGTGTTTTCAGGCAATTGTTTCAGTCTTTAGCAAGGCTGGTTCTCTTCCTTTGTGATGCACAGTGGGATTGTACTTCCCTTTATGTTGTATGGGTCTGTGTGATTAGTTCTGGCCAGTGTGTTCTGCGTAGTTGTGATGTGGGTCCACACTGAAGCATTTAATTGCTGTTGGAGGACTTTCTGGAGTGTTTTCCCTCTACCGCAACATTTGACAGCATGATGTCATGTTCGTGATGTCATACTAAGCATGATGCCTGCTCTCTCAGCCTCCTATCCCAAACTAGGGGACTCTGAGCGAAACTCCAGGGTGTTAGCATGAGTGAGGAATGAAACTTTCTTGTTAAAAGCTTCAAAGATCTGGTACAGAGATTGGCAAATATTTTCTATAAAGGCTTTGTAGGCCACATAGGAAGTTGATCTCCCTCTTCCTTTATGATCCTTAAAATTGTAAGGAAAAAAAAAAGCTTTAATTCAAGTTGTGCAAACGTAGAAGCTAGACTGCACTATTTCAAGGGCTATTGTTTACCCCTCCCTGATGTAGTATAACCTGGTGTATTTTCACTAATGCAACATCAAAAATCAGGAAACAAAATACATGTAATTACTTTATTGTTGCCTTTTCCTGTGAATCTGTTCATTCTTGTTTCTGTGTAGATCAGCTCCCTCTGTTTTTTTGCCCTGCATATGACCTATTAAAGGTACAATATGGCTGCCCATGTCTCAGCTTTCCAGTTGAAATATCTCTGGTCGTTCCCATTCTCTAAAGACAATCTAAGTGGTTACTTAACAGCCATGTATTGGGTAAGGTGTCTGTCTTTGATCCAGCTGTTATTCACTGAGTGGTTGCTACCCCTTGGTACATAAGGTCTTTCCTTCCAGCAGCTGAGTGTAGGACTGCCTTTCCAGAAGGGACCATGAACAGAGAATGTTTATAGATTTTTATAATAGACTACTCCAACATTTTAAGCGACCTTTTCTAGTCCTCTTGTTTGGTACACCTGCTACATGTTTCTTTTCCCTGCTTTTCACTTGGCATTCCTCAGTGCATATCTCAAAGCTTAGCCTGAATATCAGTTCCTCTCTGAGGCCTTTCATGAATCATTTTGACTACCTCTCATGCCTGCCATTCAACTGCATAGGCAATGTTAGTAGCTTCTCCTCTGTCCCATAGTACTTTATACCAAAGCATACCAAAGTAATATACTGTAATGCTTATATATAGATATCCATGAAAAGGGGCCAGAGCCCATCCTTTATTCACTATCATGGTGCTTTCCTGGCTGTCTGGATGTTGCCTTCTAGTCCTTAATGGACACCATCTCATCATAATTTCTATCATTTTGTATTTAGATTTGGCTTTGGCATCCATATCTGGGGTCCTTAGTAACAACAATTACTAAAAAATAGAGATTCAATGATTTTTTAGCAGAATATACTCTTACAGATCAGTTTTCAGAAATGCAGAAATTACAAAATCTGTATAGTCAGTCATGTATAAAACTTAGTCCCTCAAATAAAATTCTAGCCTGGAGAGCAAAAAGAATTAGATAACTACTGCCTGTAGCCTAAATGCACATGATGACTATTTTGCCTAAAGTGCAGCGCAATACTACAGACTTTTTAGTGAGTTGAGATTCAGCCTCAGTTAACCAACCACCACTAACTGGTTTAACTTTAATAAAACGTCAAGCAGCTAAACAGGCCATGCCGTTTTCATTCCAGAATTTAATATGTCTACTGATTGCTTACAGTTTCTGGAAGCAAGCAAATGATAAATAGAACAATATGTATCAGTTCAGTTCAGTTCAGTTCAGTCCTCAGTCGTGTCTGACTCTTTGCGACCCCATGAATCGCAGCACGCCAGGCCTCCCTGTCCATCACCAACTCCCGGAGTTCACTCAGACTCACATCCATCGAGTCAGTGATGCCATCCAGCCATCTCATCCTCTGTTGTCCCCTTCTCTTCCTGCCCCCAATCCCTCCCAGCATCAGAGTCTTTTCCAATGAGTCAACTCTTTGCATGAGGTGGCCAAAGGACTGGAGTTTCAGCTTTAGCATCATTCCCTCCAAAGAAATCCCAGGGCTGATCTCTTTCAGAATGGACTTGTTGGATCTCCTTGCAGTCCAAGGGACTCGCAAGAGTCTTCTCCAACACCACGGTTCAAAAGCATCAATTCTTCAGCGCTCAGCTTTCTTCACAGTCCAACTCTCACATCCATACATGACCACAGGAAAAACCATAGCCTTGACTAGACGGACCTTTGTTGGCAAAGTAATGTCTCTGCTTTTGAATATGCTATCTAGGTTGGTCATAACTTTCCTTCCAAGGAGTAAGTGTCTTTTAATTTCATGGCTGCAGTCACCATCTGTAGTGATTTTGGAGCCCCCAAAAATAAAGTCTGACACTGTTTCCACTGTTTCCCATCTATTTCCCATGAAGTGATGGGACTGGATGCCATAATCTTCGTTTTCTGAATGTTGAGGTTTAAGCCAACTTTTTCACTCTCCACTTTCACTTTCATCAAGAGGCTTTTGAGTTCCTCTTCACTTTCTGCCATAAGAGTGGTGTCATCTGCATATCTGAGGTGATTGATATTTCTCCTGGCAATCTTGATTCCAGCTTGTGCTTCTTCCAGCCCAGTGTTTCTCATGATGTACTCTGCATATAAGTTAAATAAGCAGGGTGACAATATACAGCCTTGACATACTCCTTTTCCTATTTGGAACCAGTCTGTTGTTCCATGTCCAGTTCCAACTGTTGCTTCCTGACCTGCATACAGAGTTCTCAAGAGGCAGGTCAGGTGGTCTGGTATTCCCATCTCTTTCAGAATTTTCCACAGTTTATTGTGATCCACACAGTCAAAGGCTTTGGCATAGTCAATAAAGCAGAAATAGATGTTTTTCTGAAACTCTCTTGCTTTTTCCATGATCCAGCGGATGTTGGCACTTTGATCTCTGGTTCCTCTGCCTTTTCTAAAACCAGCTTGAACGTCAGGAAGTTCACAGTTCACGTATTGCTGAAGCCTGGCTTGGAGAATTTTGAGCATTACTTTACTAGCATGTGAGATGAGTGCAATATAAATACTAATTTATTTTAAGTTATTTGGCAACATTTGAATCCTGGAATGTCATTTTTAAAACATTAAGGAACTTTTTAAAGCATATAATGTAATTTAAAAGTAGTGTACAAGGTAGGGGTGTAAGTAGAGCCAAGGAAAAGGCCAGGGTTTGAGGCAAAGGAAGATGGAAAAGTTCCATAGAGATTGAGAAAAAGGGGCATATTTTTCATATTTTTTCTTCATATTTCAAAGGAATTGATCATCTACCAATGAGTGCCTGTTGGACTATGGGATACGTCTAGTTTGCTACATGCCCTCCCCACAGCCAAGGGCCCCAGGAACATATAAATTCTGCCTTGGGTCAGCAACTCATTTTCCCCATCAGGTCCTCATGAGAAATGGGTGCCCTGGAATAGTTATTATGGACAGGGTGCCTAGTATCATTATGATTGAACTTAAACATCAAGGCATAGTTTTAGTAAGGTACTTGACCAAACTGAAGTTTCTTTTTTCCAAAGCCAGTTAAGACCAATCAGCCTCAGATAAAGCAGGTTGTAAGAATGGCTCTGATTCTCGTCCCACATCCCAAATGATCAAACACAGGATTCTGGTTCAGTCACCGTGAGATACAGCTTGTCTGATGTCTACCGACAGTGGGCAATAGAGTAGAACCGAGCAGCTTTAGGTTCCCCTCAAAGCTACCTAACAGGAAGGAAAGAGAACACCTGGTACCTCAGCTGGTGAAGAACTCACCTGCAGTGCAGGAGACCCCAGTTGGATTCCTGGGTTGAGAAGTCCCCTGGAGAAGGGATAGGCTACCCACTCCAGTATTCTTGGGCTTCCCTGGTAGCTCAGATGGTAAAGAATCTTCCTGCAATGCAGGAGACCTGGGTTTGATCCTTGTGTTGGGGAGATCCCCTATAGAAAGGAACAGCTATCCACTCCAGTATTCTTTCCTGGAGAATTCCATGGACAGAGGAGCCCGTCAGGCCACAGTCATTGGGGTCGCAAAGAGTCGAACATGACTGAGTGACTAAACACAACAGCAAAGGAGAGATAGAGATCCTAGGCCCTATAGCCCTAGACTCTTACCATCTCTTTGGGGTTCAGGGAAGAAAGAGAAGTGTGGCCATGCCATATATGACATGAAAGTGTATCACCACTGAAAGTCAGTGTCAGTATCCTATAGTTTCAGCAACTCTTTCCTTTTTTGGAGGCCAAGTCTCTTCCCACTGATCCTAGGGAGGTAGGAGTCAGGGTGGTGTAAGAAAGAAAGAAAGAAAAAAAAAAAAAAACGATCTTGACTCCCTTCTCCCTAGAGACAAATAGTGTCTCACTTAATTCCCTTATGCTATATAAATATACTGTGGACAATATTCAGGTCATTCCAGACCTTTGTAAATTTCCATTGAACAAAACTTGGGATCCTAAGTATCACCAATGTTTCAAACTTTGACCAGGCTCCTGGCCGTGATATGGTTGTTCTTCTAGTATCTGACCCCTTTACTTTAATGATCTTCTTTAAAGATCCCTTACTCCTCTTTAAGTTACCTCACATCTTGAACTGAAGATTTGAATTTTGAACTTTTAAGAGAGTAGACATTTGAGCAACCTGTATTTTCAGGTAGGAAAGCTTTTTATTTTTTTAAACAACAACAAAAGAGCTACTTACAAGAGACCAACTTAGAAACATTCATTTCCAAACTAATTTTCTTTTTATAAGCTTTAAATAAATTTGCAAAATGGTGTAACTTCATGGTAATAACATGACCGGGAAATTACAAGGTAATTAAACTCAAAGCATCTAAGTATAGTACTCTTAAGAAATAATTTACTTCTCTGTGCCAGGAGTCAGGATTTCTTGCTGCTAAGCACTAATGCAAAATGAATTAGTACAGAAAGTTCCAAGCTACCACACTCCAGGAATTATGGGAGGCTGCCTGTGTAGATGCTGGATATAATTGATGACTGCATGGTGTAGAAGCAGTGGTGTCGTAAGGATGTTTGCTGATGACTTGTTGCAAAAGTTTATTATGACTTTAAAGCAAGTTCTGTATTCCTGGTGAAAGGCAATGGTAGGCATCAGAGTGGCCTATATAAAGAACTAAAAGTCAGGGTTCAATCAAACATGGGTGTATCCAAAGGTTTGAAAATGGAGCCAGTAGTTTGATGGTATAGCTTGAGTTTAATGATGCCCTAGGAAAGGCCTGGAAGAGATTTTTCCAGGATGAAAATAGAAAGTTTTCAGATCACAGTTTGGCCTGTCCAATCTCAGTGGAAAAGAATCCAAAACAAAGCATTTACCCTAAACCCTGTACTACAAAGGCAGCTGGCTAACAGACTTGTTGTGGCCATCTTAATACAGGCACTGTTTTCTTGGACTGTCCTTATCTGACGCACCAGATGGCTGCTACTGAAGGGGCCTCACTTCCTCCTGAAAAGAGACAAAATACTTAAGTTCACCTCCATGTTGTCTGGTTGGGCCTTCTGAGAAAGCAGTGAAGAGGCACGCTGGTTTCCAGCCCACTGAATGGTCAGCATTGTATATGGTGTGTTGCAGCTCGGTTGAAGTGGCTGCAAATGTTCTAGGTATTAATATTCCCACCTCTGTAGTGCCTCAAGATGGCTGTATCCTCTAGCTAGGTCACTTCTCTTCTGAAGGTGGCCCTTTCAGAGGACTTTTCTCCTCTAAGCTCTGACTGCCTTACCTGCATCTTGCCTCCTCAGACTCAGGATATGTAATCATTCCACTCTTATTAAACCCAGGGCACTGCACTATTCCTTGTGGTTTCCCTACATCTGCTCACATCTTTTAAATATCTCCTTCGTTAGGCCCCACTTGGATTATCCTAATTTGAATCGACCATCTGTTTCCTTTTGGGATGCTTACCGATATTCTTACTAATGTTTGGGGGGAATTTTTAAACTTAAATTTTATTATTGATATCTATTTTAATTGTTAGGAGTATGTGGTTTGTGATATAGTAATTGTAATACTCTTTGTAGTTGTCTTTATTCTTGTTTTTGTGATTTGTAAGCTAGAATGTGATCCATTTTTATAATTGGTCCATAAATGTTTAGAAAGTAGTCATATCCGTTATATAAGAGGCAAAGTTCTACAAAAAACATCATATTAAACTTAAAAAAAATTAGTCACCAACATTTCCAAGAGAAATTTTTGAAAATTCCCAAATTTGAAGTATTCCTAGAACATAATTTTTCTTCTATAAAATGTAGTAAGTGATTGAAAAACATCAGTCAACACCCCACCCACAAGTTCCTAAAGAAAGAAATCTTACAAGCTCTGATAAGTAGAGAAGAAGACCAGTGGACAGATTCATGCTGGGCCGTGTGTTCAGTTCACTTGCAAGCTCAGTGCACCTGAGTCAGATCCTCAGAATTACAGGTTTCAGGAAACACACACTTATCTGCATTCCAACGACCTTTGGAGCACTCAGGTATAATCAGACCTGCAAGACGTGCAGGTCTGATTATACATCACAAGGGCTCTGATGTGGGCACAGTCACAGCTGCTCAAGGACAGAGAGCACTGGTATAGTGTACATGTGTGGGGTGTGGAGATGATGAGAGAATCTGGCATGTGGACCATAAGGCACGTGTGTGCTATGGCTGCAGCCAGCCTGTGAGGGCAGGACAGATGGAAACCACAGAGGAAGGAGAAGGGTGAACAATTCAGAGATTTCTGCATTTCTTTTTCTCTGGCCTTTGCTCTTAAAGGTCTTTTTGTAAGGCTAGGGTCTAGTAAGAGACATCAGTATAGATTATGCTCAGATCTTTTATATATTTTTCATCATTTGGTCTGCTTGATATACTAGAACTAAAAGAGAAGTGATGAAATTTTTAATTATGACTGTGTTTGTCAATATCTGCCTAGAACCTCTTTTCTCATCAATACAGTGTCTCTGTTACGTATCTCATTTCCAGATCTTGGTTCTCCGAGGTGACAGTTAATTCTGTTAGTTTCCCCCAAATCATTATTGATTGATAATGAATTAATAGGTTGTTGAAATCCTTAAGCTGTATCTAGAAAGCCCCCCTACTTACTAATAGGCTCAGGTCTGAAAGATTCTATTCATAAGTCAGAGAGATCATTAATGCCTTTTGTGGTCATATTTAATGAGCTTTTGTTCAGTTGTGTGTCTTTGCTCATATTTATAACAGCCTGCATCAATGAGAGTTCCAGTGTTGAGAGCATTTAATTAAAGGCTCTTCTGTATTCTCTCAAAATATTTCTCTGCTCCACAATGAGGAAGAGATGGAATACACATTGAGTCAGAGCAGATTTTCTGCTCTGGAAGGGGGTCTAATTCAGATCCTGCCTCCAGAAAGGATTGCTGACTTAAGTGCAAGATGTATGGTTAGCTGCTGATAGCTTCTATTACCTCGTTCATTTGACCCTAACCTTTGAACCAAGATCAAGCTCTTTCCAGAGTAGTCCCAGCCGATGACCGAGTAGCACAATGGTACCAGGGCTTAAACTTTCTGCACAGTGGAAGCCTCCTCTAAAAAGCAACCTATGGTCTGCAGTCTTGTAGGGCTGCCAGATCTATATACAGCCTTAGGACCCACCCTGGCTGATTCCGCTTCCTCCCTTTTAGTTTCACAAATGTTACTTTCCAATCAACCTCTGCTCTCCTAGTTCACTCTTATCATCTATTTTCCAGAGGACCCAACTGATTCGAGAGTTAACCACAAGTGTCCATTCCAATCTAATTATTTTACTTTCTCTCCATGCTGCTTCTGTAATCCTTCTAGAAGGATTAAAGATTTTATTTCAGCATTGGAGTCAGTTTTTATTTCAACCTGTGAACTAATGTGTCCAGTAGCTTCATCAGTAGGTTTAGGAAATCATTCTTTCATAGCACTCTTACAACTTTTATTCAATCTCAAGGCATTTTGCCTGAGTAAATTCAATAGCCTCAGGGCACAAATGTTATGTTATAGATGCTGTTGAACTACTGCAAGGAAGTGATTCATCGATTCCATCCAGAGGTGCCAGTCTGCATCCATGTAAGGAGACACTGTGCAGGAAGAAGCAGATTTTTGAGCCATTTTAATGCTAAATGGAAAACATTTGAGAGTTTGATCTCTAGTTGCAGCTTTACTGGTCTTAAAAATGTGAGAGGAAGGAGGGTCCATAAACTGTGCTTGGACAAGGAGGGTTTCAAAGAGTAAAGTGCAGTGAACTCCAGGCAAGAGATACTTGGATGACTGAGAACACTGAAGGAAGAAATGAGGATAATACCAGTAAAATCTGCACTTTAATTATCTGAGTCACTCAGAGGCGTAGCTCGTGTGTCCACAGTGCAGACGGGTATGATCCCACCGTCCACTGCACGTGGACTTCCAGACTTCAGAAATACTAGTCTCACCTCAGTGTATGTCCTAAAATAACTTAGACTTACTGCGAATATTCAGGGTAGGCACATATTATGGGATGGGGTTGAGTGATGGTATATGGTTGGTGCTGATGGCCTGGTGGGCCACATCCGGTGTGGCTCATAAGAGTCCATGGGTTCTAAAAAGTGGGTTGTATTACTGTTCACCACCACTTTTTCCTTTGGTTCACAGCTCAATGAAGCTGACCAGATTCATTCATTTTTAAGCTATTTTATTTTAGTTTCTGTGTTAAGCTGGTAAGAGCTAAACTGTGATTCCTCCCTAATTGGGAAGTAGAACATGTCTGTGTGTTGGGATGGAAAGGAAGTTGAGAGTGATGGTAAGTTGACAGTAGTAACAAAAAGTGAAGAAGTCAGTAAGCAAAGATTCATTTTGGGGAAGTAGGGGTTGTGGGGAGGCGAGGGTTGTTGTGAAGGCATCATAGATTCTAAGTGATTTGGAACCAGTGTCATTCCCTCTCTGTATGTCCTGAAGATAATTCCAGATGCTCTGGTAGAGAAGAGCCTAGGAAGGGTGAGCGGGTCATCTTGCTGTCATTAGTCACTGATAGACAACTGGTTTCTGGAGTTCCCTCAGTCCTGCCCTGGCGTGATCTATAGTGTCTCCTGCCAAGAAGATGTGTGAAAGCTCAGCTTGTTCTTGTGCATCTTTCTTTTTTAAATGTCAGCCTCAGAGAACCATCCTCAGGAGGAAATATATATATGCCTTGTAACTCTTGTAAGTCAAAAACATCCTCTACACATGCATTTTTAGAAAAAGGTTGCAACTCTTGCCTTTTTTACTTTGGATAACTCAATTAATGTGTCAGGTGGTATATAAAATGAGGATCATGTATAAATGGAGTTATTAATACTATACACTTGTCTTTCCTGCTTTAACGAATTATCTGCTAGACTTGAGTGGTATGTTATTTCTACTTATTTATCACACCTTATAATCAACATTTGTCAAAATGGGTTCTGTGGAATACTGGTCCTTTGAGATGCTTATCAAGAATAGCTTTGATTCACTTTGGTCTTAAGAAGTGAAGGGCTGCCCCCTATGGTTCCTTATTAGAGATTCACAGTACATGTTAAAGAACCTAAGGAGTCATGCAGTCAAGGAACCTCTTTCTTTAACCAAGTGTTTCCTAAATTTACTTGATGATGGAATCCTTTTTGTACATATATAACATTTAATAATATCCCCAATATACAGTACTTAACCACAGCTGTGTGCTGAAGACATGCTTTAAAACCTCTATTTAACCTAAGCATTAAGCCCATGGACTAATGCTTAGGTTAAAACCCAGCTGTCATTTGCTGACTGTGTGACCTTGTACAAGTTTATTATTCAGTTTGAACTTAAGGTTCCTCATCTGAAAACTGGGAATAATATTAATAATAATGCATTTGGGTTACTGTGAGGTTCAAATGAGTTGACATATTTAAAGTGTTAGTAGAATGAATGATACACAGTAAGTATTCCATAATATTTCCTGTTATCATTGTGAGTTTCTGTGTATATCTTCAGAAAACAACATTGGCCTAATAGTAACAATGGTTAAAAAGTAAATATAAATTATGGTTGACAAACTTTCTCATATATGCATATTTAATCTTCATATCCATCTTAACAGTGAAGCATTACTATTATACCCATTTTATAGGTTTAGAAAGACATACTAAGAAATTTGAGTATATTTCATGAGTGGACTGTAAAGGGGAGAACCAGGAATCAAAAAAGTGTGCCTTTTTCACTAAATATAATTGGTTTTCCAGTGATTCCAAATTAAAATTTGAAAACTGTTCACTTAGAGTAGGTGAGAAATTCTGCCTCTCAAAAGACAGATTTTGAAAACCAAAGATTAAAGATTAAAAGATGGAATTTAGAAACCCCAAGTATTAAAGACAGAAATCAGAAAATAAAGGAATTACAGTAGATGAAATTTAAGCAAAGAAAGTAAGATAGGAACATTTGAGGTATAAAGTTCCTGGGCTAGTATCATAGAAAAATAAAGGATACTTAATGGAATATGAACACATTCATCAAGTTATAAACTAAAAATCAGTGCATATAATCTGACCAAGTTTATTATGCTTTTAGTGCATGCAAGAAAAATGTCTAGTAATTGAAATACTGAATTTCTATGACAGTTTGATAGTTATGGGGAAAATGAAACTGAATAATTGAGATTTGGATTTGAGTTCAAAAGAATTCATTTGTCCTTATTATACCATAATTTATGATCTCCTTCAGCACATATAATCTGAAAATGAGAAAAATCAGTCTGTGGCACTTAAAGTTTTCTAGAAAATCCAGTTTGCTGTGTTAGTGCTGTAGTTCCTCAGACCAGTATGGTACTCTCACTCTTGATTCATCTTTGACTCTCTGACTAACATTGGAATAATCAAGTGATCTTTGAAGCATTTTTAAGAGGATTATATCAACATTGCTATCAAACTAGCCAAGATGTTTATTTTCATTCAGTTCAGTTCAGTCGTTCAGTCGCATCCAACTCTTTGCAGTACCCCAGGGCTCCCTGTACATCACCAGCTCCCGGAGTCCACCCAAACCCATGCCCATTGAGTCGGTGATGCCATCCAACCATCTCATCCTCTGCCATTCCCTTCTCCTCCTGCCTTCAATCTTTCCCAGCATTAGGGTTTTTTCAAATGAGTCAGCTCTTCACATCAGGTGGCCAAAGTAGTGGAGTTTCAGCTTCAACATCTGTCCCTCCAGTGAACACCCAGGACTGATCTTTAGGATGGATTAATTGGATCTCCTTGCAGTCCAAAGGACTCTCAAGAGTCTTCTCCAACACCACAGTTCAAAAGCATCAATTCTTTGACGTTCAGCTTTCTTTATAGTCCAACTCGCACATCCATACATGACTCCTGGAAAAACCATAGCCTTAACTAGACAGATCTTTGCTGCAAAGTAATGTCTCTGCTTTTTAATATGCTGTCTAGGTTGGTCATAACTTTCCTTCCAAGAAGCAAGCATCTTTTAATTTCATGGCTGCAGTCACCATCTGCAGTGATTTTGGAGCCCAGAAAAATAAAGTCAGCCACTGTTTTCCCATCTATTTGCCATGAAGTGATGGGACCAGATTCCATGATCTTAGTTTTCTGAATGTTGAGCTTTAAGACAACTTTTTCACTCTTCTCTTTTACTTTCATCAAGAGGCTCTTTAGTTCTTCACTTTCTGCCATAAGGGTGGTGTCATCTGCATATCTGAGGTTATTGATATTTCTCCCGGCAATCTTGATTCCAGCTTGTGCTTTCTCCAGCCCAGCATTTCTCATAAAGCATAGCAATTAACAGAAGGTAGAGGTAGGACCGGAGAAGGCAATGGCACCCCACTCCAGTACTCTTGCCTGGAAAATCCCATGGACGGAGGAGCCTGGTGGGCCGAAGTCCATGGGGTCACTAAGAGTCGGACAAGACTCAGCGACTTCACTTTCACTTTCTACTTTCATCCATTGGAGAAGGAAAAGGCAACCCACTCCAGTGTTCTTGCCTGGAGAATCCCAGGGACGGGGGAGCCTGGTGGACTGCCATCTATGGGGTTTCACAGAGTCAGACACGACTGAAGTGACTTAGCAGCAGCAGAGGTAGGACCATGATCTCACTGATTTGCCATTGACCACCTTTTTAAGCCAAGACAGTCTCATCATAGGTTCAATTTCTAGTCAGAAAAGTTAACAAAATCAAGTAAAATACTATGTGCAAGGGAAAGGTGGGAATATAGAGGAAAAGATTTCCTTCTGTGAAAATCACTGTTGGTCCAACCTCACAAATGGAAAAGTCAGATAAAATTTTCATGTAGGTCATTATTATTAGATTTTAGTGCCCCATGTTCTTTCAAGAGTTTAACTTTCCTGCTTCACTACTTTTAATTAGAAAATGGGATCTATATACTGCTTTGCTTCTTTTAATTAGAAAATGGGATCTATTTCTTATTTTGCTCTGCTACCAGGGAACTCATAGCTAAACTTAGTCCAGAATATGGTCATCATTTCAGAAATCTGAAAGTTGATGCAATCTCACCCTCTTTGCAGCTGTGATTGCTTATATTAATTTATTAATGTATAAATTTGGATATTTGTGTGCTGATAGTTACACACTTTTATCTGTGGAATGAGAGTAAAATGAAAGATGGATGGGAGAAAAACATTTTAAGAGAAAGATTTTCAACCAAAAGCACTGAAAAAGTAAAGATTTTTCTTTATTTGTGCTCAATTAACCAGAATTCCCCCTCACACACTTAGCCATTTTATTTAAATGAGACTGTTAGTACTGTGTGTATGTGTCCATGTGTGTGCATGTGTGTGTGTCTGTGCACACGCTGAGTCATGTCTGACTGTTTTGTGACCCCACAGACTGGAGTCCACCAGGCTTCTCTGTCCATAGAATTTTCCAGGCAAAAATAGTGGAGTGGGTTGCCATTTCCTATTCCAGGGGATCTTCCCAACCCAGAGATTGAACCTGTGTCTCTTGTGTTGGGAGAGAGATTCTTTACCACTGAGCCCATAGTGATACTTAAAGATAAGCATCGGGAGAAAACTGAAAATATACATTCATATGGGGGACAAAAGGAGTCATGGAAAGGGAGGTTGGGAAGACTGAACCTAATCAATGCCTGTGACTTAAAAAAGATCGTTTTATTTTATTTACTTGGCTGCATTGGGTCTTAGTTGCGGCACCCAGGATCTTCGTTGCAGCACGCCAGCTGTTTTGTTGTGTACACAGGATTGCTGGTTGCGGTGCGGGGGCTCCACAGCATGCAGGCTCAGTAATCGCAGCACACAGGCTTAGTTGCTCTTCAGCATGTGGGATCTTAGTTCTTCAACAAGGGATTGAACTCACATCCCCTGCATTGCAAGACGGATTCTTAACCACTGGGTCACCAGAGAAGTCCCTGTGACTTTTATTAACGGTTCAAAGGAAACTGTTGTCAAGATTAAGGTAAGCACTGCTCAAAGTAGAAAAAGCCAGTTACTCCGCTCTGTCTTTGAGCAGCCAGAAACACAAAGAGAATTGAAAAATAAAGTTAGGGGTTGGGGAAGAGGGAAAAGGTACCTGTATTATATAGGCTTATGTGGAGGACACTCTTCTTAGTTACAATTTTCTGAGACATTTAAGATCTAAAACTGAGATTTCTAAGATCTTTGCACTTCCAGTTCTTTTTAATGTTTCTGTTTTCTTCAGGGCATCAAAAAGGAAATGCCTAGGATACTTAACATTTCATGACAGAAGGAGAATCCATTTCCACTGTGAATCCACCTGTAATGCAGGAGACCTGGGTTCGATTCCTAGGTTGGGAAGATCCCCTGGAGAAGGGAAAGGTACCCACTCCAGTATTCTGGCCTGGAGAGTTCCATGGACTGTATAGTCCCTGGGGTCACAAACAGTAAGACACAACTGAGCAACTTTCACTTCACTTTACTTCTATGGACTGGAAGTGAGTCTGGCTTCATTCTTTATCTGGGGGTCCCTGCAACATCCTCCCTTCCAGTGACTCCAGAGTTTAATCGCAAGGGGACTCTTAGCAACAGAAAGAGGCCAAGAGAATAAGTGAGCATCTAGGCTAGTACTTCTCTTCCCCAGAGAGTACTGAAACATTCGCTTCTCTGGGCGTTTCTCAATGCCTGTGGTGTGGCGATAGTGCTGTTTTGTTTTTATTTTCTCTTGGATCTCAGTTTGCAGACTTGCTTCTTTCTGAACACCAGTAACTATTTATTCATAAGCCTCAAGCAACTGGGGTTTGTATGTGGAGGTAAGTGAAAATGCTGCTGAACACATAAATTGATTTGTACCTGTAATTTACATTTATTCTCTGGGTACATTTGATGCTAATACTGTGACTGCACTGCCATGCTGAAGATTAATTATATATACATTTTTGCTGACTTCGTGAGTGGCCATGTTGATTGTTTTACTTGATTTTCTAAGTTTGGTGCTTAATAGCAAGATGGAAAACATATCTTGGTTTTGCTCAGCATCTTCATAGATTAACTGCTCCAGACCAATCTTACCTAATAAGCACTTGGGGAAAGGTTTATGCTAGCTTGAGTGTGAGGGAGGAAGTAGAAGTTTGCTCAGTTCTTGAAATTTTGCAAACATCTGTATTTGAGCAAGATTCCCCAGGATAAAATAAGCATTGAGCTTCTAAAGTGAATATGAGGTGAATATAAACGTGCTTCACACGAATAAGAAATGGCAATTTGTATCAGTCTTTTTGCTTAACCAGTATTAGCCTAGACCCCAGACATCTTAAGCTGGTGAAAGCTAGGCTCAGCAGCTCTATTTTTCTTCTTTGTAAAACAGGGATGAGTGTAGTAGCACCCAGTGCCCAGTGGACTACTCACACAGGCATTCCTGAATATGTGCTAGAGATGCAGTGTAGAGGCCCAGTTCAAGTCATACAAAATCAGAAACATTGATAGAGCCTGTGTATATCCAGGTATGGTTTAGAAGGCACTTTACTCTCCCTTGAGATTATAGAAAAATACTAAGGGACTTACACGGACCCAACAGTTCTCACCAGAATGGCCTCTAATTGTCAGCACATCATGGTCACTACTATAGGACTCATTGTCCAGGCCCATGTATGCACTTAAAGATGGCAGCTTGGGTTCTTCCCCAAAGGACTGGCATGGGAGCTCTTTGACAAGGTTCCAAAAACCCCAGGGCCTGAAATCTCAGGACTTTGGCATCCACAGCTCCTTCCTAGAAGTCTTGTTCTTAGGAGTAGAATGAGCCCCCAGGCCCCTTCGAAATCTCCATGACTACTGTTTAAACCAGCCCCAGCCTACCTCCCTGAGCATCCTCACCCACATAAATCGTATGTCTAGGTTGGGTGGTAACTGCTGTTTTCATTTCTGAAAAACAAACTCAGACTTAATGAACTCCTACAGCAAGAAAACCCAAATTTGGCAAACAAAGCCTGATAACCTTTGTGCACTGGGCCTAAAGAAAAATAGCCCTTGTTTTTCCAAGTCCCATAAGTGCACCAAAAGAAAGCACAATTTACTATTTTCAGAAATGTTACTGCCTCACTCATATTTGAATTCACTTTCCTACTTTCTTATTATGGGAACAGTGTAGGGGAAACCACAGGAGTACTCCAGTATCCTAGAGTTATCATCATCAGGGAGCAGTTCCTTCCCAGTGGCTTGAGGAAGCTAGGAGAGGAGCATTTCTAGAGACTTTAAGATGAAGCAGCTGTGCAGAAAGGGATGCTTTATACCCATTTAGTTGAGGGATGATGCTGGGAGGAACTGGGGGAAACAAGTGCCTGATCTGCCTCTCTCTCATGCCTCCACTCTCACACTGGAACCCAGAAAGGCAAGGGGACCCACTGGCATGGTCCACATTGGGTGACCTCAGGATGGGTGCAGAGATGGCTGGAGAAGGTACGAAAGGGAAAGTGAGAGACACCCAGCATTCTTTCTACTTCGGTCTTTTTTCATTTCAGTTGACTTTCATTGAGTACTAACCATGGACGTTAACTATACCAGACATTTCATATCCATTATTGAGTTTAACCCTCAAAGCAGAGCTATGGGATAGACAAGATTGTTTTAGAGGTGAGAAATTAGAGGCGTTTGGTTTGAAAGTTCATTTCATCATCAGGACACTCACTTTATCTATGGAACAAGCAGACCAAACAGCAACACTTTAGCTTCTGTTTGCCAGTGAAATGGCTGATCATCTAGGTCTACACAGAACTGGTGAAAGTGAAGTCACTCAGTCGTGTCCAACTCTTTGCGACCCCATGGACTGTAGCCTACCAGGCCCTCCGTCCATGGGATTTTTCATACAAGAGTACTGGAGTGGGTTGCATTATTTTTTTTTATCAGCTGTCATTACAGGAGCTCAAAGCTAGCAGACAGGGACACTTCACTTTCTCTCTTTAGCCCTTATTTATTTTACTTATATATTTACTTCTTGTAAACTTTTTTTCAGGGTATAACATGCATGCAGAAAATACTTGTATATAAGTGCATGGCCCTTATGTAACAGTGTGTAACAGCTGAACAAAGAAATGAACACCCCCAATCCTAGGAGTATGGGCCTCTTCTAGTACCTGGCCCTCTCCCACTGTTCTGATTCCTAATCACTGTACGTTACCATTGGTTTTAGTATTCATTGTGATGTAACAAGGAAATGAATGTACTTATTTTATACTTAGTACAGATTTGCTAATATTTATTGTGCTAGATCAGGGGACACAAACTATGGCCTACAGGCCAAATACAGCCCACCATCTATAAAGTTGTATTGGAACAAAACCAATATCCCCACCTTGGCATAACTCTGGTTTTATGTTACCCTGACAGGGACAATATGGATCCTCTGAAATTACGCTTGATGTGTGCGTGAGCAGCCTTCCAAGAATCATTGTCAAACATCCCACATCCCCACATCTGGATTAGGAGAGCTAATCCAGAAGACCACAGCTGAGTCGCTGTGCAAAGCTGCCTCCCAGCATTATTGCCCATGTCTGCTTTATAACCGGAAGGTGTCTTGTCTGTTCACCTTTAACCTGGAGGCCCAGACATTCCTCTCTTTCACTACCCAGTGACCTCTCCTGCCTCTCCTCTCGTGACTGTGAATTCTTTGTCCTTGTGAACCTGGCTGCCGCATATGAGTCTGACCGAAGATGGAGAGGAGCCCTAGGCTAGAGCGGCAGGTGCAACCTTCCGGGGAGTAGGGGAGGTTCACATTTAATATTGTTGGGAAAGAGTTTATTTCTTTTTTGCCTCTGGGAAGTTTTTTTCCCCTTTTGGTCCAGAACTGCATGATAGTACATGTATGGGGGAATCACACCTGGGCCTTCAGTGAGGGCGGAGGCGCTGCCTTAAAGGCCTCTAGGCCAGCCAGGGGCTAACTTTTGGGTTTTGTGCTTTGATTAGTTGGAATGTTCTTCTTTTCCTTCATTATTTCCTTTTAAATATTTTATTGAAGAGAAAGGTATCCTACCCAAGCCGGTATTTCAGTTCCCATGCATGGGGTTTGCAGCTCTGAGAGGTTCACGTTTAGTGTTGATTATTGGAACAGACATCTTCAAACCATCCCTAATCACAGGCTGGTAGCCGTTTGAGCTTTGCGTGGTCTCAGCACATCTGTAGGAGCAGAACACGGCCTTGCCCTTCTGAGCTGCCTGCTGAAAGAGAAAACTTGGAAAAGTTTTCTTGGATTTTTGTCTCTCTCTGAGCAAGAGGTCTCAGAAAAACTGTCAAGAGAGGCGGAAATTTATAGACTTCTTTATAGAAATTTAGTTTACAGAAACTAGAGTTTCTTTCACCCGGGGTAACAAAACCTCCAGGCAAACTTCCACACACATTACTCCAGCCCATGTCAGACATTGAGTCAATCAGTGCACCCCTTTCTGCTGAGCTTAGACAAGGCCTCAGACTCATTCTTAACACTGTATTTCTGGTAACTATTATCAGGAAATAAAGCACAAACGTAAACAGGTTTGCCATTCCTAATTTAACTAATAACTTACCGTAGAGAGCATATTGTGAATAATAACGAGGATAATAGATAACATGCACTGAGAACTGGTTACTGTTGTGCCAGACATTATTCTATATGCTTAACATGGATTCACTTATTTAATGTAAACCACACGAGTACAAAGTGTGTTTGGAGTATTGTTGCATCATCAGTGCCTGCATGAGTCTCTGAAACATAGTAGGTACTTAGTAAATCCCTGTTATTTAAACAAATTCTGAAAATAATAGTTATTATTCTCATATTACAGATGAGCAAGCTGAGTTTAAATAACTCTCCTAAGCTAATTAGGGCAGAAGCCACAATTTGACATTGCTTCAGTCATTTATTCAAACTTTTAACCACATTGCTCTACTGCTTCTCACAGCAGCTGTCTATGACTTCCACTCTAATTTATTAATATTTATTAATATCCAGTATATTGGTTGTTCAGTCTCAGTGCTTCTTTGCATTCTTCTTGTTTCGATCCCTTTTAATATTTTAGGGAGTTATTTTTTCTCTGAAAATAAAGGGAAAACTAGGAGTTGACATCCAAATGTCTATGAGATTTAGCAAAAAGACTAGTGAGGCAAGCAGGTCAGGTGGAGACACAGGGCTGTGGAGAGCACATGCCCTCTGGGCAGCCGCTACTTAGCCCCAGCAATTATAGCTGTAGGGAATCAAAGCCAGTATTGGCAGATCTTCCCAGTTTTCAGTAGAACTAGGAAATCTGAACTTGCATATGAAAATATCCAATGAAAATATCAATCTGAAAAATCCCACATATAAAATGCTGACAAGCAAGGCAATTTAAAAAACAAAATAAACACAACACCACAAGTGTAAATTTCTCTGTGGGCTAAATCTAGCCCATGTATCTATAGTTTACAACCTGTGAAAGAGAATGAAATTGAACTTAGATAACTGATCTTTTTGTAATTGTTGTTTTTCAGTCACTAAGTCGTGTCTGACTCTTTGCAACCACATGGACTGCAGACTACCAGGCTTCCCCGTCCTTCACTATCTCCCAGAGTTTGCTCAGACTCAGGTCCATTGAGCCGGCGATGCTATCTAACCATCTCATCCTCTGTTGCCTGCTTCTCCTCTTGCCCTCAATCTTTCCCGCATCAGGGTATTTTCCAGTGAGTCGGCTCTTCACATCAGGTGGCCCAAGTATTGGTGATTCAGCTTTAGCATTAGTCTTTTTGATGTGTATTCAAAGTTGATTTCCTTTAGGACTGACTGGTTTGATCTCCTTGCAGTCTGAGGGACTCTCAAGAGTCTTCTCCAGCACCACAATTTGAAAGCATCGATTCTTCAGTGCTCAGCCTTCTTTATGGTCCAACTCTCACAACCACACACGACTACTGGAAAAACCATATCTTTGACTATGTGGACCTTTTTCGGCAAAGTGATATCTCTGCTTTCTCATATCCTGTCTAGGTTTGTCACAGTTTTCCTTCCAAGGAGCAAGTGTGTTTTAATTTCATGGCAGCAGTCACTGCTCACAGTGATTTTGGAGCCCAAGAAAAGAAAATCTGTCACTGCTTCCACTTTTTCCCCATCTGTTTGCCATGAAGTGATGGGACCAGATGCCATGATCTTAGTTTTTTGAATGTGAAGTTTTAAGCCATCTTTTTCACTCTCCTCTTTCATCCTCATTAAGAGGCTCTTTAGTTTGTTCCTCCTCATTTTCTGCCATTAGAGTGGTATCATCTGCTTTTCTGATGTTGTTGATATTTTCTCCCAGCAATCTTAATTTCAGCTTGTGTTTCATCCATCCTGGCATTTCACATGATGTACTCTGCATATAAGTTAACTAAGCGAGGTGACAATATACAGCCTTGTCATACTCCTTTCCCAATTTTGTACCAGTCCATTGTTCCATGTCCGGTTCCAACTGTTGCTTCTTGACCCACATACAGGTTTTTAAGGAGACAGGTAAGGTGGTCTGGTATTCCCATCTCTTTAAGAATTTTCCACAGTTTGTTGTGGTCCACACAGTCAAAGGCTTTAGTGTAGTCAATGTAGATTTTTTCCTGGAATTCCTTTGTTTTCTTTATGATCCAATGGATGTTGGCAATTTAATCTCTGATTCCTCTGCCTTTTCTAAACCCAGCTTGTACATATGGAAGCTTTTAGTTCACATACCACTGAAGCCTTGCTTGAAGGATTTTGAGCATTTCTTGCTAGCATGTAAAATGAATGTAGTTGTGTGGTAGTTTGAACATCCTTGGTATTGCCCTTCTTTCTTCTTTGTAATTCTGTTTGTTTGTTTTTTTTTTAAGAGCATGGTGGGTGTTGTCACTCTTTGTTATGATTTTAGAATTGGGGTTTCTGGGAACAAGAACTGCAAAAAAGTATTCAGCTCAATACTTTTGTGTAGTGCTTCATATTTTTCAGCTCACTTCTATGTGCACACTTGAATCTCCCTGAAAATCATTTTGGTGGTTCAACTATTTGGTTGGTATTAAGCCGTAGGAGTCAAGATTCATATCTCGCCCTCTCAGATTTCAATCCACTTTTCCTCCAGCAACACAAACCCTGAAGGGAAATGACTAAACCCCAACATTCACAGTTCTTCCATGGACTGTATAGTCCATTAAATTCTCCAGGCCAGAATACTGGAGTGGGTAGCCATTTCCTTCTCCAGAGGATCTTCCCAACCCAGGGATTTAACCCAGGTTTCCCTCATAGCAGGCGCATTCCTTGCCAGCTGAGCTACCAGGGAAGCCCATAGTTCTTCCAGGCCTGTTCTTTTTCATCTCATATCTAATCAAGAGGTAGAAGACTAAGTTAAGACACAGAGCTCTTGTCCCATCTCTGATGGATATTCAGATAGGAGAGAAAGAGGACAGTTGTTTGAGGATGTCTGTATGATTGCTAAAGCATCTTATTCTTGGCAGATCGAGATGGTTGATTTACATTTGGTCTTACCCAAATCATCTCTAATTACAAAAATCTGCGCCTAGCAAAGTCCAAAGAAATAATGTAATTGTGGCCTAATCATTGTATACATTCCTAACCACATAGCTAATGACTGGTAGGTTTGGGGTTTCGCTCCTCCAAGTGTAGCTAACTGCCAGATGGAGCTGAAATGTGGCATGTTTGCTGTTTTCCTTGGAAACCATTTTTAAATTAAGCAGATTTGGAAATCATCATGTGGAGGAAGATTTTTTCTGATTGTTGGGTCTGTGAGGGCTTCTGGAATGTCAGTTCCATGCACAAAGGGCTCTTGGCATTTGATGCCTTTCTGCCAGGTTGTGTATTTGACAGCTGTTCTGGGATATCTTTTCCCAGTCACTGACCTGCCCACTGTCATAAAGCCAATTAAAGTCTCAGGCAATTAATGTTATTTTCCTCAAGTGCTCCTGGAAATACTTATTTCATGTGGTACTCTGGCATGACATCTGTGACCTTTGGAAATACAAGCACAAGAAAGCAAACAAGCTGGGCTATGTGTGTCCTGTGCTCCATTAAGTCATGAAGAATATGAAAACAGAGCATAGTTGCTGCATGCAGAGATGTCCATGGAGCACTTTATGTCTCAAGAGTCCTACAAATGAAGATACATGCCCACTGCAAAATTCGGATAAACCCTAGCAGGTGAGAGGTATGCTGAACAGCTGTATATTCACATATGTTCAGCAAAGTATTTAAGAAAATTTGTGAATTGTATGTAACACATTTGGAATGGGGCTCCATAACTAGTACTTTACACTAATTTGCCATGTAGAAGGATATTAACATACTTGAAAAGCAAAGAAAACCCTAATACTTTAGGAAGGGTTGGAGAAAAAGGGCTATTGGGTCTAGACAGAGAAAACTTTCAGGACGGGGAAGTTATCCTCCAGTAGGTACAATGAACTCTCCATGAGAAAGCTTGTCTTAGTCCCTGGTGTACTCTCAGGGATTCCTTGTAGCCCTTGGCTGCGAAGACTGTCCCTGGAGTATCGTTGTTGTTCAGTTGCTCAGTCATGTCAGACTCTGTGACCCTGTGGACTTCAGCTCGCCAGGCTTCCCTGTCCCTTACCATCTCCCTGAGTTTGCCCAAGTTCTTGTCCATTGAATCAATGATGCCATCCAACCATCTCGTGCTCTGTCACCCTCTTCTCGTTCTGCCTTCTATTTTTCCCAGCGTCAGGTCTTTTCCAATGAATCAGCTCTTTGCATCAGGTACCCAAAGTACTGGAGCTTCACCTTCAACATCAGCCCTTCTAGTGAGTATTCAGGGTTGATTTCCTTTAGGATTGACTGGTTTGATCTCCTTGCTGTCCAAGGGACTCTGAAGAGTCTTCTCCAGAACCACAGTTTGAAAGCATCAATTCTTCAGCGTTCTGCCTTCTTTGTAGTCCAGCTGTCATTCCCTAGAGCATAGGAAGTGCTTAATACAGATTTTTCAATGAGTTAAAAAGGTTAATGAGTACAAGATATTTATAAAAAGGTGAACACATGAAAAAAGCTGTTACATGCAATGGGTTGCTTTGTGAAATGAGATCTCTGTTATTTACTTAGGCTAGGGCTGTAAACAGATTGGCTTGTGGACCATCACTTATATATGGATGGATATGACTTGCACATTCAGTGTTTTCTTTAAGTCTGGTGTTTCTAAAAAGTTTTTGAGATGATTGTGCTGTTTTTTTTTCTATCTCTGTCACTCTGCCTGTCTCTCCTTCTCTCTCTTCTCTCTCTCACGTACACACAGAGTACCCACCATTCTGCATTGCAGTAATTGGTGATATTTCTCCTCCCATTCAAAGACAGGCAGGCTTTTCAGTTTTCCTTAGACCCCACTTCTCCCTGTTAATCTAGAGTTAGTTCCTTTTCACTCACTGATCTTACGTTCCTTGGCCCTGAAGGCAGCTGAGCCTGCCGCCCTTGTCTAAAGCAGCTGTGGTGGCTCACCGCCTCCTGGCTGTGGTAACCGTGGTTCCTATGTTAAGGAGGAGAATAGACCAAACTTTTTACTCCAGGATGCCTACGTTCAGTGTTGAATACCCATGCCTTGTTCATCAGGATAAAAACAGCACTGGTGTGGTGTCAACTAACACACAAACACTTCCTTTCAAGACAACAGATCTGTCAAAAGGAGCACTGCCTCTGTCACAAAATTCCCAGGCCAGTAGAGGTCCAGAGTGCCCCAAGTGTCCTCAAGATTCAAGGTGATTAGCTAAAACTCCATCTTCAACCATTCCATGCCCCTGTCCTTTCTCATTGGCATTGGTTTTCATCCAGCTGCACACACGGATCCATCCCTCCAGGGTCAGTTCCAGGGGCTGGAGGAAGTAAAGGTGGGTAACTCAGGGAAATGAGTGGTGTCACCAGTTAGTGACATCAACATCAGGAAGAGCTGGAGCTGAGCAAGTTTACAGGGAGCTGGGAGCAGGGACTTGTTTGAATTTAGAGGTTGCCATGGTTGTACTAAATGCTAATCACTTTTCATCACACTGGCTAATGGGTGTAGAATTTTTGGCTCAAGTTCCTTTCAGCTATTCCTGGCCAGCTCTTAAGACAGCTGCAGAGTTCCAGCTCCAGCTGTGCCCCTTCCTCTTTGCTGCCTTTAAAGAACATGAATTATCCTTAGATGTGGTAGCCTAAAATATAGGCAGTGATTCACAGAAAAGCTGGAGACACAGCAAGAGTGAAGAGCAAACCACCTGCTTAGGATTCAAGGTCCAGTTGTTGACAGCACACCTAGTCAGGTCAAATTGGTGCTACAACATTGCACATAAGTGCCTTTGGTATCTTACAGATGCTGTATAACCATGTCGGGACAGGTCAAACTGTCATTATTACTCATTGGAGAATGGGAGACTGCACTTTTGAGGGTGAATCTAATCTATATTCACCTAACACGTGCTAAATAAATACCAGCAAGGCTGGATAGCATGCTGGCCTGCAGTCACGCTGTCAGAAGGTTTGTGTTTCCACTGTCGCTCAGGTGCCATAAGCCAGCGGAAGGATGGTGTCCTTGGACCACACATGTTTTGGTCCCAGAGTCAGTGTCCAATATGTCAGGCCATCAAGGCAGATGGCGAGCAGGACATTGTTCCTGAACTTTTGGAAAATATACCACTTGAGAGTCCAGCTGGGGAAATGCCTGAAATTGGAAAATAATGTAATAGAATATTTGATTTGCCACCAAAGACCTGAGCTGGGAAGACTGCCACCTTGAAATGAGAGGACAGCTTGGCTGACTTCGATCTTTCAGCTCTACTTAGTTACTGTCTATTGGTGGGCTGTGTCTTGAACTCCCAGTGGGGCCCCAAAGTGCCCATTTTACCTCTCTCTCCCCCAAACAGTGCCCGTGCACAGGCACACATTCCAGATGAGGTCTGGAGCAACATTCACAAACAAGTAGCACCAACCTAAGAACAAAGGTCAAGGCCAGTGGTCCCTGAATGATTCTGCAAAGGACCTGTAGGTGGCCATCAGAGAGGGTGACTTGGTAAATGAGATGTCATTTTCACTTAACTCAATTTGCTTTTTCTCCATGCTGCCAGCTACTGGCTGGCCCTGTCTGAGGCCAGGTTGTTTTTTTGTGATTCACCAGCCTTTCTGAATCCAAATACCTCCATCCTCCAAGGCTAGTCTCACTGAGCCACTAACTTGAAAGGGTCCATTCAGAACCTAGTTCTCAGGGTAAAGAATCTTGTCATTCCTCCTCTCCCCAGTGCTGCTTACTTTAAACACCTACAAATATCTTTTCCTGCTTGATTAAGTGAGTACCCTTGGCAAATTTGAAATGCTTGAGCATTACTAGTTCCAGAAGCACCCTTCAGCCAATATCAGATGGGGTGGTTGTTGTTCAGTCACTCAGTCATGTCCAACTCTTTGCGACCCCATGGATTGTATCATGCCAGGCTTCCCTGTCCTTCACCATCTCCCGGAGTTTGCTCAAACTCATGTCCGTTGAGTCAGTGATGACATCCAACCATCTCATCCTCTGTCATCCCCTTCTCCTCCTGCCTTCAATCTTTCCTAGTGTCCGGGTGTTTTCCTACGAGTTGGCTCTTCACATCAGGTGGCCAAAGTATTGGAGCTTCAGCTTTAGCATCAGTCCTTCCAGTGAATATTCGGAGTTGACTTCCTTAAAGGCTGACTGGTTTGATCTCCTGACTGTGCAAGGGACTTTTAAGAGTCTTCTCCAGCACCACAGTTCAAAGACATCAATTCTTTGGTGCTCAGCTTTTTTTATTGGCCAGCTTTCACATCCATACATGACTACTGGAAAAACCACAGCTTTGACTATACAAATCCCTATAGTCAAAGTAATGTCTCTGCTTTTTAATATCCTGTCTAGGTTTGTCATTGCTTTTCTTCCAAAGAGCAAGCTCTTTTAATTTCATGGCTGCAGTCACCATCCACAGTGATTTTGGAAACCAAAAAGATAAAGTCTGTCACTGTTTCCATTGTTTCTCCATCTATTTGTCATATCTCCTAGTTTATAATTTTTTACATTAAATTTTTTCTTTTCAACTAGGTTGTGATATTTTTCTATCTTCAACTGGTCCTTTATTTGAGAGAGCCCAGAATTAAGAATATCTTTCCATTTCATTTGGCCTCCAGCAGTGAGATGCATTGGATGGCTCCTTCAAATTGGAAGGAAAAAAGAAAAAAAAGTTTGGTTCACTTTTTGAAACCCTGAACTAATTTCATAACCCTGTGTCATATGAGGAGCCCATGACCGATCCACATTTCCCAGGCTTTGCAACTCTACCTCTCAGTGACAAAGGTGGTTAAAAATTGATGCTGTCGCTCCAAAGAGTGGATTTCATTTTTTCTCCCAGCTCTGGTTTGCTTCAAGGTTGAGGAAATTGTTGGAATAGATAGAAAAAGATCCAAAGTAGCTTCTTAGCCCTTGGGATTTGGATAAATAGAAAAGTGTTCATAGCAATCTTAGCTAGAAGTGTGGTGGCATTTTGTGCCTGAAGACTGTATCTTAGAGCTAGTGGGATGTAGAGTGGACTGTTTGGGGGTATCAGGCCTTTGAAACACCTGTATTATTCCCTCTTGTTTATTTGTGAAGGAAGCAATGCTGCCCAGGGTTTACACATGCAGATTTTAAAGGCTGGTTACCTAGTAAAATCCTGACACTTTTTTTGTGATCTTGGTCAAATTATTTCACAAACCTCAGTTTCCTCATCTGTAAAATGGGGACAGTAATAGAACCTGTATCATAAAAGGTAGTTGTGAGGATTGAATGAGTTAGTACATAGGAAGTGCTTACCTGACTACCTGGTGCCTCATCTGGAGCTGCCATGACACGATGGTGGTGATGATAATGATGATAATGATGGTAAATGCTAGAAGAGATAAAGGTGAAGAAGAAATGACATGCTGCTGCTGCTGCTGCTGCTAAGTCGCTTCAGTCGTTTCCAACTCTGTGTGACCCCATAGACAGCAGCCCACCAAGCTCCCCCATCCCTGGGATTTTCCAGGCAAGAACACTGGAGTGGGGTGCCATTGCCTTCTCCTAAACAGGTTAAGCTCCAGATCAAAGTTAGCCAATGGCAGATCCCATTAGGGTTAGGGATTTCACATGTCTCCCTACCACTGGACAGTTGCAGTGCTTCCACTTCACAGCTCTTCTTCTAGTCCCTGCCTGTCTTTCCACACCAAGCTCCTGCAAGTTTTCTTGAGAGCAGCGAGTCCCTGATGGTGATTACTCCCACCTCACTCAGGACCTCGCTCCATGCTGGTCCCTTTGCTTGGGAAGTTCCTTCTCCTCCTCCTCACCTAATTAATTTCTCATGAAGTTCTTTCCCAGATGATACTGTTTACTATGATAGAATTTGTTAGGGTGTCTCCTTCCTAATCCTGGTCCCTGGTATGAGCTGGTCTCCCTGGTAGAAGGCTTGCCTTTTCCTAATTCTTACAAGTTTACTCATGACATGGCGAGTCCACAGGGCAAATACGCTGGAGACAGAGCCTTTTCCTAGTGCACGTTACATTTGCAGATGACATGGCCGTGTCCTGACTTCTTGCCTCAGTCCTTCCCCCGTTATGAGATCTCACAGCACTGCTGACAAGTTTTCCAATTTTTTATTGTTAAAAAATCCAGGCATATAGAGAAGTTGAAAGACAAGATGGTGCCTACATTAAAGACTTAGATTGCACTATCGTTAACATTTTCAATTTGCTTTTACTGTCTATATGACTGTTTACCTTTCATTAAAATTTTGTCTAAGTAGAACACATAGAGAAAAAAATGCACTAATTCTAAGAGTATAGTCTGACGAATGTTCACTAATGACTAAAGTGAAGGCACCTGTTTACAGGGCACTGCTCTGACACCCCTCTGGATGCGCCTCTGGTCCACTCTCATTTCAGACCTCTCTTGGTCCTCTTTTCCAGGTCTGTTTCCAGGACCACATGCCTCCAGGCCTAGCTGGTAGTCTAGGGGTTGCTCTTTACTGAAGATGAGAGCAAGGCTTGGACATATGGCCTGGAGTGTCTGAACTCCTTTATGAGAGGTCCCATTAAAGTGTGGAATAGAGTCATTCTGGGAGCCTTCAATTGTTCTGTTCCAGGCCCCACAGATGTTACAGGTAGACCTACTCCTTGAACTCTCTTGAGCATTTAGGGAACATCATATTCCTCTTCATTCATTCTGTTACTCATCCTTCTGTCCATTCAGCAAATACTTTACGGACCACAAGCTGCACAAGGCAGTGAGGCCCAGATAGGTTATACAACAAACAGCTATATGCATCATGGGCAGAACTGACATGCAAGTCTAGGCAGTCTGACTTCAGATACACACCTGACTACAATGCTATTGTTATAGAATACTGAGCCACAAACAGTGAGAAATGAGAGAAAAAACTAATGATTGTTTCATTCTCTCCTCTATACTTCAACCCGTGCCAACTTCCACCCCTGCTCAAACTGTTCACAAGGAGAGGGACTAGGCACACACATAGGAAAATCCACATGGAGAACAACATTCAGCTCAGATGCTATGTGAGCACATACACAGTAAGAACCACCAGAGACCAGAATTCAGGGTAGGGAGGCTGTGGGATCTGAAGAGATGGGACTTTGATGGAATTTGAAAGGAGGTAAGGATGCAGAGCAACAGAGAAAAGCAAGGAGTATCAACTCTTCCAGGCAGCCTGACACCCACTGATAACTCAGCTCAGCTCAGAAGATAATTACAGTCTATATTAGACTTCCCTTCCTTTCTCCCCAATGATTACTGAGCCCTGCATGCTCTCATTCCTCTTCTTATTTAGCCCCTTAAGTACCAAGTAAGGAACTTTTTGCAATGTTTCCTTAAGGGGAAATTTAGGAAAGAGTAAGTGCCATTTCCAGACTTTCAACCATTGCCTTCGACCACTAGCCTCCTAAACCCTCTACTACTACTCATATGTGGGCTTCCTGGTGACTTAGTGGTAAAGAATCTGCCTTCCAGTGAAGGAGATGCAGGAGACTTGGGTTCAGTTCCTGGGTCAGGAAGATCCTCTGGAGAAGGGAATGGCTCCCCACTCCAGTATTCTTTCCTGGAGAATTCCATGGACAGAGGACCCTGGTGGGCTACAGTCCATAGGGTCACAAAAGAGTTGAACATGACTTAGCTGAACATGACTTAATTGAATATGTTGTTGTGTAGACTTAGCAACTAAACAACAACTCAGTCTATATACAAAGCAAGCTTTGCAGCCTTATCTGTGACCTCTTTGAGTAAACATTTTTACAGTCTGTGGGGATTGATTCCTCAATTGATTGCCCTTCCATCAGCTGGGAGATTCCTGAAAGAGACGGTGAAGCAGGCAGACACTTGGAAAGTTTTGCTTCGGCCCTAATGTGAGTCCGAAATGTTTTCATCAGAGCCCATATAAATGGGACCTCACAGCCCATATCTCTTGTCCAGTCCCACTTGTTAATGAAAAAATCATTCTTTGCAAATAGCTGGCAAGGAACAAAATGCTGAAAACCATACCAAATTGTAGTCATCCTTCATCATTCCCCTCCAGTAAGACAGTGAGAACAAACTTCTTACTGAGCATGTATTTTACAATCTTTCCTAGCTGTGTAATTTTTCCAGATCTCAGGAGCCAGCTGTAGATGCCATGAGTATCTCACCCGTATTCACTTGCTTGTAGAACTTGCGTGCTTACCTCCAGGTCTTCCCACTCTTTGCACCTACTTTTCTTCCCCTGTGGGAATTCCCTGCCCACCACACAGCAGGCTGGGAATGCATTCTCCCTCCCAGAAGTCCTCAATGAGTTTCTGATGGGAGTTGATGTCCGGATACCCCAACACTGCATCCTCAGGTGGGATGACCCTGAGACATAGAGTCTACACTGACCCCCAGAGTTTTCCCAGAGGGTTAGCTTCACTTCCCCAGGCTGGTAACAGTGTGACAACATACCCTTTATTGCCTTCTGTCCCTTCCCTGTCTCATTTCCACCTCCTCTACAGTGGTTCCTAGAATCACCTCTCAGGGAAATAACTTGCACTCAAATCCATATCTCGGGGTCTAGATCTGGGGAATCCCAAACCAGGAATCTTCGTTCAGCTTTTTATGTTACAAAAACCAGGCACTGTGACTTAAAGAAGATCCTCTTTCATAGGAAAAAGAGCAGACACTGTTCTACCCCTCAAGCGAATATTAGGGAATTCTGCTTGCTTTAATTTGGAACTAATTGCCCATAAATTTATTTAGATTGTGTCCAAGTCAGGGCCTTTTTCGTTCTAGGTAATACAAAAACCACTTAAGCTGGATTACATTTTTGAAAGGATGGGTGAGGGGCTTTATTCTAAAGACCGTGTGGTGTCTCTCAAGACCAGAAATACACCTGCGTCAAAGGGACAGATTGGAACTAGGAAGTGAACAGCTGTCTTGCTCTTCCCCTGGGGCTGCAGATTCTCTTATTTTTACTTCATTTATAGCTGCTTCTTCTCTTTCTGTAGACTAGCTTGTCTCACCCCCCTGTATCAATGGACAAAACTTTTGAATTTTCCTATTATCTGTTCTATCATAAAGTCAATTCAGAATTCCAGGGAGAGAGCCCTGATTAGTTCACCTTGAGTCATTTGTCATCAGAGGTAGTGAGTGGACTGGGTTGGGGGAGGGGGTGATAACATATACCTGCTGGATTGTATGCCTCTGAGGGGCTCAAAGAAGAGGGCTGAGGCCTGAGCATACCCCTAAAGGAGTGTTACACAAGCTTGGAAGCAGAGACAGATAAGAAAAAAGGATTTTTAATCAGCAAAGTATGATTTTCTGCATTTGGTCATCACCTTTTTGAACATTTGAAAAAATACTATCTGGTTCCAAGAGGGCAAGTTTGTGCATAAAGTATGCAGTGCAAAAATGCCCCTATTCATTAATACCACACAAAAGTCATTCAACTGAAAAATGTTCTTATGGTCAGCAAGCTGAAAAAAAACTTTTCTAAAGTGCCTTCACTCGGAAAAAGGAGTGAAAATGTGAAGTCTGTACATTGCTTGTCATTGCATCCCCAATGTGTAGTACCATGTAGACAGGACAGGAACGCTGGCCCACAGCGGGTGACCTTAGGAGCTAAGCTTTCTGTATTATTTTTTACTTCAAGCAGACCTGGATTTGAGTGCCCCCTCTGCCAGTTTTTAGCTATTTAATCTCTGAAAACCTTTCATTCCTCCTCTGTAAGATAGGATTATTAATTTGATAAAGTATTAATTGATAAACTGCCTGGCACAGCAAGAGGAGTATAGGAGTACAATAAATGTTATCTATCATTGTTATCATTGTTACTAATCCACTGTCCATGTAACCTTTCTCATTAAAATATAGCATTTCTCATCAAAAGGGTAATGAAAACTTTGGGGAGTCAGTGAAATGGTAGAAACAATGAGTTCCAGAGACTTTCAGCCTCAGTCACATTCAGGTTCTGACGTTTATTACCCGTGTGTGTTACCTTCTCTCTGCCTCAATTTTCTGATCTATAAACTGACGGTTTATCATCACAGTAACTACTTCTTATGGTTATACTTAGGATTAGATGAGATGTAAGTGCTTAAGATAATGTCTGGTGCATAGTAAGTACTCAGTGCATGAAAGCTGGAATAATATTAATACAAGTCATAGCTGTAGGAAGTGTTCTTGTTAGAAATATGCTTTTTAGTCTGCAAGAAAAAAAGAGAAGCAAAAAGCAAAGGAGAAAAGGAAAGATATAAACATCTGAATGCAGAGTTCCAAAGAATAGCAAGAAGAGATAAGAAAGCCTTCTTCAGCGATCAATGCAAAGAAATAGAGGAAAACAACAGAATGGGAAAGACTAGGGATCTCTTCAAGAAAATCAGAGATACCAAAGGAACATTTCATGCAAAGATGAGCTCGATAAAGGACAGAAATGGTATGGACCTAACAGAAGCAGAAGATATTAAGAAGAGATGGCAAGAATACACAGAAGAACTGTACAAAAAAGATCTTCATGACCCAGATAATCACGATGGTGTGATCACTGACCTAGAGCCAGACATCCTGGAAGTCAAGTGGGCCTTAGGAAGCATCACTATGAACAAAGCTAGTGGAGGTGATGGAATTCCAGTTGAGCTATTCCAAATCCTGAAAGATGATGCTGTGAAAGTGCTGCACTCAACATGCCAGCAAATTTGGAAAACTGAGCAGTGGCCACAGGACTGGAAAAGGTCCGTTTTCATTCCAATCCCAAAGAAAGGCAATGCCAATGAATGCTCAAACTACCGCACAATTGCACTCATCTCACACGCTAGTAAAGTAATGCTCAAAATTCTCCAAGCCAGGCTTCAGCAATATGTGAACCGTGAACTTCCTGATGTTCAAGCTGGTTTTAGAAAAGGCAGAGGAACCAGAGATCAAATTGCCAACATCCGCTGGATCATAGAAAAAGCAAGAGAGTTCCAGAAAAACATCTATTTCTGCTTTATTGACTATGCCAAAGCCTTTGACTGTGTGGATCACAATAAACTGTGGAAAATTCTGAAAGAGATGGGAATACCAGAGCACCTGATCTGCCTCTTGAGAAATTTGTATGCAGGTCAGGAAGCAACAGTTGGAACTGGACATGGAACAACAGACTGGTTCCAGATAGGAAAAGGAGTTCGTCAAGGCTGTATATTGTCACCCTGTTTATTTAACTTATATGCAGACATCATGAGAAATGCTGGACTGGAAGAAACACAAGCTGGAATCAAGATTGCCGGGAGAAATATCAATCACCTCAGATATGCAGATGACACCACCCTTATGGCAGAAAGTGAAGAGGAACTCAAAAGCCTCTTGATGAAAGTGGAAGTGGAGAGTGAAAAAGTTGGCTTAAAGCTCAACATTCAGAAAACTAAGATCATGGCATCTGGTCCCACCACTTCATGGGAAATAGATGGGGAAACAGTGGAAACAGTGTCAGACTTTATTTTTGGGGGCTCCAAAATCACTACAGATGGTGACTGCAGCCATGAAATTAAAAGACACTTACTCCTTGGAAGGAAAGTTACGACCAACCTAGATAGCATATTCAAAAGCAGAGACATTACTTTGCCAACAAAGGTTCGTCTAGTCAAGGCTATGATTTTTCCAGTGGTCATGTATGGATGTGAGAGTTGGACTGTGAAGAAAGCTGAGCGCCAAAGAATGGATGCTTTTGAACTGTGGTGTTGGAGAAGACTCTTGAGAGTCCCTTGGACTGCAAGGAGATCCAGCCAGTCCATTCTGAAGGAGATCAGCCCTGGGATTTCTTTGGAAGGAATGATGCTAAAAAAGTCCAGTACTTTGGCCACCTCATGTGAAGAACTGATTCATTGGAAAAGATCCTGATGCTGGGAGGGATTGGGGGCAGGAGGAGAAGGGGACGACAGAGGATGAGAGGGCTGGATGGCATCACTGACTGGATGGACGTGAGTCTCAGTGAACTCTGGGAGTTGGTGATGGACAGGGAGGCCTGGCATGCTGCAATTCATGGGGTTGCAAAGAGTTGGACGCGACTGAGCGACTGATCTGATCTGAAGATGAAGTAAGAGGGGGGTCTTTATAGAAATATACATAGATGCTCATAATTCACACATGATCTGTCACTGGCCCTATTTCCATTGAAAGGATAGCCCAATAGAATTAGGTTAGTATCCCAGTTATTGGTGTTGAAACTTCGTGTCAAAAATCATATTTCTGCCTCGAGGCAAAAATAAGCCTTCTCTGTATATGAGGCCACTGGGCATAGACAAGAGTTGCTTTTTCAGTATAAAATATTCTAGACCAACAGATTCATGAATATATATATTTCAGCCCAAGTGTACTGGTAACTAAGAGAAACTCATTCAGGTCTATTTCTATGCATTAGTCAAGCCGCCACTTTATATACTAACCTGTCTGCTTTGCTGAATTGAATTCACATTCACTTCTGTGACTCTGATGTACTGCTGTCCTTCATTACAAACTCTCAACTCCATTGCCATCATCACATCTATAGCACTGACCCTGGGTGCAGAAGCCTGGGCTGGTCCCTGTACAGTTACCTGGACCTCTGTTCTCCAGGTGATTGTGATGCACATTCACGTTGGAGGACCCCAGGGGTAGTGGACATGAGTTCAACTTTGGATTCAGTCCACTGGCTTTGGAATCGCAATCCTACATCTCTTTAGCTGTGTCAACTTAGTGATTTCATTACCATACTGCTGTCTCTTCGTTTATGATACAGGGCAGTAATAGTTCCTCCTTCATTAGATGCTTGTGACATTTAAATGAGATAATAAATGTAAAGCATTTAGGCTAGTATCTAGCACCTAATAAGCACTCAAAAAAAGTCTGTTGTCATGACTAAGTCTCATTTCATAGATGAGGAAATTGAAGATAAGAGAATGAGGGGGGTAAGAGGGTTTCATGGACTGACCTGACATTTAAATCAGGGCTCACAACCCCAAAGTCCTCACTGCATTCTGAAAAAAGATCAAATTGTATCAGGAAGGATTGAGATAGGGGCCATACCCCCAAATGGGATTGACCAAATTCAGTTTTCAAGTGTTCTCTAAGTGATTTCATTCAGTGAAAGCAATTCTTGGCTTCAGTACTAGTCAAAAGAAGAGTCTAGTGAAGCTCTGCTACTTATCTAGTTATTCTTGGTACCAGCCTGTGCTCAGTGAACCCTTTCCAAGAGCCCCACCTCATCTGGGAGGCTGAGAGCAATAAAGAGTCTGTGTTCAGCTCATGCAAGCAATAGAATTTTTAAAGTTTCCTCTATAACCTTTAAAAATCTGTAGAAAAACAGGTGAGGGGCCTGAAAGATAGGTAAATGTGGGAGTAATAAAATCTGTCTCATCGAGCTGTCTTGGGGCTTAATGGAGGTCATATATACAGAGGTTTCTAGGTACAGTGATTGGTAATTAGCAAGTAGTTAAGAAGTGGCAGCTTTCTGTGAAGGAATGCAGTCAAACCAGCCAGAATAAAATGTCTTTTGTCCAACACAGAAAAGGCGTAGTTCATTCTACTTGGGCCAACAAAATTCCCTTAAAGGGCAAAATCAGCACCCAGTGCGTGACCCTTTAAGACTGAGGGCTGTCCCAGGTGCCAACCCCCACCTTTCTGCCAAGGTCAAACTGCCCTTAACTTGGGTGCTGACCATGGGGTAGCCAAACTGCTAAGCTACTCACCTTGCCAATTCCTTGGATTTTAGTGGATTTAATCAGCAGTTGTCTTTTTTCAGTAACTAAAATCTGCATTTGATGTGGCATCTTCTTTGCTGTTTCTGCCATCAACTCTGATGAGTTTTTCTTGAGAGCAAAGTGTCCGGTTTAATCAACAGGGTCGTTCAGACCAGCGTTGAGGTCATTTCTTCAACTTAACTAGCTTAACTCTTCAGCACGGTGCCTGACCTCCCCAACGCCTCGCCTTCTTGTCTGAAAAATAAAGATAATGATAACACTTACTTCAGGGTCATCAAGGTTAAAGAAATAATGAGTTGAGGAATGAGAGATCTGTCTCAGTGTGCAGCCCCTCATAAATCCTTGGTAAAAGGTGATCAGTGTTATTGTTTTAATTGATATGTTATTTCTGCTACTGCTACTATATTTTAGATTTTCTTATAGATGAGGATCAGAGAAGGCAATGGCACTCCACTCCAGTACTCTTGCCTGGAAAATCCCATGGACGGAGGAGCCTGGAAGGCTGCAGTCCATGGAGTCACTACGAGTCGGACACGACTGAGCGACTTCACTTTCACTTTTCACTTTCATGCATTGGAGAAGGAAATGGCAACCCACTCCAGTGTTCTGGAGAATCCCAAGGACGGGGGAGTCTGGTGGGCTGCCATCTATGGGGTCACACAGAGTCGGACACGACTGAAGCAACTTAGCAGCAGCAGCAGCATAAATGAGGATACTGGAGTGAAATGGAAATAATGAGAGAATTGACCATTTGGAGTTATTGGAAGGAACGGTATAGATGCACAGTCTGTTGAGCTTCCTAAATGAACATTGATTATAAGCAGTAGCTAATATGACCATCTTATTGCTATCACTTACTCTTTACACATCTGGCCTGTATTTAGGTTGAAATATAATGACTAATTGCAAAACTACTGCAGTCAGGGAACCATTAGTAGAAATGGCTGTTGGCTGACCCATAACATAAAGTTTTTCAGGGCATGAAGTTATGAGTTATGTTTGTCTTCCAGCCTACTTTGACAGATTGTTTTAAAGGGTCTCATATTGTCATACTGGAAAAAAAAAATCATCAAAGTGTGCTAAGAAAAGGATATTTGGGGCAGGTTAGAACACTAAAAATGCCTCCCCCAAATAACCCCTCTTGTGCAGCTACTGCTTATCAGTCTTACCAGGAGCACCATAAATCACCTCTAAATTGACCATTATGTCATCCTTGGGCATCAGGAGTGACAAATAATCTGAGGCAACCTCCTAGATTCCAAGGAGATTGTTTTCTTGCTCACATCAACTCAAAAGGACTTAGAAGCAGTGCCGAAATTTTGCTTTACCTTTCTAATCTCACTTTCCCTTTTTTAATGCAATAAACAAGGAGTCAGGGGAGGTTAGTTCTTGCTTCCTGACGTGATGATGGTGAATGGAAATGTGGTTGATGCAGAAACGCTCTCCTTGTCTTCGACTCTATTTGAAACTCCACACAGGTGGTAAGAATCTGCCAAGAAAACATACTTCTACAGACATCTGAAGGGGACAGCCAATGAGCAGAGGGAATGAACAGATGAGTAGCTAGTGTCCCATCCTTGGCCATAATGTGTGATATTGACAGATTTCAGGAGTGATCTTCCTATGACATTCAATCAGTCCATCAAATGCTTGAGAGGGAAGTGAAAAGTTATTCAGGGGTGGTGCTAGGGACCCTTTATGAATTATTCATCTTAAACAAACTTGCATGAACCAGAGCACTGAAGTGAAAGTCTGTTAGCCTGAAGGAGGCCACCAAAGAGCCCAGCTATGCATCTCAGCAGTGGTTTTTAAATGCTGTGTTTCATGACTCATGTCAGGCGGGAGACTGTGTGCTGGCTCTGACTCGTTTCTTAGTTGCAGTCTGCTCCCATTCTCACATGGATGGCCGTTTTACCACCTCCTTTATCGTGGAGCTTTCAAAACGCTGCACTCCTTGAAATGGAAATTACTAGGGCCACTGGTCTCTTGTTTTAGGGGCTGTGAACAGGGCAGAGCAATAGACTGTGGATTTCTGGATGTCAGTGGTACCCTAAGTCATAGAATCCAAAGAAAAGGGAAGGAGAGAGTGTGGGAAGTTCCACATTATCTGAGAAGAGGTCAATGGTAGAGAGGAAGAAAAAAGGAAGAAGTGTATTATAAATGGCAATAGTAAATGGCACCCAGAGGCATTAACACCCATGAGGTGTTAATGTCATGGGCTGCTCACCTCAACTCAAGACTGGGTTTCAGTGGTGCATAAGTTAAGTGTAATTAATTTACACAGAACTAGAAATCACAATACATGGACCTGGGATACTGTCCCCTGCCAGATGTCCAATAATCAGTAGCTGAAATCAACAGGGTTGGATGAAATTGAATTAAAACTATTTATTTGACACTACACTTACTATCAGATAATTGGGGAAAATACTACAAATATCTAACATTTATTAAGCAGTCAGTATTAGTAAGTGTTCTGGGTTTGTGCATGCACTGTCACATTTCATCCTCTTAACTATAAGAAGACTCAGGCTCAAAGAGCCTGAGCAACTTTTTTTTAGGATCATATAACCAAGAAGTAACACAACTGTGATTTGAGCTCAAACAAGTCTCTTGCTAGCCCTCTACCAAACTATGCCATATTTTCTAGCACTAGTTCTTGAATATATCAAAAGGTGACCACAATCCATGCCTTACCCAGTTCACAAGGTTATTGCTGATTTCCATGGGAAAAAGACAAGAACCCAAAGTGAGCAGGCAAGTGCCGCCAAAATGAAGCACATCATTACTATTTGCTAAGTCCAGTCTATGTTTGTGGTTAAGGAGGATAGGCTTCAGGGGCAGATATCTGGGCATGGAGCCAAGCTTTGGTTTTACCACTTCCTAGCTGTGTGACCTTGGGCAAATTATTTAACTTCTCTGAGCTTCAGTTGCCCCATTTGTAAATGGGGATAATAATGGTCTTGACCTCATTGAAGTTTTAGGGAGCTTAAGTGAGATATCTTTAAGATGTTAAGCACAGTGCCTTAGACATGCTCAACATTCAGGAAAGCATAACTTCCGTTAGTATTACCTTTAAGTTAGTTCTCTCCAAACTCTGGCTGGGCTCTGGTTTAAAAGCCAGTAGGTGGAGCATCCCACACCTGTCCCTGAGCAGCCAATAACCCACAGTCACTCTAATTATACTCCTGCAGCACTGAACTAGCACTTGAGACCTCCTAGACTATCTTGATGGCTCGATTGCACGGGCAATGGTTTGTTCAGCTTCTGATCATGATGACGGCAAAACCTCGACTTCACTGAAACACCAAGGTGCAGGTTTGAATTTTTTTTAAAAAATGAAATTATTCTTCTCACACCATGCTGGCTGTGAGAAGTATAGTTTCTTTAATGATTTTTCAGTTGAAATGCTCTGTAAACAAAATATTGGATTAATTACTGCTTTTTAAAGCACTTGTTCTATATTATCTTTTTGCAGTATAGATTATCTAAATCTTGGACTTTTGGTTTCAAATTCTCATTTCACTGACCTCCAGTGTACATATCTTTAACTCATTTTTTTGTTTTAATTTTAAAATCATGAATGCTACTAGCATTTAGTAAGTGCAAAAACCAACCTAAATCACTGTTAGCCAGGGTTCTCCAGAGAAACAAAACCAATAAGGTATATAAAGATGTATATAAATGTTGGTCACTCAGATGTATCTGACTCTTTGCAACCCCATGGACTGTAGCCCTGCAGGTTCCTCTGTCCATGGGATTCTCTAGGCAAGAATGCTGGAGTGAGTTGAAATTCCCTTCTCTGGGGTATCTTCCAGACCCAGGGATTGAACTCGCATCTCCTGCATTGCAGGCAGATTCTTTACCATCTGATTCACCAGGGAAGCCACAAAAAGATGTATAAAAGAAGTTTATCATAAACATTGGTTCACGCAGTTATAAAGGCCAAGTAATCCCACAGCATGCCACATGCAACCTGGAGAACTTGGAAAGTTATTGGGCAATTCAGTCCAAGTTCATAGGCCTGAGAACTATGCAAGTCAGTGACAGTGATATAATTCCCAATCCTAGGTCAAAGGCCTGAGAACTGCTGGTGTAAGTCCCAGAATCCGAATGCCTAAGAACAAGGAGCTCTGATATCTGTGAGCAGGGGAAGATTCATGCCCAGCTGAAGAAGACAGGAAAAGAATGTGTCCTTTCTTTGCCTTTCTGTTCTGTTCAGGCACTCAACAGTTTGGATGATGGCTGCCTACACTGGGGAGGGCACCGCTCTTTACTCAATGTACTGAATCAAATGTTAATCTCTTCCAGAAATATCCTCACAAACACTCCTCAAAATAATGTTTCACCAGCATCCCTTTACCCAGTCAAGTTCATATAAAATTAACCATCACAATCACTATGTATTTATTATCACTTTTGCAGCCTTGTTGGGTTAGATGACCTGTTCATTCACCTGAATGTCTTGGCAACAAATAATTATTGAGAAAATGATTGTAAGATACAAGTATTATGCTAGATCTTGAGGATACAACTTTAAAAGTGATTTCCCTTGCCTCTGGGAGCTTAGACATGAAACAATGTCTTTAAAAGCCAAAAGTCACTCCCTGGTTCACTGCAGTATTATTCATAATAGCTAAGATATGGAAACAATCCAAATGCCCATCAACAGAAGAATAGATTATGAAAGTGTGGTATATACATACAATGGAGGGCTTCACCAGTGGCTCAGTGGTAAAGGATCCACCTGCAATGAAGGAGACTCAGGAAATTTAGATTCAATCCCTGGGTAGGAAAGATCCCCTGGAGGAGGAAATGGCAACCCACCCCAATATTCTTGTTGGGAAAATTCCATGGACAGAGCCTGGCGGGCTATAGTAAACAGGGTTGCAAAGAGTCAGACGTGACTGAATGTGCATGCACATACAATGGAACATCATTCAGCCTTAGACAGAAGGAAATACTACTTTTTGCAACAACATGGATGGACCTGGAGAGTATTATGCGAAAGAGAAATAAACCAGTCTCAGAAGAGTTTGGGGTCGCAAAGAGTGGGGAGACAACTGAGCTACTAAGCATGCATGTTTGACATTGTGCCTACAGTTAACAACACAGTATTGTGAACTTGACAATTTAAGAGAGTAAACCTCCTGTTAAGTGTTCTTACACACATGTGTACACATGTATAACCACACACACATGCGCACACCCACACAAAGACACAGGGAAATTTTAGAGGTGATGGGTACAAACGTTATCTTGACTGTAGTGATAGTATCACCGCATGGATACTATCATTGCCTAATCCCCAAATACTGTGCATATGTACAAACTCACCAAATTGTATGCATTATTAAACACACACAGTTTTTAGTGAAAACAAAATAAAACTTTAAAGGTGATATCCATTAGATGACAAATGACCCATGGCAAGAGTGCATGCTTTAGGAATTCTTATGAGGAAACACTCACTTTGGGCTTGGGTCATCCATGAAGATTTCTAGGAGAAGAATTTGAGTTGGAATTGAAGGATGCTTTGAGTATGACAAATAGAGGAGAGGAAGAAGGGCAAAGAGTTCAGCCAGCACAGCATGTGTGGAGACAGTGATGGGCTGCCTCATAGGCTTTGCCTTGGGAAGGTGGATAAAAGTATTGAAAAGCCATAATCTGTTTGTGGAAGGCCCTGAACAATAGAACAGGTAGTCAAGCTTTTCACTATAGCCAAATGAATGCTGAACTCCTTAAAATCAAATTATACGAGTGATTTTATTCATAGTGAAATAGCTCAACTTTTCCTGTAAGGTATGTTTAAACTGTATACATTGGTGCCATGAAATGGTAGTTTCATTTGTCTCAACAAAAATCTGGAATTTCCACCAAGCACATCAACTGGCTTTATCACAGAAACACTTAAATTAAGTATTATCTAAGCAAGAGCCAGGGTAGTGACCAAGGGAATTTCAACTTGAAGATGAAGTGTTTACAAACTGTGAGATTACACTAAAGGTTTTATAAAGTTAAAATCTTAAACATGTTGAGACTAAAAAAGTGATTCAGAAATTTTGACTAATTTGGCTAAATAGCTCATATTTAATGTAACACTTAAAATAGTGATATATGTCAACACAGACTAAAGCTCTTCTCCAAAATTCTGTAATTTTTTTCCCTCTGGGAGCTTATTTCATTTAATTAATTGACAACAATTTTTATGTATCTTTCCCTTCCCAAATGGTAAGTAATGATGTTAAAAATAAACATACTTAGAGCTGTCTTCCACCAAATTACCAGCGTGATTTATAAAACATTCCTAATTTTAATCAGAAAAACAGTCTTAATTTGGTTTTATTAGGTCTAAATTAGTGGATGCCCTCCAATGTCCCCATCACTATTTGGGGTCCCCCCATTTTCATCTCTTGAAGGGGATAGCAGAACAGATGTGCATTTATTGCACAGTAAACAAAATTGACTTGATAAAGGGATCTTTACCTCTCTCTGGAAACATAGACAGTACTCAGATCCCTTGAGTATCATAACAAAAACAAATTCTTGATGTCTTCCCTAAGTGGCAAGCTCCATCCCACTCACTATTTTTGTAAACAAGGCACAGATTCTGTAAAACATAACCACACTGACTACCCTGTACATCACGTACAACTATGAACAAGTGCCTTGAGCCCGCCCTGTATGCCTGTTTCTTTCCGGGTCTCAGTCCACCTTCCCTTCACAGTTTCTGCAACCTGACGCTTAGTAGTAGTCTTATCTACTACCTTTAGTGATAGTCACCTAGTAGTCTTATCTACTACCTTTCAACTAGTAGTTTTGTTCAAGGATGATTGTTATCCAAATGAGTTATTTCACTTGCAGGTTGAAAATTGGTATTTTTCCAGTTCAACTCTTTGGTCTTTAACTGATTTTTTAAAAATACAGAAATATGTGAGGGGCACACCTTTTCTAGAATCAACAGTTCAATAAAGAAAACATTTCCAGCCTGGCCTCTTGGTGACCAAGTTTACTTTCATGAAATGTGTGTGCGTAATTGGTTGCTCAGAGTCCTGGTCATGTCTGATTATTTTTTGTGACCTCATGTATGGTAGCCCACCAGGCTCCTCTGCCCATGGGATTTTCCAGGCAAGAATACTGGAGTGGGTTTCCATTTCCTCTTCAAGGGGATCTTCCTGACCGAGGGATCGAACCTGCATTTCCTGCATCTCTTATGTTGGCAAGCCCACACAAGTCAATCTTTCCAGGAAAGAGAGGCAGTGCTTTCGAAGCTTCCAGTCTAGCCAGGGCACTGGGGTTGGTTTCAAAACATGGGTCTTTTTGAAGACCACATAACTTCAAATTTTAATAGGAAAGGAGATCCTAGATTTGGGGAACCTAGAATTATTCAGATCATACTCCACCCAAAGATATCTTCTCTATTAGCCTGTCAAAGTACCTAGGATTCAAACATTAGGAGCATTTGGCCTAGTCAACATTGAATTTTTTTCACTTGTTTAAGAAATACTGTTTGTTTTGTTTTAGTTGCTAAGTTGTGTCTTTTTGTGACCCCGTGTTCTGAAGCCTGTCAGGCTCCTCCATCTGTGGAATTTCCCGGGCAACAATACTGAAATGTGTTGCCATTTCCTCTTCCAGGGGATCTTCCCAACCCAGCAATTGAACCTGCATCTCCTGCACTGGCAGGTGGATTCTTTATCACTGAGCCACCTGGGAAATATTAACTGCTGTCTTATTTGAATCAAGAGTCAAGGTCAGCAGATTTCCTTGTGTTGTTACATTTCTTATTCTCTAGCTGTTGAGCACTCTCTCTTTTAAAGTTATTTTTCCATTTTAGTGACTTTTTGAAGAAACTGGATCAGAGAGAGAAATCTATAAGGAGAAAATCTAGCCTGCTAGTGCTATTCCGTGTAGAGACAGCTATGTGAGGAGAAGGGCAATCCTTCACTTTTAAAGAGGGAAGCACTCTGTGAGGACAAGGGCTAGGCAGCATGCAGCCTTCCTCCCCAGAGAGAAGAGAAAGCTGATCTGATTCAGCCTCTCCATCAGCCTTATTTTCCTCGATTGGCTCTCACACAACCTTTCACCCCTTTCTTTACATTCTTGCCAACACCTGTTGCTTTCAGTTTGTTTGTTTTTTTAATAATAGCCATCCTATTGGGTATGTGGCAGTATCTCACTGTGGTGACACCTTAGTCTTATTATCTTACTTGGAATATCTTTTCTTGAAACAGGAATACTATAGTAACAGAAATTGTAGACAAAGTATTAGATCACTCAGATGGAGGACCACTGACCCTATGATTTCACAACAAATCATATTTACTGAAAATAGTACCATAGGAAGGTTATCTTTGGGAACAGCCTCATGACTATGGAGTAGTCTTCCTTATACATAAATTGTCAGTTATAATACCTTCTCGTGAATTTCAAAAGATTAAATATGATGTTTATAAAGTGCTTCCCACAGTTTGTGGCACATGGGATGTGCACAGTGAAGAAAAGATATTATTAGTTGAATTTTATGGTATCTGTGCACTTAAAAGGGAGAAGGCAATGGCACCCCACTCCAGTACTCTTGCCTGGAAAATCCCATGGACGGAGGGGCCTGGTGGGCTGCAGTCCATGGGGTCGATGGGAGTCGGACATGACTGAGCGACTTCACTTTCACTTTTCACCTTCATGCATTGGACAAGGAAATGGCAACCCACTCCAGTGTTCTTGCCTGGAGAATCCCAGGGACAGTGGGGCCTGGTGGGCTGCCGTCCATGGGGTCGCACAGAGTCGGACACGACTGAATTGACTTAGCAGCAGCAGCAGCAACATGCACTTAAAAAAAAAAAAAAAACCTAGTAATTCTGTCAAAATCAGGGTTATGGCTGGTTTGGAATGACCTTGTGCTTAGCAAATCCCTACTGACCTCTAGTGATCACTGAATTATTTTATGAGACAGCTTATTTAATAATGCATACTAGCATTTTGTTTTTCCTTTCCAAAATGAGACATTTGCATATGTCTAATCTTCAGACCTATTCTTCCTGGTTGACACAGCCAAGGTACCTTAGTCAAATATTTACGTTCCTGATACAATCTTCCCAAGACATTCTCAGAACTTTTGGCTAGTTCATACATAAATAAATAAATGATAGTGTTAGGTCACTTTTTTTTAAAGCCACTCCAATAACTCCTTGTCAGTTGAGATGTAACATCGCAGTTACAAAAATGCTTAAGCTCTCAGTTTCTAACTGAAGTGAACTCTTTCTTTCATATGCAAACAATAGTGAACTTGCTGGTTCAAAAAATATAAAAATCAATGAGAAAGATTTAACAGAGCAATTAATGAGATAATGTCTAGAATACAGTTTGAACCCCTGGGAAAAATGTATTTATACCCATAAAACATTTTTACCATTATGTTTGTTCAAGAGCCATAAATACAGTTGAATTCTTCTGTGAAATCAAGGCCTGGAGGTGGGTAAAAAGGAGGAATCAATATTCTGTGTCTCTGTATCATAGTGATGTTTGTTCATAGCCATTTGAACATTTATTTACAATTACTATTCGAGCACAACAGTCTCTTTAATATGCATTTTATTAATCTCAGATTCAAGAAAAGTGACTTCTGGCAGTCACCTTCACTGTTACCCTTGAATCTGAGGACTTCCCTGTTGTTTTTAAATTGGACTGTCTTATTTACGTTGGCTCTTAGTCTTTCCAGGAAGATTCTGAAGAGTTTTTTATTTGTACCTTCACCTATTTCTTTATTGACTTTGTGACTTATTTAAAGGACATCGGATTTCTTTATACCATCCATTCACTTATCTAGGACACTGTCTCCAAGTTACAGATAAATCTAGAAAGAGTAAGCTAGATACCCTTCCTAAATTTAAAATGACTCTGATTGTCCTTGAAAACTGAAAGTGAAAGTAAAGTCACTCAGCGTGTCCGAGTCTTTGCGACCCCGTGGACTGTAGCCCACCAGGCTCATCCGTCCATGGGATTCTCCAGGCGAGAATACTGGAGTGGGTTGCCATTTCCTTCTCCAGGGTATCTTCCCAACCAGGGATCGAACCCACGTCTCCTGCAATGCAGGCAGACGATTTAACCTCTGAGCCACCAGGGATGTCCTTACCTTTGCCTAAATATGAAATAAAGAGTATAAAGAATTTTACAATAGCTTTGGTTGTGACTATGGAAAATACTACTTCTTTAATCTATCAGGTAAATAGAAAAGATAGGTTGAACATGTCATTTAATCTTGAGAGCCCATATTCTAGAGCAATGCCTCTCAAAATTTAATGAGTATACTAGTCATCTGGAAAACTCCTTTAAAACAGCTGTGATTCAGTAGGTCAGGGTGGAGTCTGAAATTCAGCATTTCTAACAAAGGCTTTTGGTTCATAGACCTTGCATTTGAAATGCAAGGATCTAAAATATTTTAGAATACTGAGATGAAAGACGATTATTTGAGTTCAGCTTCATGCTTGAAAAATATAAAGGAACAGCTTTATATGTGTATCATGTACACATAATATTCAAAAGTTTATGACAAAATTTAGAACATACTCAAAAGTGAGATTTCGGTGTATTAAAGAGTAGATTATTTGCCAAATTATCCCTTTAGCATCTGTGGTGCTAATATAGACATTAGAAAGAAAATTTGATGTTCCTGAAACTCACTACAAAATTTTTAATGACCTCACAGCTGCTTAGTTTTTGAAGCATAACAGGTACTTATTTTGGAGTAGAAATAATTCCTGATCATGAACATATTTTATAGAGAATGCCTACCAATGGGTTATTTGTTATTGTTATTACAAATATCAATTTTTCTTTTGAGCTCATTCTTAGTGTTTTTTTTTTTTTTTTGCTTATTTAAATTGCTTCCCCCCAGCTTTATTGAAGTACAGGTGACATGTAACATTGTGTTAGTTTAAGGTATGCAGCATGTTTATTTGATATACTTCTATATTATAGAATGATCACTGCTGTAATGTGAGCCAACACCTCCATTACATAATTCGCATAATTGCTGTTTTGTTTTTTTGTGGTGAAAACATTTAAGATCTACCCCCTTAGACACTTTGAAGTTTATGATACAGTATTATTAACAATAATCAACATGTTGTATATTAGATCCCCAGAACTTAATCGCCTTATAACTGAAAGTTCAGGTTCTTTGACACTGCTTATTAAAATTCTGTAGACATTATGTCCCCAAATTAGTTGAGGGAAAAAAGTTCAGATAATTCATTTTGGCCAACATTTATTAAATGACTGCCTTGGATGGGCCAAGAACTGTAAAAGACACTAAAGTTACCTAGAAAGGAGTCCAATGCTCAATCAGCAAACTAGCAAGTGGAAGAGAAAGATAAGCACACAGCCACTGATAATTCTGTTAGAACTACACTAAAACAGTAGTACTCAGCTAGAGCTGCCGTGACAAAATTTCACAGACTGGATGTTTAAAACCAACAGAAAGTTATTTTATTACAACTCTGGGGGCTGAAGTCCAAGATTAAGGTGTCGGCAGGTTTGGTTTTCTCTGGGGCCTCTTTCTTGGGCTTACAGAGGGCCACCTTCTCCGTGTCCTTGTGTGGTCTTTCCTCTGTGCTCACATCCCTGGTGTCTCTTTGTGTGTCCAGATTTCCTCCTCTTACTGGGACATCAGTCAGACGGGATTTGGGCTGGCCCTCGCAACCTTGTTTTAACTTAATCCCCTCTTCAAAGGCTGTGTCTCCAAATACTGTCACACTCTGGTACTGGGGGCTAGGGGCTTCAACATAGGAATTTGGAGGGAACAAAATTTAACCCACAACAGGAAGGCAAAATGTTTTTTGGAGCAGTGGACAGAAAACAGTGTATTATTTCTGGGGTCAAGGTAGTCACATAAGGCTACTTGTATGTAGCATTTGAGGTGACCCTCAAAAGAGAAATCAGACTTGGGTCATATAGGTTAAAAATTGAAGGAAAAGTCAGGATCAAAAGTTGGAAGCAGTATTTTAGAAATTTGTTTGAAAAATGTATCAAAAAACTTGGGAAAGTAGGAAAAACGTCCTTAACAAATGCCACCTCCTACACAATCATTGTTATTATTTTGTTGAATTTTCTTTCCATCTTTCTTACCTAAGTTTTATATACAATTAATGTGTATAGACACATTTAACTTTGCTTTATTTTGTTAAACCATTAACAAAATAACTATTGTTATTTTAATGTTATTCTACATATTATATAACTTTTAAAAATTATGTCATAAGCATTCTCCATGTTTTAGTAAACCTATCAGAATTCATCCTACCGTCCCCTTTAGTTGACAAATAAGTAGCTTCTAGTTTTATAAAATATCATAAAATTTTTGAATTATTGGGTTATTTTCTGTGTTTTGAAGATTTCCTTGGCATACTGTCCCCGTGGTGGTATCGACAGAGCATATCTTCAGAGATGTCATATTTGTTAAATGATTGGATGAAATCAACAGTATTATGACCCCTGACATATATTGACAAATTACCTTCCTATAAGACTACACCAATTTTCATGTCACCAGCAGAGTGTGACAGCGCCAGTGTTACGCTCAAATGTCACGGCCACTGTGTCCTTCTCTGATATCCTACAGTAGCCTCCTGCTGTTCAAGATTCTCTGCCCATGTCACCCGCTTTTGTTTCCTTCACGGCACTCAAGGCTGTGTGAAATCATCTCACTTGGTGTGTGATTCTGAACCTTGCTTGTCTCTCCCTTTCCAGAGGATAAACTGCATCATGGTATCCATCTTTGTGTCCCTCCCTCCCTGGCACATTATAGACACTCATAGATACTAAATGAGTGAGTTCATTTTACCACATTTGGTCCTTTTAATTTGACTTTTTTTCAAAATATATCACCTCATTTGTAATGTATTATCAGTTGTCCATTCCTTTTTGTGAAGTGTTCTTTTAAGTCAATGCAAATGCAAGTCTTGCCATGAACATGTAGCATAAGATATTCAGGCCAGCTGGCCTAGAGCTCAGGGTATGGACTCAGTATTCCCCTAAAACACATGTGCCGTGTATATTGAAGATACACATATCAACCAGAGTGACAAGGGAGTAAAAGGGCATGGATGGATGTAAGGAAAATGAAGTCACAAAATACTCCACAAGAAAATGAGCTGGGAAACAGAAGATGATTCGTCACTGCCACTAGGGGAGGGAAGGCATGTGTTTTGTCTCTCAGAGGACACTTGGCAATGTCTGGAGACATTTGTCCTTGAGAGGGGAAAATGCTTGGATATCACTGGTGGGAGTCCAAGGTGGCCCCCACATACAGAAACCATAATCTAGAGCAAGAGACAGGCATCAACCATTTAAAAACTTCTCGGATAACTCAGATAATGGGCAGCCATGTTTGGGAACCATTGGAATTTTGAAAAAATTGATTATCAGATATACAGTAGCTGAGCGGCCTTTTAAAATCCATTGAGAGCATATAAAGGTATGGATTCTCCTACCCTAACTAATGCTCTCCCTGGCCTCATTTCTTCACCAGTAGGTATGAAGGGAAACAGGGCAATCTCGTTTCCAAGAGCTCCCTGGCCATCTACTCACCATCTAGAGCTGGGACCTCAGGTGAGTGGAGAGATTAGGAGCTCAGGTGGGCAGTGCTACCCATTGCTTCCAGGTGTGTGTTTTTAGGAGAGTCCTGCTTGATTTTTCCAGAGTCAGACTGAGCACTTTATATTGCAGTAACCTAGTACACATGCCGTAGCTGTTTGAAGTGAGAGGAACCGTGTGGCCTGTGTGTTTGCAGGATGGAAGTTTGCTCGCCTGGGTGGCACTGGAGTCTGGAGACAGCAGGAAATGAGACCACATTCCTGTTGTTCAAATAACCTGTCTTGAGGAGCTCTGCCATTCCGCAGTGAGCTGCCTGGCTCCCTTTTGCTGCATGCGTTGGACACAATAGAACTAGAAGCTTCTGAAAGCAGGTGAAAGGTAAGACCCACCTGGGAAATGGCTTATTCCACTTTACCCCCACCACTCAGAACAGGTTTCCAACAAAGGATCTAAACCTTGGCGTGCCCCCTTGCCCCTGGCTGCCTCTCCCACATATTCTGTGCCTAGCGTGGACTTCATTTAGAGATAGCTCTCAAATCTGACTTTACTATTTTAGGCTTCCAGACTCCCCACAGAGTTCTCAGTTAGGCTATGTTAGGCACGTTATCTGGGTCATCAAAGTGCCAGAGCTCACTCCAAGTTTACAAGCAAAGGCGCCTCCTGCCACCTTCAGAATCGCCGGGGCTGGGTGGGTATCAGCAGAGGCTGTTCGCCTGCAGCACCAGCTGCCGCAGGCTATAGGGGTGAAGAAGCTGCACTTTGATACTTCTCGTTGTGGCTTATCGATCCTACTGTCATCATCTCTCAGGAAAATCAGTGCTTCGGTCTTTCAGTGAACATGTAAATAAAGTGATAAAAAGTAAACCAAGGCAGGTGTTTCCTGATGGAAAGAGGAGAGATGAATTAAAAACATTACGATGAGCAGCAGAGGGCTGTTTGTGAGCTTAGGAGGATTTAGAAACAGTGAAAACCAGGGCCGTGTTTGGTGACTCAGTGATGCTGGCTGTTCTGTGCTTGGAGGACATCCTTGTCCCAAGTGTGTGGTCTCCTGGTTATTAATGGTGTTGCTTGGAATTTGTGCTTTGATCTGATTGAAACCAACATTGTTCACTCAATTTCCCATCAGTTTTGTCTTAGGAAATAAACCTTTGTCTTAACTGGGTTACCTAACTGTTGTGCTGCGGTTCATGGGGTTGCAAAAAGTCGGACACGACTGAGCGACTGAACTGAACTGAACTGATAAAAGGAGATACTACTAATCATAATAAGGTTAATAACAAACTATTATTGGAATCTCCTACATGTCTATTCATTTATTCAGCAATATTTTTTTCTGGGTCTGTTCTCTGTATGATTCTAGGCCCTAGGGTACACTGTGACCAAGACAGACAGTCCCTTGCCTCTTAGAACCTACCAGTTCAGTGGGAAGACAGAAGGTAAACCACCAATGCAATATGATGTCAAATACTAATACGTGAAGAACAAGCAGAGTAACAGCATGGCAAGTGAGGGGGGTACAGTTTATGTAGGGAGGTCAGGGCAAGTCACTGTGAGGTGGTATCTAACAGAGAACTGGCTCAAGTGAAGGAAGGAGCCACTCTGTGAAAAAATGTAGACCCAACAATGATCTCATTTGGGAACCTGCAAATATACTGGAAAAACCCTGATTTTTGAAAGCGGGAATCCAGGGGTTCTGATCCTGGCCACACTTCTGATTAGCTGTATGACTTTGAGAAGTTAAGCTCTCTGTGTGTGTGTCTTCTGATTTCTCCAGGTGGGAAAAGAAAGTATTTTGGTTCAACTTACAGGATGGTTTTGAGACTTGAGTGAGAATCAAACATTTGAAACACAGCGGACTAGGATGTGGGAGGGTCTTGGTGATGTCAGGCTGCTGAGAGACAGATGGGCTGTCTGTCACCATGTGGTAGCACCCCCTGGGCAGTCTCAGGATGCACCAGTGAAGAAGGCAGACAGCATCTGATCCCACGTGTCTCCATTCAGACTGTGTTCTATGATAGCTTAGTGTTTGAGGACTAGACACCCTAGAGCCAGCCATGTGGGTCCAAGTCTCAGTCCTTCCACTTAGTCTGTTTACAAGCTTGGCAAGTAGGCTAACGTCTCTGCACCTCTATTTCCTCATCTGTAGAACAGGATGATGATAACTAATAATAACAATAATAGTAGTACTTAACTCATCAAATTGTCAGAATGATAAAATAAGTAACATTTGAAATGAGTAATATTTGAAATACATTTAAGGGAATTTCACACATGATACATACTAGAAGAGTATTTCAAAGTTGAAAATAAAAACTTCCTTGTGAATTGTTCTGTGTTGTAGAAGAGGCAGGCTAACCTTTGTTCTGCAGTTATCACCTTATTTGATTATCTCAACAGTTCATTTCACAGATGAGGAAATGGAAACTCAGAAATGTCAAACATTTTGCCCCAAAATAACACACCTGGTTAGTGTATGAGCTGGAAATGTAAACTAAGTTTGACTCTAGAACCCCCATCTTGACCCTTTTCCTCTGGGATGGGTTACTGAAGGTCCAGATACGAGCACAGCTGGGTTCCTGCCCTGAGAAGATTTAAAGTGGAGGGGAAGAGCCACTAAGGGGTTACAAGACATGCACAGGATCTCACAGCTCGTGAGGAATCCAAATCCAGAATTCCCACCTCTAAGTCTAGAGCAACTTTGCTGTTCCATTTGTAGAATTGAATGCAGTAAGCATTTATTAAATGATTCTGTGTACTAGAAGATAAAAGAGCAAAATAACTCCTGATGTATTCAGGTGACCAGAAAAGATGGTACTCTCCAGGGAATATTAAGGAGAGTCTTGGTTTGGGAAACTTGAGGAAAGTCTTTTTTTAGATAAACTTTGTATTTGGGCATAATTTTTCAATAGATTTACAAAAAAGTCATGAGGATAATACACTGGTTCCTACGTAACTTTAATTCAGTTTCCTCTAAAATGGTAACATCTGACCCATCTAAAGTTAACTTTACTAAAGTTAACTTTACTACATTAATATTAGCTAAACTACAGGCTTAATTAGGATTTTACCACTCTTTCTGCTAATATCTTTTACCTGGGATCCACTCCAAGATATCAAAGTGAACTTAGGAAAATCCTCCCTTTGACTTAAGAAATTTTAACTTGTACCCCTGTTTGCAAGTGTTTCATTCTGGTAAAAAGATACTGCATCTTATTTAATGATTTCCTCTTTTTGTTCCGAAAGAAGGAGCTGGGCGCTTCAGAGTTTTGAATGGCACAGTTGTTACACAGATTTGTTTCCCTCACAAGGGAAAAAAGGATCAATCAATACAATCGGATAATTTCTAAATTTATTTGAAACAGCCACAGTCATATATTTAATGGACAAGGAAAAAAACCTGCCTAGATTTCCTCTTTTTAAGTTTATTGATCTATCACCCCAAAGACAAAAAAATGTATCTATCTATAATGTGTTAATTGACCCCTCCCAAGACAGATTTCACTTTTAGTTTTAAAGCACACCTCGTGAAGTTATCCTATTCTGTGAGTGTGTGTGTTTCTCAAAGTGGGAGTTATTCTAACAGGGATAAAATAATACCAGAGAAAGCAAATGAAAGTGGTCTTTATGAGTTTCACGTTCATTTTTATCACATAACTTTGTCTGAAAGCTTGGTTAAATTAAATGTATAATGTGATCCTGGTGTATTTGCATTCATGCAATAGCTTTTTAGTTTGTTTTTAACAGAGGTCTTCCTGACCTTGGAGGTTCAGAAAATTTGCTTTCACATGGTCGAATGGCTTGGGTGTATTTCTCTGGTATATTAGGCAAAAATGTATTGGTCTTCTCACCAGTATGGTGCCCTTCCTCTTTTTTAACCTCTTGTGTATTTGTGTCAACAAAATTAATTATGACCATTTAGGAAGAAACGTACAATACAAAGCAACTTTTATTCACGCCTAATCTTCTAGGTGTTTTCTTTGAGGTAAGAAGCTCAGGGGAGATGTTACCATTTGATAATTCATACAGACTTCTCCAGACTCAGACATTTTTCATAGCACTCTTAGGTCTTCAAGTGCTGCTTCAGTAGGTACCCAGTCATTGTTTATCCGTACAGGTTAAAGCCTTTTTGTCCAGTAGGGACTAAGAGTGATACTCATCTGCACTAGTAAGGATTGTTAAGGTAGACTTTTATTCTAACTTGGAAGTGATTGTTTTGAGAAGTAAAATGAAGGTGACCAGTCAAACCAGAAATCATCAACCAAATCACCACTACTTGATGATTTCCTTTCCCTTTAGTGAATTCATCACTTGTCACAGTTTATACTCTGAAGCCTGACACTGAGATTCCCGAGGATACAACCTGAGAGTTTCTATATCTTCGAGGATTGTTGCTGTTCAGTTGCTGAGTCTCACCTGACTCTTTGTGACCTCATGGATTGCAGCACTCAGTTTGCTCAAACTCATGTCTTTGTCCAGTGAGTCAGTGATGCCATTCAACCATCTCATCCTCTGCCACCCCCTTCTCCTTTTGCCTTCCATCTTTCCCAGCGTCAGGGTCTTTTCCAATGAGTTAACTCTTCCCATAAGGTGACCAAAGCATTGGAACTTCAGCTTCAGTCCTTCCCATGTATATTCAGGGTTGATTTTCTTTAGGATTGACTGGTTTGATCTCCTTGCTGTCCAACGGACTCTCGAGTCTTCTCCAGCACCAGAAATCAAAAGCATCAGTTCTTTGGCAGTCAGCCTTCTTTACAGTCCAACTCTCCCATCTGTTGGACCATAAACTTGGACCAAGTTCTTTCCATCCTCCAAGAGTCAGTTCAGATTATTCTGTTAATTCTCTCCTTTCACCTCTTCCAAAAAGAATTATTTATGATACAAACATGCATTCTCTGTGGGAACAGTATTATCCTCAGGGGAGTAAAAATTGGTTCATAGTTGGAGGGGGCTAAAAAAAAAATCTTACTCTTTGTGTATAACATACAGATACACAGAGTACCTAAACAAATAATCAATACATTTGCCTATTAACTAATGGGGGAGGCAATTAAGAAAAAATAGATATGTAAAAAGGTTCTCAGGAGGACAATAAGAAAAAAGAAGTTGAAAACACTGGTTATAGACTAACCGTTGAGTATTCATTGTTTCCAAAACCAGGAATCATTTCTCTAGCTGGTGTCCTCTTAGGTAAATAGAACAAGAGATGCCGATAAAACATAATATTGGCCCGATGTTGCAATTATGCAGTGCTCCATCCTCTAATCTTCCCATTGCCATGGCAGAAAGAAAGCTTTTGATGTTATCTTGTCTAGGGGCTTTGCCCTTTTGCACTTTCTGATGTACAAAATCATCAGTAAATTTGTCATTGTGTTTAAAGATTCCAAGTTAACTGAAGTTTATGTGTTGTTATACCTGGACTTCTCAGATAAAATGGAAAAATAGAGATGTTCTATAACAATTGTGGGGAGCAACCAAAGGAACAAGCAGAAATGACGGAAAAATTGTTGTGTAAATGTGAAAGCCACAAGAAGTGAGAGACTTTGCTTGGCTATAAAGAGTCACTTTGAAGCCTACTGTCCCTGATGCACCTCCCTGAAGGGTTGGAAAAAATGAAATAGTTTTCAGCCATTCTTTCAGCCAAGGGTGTCTGTGTGACAGATCTGACAGAAAGTCCCTGGTGGTAAGGATGGAAGTTCTGGGGAAATTTTTGCTCTTGTATCTTTCCCTTTTATTCTGTCTTTGAATGCAAGTATAATGTCAGGATCTGGCAGCCACCTTGTAATATAATTATGAGGCAGCAAATTCAAGGCCAAAACCCTAGCATGCTGTGGATGACAGAATGGGAAGAGAGGAAGAAACAGAGTTTCTGGTTGCCTCATTGAATACTGAGACCAGTATCAGCAGCTGCCCTATTCTTCCATGGAATACTGTGTGTCTATCCTGCCTAAGCCACTCTTAATTGGGTTTTCTATTACTTGTAGCTAAATATATTCCTATAATACCTTATTTAGGAGATAATATCAGATTATGAAGAAGAAAAGAGGCACATTCTTCTGCCTTGCCCTCTAAATATAAGTGATTTTTAATCCTTCAGGTTATTTCTATAACATCAGGCCTCTGCAAACTTAGCTCATTAATATTCCTTGACAAGGAGTTATTACACGTCTTACATTTCAACATAGATTACAAGTTGTGGAAAGTGGAAAGCCAAGACTTTATAGGAAATTTTCTGATCATCTCTCCCACGGATTGTGTTCTGCATAGTTGGAACCTCGGTGTCCTCAAGCCTCTGAGATAACCACCCTATGGCCTTGTCCATCCCGCTAGCAAAGAGAAACTTTCCAGCCTCACTACCCCTTTCTGTGCATTCTGTGCTTACCTCTCAGGAAAACAGAATCTCAGAGGGACAAAAAGATACAGAAGGAACACACACTTGTGCAGGGTCATGCAGAGCACTTTAATTCCTCCTAATCTCATTTTAAGTCCTGGCCACTCCATTAAGGTTTCACTTTTTGCTTAATCGAAGTATCTTTGAAGGGCTGATACTCCCCTTCCTCTATATGGAAGAGAAACATTCTAACACTAACAGAAAAACTGCCAAGAGTTGTAAAATAGCTTTTTGTCCCCAGTTGTATAAATAAATACTTCAGGATTACCGAGATTCAGCATCAGTTACAATGGTTTGATTCATATTAAAGTTCTGTTTTAATTATTAATATAATTTATTTAATAGGTTCATGGATGAGAAGACTGCAAAGATTTGGGGGTCATTTTTTTTTTGGTCACAAGTAAATTGGAAAAAAGAGAAAATAAAAAGGAAGAAAATAAAACTATGATACTATTATCTAGAGATGATATTCGGGGGCAAAATTTTGCTTTATCTATCTATATATATATACATACATATATATGGGTTTATATAGATAGAAAAAGGAATGGGAAAATTATGCATATGTATATGTATATTATATGCATAAATATTTCAATCTTTACTTAATGTATGTTGCTTCCATTTTTGCATTTCACTCACTCAACATCTTTTTTTAATGATTGCATAAGTTTTCATTATATAAAAACATAATGTATATTTAAAAAGGTCAATTATTAGATAAATGTTCTCCTATTTTCATCAGTATAAATATTGCTAGAAGGAATACTTTTTACAGTAAGTCTCTGGCATACTTTAGGGTCACTTCAAATAAATTTGCTAAGATTTCATAGCAAATTAAAATCTAGAACTAATCAGAATAAACTATTATTTTATTCTGTACTCAACCATATAAATAGATTATTATCCTTTCCAGAGTTTGTTGTTCTTTACTGAGGTCATCAGTCCAATTTCGAATGATCAGAATATAAATATATTTGTGTTCTTGAACTTTTAGACCCCTTTAGGTAAAACCAATCTTTTCTCAATAAGTTTAATGATCTTAACCAACCAAGAAACCATATTGCTGATGATGAAGTGACTAAGTTTCTGGTGAGATTTGGCAAATTTAAATGATGGGAGCTTCATTTTTCTAGGCAGTTTGATCATCAGGGTTGTCAGTGCAAAATAGATGCTTTTTCTGAGTTAATGTTATTTTTATGTCTGTTAGGCAGTAATGAATTTTACATAACTAGTTTATAACTCATTTCATATTCATCAAGTTATTAATGAGAGAAATAATGCTGGATTTGGCAGCAAAACAGTAATAATGTTACATGTCACAGACCAAGAGAGGAAAAATTGTGGTTAAGCTGATTTTTTGGTAAGTAACGTTGCTTTCTTTTGTTTGTTCAGTTTGAGACCCAGAATCATATTTATATTGTAGCTCTTCCTTATAATTAAAATGGGGCTTCCCAGGTGGTACAGTGGTAAAGAATCTGCCTGACAATGCAGGAGACTTAAAAGACAAGAGTTTGGTCCCTGGGTTGGGAAGACCCTCTGGAGTAGGAAATGGGAACCTGCTTCAATATTCTTGCCAAGAAAATTCCTTGAACAGAGGAGACTGGAAGGCTACAGTCCACGAGGTTGCAAAGAGTCAGACACAACTGACACACCAGCACACATATAATTAAAATAAAATCCATTGTCATTGTGGTAAAAATGAATGCAGAAAAATATAAAGCAGAAAGTAAATATTAACCATAATTTTACCTCTCAAGAAGTAATTGATAATATAGTATATTTCCTTCAAGTCATTTTTCTGTGCCTACTGAAAGATGAAAGTATATATGCTATTTTTAATTCATCATTATGTTAAAACAGCTGTCCCATGTTATTAAAAATTCTTCAAAAGCACCATCAGAGTATCTGTGTAACATCCCAGGGGTAAATATGTGATAGTTTAATCAAATTTTTGTTGAGAGATATTTTTGGTAATATTTTACTACCAAGAATAATTCTGTGATGAATATCCACAAACTTCTTTGTCAAAATATTAATACCAAACTACTACTTTCATAGGGTAGATTTCCTAAAATGAAATTACTAGATCAGAGACTATTAACTTTTCTAAGCTTTGGCAATATATTGCCAGATTGCTTTTCAGAAAATAATTCACATTCCCACTAATCAGGATAAGAGTTCCTGTCTCAACATACCCAAGTCACCATTGCTGTTGTTTTTTATTTTAACTAATGAACAAAGCAATTTTTTGCATCAATAATAAATATATAAATATTTCCATAAGTGTATCAATTATTTGTGTTTCTTCTGTGAAATATAAATTCATGTCCTTCTGAGAACAAAAGAATTGATTGTAGTAGTCACGGTGGGAGGGGTACTGAAAAACATTTCCTTGAGGGTCATTGAAGTTAATTTTATTATAAATTATACATGTACTCTGCTATATCAAGAACTCCAATACTACTTATTTCAGATAGATAACAATTTTAAATATTAAAAAAGAAAACCAAATAGTTCTGAGAAAAATTATGGATAATTTATATTTTCAGTAAATCTTTAAAAGGCCAGGTGGCTGTGGACCTGTCCACTCCCTCCACCCCAGTAGGCTTCTTTCTGGCCTAATTGTGAGAACTGAGATAATTAACCACAAATCTGCCAACTAATAATTTTTCTTAAAAATCAGGTGCACAATTCACAAATGCTATCTAAATTCTTACAAGACCGCTGGAGCAAGTTGGTCACCAGGCCCCAAGACCAGCTCACTTATCCATAAGTTCACAGTCTGGCTTGCTGATTTGTTGGCTTTACTAATGGTCTTAATTTCATTATCATTACTTACCATTCATCAAAACTGATCGTGCTGACTGAGAGCTTTACCAAATTACCCAACAAGAACTCATCTTAATGTCCTTTCCAACCTCTGTTACCTTAATGGGCTCAGAAAATAACTCAAACAGAACAAGGACCCAAAGTCACTACTGCACTTATGCATTTGCTCATTCAGTCCCTTAAACAGTTCTTCCCCGGGGGGACTAGATACTGTGTGACCTTGGGCCTTTTGATTTTACGTAGAGGGGTCCACATCAGCCTCCACATTATCAACTGGGGGTAAAGATAAAATTAAAAGTGCCATATATTTTTCCCTCTTAATGACTTTTTTACAGCATAGCCTTCTTCTTTTTACTAAAAAAACTAAACAATATAAAAAAAACCAAAAAATTTTCTTGAGTATTTTTAGTTTTGTCTTTTCTAGATTTTCCTATAATAATAATATTAGAAGAAATTATAGAAAATACTAACCTCTGAAAACACACTCCTTAAGATTGCCCTAATGATTGCATTGTAAAGTCACTGGTATCCATGTCCCCTGGATGCCCATTTGTCTGAAAGGCAACCCAGACATGTATACTGGGGAAGGGAGCCAGACAGGGAACAGAGTGGTAGTGGGAAAACCTTAATCACAAATTCATGACAAAAATGTAAGATGGTAACATATCAAATAGAGTTCAGTTCAGTTCAGCCGCTCAGTTGTGTCCGACTCTTTGCGACCCCGTGAACCGCAGCACACCAGGCCTCCCTTTCCATCACTAACTCCCGGAGTTCACTCACACTCACGTCCATCAAGTCAGTGGTGCCATCCAGCCATCTCATCCTCTGTCGTCCCCTTCTCCTCCTGCCCCCAATCCCTCCCAACATCAGAGTCTTTTCCAATGAGTCAACTCTTCTCATGAGGTGGCCAAAGTACTGGAGTTTCACCTTCAGCATCATTCCCTCTAAAGAAATCCCAGGGCTGATCTCCTTCAGAATGGACTGGTTGGATCTCTTTGCAGTCCAAGGGACTCTCAAGAGTCTTCTCCAACACCACAGTTCAAAAGCATCACTGCTTCGGCACTCAGCTTTCTTCACAGTCCAACTCTCACATCCATACATGACCACGGAAAAACCATAGCCTTGACTAGAAGGACCTTTGTTGGCAAAGTAATGTCTCTGCTTTTCAATATGCTATCTAGGTTGGTCATAACTTTTCTTCCAAGGAGTAAGTGTCTTTTAATTTCATGGGTGCAGTCACCATCTGCAGTGATTTTGGAGCCCCAAAAAATAAAGTCTGACAATAGAGTAGTGAATCATTTATACTATAAAACCTTGATGGTAACCGTCTTTCTTCATTTCTTCTTATGGAATTTATTAATCTGTTTCCACATGATATTATTTAGTTCTGCATTTAAATAATCTGATACAAGTATGTAGTCCTGGATAAGATTTCTCCCTTTTAAATGAAGTTCCACTAGGTTATTAATAGCTCTTGATTCTCCAAACTCCTCTAGTTTACAGGAGAAATAATTTAGTGAAAACTCATTTGTGTTGTGTAGCTTTGTTAATGTAAGTGAGTAATGTGTATTGATTCTTCATGGTGTAAAAATGTTATTCATTTTGTGCAAGAAAGTCAGTTAAAGAATTATTAATGACACAGTAATTGCTTTTAAAAATATGCCTTAATTAAAATGGTAAATTCTTTATTACATCTTTATTTTAATTAGATGTACAGAAAGACAATAATTTTTACAAGGAACCTCATGTAAAATAAAATGATCTCATTTAAAAGCATTTCAAAAACTCAGTAGTGGTGCTCTCTAGAGAGGTAGTCGATAACTTCCTAAAGTAAAACTACTGTGACTCCACTTCCGATCAAAATTAAAGGTGTCATTCTGACTAAAATTAATAATCTTAAATAGAATATTTTACACTTTTCCTCCATACCAAGAAGTTTCTGCTTGTACTTTTTAACTGAAATTCCATTTCTTGAAAGTGTTTTTAAAGGTTTGTATACAGAGTAAAAGTAAGTCAGAAAGAGAAAGACAAATATCATATATTAATGCATATATATGGAATATGAAAAGATAGTACTGATGATCCTACTTGCAGGACAGCAAAGGAGACACAGACATTTTGGACACAGTCAGGAAAAGAGAGGGTAAGATGATATGAGAAAATTGCATTGAAACATATACATTACCATACGTAAAATAGATAGCTAGCCAGTGGGAGTTTGATGTAGGACACAAGAAACCCAAAGCTAGTGCTCTGTGACAACCTAGAGGGGTAAGATAGGGAAGGCAGTGGCAGGGAAGTTCAAGAGGGAGGGAACATATGTATACCTAATGCCAGTTCATGTTGATGTACAGCAAAAACCATCACACTATTGTAATTATTCTCTAATTATATATGTATGTAAATATATATATATAAGAAAAGCTCAAAAAAGACAAGGAGGAAATAGGCTTATTTTTCTGGAAATTATATATGAACTAGATTCAACTTGTTTTTGCAGTTGCACTTTGCTCTATTTCTTCAATTTGCAAGACTGTGCTTTTCAGTGATTTGTCTGGAGTTATATGTATAGAAAAACCACAACCAAAATCAATAACTGCCTTCTGTTTATCATGTCACTCTGTTCTACTTGCTTTTCTGTCTTTAATTTGTATGCATAATTATCTGAGGCAATGCTCCCTTGTGCATAATGATCATTAACTTGGAAAAGGTCCATGTGGGGATGGGGGTGCTGCTGGTTAACATTTGAGTGTAAATTTGGGGCCATGTACTAGATTGGGATCTCTCATGATTGTTAATTAATCCTTGTGTGTGTGTATGTGTGAGCTCAATTGCGTCCAGCTTTTTGTGAGCTCCTAGACTGTAGCCCTCTATCCTTGGAATTTTCCAGGCAAGAACACTGGAGTAGGTTGCCATTTCCTTCTCCAGGAGATCTTCCTTACCCAGGGATCGAACCCACATCTCTGGTATCTCCTGCACTGGCAGGCGGATTCTTTACCACTGCACCACCTGGGAAGCCCCAGTTAATTCTTATAACAACCCAAACTGGGAAAATACGATTTCCATTTCATAGAGAAAGGAAAGGAAGGTTGAGAGCTGCAACCATTTTGATCATTTAAGCCAAAGGTCTAAAAACTATGGCCCATGGGCAGTCTCCACCTTGCCATCAAATTTTATAAATAGAGCTTTATTGGAACATGGAGACAGCTATTTTTTCTTATAACGACAGAGTTGAGTAGTCTAGGGAGAGAGATTGTCTGGCCTGTCAAACCTAAAATACTATCTAGCTCTTAGGAGGAAGAGTTTGCAGATCCCTGGTCTAAACCAGAACTGCTCACACAATTGGATCTGCTCCCATTCATCAGACCCCATTGTGTAACATTGTTTAAAATTATATATCCTCTTTTCCAAGCATACTCTTCCAACTTCATACATTTTTCTCTTCTTTAATTTGAATACTTAATATAGGAGTCTTTTTCCTATGAGCAACATTTCCTCTCTTTTCTGAATGAGCTGAAATGACATGCCTCTAGCCTGTGTCTCTCATAGCTATCATTATTTATTTAACTCTGCTCAGGTTATTTTAACTCAGCTTAGCATTTTCCGAAATGCTTTACCTAATAAGAGGATTCTTATAGCCAAGTATTGCTTCACTCTGCTCTTCATATAATCTGAATTTCTTTTTAAAGTTTCCCAGAGGACAATGGTTATCTCACTGCTGGGGAAAGAGTCACAGGCATTTACAGTTCAGAAAAGCCAGCAGCTGCCATGTAATAAAAATCAGATCAAAGGAGCACCATGCCCAGCCAGAGAGCCTATATTTTTTTGTATGTAAAGAAAGAAAGAATCGGTTGATAGGGAGGGGTTTTTCCACCTTAAGACACTTTAGTTAATAGATCATATAATGCCAATTACAGCCTCTTTGCTCACAGACACTGCTTGTCATGCAGCAAAAGCTTCCCTGCTCCACATTCACGGTCCACAGGCTCAGTTAGGTAGACTAATTTCTTAGGTCCCCTACAGAGGAGGCCCAGACTGCCTTACATTCGTAGACCCTGAGAGGTTTTACATCCAAGAAGAGGAAGGCCATAGAAGTTCTCTTTTGTCAAAAAGTGGTCAAAGATAGTAAAAGGTGGAAGCATTCTAAGATGGTCATGAACAGGTTAATGGAATACTGAAAACAGAATACTGGGGTGGGTAGCGTTTCCCTGCTCCAGGGGATCTTCCCAAACCAGGGATCAAACCCAGTTTTCCTGCATTGCAGGTGGGTTCTTTACCAGCTGAGTCACAAGGGAAGCCCTGTACTGTAAAACCCTATGCAAAATTAATAATATTGTGGAAGACAATGCAGTGACAATAGGACATAGAAGGTTCTTACATGTGTATGTTTAATGTTGTTTATGATTTTAAAGTTTTAAAAATAAATACATTAAGTTTATACAGAAAATATATACCATGATATTAAGAGTGATTATCTTTGGGTGATAAAGACATGACTGACTCTAATTTTTTTTTTTATTCTTTGCTATACTTTTCCAGAAACTACGTATTATTTTTGCACTTCCTTAGTGGCTCAGATGGTAAAGAATCTGCCTGCAATGCAGGAGACCTGGAATTATCCCTGGGTCGGGAAGATCCTCTGGAGGAGGACATAGCAACCCACTCTAGTATTCTTGCCTGGAGAATCCCCATGGACAGAGGAGCCTGGTGGGCTGCAGTCCATGTGGTCACAGAGAGTCTGACAGGACTGAGCGACTAAGCACAGCACTGCACATGTATTACTTGTATAGTCATAAGACGTTTCTTTTCATGGGATAAAAAGGACAACTAGGAATGTTATGATAAACAGGAGAGGAAAACAAATGCTCCCTCTCCTAAATAAATTTGAAGAGTTTTGGTAAATATGTGATGTTTCTACCACTGAGTTTGGAAAAAAAAACAATCTTAGAAGCAGATTGCTTTTGCTGAGATGTGTTAAGAGAAAGGGTTTAGGTTGTTTCCTCTGAGTATTATAGAAGGATTAGGATAAACATTATATATATGTGTATATATATATATATATATATATATGTGTATATATATATATATTCTTTTAATAAAAAATATACTATACTATCACTAATTGCTGAGTTACTCACTTTGGAGGTCCTTAGAGTTCACTTTCACTTTTCACTTTCACCCATTGGGGAAGGAAATGGCAACCCACTCCAGTGTTCTTGCCTGGAGAATCCCAGGGATGGCGGAGCCTGGTGGGCTGCTGTCTATGGGGTCTCACAGGGTCGGACACAACTGAAGCGACTTAGCAGCAGCAGCAGAGTTCCCCAAGATGTCCATGGACCGTGTTCTTTCTTGTTTGCAAGACTTCCACCTTCAATCAGGACCATCTTATTACCCTTCTCTCCCTGGACCAGCTAAAAAGTTGCCTCTTTTCTGTATCCCTCATAAACCCTTTCCCTACCTCTTATTTCCCACTAACTGGCATTCCCTTGCTGGTCCTGTACTATTTCTATAACCATTTCTGGATTAGATTTTATTTTCTTGTGTTTTTTTTTTGTTTGTTTGTTTTTGCTTTCTCTTTTCTTTTCTACCACATTGAGGGCAAAACCCAACTTAATCATTGTCACTTTTCTAGTGCTGAGAGGAAGTATTTGAATGGCCTGTAATTACCAAATAGCTCTGCTCAGCAATATTTCATTTCCATGAGTCTGCCAGCCCAGCTCTTAGATGTGTTTCACCTTCTTCCTCTTCTGTCAGAACTTTTAGAAGTGACCCAGATTCATGGCTGGAAGTGGAAGGGGTGGTGGACCAAGACTTCCACTAGATTAAACTTGCCTAAAGTGTCACCTTTACCAGTTTCTTAAGTAATATATTGATACAGTGTTCATTAAAACTAAGATGAATAGATGTTAGAGAAAATAACAGGAACTTTGCAACTGAAACATTAATCTTTGTCCCCAAGACTCACAGGGAAGATAATCAAATGATGTTTCCATTTTGCCATTGTCCTCCTCCATAAACTGTATTGATCACACCCTGTGTTCATTCTCACTTCCCAAGCACTGTTTTGGGGGACTTTGCTCTACCCTGACATAGGCAGGGCCTTTCAAAATTTAATCACGCTGGACTCTCTTACCTACATTCCTCTACTAATCTGAAAAACCTGAACAATTTATTTAAGGATTTTGTTGAGATGTTCTTCTTTGTGGCCTTGTAAAAATGTGTAGCCTCTCTAGGGACTACATTTTAATGCATAGCTATAAAACCAAAATTATTTATTGTTTCTCCTTTCTTCTGTATCCTTATTTTTTTGTTAAGAGCTCCACTGAGGAATATTTACTGTAAATTAACTGTTTAAGCTGGGCAAGACCTTTAATCAAGGAGGAGTTAGAGAAAAAGGATGCACTTGGCCCTTTGGGCACCTCAGTGATCCTCAAAGATGTTAAGAAGTGTAGTAAAATGGGAGATTAGGAGAGACAAGGATAGGCCAGGGAAGAAAGTCTTGATGAAGAAAGTCACATTGACCTGTTTGTGGAACACCTGCTATTCTTTGGCTTCTCAAAGTGATGCTAGCATCTTATTCCTCATCAGCACAAGAAGCAAAATAGTGATTTATAGACTATTAATCAGCCAGGCTGAGGCCTTATTAAATTGTCTTGGTTCTCTGCTGTGTGGTGAGATAGATTATCCACTGTATTTGTTTTCTGTCATTTATCAGACACCAACTACAAAACTTTCCTGGCTCTTGGAGCCCAAACTGAAGTGAAATCAGAAGTAATGCCCAACAAAAACAGTCATCTTGAGAAGCAAAACATACTTTGTCCCTTTTTCCATAAGTTCTGTCTGTCTAATATTCTTAAATAATGAGTATTTTAGAGGGGGATGAATTAGGAGCTCTCTGTGTAGAGAGTAGGAGATGACATTTCCGTAGTGGGTTCCCCATATTTTACCTTGAACAGAAGAAAGAGGAAGATTTATAAGTTTGTAATCTCTTGCAAACAATATCCTTCATGAGGAATGAAACATTTTTATTTTCTCCTCTTACTTTGGAACCTCAATCCAATGTAATTTTCATGGACAACTAAATTAAGAACAATATAATGGTAATAATTACATATATGCCAGCGTGTTTGAAGTATTATATATAAATTGACATTTTTAATACTCAGTGGCATTATTACAATTTTACTTATGAAGAAAGTGAGGCAAAGGGATGTTTGTCCAAGGTTAAACAGCTTGTAAGTATCAGAGCCAGGATTTGAACACAGAAAGTTTGCTGTAGACCATTAGGCTACCCCATTTCTTAAATGACTGTTAAGTGTTTCATGTCTCTATGATCTGCAGGCAAAGTTCAGTTCAAGAGGTAGTTACTGAGATCCTATTGTGTGGAGGGCACTGGGCTAACTTCTTTGGCATTATTTTTTCTCAGGGAGAAATAAATCTGTCTCTTAGTTTAAATCGGTTAGAGTTTAGTAGAGAGATTAAGACAAACATGCACATTGTACCTACAATGTAGAAAGACATTCATGGTGAAAAAATAAGCAAAACACTATGACAATAAAGGTAGAACAAGCTGCAATGGTCTCTAGTAAAATTTAGTGACTGTGTTCTGTCTTTGCTTATCAGTTACAGATCTTTTGTTGTGTTTTTCAATGTCCAGTATAAAGAAACAAAGACTTTATTGTCAATTCTTATGCCTCAGAACCGAGCTTAATCCATCTGAAGTGTGTTACTCTTAATTTCAATGCTTATGTCGACTGTAAGGTTTGTAAAACACGCTTTAGTACTGGCATGATATCACAAAACAAGGCAAATGTGGAAGACAGTGATAGCTCATAAATTGCACCTTATTTATTTACTTTAGCTCTTTTTCTTAACATCATTATTTCTCTTTCACTCTGCCTTGCTCTGAGTCTTTGATTTCCCAGAGTACAAGAGTGTCGTGTACTTTCTGGTGTTTTGAGACAAGCTCAGTTTGTCTTTGCTCTGCAGGGCCTTAAATATTTCTGACAGTTTCCAAACCTTAGCACAATTCAAAGTGTCATGGGAGGACACATGTCTGACTCTTGCTGTGATTATTGTCATAGAGGAAGGGCTCAATTATTATTAAAAAAAAAAAAACAATCTCTAGTCAGTTTTATTAAGGAAAATTATATATGATTTACTTTTCACCAGTCTGTTCTGGCATGCTTCTAATGATAATCAGAATCACCTGGATCAATAATACCAGTGTGCATACTCTGTAGTATTTTCCAGATGCTGTGCCCAATTCAACATTATTGCTACTGTAGTGATGGACACCAGTTTTGGCCAACATGGCATAATACTCTATATCAGATTTCCTCAAGACTGGGCAGTTGTTGGCAAGTATAACCAGTTTTACTTTGCCTTGCTGCTCATTTTCAGAGTCTGCTTGTACCCCAGCACATACTTTCCACTTTTCATAAGCAGTTGGAGCCTAGAGTTGACTAACTCCAGCGACTTTTTCATTTTCTTTGTGGCCACCATCATCCTGCCTTAGGTGAGGGACACCCCCAACCAAGAGCAGCCTCCAAGACGTCTGAGGAGTGAGAAAGGCATGCTCAATTATTATTGGTTGTTATTGCTGGTTTGTTCGTTTGTTTGTTTGTTTTTGGTAATTTCTTTCAGACTTCAAACCTCAGAAACCATTTCTGTTACACCCTCCTGAGTTGAATTCTGTGACAGGAGCAGAGAAAGTGTGTCTGGCAAAGAAAGTCATGTAACACAAAGTTGGGAAACTATAGGTCATTTTGGTCAAGTCCAAATTGTCAAATTTGGTTGAGATATACTGGTGGGCTAATTGTGGATCCATGCATTCATGCCTGCGTGCTGTGTCACTTCCATCGTGTCCAACTCTTTGTGACCCTGTGGACCGTAGCCTGCCAGGCTTCTCTGTCTGTCCATGGGATTCTCCAGGCAAGAAGTGTGAGTAGGTTGCCATGCATTCTTCCAGGATATCTTCTTGACCCAGGGACTGAACCTGTGTCTCCTGAATTGGCAGGTGGGTTCTTTACCTCTGAGTCACTTGGGAAAGCCCAATGGTGAATATGGACTGATAAAATAAATGCAAGTGTTTGACTGCCTTTTGTGACTTTTAACATTTGAGTTGCTTACATCTGAGACAAAAAATCAGACCTGTCCTCTGAGAATGATGTGAAAAGTGTGATTCTTTAAAATAACAGACTTGCCCGGAAGTTAAAAAGCAATGGAATTATATTTGAATTTTGAATCTACTTTGTCTTTGTATCTTATTCCAGACAGTCTTACCTGCTTCCATAGCTTGCCCCACACTAATACGTATCTAGATCAGTTTCACTATGAATTTGGGTAAAACATCATTAGCTGCATCTGGAATGGGTTAGATGTATAACGTATTTCATAATTAAAGTTAAGTTATTTTTAGATTATTTGCTGTTTTGGATTATTTACCCCTCTGCTTTCAGTTATTGCAAAAAGAAGATCAAGATTTGACTTACTATTCATAAAATTCTGAGTTTATCTTCAAGATGTTCATCCCCTAAAGTATACAAGTGGTATGAATAATTCCAGTGCATATGTCAGCTTCTATGTGATGTTCTAGGATGCATACATTCAATATGAACTGTGTTGGGATTCTGTTTTCCCTGGCTCAAGGCAAATATGTTCTTTGAAATGTAGATATGTATAATTAAATATGACTACTAGATTATGTGAATGAAATCTATTTTTCTTTGTAAAACAAGTTGAAAAACAGGACTTAAAGTATCTTGAGGTTTTCTTTTGAAGTCCTAGTTAGTCTATTTAAAAGTGAAAACAGTAGATATAATTATCTGCACCTAGAGTAGAATATACTCTAATGTTTACTAATAAAATATTAACATGTTTAAGTATTTAAACATTTTATTACCGAACAGTTACCAATCTTGTTCCTTCCAAATATAGGGCTTAGTGGATATAAAGGGTCAAATTTTAAATGAACAAAACATATTTGTTCATAAGCAGATTCATGATTCACAGGTATAAGCAAATTGAGTTTGTTGCTATGCAGATAAGCAGAATCTTTTGGTAAGAGTTGTTGATGGACGTTGAAGAGGCAAAACATATAAGGAGCCATCTTCTTTTGAATAGGAAGAACATATTTATAGTAGAAGGAAAGAATATCCAAATTCATTGCCATGGTCACAGGTGTCATGTGCATTTCTGATCTACTGTTCTGAGTCTAATAACATCATGTGAGGGCTGCAGAAGGGTGTCGTGGATTCCAGCTCCAGAGAACAGGCAGGGCCAGGTGCACCTCAGCAGACACCTGTCTAGGATGGCCAGGGACCAGCAGAACAGGGGGCGCCTCCATGGAGGCCAGTAAAGAATGAGGATGGACAATAGCCAGAATCATATTCAGCATCTTTCCCCCAGTATTAGGATGGCACCTTAATCATGACTGACCTTCACAAACCAGGGAAGGCAAGGAATAGGGGAATGCAGAAACAACTGGGCTTAAACAACAAAAAGAAAGTTATCCAAATAGGGTGGTATTGATGGAAGACATGGTATTTAACATGGAGCTGATGAGAAATACTCCTGTTGGGCGGGGGAGGGGGGCGGGGAATGTTTATATCCTCATTCCACCTTCCAGTGTGTATGCTCTTTAAAAGTGTTTCAAGGTCAGACCTTTGTTGTTTTGTTTGCTTTATTATCTGAAGCAAAGCTTCATCAAGTAAAACTCAGGGAAATACAAGGAGCAGAGAGGAGAAGGATGAAACCACGGGAGATAGGGGAGGATGCAGTGAGATCAGGGAGAGTTTCTCCAAAGAGAAGTTGTTTGAGCATTATCTCAGCATCAGGAACCTGGTGATGGTAGAGGAAATGCCAGAATGCAGGTATCCTTGCCTTTGTTTCAGTGTCCTTTATACTGCACTGCCTGTGTTCCTGCCAACCTGCTAGAGCCAGTCTACTCATTGTCTGGCAACAGGCACAGAATAATAAATATAAGCGTTATTCCTGTAAGAAAAGAAAATCTGACCAGTTGTAGATTTGATTTTATTACCAGAGAGCAAAGCAAATTCATACAAATCACAGAGTGACTCAGAACTCTAGACAAGAGGAACACATCCATCACCATGTAAGCCCCCCGTGAATCTCAGGATTCCATGGGAAACATGTTTTGGTGGTATGTTATAAACAAGCCCATGTGGAACTGGGGTGTACAAGTAACTGCTTTATCTGCAAAGATTTGTCCACCTCTTAGGAAAAGAATGTAACAGAATAACTAACTACCCAAGAGCAACATCTGTAAGTCCTAGGATACTGCTTAGCCCAGCAGCCTCAGCCTCACAAAGCTAAAAGCTTTGCTCCCACATCAGCTGGGGCCTCCGCAGGCCTGTGTCCTTGGCTCAGGGTCAGATGATTACATAATACTTGTTATAAGTGAGCCAGCAGAACAAGGAACCAGAAGGGCAAGAATGCTTAAAGGCACAACTGTCACACCCAGGAGACGCTCTCCAGGGGTGCCTGAGTGCTGGGTTTGGGAGCACCGTATTGATGGGAATTAGCACATCTTAGCAGAAGGGCCACTCCAGTACTCTTGCCTGGAAAATCCCATGGATGGAGGGAGCTGGTAGGCTGCAGTCCATGGGGTCACTAGGAGTCGGATACGACTGAGGGACTTCACTTTCACTTTTCACTATCATGCATTGGAGAAGGAAATGGCAACCCACTCCAGTCTTCTTGCCTGGAGAATCCCAGGGACGGGGAGCCTGGTGGGCTGCCGTCTATGGGGTCGCACAACGTCGGATATGACTGAAGCAACTTAGCAGCAGCAGCAGCAGCAGAGGGGCCAGAGGGGCCAAGGTCATGGGCACAGTTGTGAAATGAGTTACTGCTGTGCACATTTCCCCACTCTTAATACCTACTGATTGGAGTTATTTGTTAACTAAAGAGTGACCAAAAATGCTTTTGTTGTTCTGATTGTGATGAGCTTAAATACCCTTGACCAGAATGTAGAGATTGTTTGGGGTTCTTGAGGTCATTCCTCCTGCTTAGGGTCTTTGTCACACCAAAGTACTTAAATTCTTAAACACTTGGCTTCTGTTCCAGTTTGGCTTCTGGAACGAGACAAAATAGAGTTCATAGACATTGTCTCCTGGTCCCCTAACTCCTAACTTCTTCACTCCACAACACACAGGATTCAGTTAGGTTAGTAGCCCCTTCCCCTCTAGCCTCCACTTTGACAAAATTAAATTCTCTTTTATAGTTCCCCTCATTGCTTCAACCTTTAAAGAGCCTCTCTATTCTAACTTATTTTCTTTTATTTTTTTCACTGACCTCTTCTTTTATTCATTCACTGTCTGAACATTTGTCTATTGAGGTGGCTCTACCAGGTACTTGGGAAACAAAACACACGTGGTCCATGCTCTCTGGATTCACAGTATAGCAGGGTGGATTGTAAGTTTCCACTTCAAAAAGAAGCAGAATCACACATGCTAGTCTACAAAGAATCCAACATGGTATGTCATCTTTAGCAAGACTATTGAAAAAATTACAAATCATATGAAATAAACCTTAGAGTGAAAAAGTGTATCAAGAACCCAGAGAAAGATCTAAACATGGAAATTTACAGGGGGATTCTGAGAATCGATAAATCTTCTATTCTGGTTAGTAAAAATAAGGTTATATCTATGCTCTAACCCCACTTCAGGAGTGAAAGCTTGTCTAAACCTACATTTCAGAAATGTGTCTTAATCATAAAAGAAGCCAGTCTCCTCTTGCGGATGGCGCAAATGGTACCCAGGGTCATTTCCTCTGGGTGTTACTTAGGCATTTCATTAAGGTACAAGTGACAGTGGGTTCAGCAGGAGAGTTGCTGACATAGCGAGTGGTGAGTTACCCAGGGCTGCTGTAGACCCATGGCTCCACTAGTGTCCTAGCACGTTTCCTTTCCTCCCGCCCCTTCTCCTTGAGGATATGGCATCTATCTGCAGGGTAACGTTTCAAAAAGGGTTCTTGGAGTTCCAGCCATTAAACTTAATTTCCAGGTGGGAAATAAAAAGACAAGGGGACATACATTTAAAGTATATTGTCCATAAACCCTACCCAATAACTTCCGCCAAAACTCATTATGCGGCCACATTCATTTCCAATCCCAGTAAAATCTGTTAGCAAGTGTTAAGGGGAGAAAGAGTGCTGGGTGGACTAGCAGGCTTCACCACCCCTGCAACTGAGACACAAGGACCTCACTGAAATCTCTAATCTGGAGGAGAAAAATGTTGTGGGCGTGAGAGTGGAACGTCAGGCAAAGGAGACCAGGGCCTAAGGACGCTCCTCGCACAGACTCCTGTGTCAACTTCTCTCTAGCAAACATAAAAAGAATTTTGTGACTAAGTTTTAGAATTTGGTACTAAGAAGCTTCATCACCTTTTTCTCCTCAAATAATTGGAATTCTAGAACATTTTTTTAAATAAGTGCAGGTGTATACTGTACATTGATCTATGAATATATATTTCTAATATATACTTCTTTGCATAAACATTGAGGCCTGTGTATTCCTCTCTTAGAGAATAACTGATGTGCTGTTTTTAAAATAGTGACCCAGGAGAAAATTTGTTGACTGCATTATATTTATTTCATATATGTTGGAAATATGTAATTTTAAAAAATGGTTTTAGAAGCACTTGTTTCAACTGTTAAAGATTGTTTCCCACCTACCAGCCATCCAAAATATTCTAGGTTTTTCTCAAAACAAATATTGACAGTAGAGAAATGAGGTTACCATTTTGTCCTCCAGGTAATCTTCCCAACTCAGGGATCAAACTCACATCTCCTACATTGGCAGGAGGATTCTTTAGCACTGAGCCACCTGGGAAGGCCATATGAAAAAGCATAACCCTTTAAATATAATCCTATCTCATCTTAAAAACAGAATATGGAAACCTGTTTGAATGATGCAGTCAATTTTAATGAAACTTTTACAGAATTATAATATATCAAACATTGGTATTAACAAGAGGGCAGCAATTAGAGTTCCAACAGGAAACAGTACACTCAAAGCGGGCTATTTCAGGGAGGGTCCATTTTCAAAGGCACTGTTTACAAAGATGGGGATAGGGTGTGGGAGAGTCATAGAGGGGCGTAAGGACCTGGGCCAGGACTGGAGGGAATGCGATTACCTCTTCTAGATCGAAAGGGGACCAAAATAGAAAGATGTTAGCAGAACCAGAGGGAGAGAGATGAGTAAGGAGAGTTGTCTTGAGCTAAAGTGGTTGTAGTTCCAGGGAAAGCCAAGGAATAAATACCCCCATCTCCTGCTGAGCTTCCATTAGCCACATCCAACCAACAGGCAGAGTGCCTGCAAGTCCCATTGATCTGTTGCATGCAGGGCAGCCCTGGGGCAGAGAGCAGAGGGAGGAGGAAAAACAGTGGACCTGGAGGGGTAAGCAGAAGTCATCTCACACAGCAAGTTAAGAATGTGTCCATCTATCATGTGCGATTTTCTACACCTTGAGATACCAAAGGCTCTTCATCTTGAGGGAATACGTAATGTCACACTCTGTTTGTCAGCTTAATAGTTATCTCCTGGTATCACCGAGGCAACTTTAAAGCTACTCTGCTACCTTTCCAGAAACCACCTCCAAAAGCTAATTAATGGTGCACCCTTGTTAACACATGCAGATTTGGCATTATTAGTATAATTAAAAGGATTTTAATAGTCTCACCTCCCCCCACCGCACTGAGTGCTACATACTCCAGTCAGAGTAAATTAAACTCATTAATCAAAGTGGTAAAAATGATATAAGATACAGGATACAAGCAGAACTGTGAGGAGACTAACAGCCCTCGTTACGTTTAATTTTGTTCCCCAGCAAAGGATAATAAATTCAGATTGTAACATCACAATAAAATATTTAATTATTCAGGGGCAGGGCAAGACACATTGTAATTAATTCCCTCTTATGCATCTTCATTTAGGTGGTAATAGATACAATTGAGTAGCCCAGCCAGTCTTAAGTTAAAGATTTGACATGAGATCTCAACCACTCTATCACCTTGGAAAATGTTCCTGCCACATGGAGCTTGCCTTGGGTTGGGAGTGTGACGCTAACTATTCCCTCAGTGAGTTTTGATGCCCTTGACTCATTCTCAGTCCAACAGATCTCTGGTGAGTGTCAGCTGTTTCAGAGTTCTGTGTCATGTGGTGCCAACAAGTGAATAAGCAGAGTAAGTACCTCCACTCATAGAGCTTACATGAGGACTGAAACAAAATCCATTCTTCTCTTACCCTTGAAGCTCTCCCTGAGCTGTCCCCAGTTTGCTTCTCGGACCTCATTCTGTGTCACCTTCCTTGTTGCTCACTATTCTGCATTTTGCTGTTTCTCAAGCATACCAAACTCCCTCCTACTTCACATGCTATGCATTTGCTCTTCCACCTGTCTAGAATCTGTTTTCCCCCAAGATGTCTATGTAACTGGTTTCCTCTCATCATTAAGTTCTCTGATTAAGAGAGCCCTATCCTAACCACCTTTCTCTAAAACCTCCCTTAGACCCAATTACTCTAATTTTAAAATATTCTTTATGTCACTTATCACTATCCCAAATGGGCTTCCTGGTGTGTTTACTTTTTGTTCATCTCTTCACTCATCTTCAGTAGGACATACACCTCACAGGAGGAAGGACCTTGTTTGTCTTCGTGATTCTCAGTATGTCTGTAGCCTGGCACATCACAGGTTCTCAGCAAACATTTGTGACTATGGCTGATCATATTTTCCGAAGATTATGACAGTAGTATCTCCCAGCCCCCATGTTTTTCTGTTAATAAAACCTAGTCACATCTTCAATGGCAACCCACTCCAGTACTCTTGCCTGGAAAATCCCATGGACGGAGGAGCCTGGTAGGCTTCAGTCCATGGGGTTGCGAAGAGTCGGACACGACTGAGCGACTTCACTTTCACTTTTCACTTTCATGCACTGGAGAAGGAAATGGCAACCCACTCCAATGTTCTTGCCTGGAGAATCCCAGGGATGGCAGAGCCTGGTGGGCTGCCATCTATGGGGTCGCACAGAGTCGGACACGACTTAAGTGACTTAGCAGCAGCAGCAGTTACATCTTCATCAAGAGGTAGAGAATTAGTCTCCACATCTTCAATCTTGGAGGGGTGAAGGGCATTTTTTTTTCGCTTATATCCAATAGGATACTGTGGAATTGATACTGTGTAACTTCAGAGACGAGGTTATACATGGTGATACATCTTCCCTTTGCAGTCCAAATCAACCCACTTGAAGAGGCCCTGAAACCGTATGAAGAGAATGAGGTACCCAGCTGCATTCCCCCTGCACTCCCCCATCCCCCAGCTGCCCCAGCCTTGTCCTCTCTTCCCTCCAGCCACCATCTGACTTGAAACCAAATGAGAACCCTGAACCAAAACCACCTATCAGAGCCTTTCCAAAATTTCTGAGCCTTAGAAACTAGGAGAGGTAATAACATGATTATTGTTGGTTCAGACCACCAAGTTTGGGAGAGATCTGTTACACAGTAGTAGGTAACCAAGAGGTGAATGACAGTCTGAATGAATGAATGAACTAACAAAGTACAGCTTATTACTGCTAGTCTGATTCCAAATGGAGAAAAGGACATGCTATTAGGATGGAAGACAATGTTTCAGAGATCTGTGTAGATCTCTGTGTAGATCTGTCTAAATAGAAATCAAATACTTCAACAGAATTCCAATATCAAGTGCCCCGAGTTTAATACAGATTCATTTATCCTATTGACTAAATAATAGCTTAAGGCATTTTTTTTTACCACTGCATAGAAATTATATGGGGCAAACTTTCTTTCTAATCACAAGTTAACACTTTTTCATGGTAGACATTGTTAATTGTTTATGGCATTGTTCTTGCTAACTGTGGCCTCACAGTCCTCTCCCAGCCACCATTAATAGCTGATTAGCATGATGCTCGTGATTTTTGCTGTACAAGCCTTAAGGAGACCCCTGTGTCCCAGATGAGCAGCACAGGTTGTCTTCGTTCCCCTCCTCCCACCACACCTTTCCTCTAGTAACACCAAGACTAGGAACAGCATGAGAATTTTGAAAACTGAAAACATTTGTGCTCCTCTGTTAACAGGTGGAATTCTTTGGGAGTATCTCCTTCCATCTCTGATGAAGGAGGCAGTATTTGATTAAAGACTTTGAAACTTCTCGCTGATTGGCAAGAAGAAATGGAGATCTCTATTGATAAGAATTTGTGGAGAGTTGGTAGATGCTAGGTGCTAGGATGGTGCTAGCATTTTTGAGAACTTTCCTAGTTGATTTGTATTCGGAAACAGTGGATTATTAGTTCTGAAAGGATTTTTTTTACTCATAATCACCTCATGTCTTTGTATCTCTCACTCTTTTACTCACATACATCTGTTTCTTCTTATCCATAAAAATGACATAGTGTTATTATTTACTTTCTGTTAAACTGAGGAAATCTAAATCCTTTTAGTCAAAGGCATTTATTTATTGTCTCAAATACTGACTTCATCAAGCAATGTATCCTAGCTCCCTGTGCTATTAGTGGTTACTCTTTCAGAATTCCAATATCAGTTGGCATTTCTTAGAGACTTCCACTATTCCATCTGATATAATTATTTTTGCAATTACTTTAACTCCTCCAATTATGCTGAAACTCCTTGAGGGCAGAAATCATTTCTAATTCATCTTTATATTCCCTGCAGAGTCTGATAAATAGGCAATTCAGAGGATCCAAAATGTCAGTGCTGCTTTGCCACTCAAATTTCTTCTAATGCGTACCAACATCTCCCTTTCACAGAAGTCCATTTATAATCTGACAAGGAAGCATATCAGGGGACCATTCTGATTACTGAGTTAACTGGTGATATAACTGAGTCCCTCTCCTGCAAAATGTGGTTTTTGGAAATGCAGGGAAGGCATATTTTGTTTGTCACAAAATTTGGAGTATTTGTAGCTGATGTTTAGCACCGAAGATCCAAGAATGCTGAAAATTGACATGTGAGGAACAGTCTTGTGTAACAAGAAAATATCCTGCTAAAACATCAGTAATGTACCTAGAGAAGCACCACTGGACTATTTATCTGGCTGTATTAACAACAGCCCCATTATTTTCACTTATATTGTGCCAGACACTAAAAAAAAATTCACCCTACCCATAAATCTCCACATTTATTGTGCATACAGTCACCTGGAAGAAAGATTACACCACAGATTGCTGGGCACCACCCTAAAATTTCTGATTCATTAGGTTTGTGATGAGACTGAAAAATGCATTTTTTTATAACCTTCTATATGGTACTGGTTTTGTTGGTCCAGAGATTGCTCTTGAAGAAGCACAGATCTACTAGTATTTAACCTGTGTTAGCCTATCAGTATTTAACCTCATGATTTTCCTCTGAATTACATTCTGCATGATTCCTATTGTTTTTTAGATGAGAAAGCCAAATTAGGCGGCTGCGACGGGCGCGCTAAGCGTGGCCGAGAGGAGCTACCCCACGTCCGAGGTCAGGGGCAGAAGTTGAGAGGACCCCATGCCTGAAGGGCGGAGGCCAAGAGGAGTTACCCCATGTCCGAGGTCAGGGGGGGCGCCCGAGAGGAGATACCCAGTGTCCGAGGTCAGGGGCAGCAACGAGAGGAGTTACCCCCTGTCTGAGGTCAGGGGCGGCAGCCGGGAGGAGATACCCTACGCCCTTAAGCCCGAGGCCAGGGGTGGCGGGTGGGAGGACCAACCCCACTCCGTGGCTGCGTGGGCACAGGAGGGCCTAGAGGAGCTATCCCACGTTGAAGGTCAGGAAGGGTGGTGGTGAGGAGATACCCCTCGTCCAAGGTAAGGAGCATTGGCTGCGCTTTGCTGGAGCAGCCGTGAAGAGATACCCCACCCCCAAGGTAAGAGAAACCCAAGTAAGACAATAAGTGTTGCAAGAGGGCATCAGAGGGCAGACACACTGAAACCATACTCACAGAAAACTAGTCAATCTAATCACACAAGGACCACAGCCTTGTCTAACTCAATGAAACTAAGCCATGCCCATGGGGCAACCCAAGATGGGCAGGTCATGGTGGAGAGATCTGACAGAATGTGGTCCACTGGAGAAGGGAAGGGCAAACCACTTCAGTATTCTTGCCTTGAGAACCCCATGAACAGTATGAAAAGGCAAAATGATAGGACACTGAAAGATGAACTCCCCAGGTCAGTAGGTGCCCAATATGCTACTGGAGATCAGTGGAGAAATAACTCCAAAAAGAATGAAGGGATGGAGCCAAAGCAAAAAGAATACCCAGCTGTGGATGTGACTGGTGATAGAAGCAAGGTCCGATGCTGTAAAGAGCAATATTGCAGAGGAACCTGGAATGTCAGGTCCATGAATCAAGGCAAATTGGAAGTGGTCAAACAAGAGATGGCAAGAGTGAATGTCGACATTCTAGGAATCAGCGAACTGAAATGGACTGGAATGGGTGGATTTAACTTAGATGACTATTATATCTACTACTGCAGACAGGAATCCCTCAGAAGAAATGGAGTAGCCATCATGGTCCACAAAAGAGTCCGAAATGCAGTACTTGGATGCAATCTCAAAAACGACAGAATGATCTCTGTTCATTTCCAAGGCAAACCATTCAATATCACAGTGATCCAAGTCTATGCCCCAACCAGTAACGCTGAAGAAGCTGAAGTTGAACGATTCTATGAAGACCTACAAGACCTTTTAGAACTAACACCCAAAAAAGATGTCCTTTTCATTATAGGGGACTGGAATGCAAAAGTAGGAAGTCAAGAAACACCTGGAGTAACAGGCAAATTTGGCCTTGGAATACGGAATGAAGCAGGGCAAGACTAATAGAGTTTTGCCAAGAAAATGCACTGGTCATAACAAACACCCTCTTCCAACAACACAAGAGAAGACTCTACACATGGACATCACCAGATGGTCAACACTGAAATCAGATTGATTATAGTCTTTGTAGCCAAAGATGGAGAAGCTCTATACAGTCAGCAAAAACAAGACCAGGAGCTGACTGTGGCTCAGACCATGAACTCCTGATTGCCAAATTCAGATGAAATTGAAGAAAGTAGGGAAAACCACTAGACCATTCAGGTATGACCTAAATCAAATCCCTTATGATTATACAGTGGAAGTAAGAAATAGATTTAAGGGCCTAGATCTGATAGATAGAGTGCCTGATGAGCTATGAAATGAGGTTCGTGACATTGTACAGGAAACAGAGATCAAGACCCCATCAAGATTCCATCCCCATGGAAAAGAAATGCAAAAAGTAAAATGGCTGTCTGGGGAGGCCTTACAAATAGCTGTGAAAAGAAGAGAAGCAGAAAGCAAAGGAGAAAAGGAAAGATACAAACATCTGAATGCAGAGTTCCAAAGAATAGCAAGAAAAGATAAGAAAGCCTTCTTCAGCGATCAATGCAAAGAAATAGAGGAAAACAACAGAATGGGAAAGACTAGAGATCTCTTCAAGAAAATCAGAGATACCAAAGGAACATTTCATGCAAAGATGGGCTCGAAAAAGGACAGAAATGGTATGGACCTAACAGAAGCAGAAGATATTAAGAAGAGGTGGCAAGAATACACAGAAGAACTGTGCAAAAAAGATCTTCACGACCCAGATAATCACAATGGTGTGATCACTGACCTAGAGCCCGACATCCTGGAATGTGAAGTCAAGTGGGCCTTAGAAAGCATCACTATGAACAAAGCTAGTGGGGGTGATGGCATTCCAGTAGACTTATTCCAAATCCTGAAAGATGATGCTGTGAAAGTGCTGCACTCAATATGCCAGCAAATTTGGAAAACTGAGCAGTGGCCACAGGACTGGAAAAGGTCAGTTTTCATTCCAATCCCAAAGAAAGGCAATGCCAAAGAATGCTCAAACTGCCACACAATTGCTTCATTTCACACGATAGTAAAGTAATGCTCAAAATTCTCCACGCCAGGCTTCAGCAACATGTGAACCATGAACTTTCTGATGTTCAAGCTGGTTTTAGAAAAGGCAGAGGAACGAGAGACCAAAATGCCAACATCCACTCGATCATGGAAAAAGCAAGAGAGTTCCAGAAAAACATCTATTTCTGCTTTATTGACTATGCCAAAGCCTTTGACTGTGTGAATCACAATAAACTGTGGAAAATTCTGAAAGAGATGGGAATACCAGAACACCTGATCTGAGAAATTTGTATGCAGGTCAGGAAGCAACAGTTAGAACTGAACATGAAACAACAGACTGCTTCCAAATAGGAAAAGGAGTACATCAAGGCTGTATATTGTCACCCTGTTTATTTAACTTATATGCAGAGTACATCATGAGAAACGCTGGACTGAAAGAAACACAAGCTGGAATCAAGATTGCCGGGAGAAGTATCAATCACCTCAGATATGTAGATGACACCACCCTTATGGCAGAAAGTGAAGAGGAACTCAAAAGCCTCTTGATGAAGGTGAAAGTGGAGAGTGATAAATTTGGCTTAAAGCTCAACATTCAGAAAACGAAGATCATGGCATCCAGTCCCATCACTTCATGGGAAATAGATGGGGAAACAGTGGAAACAGTGTCAGACTTTATTTTTCTAGGCTCCAAAATCACTACAGATGGTGACTGCAGCCATGAAATTAAAAGACGCTTACTCCTTGGAAGGAAAGTTAGGACCAACCTAGATAGCATATTCAAAAGCAGAGACATTACTTTGCCAACAAAGGTTCGTCTAGTCAAGGCTATGGTTTTTCCAGTGGTCATATATGGATGTAAGAGTTGGACTGTGAAGAAGGCTGAGGGCCGAAGAATTGATGCTTTTGAACTGTGGTGTTGGAGAAGACTCTTGAGAGTCCCTTGGACTGCAAAGAGTTCCAGCCAGTCCATTCTGAAGGAGATCAGCCCTGGGATTTCTTTGGAGGGAATGATGCTAAAGCTGAAACTCCAGTAAGTTGGCCATGTCATGCGAAGGGTTGACTCATTGGAAAAGACTCTGATGCTGGGAGGGATTGGGGGCAAGAGGAGAAGGGGACGACAGAGGATGAGATGGCTGGATGGCATCACTGACTCGATGGACATGAGTCTGAGTGAACTCCGGGAGTTGGTGATGGACAGGGAGGCCTGGTGTGCTGCGATTCATGGGGTCGCAAAGAGTTGGACACGACTGAGTGACTGATCTGATCTGATCTGATCTCTGATCTGACCAGTGGTTCAGAACTACCCAATTATGGTGTTATGGATACTGTGTAATACATTTAAGACTGAGCCGAGAAATTAATTAGTTTGGGCAATGGGCAGAGAGGTTGAAGTGAAGGTTCTGTAGCCCAGGCTACTTGGGTTTACTATTTCTTAACTGTACAATTATGAGAAAAGTACTTAAACTCTCTGAGCCTCAGTTTCTTTGATTTCATACAATGATTATAATGTTCCTCTCTCATTGGGGTGTCATGGATTTGGAATGAGAGAATGAATGGAAAACTTAGAATGTTCTAGTGGAGAAGAGTAGAGTGAAGGATGCAAAACTCCCCTAAGGAGTTTGCATCCCAGTGGAATAGCCTGATGATAAACCTATAAAAATATAAACAAGGAATTCCAAACTCAGAGGTGCTATAAAGAAGTAGAATGAGTGATGACTTGGCGATGGGGAATAGGGATGTTGGGGTCCAAGATGGCTCTTAGATAGCATTTGAGCTGAGATGTGATTGAGAAGAGCCAGTCATGTAAAATCAAACAATGAGTGTTGCAGCCAGAGGCAGGAATAGGTAGAAAGGCACAGAAGCATGGATATGTTTTTCTTATTCTAGAAACCGAGAGAAAGCTGGAGATACTAGAGTGGAGTGACTGCAGGGAGTTGGGGGTGGTGGTGGGGAGATGGAGGCAGGAGAAGATAGTGGAGGGAAAGGGATGACATCAGACAGGTTGGTTGCCATTGATGACCACCAACCTTCTAAGGCCTTCAGACAAGTAAGTATTTTATTCCAAAGACAGTGAAAAGGTATTGGAGGATTTCAAGTGGATTTCAACGAGTGACTTAACTGGATTTGTTTTTGAGCAGTTCATTTTGTTGCTTGATTCAAAAGGAAATGGATTATAACAAGTCACAAGGAACCTCTGGAGGGTTACAGATAAGTTCATTTTCTTATCTCAGTTGTGGTGTTGGTTTCACACATGTACACACAAGCTAAAATTCAACACTTTACATGCATTTAATATGTGCAGTGACTCAGTTAAGCCTCAGTAAACCTCTATTTTAAAAAGCTGTGAAGGGAATCATTATATGCCAGGCCAAAATATGCCATTTTGGCATAAGAATTATTTTGTACTAAAGGCATCTGAGCTTCTGAAATCCCTTATCTGCCTAAAAGCAGAGCCTCCCAAAAGAACTCAATTGTCATAAATGCCCTCCTCAACTCTAATCTTCTGTCTGGGAGAGAAGTTATTATCACACCCAGAGAGACATTGTCATGAACTGTCACTATCCTGTATCCCATCTGTTCTCCTAATGGTCCTGTTATCTTTACATAAAAGTCATTTGTGTCTCCATAAGGTCCCTTTCTCCCTTTGCTTCTAAGAAAGCACTTATTCCTCCAGAAGTGCCCTTCTGTTCCTCGCTTTCCTCTATTAAGAGAGTTTGCATGAATGAGTGCTAAGTGCCTCAGTCATGTCTGACTCTTTGTGACCCTATATACTATAGCCCACCTGGCTCCTCTGAGTATGGGATTTCCCAAACAAGAATACTGGAAAGGGTTGCCATGCCCTCCTCCAGGGGATCTTCCTGATTCAGGAATCGAACCAACATCTCTTATATCTCCTGCATTGGTAGGCAGGTTCTTTATCACTAGTGCTACCTGGCAAACCTATTAAGAGAGTATGCTGCTGCTGCTGCTAAGTCGCTTCAGTCGTGTCCAACTCTGTGCGACCCTATAGACAGCAGCCCACTAGGCTCCATCGTGCCTGGGATTCTCCAGGCAAGAACACTGGAATGGGTTGCCATTTCCTTCTCCAATGCATGAATGTGAAAAGTGAAAGTGAAGCCGCTCAGTCGTGTCTGACTCTCAGCGATCCCATGGACTGCAGCCTTCCAGGCTCCTCCATCCATAGGATTTTCCAGGCAACAGTACTAGAGTGGGGTGCCATTGCCTTCTCCAAGAGAGTATATATAGTATTAACTGCTCAATCATGTCCAACTCTTTGTGGCCCCATGGACTGTAGCCCACCAGGCTCCTCTGTCCATGGACTTCTCCAGGCAAGAATACTGGAGTGGATTGCCATTCTCTTCTCCAGGAAATCTTCGTGACCCAGGGATCAAACCTGGGTCTCCTGCATTACAGGCAGATTCTTTATCATCTGAGCCACCAAAGAAGCTGTTAAGAGAGTGTAAAAGCTCCTGAATCTTACCGCTCTTTGGGTACTCATTTCTTTCTCTGATGCCTCTGTGCATAACAAAATTTAATAAATGTGTATGCCTTTTCTCCTGTTAATCTGTCGTTTTTTTAATTCACAATTCTGACAGCACTGAACCTAACAGGGTAGAGGAAAAGCTTTTCTTCCCCTATAGTGTAAAGAACAATGAGCAACAACAGTGAGATGTTTATTCACCAAGTAGAGGTCAGGTATGTTGTTGGATATATGCATCTGAAACAGAGCAAAACAGCTCAGGAGATTTTTCTTGATAACTTCAGAAACTCAGAGAAGAACTTGGCAACCAGTTTGTTCTAGGTCTCAGCTTGACTGAAGAAACACAGAACTAGAAGCTAGATTTGGATCGTGATTCCTGTCAGGTATATAATATCTATACTGTGAATATGGCACTTGATCTCTTCATCTAAATATATTCTGCTTTGGTAAAATAAGGAGAGTCCTATTTGGCTGTTGGGAGGGTAAGATGGATGCTGCTGCAGAATCATTTTAAAAAGTGATATTACTCAACAGGAGAGTGCTTCAAAGGGTGGTAGTTTGGAGACAGTCTCTGTTCAAAACTGAGACTAAGAGTAAGGCATGCAAGCAAAGCCAATAACTTAGAATGGAAACTTTTGGGGTTTTGTGTTTGTTTGTTTTTTGATGTCCAGAGCTCAAGGCTTTCCTCTCCTGTTAGTTTAGAGTAAGACAGAGCTTGGAGATTATTCCTGGACTGAAACATATCCAAAGTCATGGTGTATAAAGCATACCTGATCTTGTACCTTTTCAAAATCACTAAATAATTATTATGAGAACACTGCAATGGGAATGGCAGTCAATATTCTAAATGGTGATTTCTCTGATTCCAAAGCCTTCTCTGAAAGATTTATTGTATTGTTGAGGTATGTTTAAAAATAAATAAATAAGACAGTACTGAGCTGGGGAGTTACACACAGGCAACCGGTTGTTTAAAGACTCATTAATCACTGGTTTAAATCCCAGAGTCTCCAGTCATCCAAATTAATGCCAGAGATCTTGACTTGAGTCATGAATGAGCTATTAGACCTTGCGAAAGAGAGCCAGTGGTTCCTCAAAAGATGTAAATACTCTTTCATTTCAAACACATACATTTAAGTTTACAAATTCCCTGAAATGTAAACTGATTGATTTCACATATTATACAGAGAGAATCCAGCCTGAAGAGAGAGAAAGGGTAGATTTATCACTATAGGATGTTAAAAAGAACCTACCCTGTTCACATTTCACCTGGACACATGTCCCTCCAAATTATTCTAGTATCTCATGTAACGGGAGAGTGATTAGTTACAGTGCTGTGGGGAAAACTGCCTTTGTTGACTTGTTAAGATGGTTCTTGCCTGGAGAATCCCATGGACAGAGAAGCCTGGTAGGCTGCAGTCCATGGGGTCGCACAGAGTTGGACACGACTGAAGTGACTTAGCAGCAGCAGCAGTAGACAAAACTATTACCTATGTTAAATGGGTGATTTAAAGGAATTTCAAGGGTAATTTTAACTATCCACAATTTTAAAAATTATATGCAACTATCAGCAACTAACTCTGCCCAGGAGGTGATGTTTGCTTTAAGTGGCTCATCTATTTTGATCAAACCTTCACATCTAAGTAACAGTTAGTACTTGACAAATGAAAGCTGTAGCAAATTAGTAGTAGTAACCATCTAGTCACGGGATCAATAGTATTAATATTAATTATGGTGGCAGATTACACAGCTAAAGAAAGGTTTCTAGGCACCCTAATTAAGAAGTTGTTCTGAATAATTAAGTGGTTTTAGAATTTGATGATTATTCTTGTAGGAGGTTATTGCTATGGGGTGATAAATGGTCATTTATTGAAATAGTTTTTTGTTCTAGCTATAATCTCATTATAGTGACATTCTACTTTGTGATTTTCAAGTAGAGCTGTTCATTTATCCTACAGATTGGTTAATTATTAATTTTTCTAGTATAGTCAAAACTAAAGCATAGAAATTCTAGATTATAGGAAATTTGTAGCTTCTGCAAATTCAGCCCAAGTGTTGGGCTGAAACGGAGCTAGAGTTCTGCTCTGTGTAATTTGTTATTAACATTCAGAGCAATTTTGATTAGCTTTTTGATGTTAAAGGTTAAAAGATCCTTTATTCTTTTCTACCTAGGTGTATATTTAGGAATATTTAGCAACTAAACCACCACCACCATAAATATGTAGGGCTTCACTGGTGGCTCAGTGGTAAAGAACCTACCTGCCAATGCAAGAGATGCCAGTTTGATGCCTGGGACAGGAAGATCCCCTGGAGAAGGAAATGGCAACCCACTCAGTATTCTTGCCTTGGAAATTCCATGAACAGAGGAGCCTGTATAGCCCCATGGCTATGGTCCATGGGGTCACAAAAGAATTGGACACAACTTAGCCAATAAACAGCAACAACAATGATAAATATATAGGTATAGTGGTAATTGTGATGCTTTTTTAAAGTCTGCTAAGTTGCTCCAGTCGTGTCCGACTCTGTGCGACCCCATAGACGGCGGCCCATCAGGCTCCCCTATCCCTGGGATTCTCCAGGCAAGAACACTGGAGTGGGTTGCCATTTTTAAAGTCTAAGTTTGCCCAAACTTCATTAGTCAGCACCATTTCTTTCATATAACTACCCAAATGAGGGCTGGCCAGTTTGAACAAGTACATTCACCATACTGTGTTGCACCATTTGTGTTATACAGGTTATAAAATGCATTCATAGCTAAGATAAAAATCTATTAATATTTCAGCAAATAATATCCAAAACTAATTGGAATTGAAAAGGAAAGAGGCAGAATAAATAGAACAGTCCAGTTTATGCTTTACTGTTGTAGACCAAGTTAATTATCTCAATCAGTAGAATATGTTCCAAATCTGGGTCCCCAAAACAAACTGGAAGGCAAGGTTTCTCTTCCCTTTTCCTCTATCACTTCCTCTATTTCCCCTATTCTTTCTTGATTAAGAACTTGCTGAGATGGCTTTCATCCTCCTCAAGAACTGGCACAGCTGCAGCCACTACTTGTTCCTAACACACTTCCTGTTAACTCTGTCCTTAATCCCACAATTTAATATGGAAGACAGAGTAGGGATCACAGTGTTTATGAGACCTTCTCATTGCAGGGTATTTGGAGCCCAAGCTTATGGTTGGCCTCATGATGTACATTATTGCCAGGAAGGAATAATTTTCAAATACCAGCTTCCGGATTCACAGGATGGTCTCTGAGGTCATTTGTTCTAATATTTCAATTAGCTGTTGACTTATCCAAAAGACTTAGATTAATAGATGCACCAAGTTTGACTTTTTTGGTAAAGAGTATGTCATATAGTTCAGTTCAGTTCAGTTCAGTCGTTCAGTTGTGTCCAACTCTTTGCAAGCCCATGCTGCTACTGCTGCTGCTGCTGCTGCCGCCAAGTCGCTTCAGTCATGTCCAACTCTGTGTGACCCCATAGACGGCAGCCCACCAGGCTCCCCCATCCCTGGGATTCTCCAGGCAAGAATACTGGAGTGGGTTGCCATTTCCTTCTCCAATGTAGGAAAGTGAAAAGTGAAAGTGAAGTCACTCAGTCGTTTCCGACTCTTAGCGACCCCATGGACTGCAGCCTACCAAGCTCCTCCGTCCACGAGATTGTCCAGGCAAGAGTACTAGAGTGGGTTGCCATTGCCTTCTCTGTTTCAAGCCCATGGACTGCAGCATTTCCCTGTCCTGCAGCACAAACTCCTGGAGCTTGCTCAAACTCATGTTCATTGAGTTGGTGATGCCATCCAACCATCTCATCTTCTGTCATCCCCTTCTCCTCCTGCCTTCAATTTTTGTCAGCATCAGGGTGTTTTCTAATGAGTTAGTTCTTTGCATCAGGTGGCCAAATATTGTAGCTTCAGCTTCAGCATCAGTCCTTTCAGTGAGTATTCAGGATTGATTTTCTTTAGGATTGACTGACTTGATCTTGCATTCAAGGGACTCTCAAGAGTCTTCTCAAACACCACGGTTCAAAAGCATCAATTCTGCTGTGTTCAGCTTTCTTTATGGTCCAACTCCTATATCCATACATGATATATTTAGGGAAGTATAAAATACGCATGCACATTTTAAAAAGTAATAGTGAAGCAAATATTTAAGTACCCACCACCTGGCTTACAAGATATAACATTACCAGAACGCCACATTAACCCATCCAAGAGGCATCCACTGTTCTAACCTCTGTGATACTCACTACCTTGCTCTTCTCTATAGTTTTGCTATCTAAGCATGCATCCCTAGACACTTGTAGGGATGCATGTGTCCAACTGGACACAATTTGCATTTCTATGAAAAAGAACAATTTGTATTGCTATCAGTTTTATGAGGTTTACAGAGCTATAAAATAGCTCAAAGACAATGAAAGACAGCAGTAACTTGGAGAAGGGGGTACTAAATAGGACAGCTTAATTTTGCCACCTAAGCATGCATCCCTAGACTCCTTCTTGAAGTTTACATAAATGGATTATAAATATATATTCTTTTGTATCTGAATTCTTTTACTAAATATCATGTTCTTTATACATTCATGTTATAGATAGTTTTACTGTATTCATTTTTATTACATATTATTCAATCATATGAATATATCATTAATAAATTATTGATATATAATTTATATTATAAATATAATTTATATTGTATTAATAAATTATTAATATATAATTTATTAATTGCTTCTGTGGAGAAAAATTTGGGCTTTTCTAAGTTCTTTAGGCTTTTACAAATAGTATTTCTTTTTCTTTTTTGGCCACACCATGTAACAAGCAGGATCTTAGTTCCCTGACCAAGGATCAAACCCGTGTTCCCTGCATCAGGAGTGCAGAGTATTAACCACTGGACTGTTAAGGAAGTCCCCAAATAATATTTTGTCAGTAGTCTTATATATGCCCTCTGTTACATGAGTGAAAGAGTTTTTCTAGGATATACAGGATAGTGGAGTTTCTGGGTGATGCTTATCTTTACCTGTTAATATTCAACTATTTTCTAGCTTTTACTGTTAAAGCATATTTTAAAATATAAAGCCATTTGATTTTCATACAATTATAAAATTAATACATGTCAAAGAGTTTATTTAATTTATTAATTGATGAAGGAAACTTAGTGTCACAGTCAGTTCAAAGAAGAAACCAAAAAGCATGCAAATATATAGTCATCAAAGATGCTGAAAAGATTTGACAAATAGATGCAAAATAGGTCAGTATACATTGAGTAATTGTTAATGCCATCCAACTGGACACAATTTGCATTTCTATGAAAAATAACAATTTGTATTTATGTCAATTTTATGCAGTTTACAGAAGTATAAAATACCTCAGAAACAATGAAAGACAGCAATAACTTGGACGGGGGCATTAAATAGGAAAGATAGTAAACTTATGATCCTTATCAAGGTCTTTCACAATTTCTCCCCATAGTATCACTTTGCACTCCTTAGCAGTACATGTGAATTCCTGTTCCCATACATTCTTGTCTTAAAAATATTTGTGGAATATACTTGATTCACAATGTTGTTAGTTCCAGGTGTACAGCAAAGTGAATCAGTTAACTATATGTGTATATATATACATATATATATCCACTCATTTTTCTTTGGACTCTTTTCCCTTATAGACCCTTACAGAGTCTTGAGTAGAGTTCCCAGTGCTCTATATGGCAGGTTCTTATTAGTTATCTGTTTTACAGATAATAGTGCCTGCAATGTACTTGCCACACTTGATAGTGTCAGACCTTTTAATTTGGTCAGTTTGATGGGTATGTAATGGTGTCTCACTAATCAGGAAAATAATACATTTTCCTGATTATTAATAAAACTAAGACCCTTTTCATATGTTCATTGGCCATGTGGATAGCCTCTTTTTTAAAAGTACTTATTCAGGATTTGGCCCATTTTCCTATTGGTAAAATTGACTCTTTCAGGAGTTTGAAGGAACTTAAGCATTCATCCATCTAGTACAGCACGTCTGCATCTTCTCTCATTCTTATGCCATGTTCAAAGTATGAAACTTATCTATATCCCTGCTATTATTTATTTGATATTTTTCTATAAATTGACACATTCTATTTTTACATACTATATATTGATTTTAGAATTAAATTTCTATGAGTATTATAAATGGAAAGGCAATATAAACTTCCCATAAACAGAAGATAACAGTTAAATGAATACAATGAAAGCAAAATCATGTTATCAAATTTAACTAGGTAGATTGAGTCCCATTCTCTATTCTCTTTATTTCTAAACTCCACCCTAATGAGGAAGTAAATAAGCAAGTATTAGAGCAGTCTAAAAGAAATATTAGCACCAAACAGACCTTTTCCTTGTTTCTATGAAGACTTGAAAGAGACTGTCTGATTCATTGTGACTTAATGTTATATTCAGATACTGATCCCACTTACACTGTGATCTTCCAGAAGATGGCTTCCACACACTCTGAAGAGACAGTGATTTCACTCAGCCTGCTTCTTTTATAGGTAAAGACACTTTTACAGGAGAGGTAAATAAGGGATAGGCAGAATAATGGCTGACCCCTCCAAAGACGCCTACACTCTGATCCTCAGAACCTGTGAATTAGTTACCTTATACAGTAGAACAGTCCTTGCAAATGTATTTCAATTTGGATGTTTTGATGGGGAGCTTCTGTTAGCCTTTGCCCTGAGTCATTTTGTATTCCAGGGCCAAAGTTGCCTGTTACTCCAGGTATCTCTTGACTTTCTACTTTTGCATTCCAGTCCCCTATGGTAAAACGGACATCGTTTTTTGGTATTAGTTCTAGAAGGTCTTGTAGGTCTTCATAGAACCGTTCAACTTCAGCTTCTTTGGCACTAGTGGTTGGGGCATAGGATTGGATTACTGCCATATTGAATGTTTTGCCTTGAAAACGAACAGAGATCATTCTGTCGATTTTGAGATTGCATCCAAGTACTGCATTGGACTCTTTTGTTGACTATGATGGTTACTCCATTTCTTCCAAGGGATTCTTTCCCACAGTAGTAGATATAATGGTCATCTGAATTAAATCCACCCATTCCTATCCATTTTAGTTCAATGATTCCTAAAATGTCAATGTTCACTCTTGCCATCTCCTGTTTGACCACTTCCAGTTTACCTTGATTTATGTACCTAAAGAAGACTGAGCATCGAAGAACTGATGCTTTCAAACTGTGGTTCTGGAAGAGACTATTGAGAGTCCTTTGACTGCAAGGATATTAAACCAGTCAATCTTAAAGGAAATCAACCCTGAATATTCACTGGAAGGACTGATGCTGAAGCTGAAGCTCCAATACTAAGGCCACTTGATGCGAACAGCCAACTTATTCGAAAAGATCCTGATGCTGGGAAAGATTGAAGGCAGGAGGAGAAGGGGATGAGAAAGGATGAAATGGTTGGATGGCATCACCAACTCAATGGACACGAGTTTGAGCAAACTCCAGGAGATGGTGAAGGACAGAGAAACCTGTCAGATTTCTGAGTCAAACATTAGTCAGACGTGACTGAGTGACTAAACAACAACAGCAATGAAGAGATTTTCCTGAATTGCCTAGGTGGGCCATATCTAATCAGAATGCTTAAAAGCAGAAACCCTTCCCTGGCTGGAGTCAAAGACTTAGAGGAACAGAAGAGGCAGGAGAGATTTGAAACCTGAGAGGAACTAATGTTTCTGGCTTTGAAAATAAAGGAAACACAGAGTTAGGAAATGCAGGTGACCTCCAGAAGCTGAGAATAACCCATAGGCTGACAGCTAGCAAGAAACCTCAGAACTACAACAATGGAGCAAAATTCTGCAAATGATCTATTAAGAACAAATGAGCTTGGAAGCATGTATTTCCTCAGAGTGTCCAGGGAAGAGTCCTGGCTGGCCAACACCTTGATTTCAGCCTTGTGGAACCCAGAGCAGAGAAACCAGTCAAGCTGACTGGACTTAAGACCTACTGAACCATGAAATAACAAGTTTGTATTGTTTTAGGCTGCTCAGCTTGTGGTAATTTGTTACAGGAACCATAGAAAACTATATATAGTCACTTGTTCAAAGGTGCACAGCTATTTTGAATCACAGCTGAAACTAGAACCCAGGTGAAGTGAAAGTGTTAGTTGCTCAGCCCTGTCTGACTCTTTGCAACCCCAAGGACTGTAGCCCACCAGGCTCCTTTGTTCATGGAATTCTCCAGGAAAGAATGCTGGAGTGGGTAGCCATTATCTTCTCCAGTGAATCTTCCTGACCCAGGGATTGAATCTGGGTCTCCTGTATTGCAAGTGGACTCTTTACCATCTGAACCACCAGGGAAGCCCATAATTACATTGATTGAAAAGATTTATTGGCATATAATAAAATATAGAGAGAAGACTTCTTAAATTACAATTTTCATTCAGGTCTCTCTGTCATTAGTGCCAGTGTACTTATATATTCCAGAATCACATAATTTCAAGAGAATGAGATGTACAGAGCAATGACATTTGAACCAGTTTTTGAGTCCAACAGTATTCATACTGGAATATTTTGTGCAAAGTAGATACTAACGTGAAAGATAAAGGGCAGAACATGTGAGTCAAACTGCTGAGGAAATAAATCATTCTGTAGAAGGTTAAAAAAAGAAAGGAGAGAAAGAAAAACAAACCCAGGACAACAGAGTTCAGTGCTCTGGTGACTTAATGCAATCGATTTACAGTTCACACCACTTTTCCACAGAGGGCAGTGGATGAAAGATCGGTTCAGCCACCTTTATTGAATAAGATGTCCTACTGAGGAGGAAATTGAATGTCTCCTGTCAAACACGTCCTAGGTTGGCTCTGATTTACCTAATAAATACAAAACTTTCTCAAATAATAGTTTTGCTGGCAGTGAGCTGTTGTCAAGAAAGATGATAGTAGAGAGTCATTTCTCCCCCACGATCATTATTTTTTTCCTCATTATGTGCAAACCACTCTATTAATGTCCAGTGCCATTGAAGTTTGAGACAAAAGTAATACTTTTTTGTTTCTGCATTAACTGTTTGATAAAGATGCACAGGACCATGTGACTTTTGGTTCTTGGCCAACACAAGGTAACAGAAGAGGTTAGTGACGATTGCCATAAGTTATGATCATCTCTTGGTGAACCACTGAACAGGGAAATTGGGCAAAAAGGCAAGAGTTATGCTCCATTTCAGACAGAAAATTTAATATTCTTTTGACAATCCTGAAACTCTATTGAAAGGCTACTTTTCCCTCCTTTTAGGTGACACTGTCATCAAAAGATCGCAAAGATTACCTTCACAAACCCAGTGCTGAACTTACAACTGGAATCTGAGCTTTTGCTGTGAGCATTTTTTGCCCTTTTAGAAAACAATTTTTCAAACTCTTTGTTATTAACATACTTTCTTTCTGATGCACATTATTCTACACTACAAAAATATGGAGAAAAAAGACAGTTCTGTGTAGTATTTTTATAATCAATTTCAGCTCTAGTCCTTCCATCAAGATGGAATTCATATAAAATAATTAACAAGGTCTAAATAAAATATGATTTTAGGGCAAGTGTTTCTCTCAGTGAACACTGCAAATGGTTGCTGAGGGTAGGAGTCATTAAATACATTCCCAGTCAGAGGAAATCTTACATTAGCAATTTCTATCAACTCTTTTGCTATCCAAAAAGATGTCCTGATCAATGTAAATCAGAGGCTTGCATAATTGGTTCAGAGGGCAAAATTGAACCCCTTCTGTTCTCACTGTGAAATTTTCCACCACAGTTCAACAGTGAAATGAGATCACCCTCAGGTTCCTCCACATCAATATAACCAATTACATCAACCTCGTAGTGAGCTGAGCACCTGCCAGGGTGTGAACATGCGACAAGGATGGGAGGAAGGAAGTTGTAAATCTTAGTACCAGATAATTTTCCTTCTGGGTCTTAGTTTCTTCTTCTGTAAAATGGAAGAGTTTCTTGAACTAGATACCGTTTAATGAATGCTGCACTCCAAGCCAGCAAATATAACCTTAACCTGTAATTCTGTTATGTCGACTCTGTGTTTGCTTTAATTTTTTTAACTATTTTTTTAAATTGAGGCATCCTTATATTTTAAATAGCTGAAAATTAGGAAAAATTAAAAAAGATTTTGAAAGCTCATAATGTGCATATTCACAAATTTTTAATATTCACTGCAATGTATTTTCAAACCTTTTATTCTGTGTTTATAAGTAAATAATTAGATATGTGTAAATATACACACCCATGTGTATATATGCAAATTTTTAACTTATCCATTTTTTTCATGGAATAAATCACAAATATTTCTCCCTAATAGGAACAGGAGAAATATAATTTTATATAATTTTAACTGCTGGAAAGAATTCCGTTATGTAGATATACCATAACGTATTTAACCAGTTCTCTATTAGTTAACATTTTAAGTTGCTTCAGGTTTTTTATTTTTATAAACAACACGGTAGTGAACATCATGTACATATGTCTTTACCTGCTTGAGCCAATTTCTGTGAGACAGAGATGAGTAAATAGAATTAATAGACCAGAACTTAAACACATCCATAGGCATTATATTGTAAATCTATTGTATGGACTGTGAATACAATGTCAGGGGCAAGAAAAAGTCCATTTCTTTCCCCAGGGCCTCACTGATGTAGTTTAGGAACTACGGGAAATAGACTCAAGTTGTGTTTATATTAGCGAGTTTTTAATTAAGAATTTGTTTTGATTTTTCACCTTGAATTTGGAGTTTACTTAGGAATTACATGGAAATTACATCCATATAATTTCTGAAAGTGCCAGGTATACTTAAGATATTCAGCTTGGTAATATTACTAGTCTCACCCCTTTTGTGAAGACATATGGACAGGTAATATTTGCTAAATCTTCCAGATATTTAATTTTAGTTGATGTGAATAGATCACTTATTCAAACAATCCATGAAAGAATCTAAATTGACTGAATTTGCCAACATAGGTATGATCAGGTTAAGAACACACTTTAGTTTTTCCTTTATTTTTCTTTTCTTTCCTTTTCTTCTTTCACTTCTGTAGCCTCTTCCACCTCCTATTTTTAAATTTATTTATTTTTTAATTGAAGGATAATTGCTTTACAGAATTTTGTTGTTTCTGTCAAACATCAACATGAATCAGCCATAGGTGGGCATATGTCCCCTTGTATGCCTTTTTAAATAAAATACCAGTGATAAGACTGTGAAGTAAACCAAGCAAGGTTGGAAAGAGGGAGTGGAGTAATAAGTTGAGTAATAAGGGGTAGCTACCATCTCTTGTGGCTAAGATGGTTAGGGAAGGCTTCTTGGAGGAGGTGGCAGGAATCTGAATGAAAGGAATATGTGAGGGAAGGCAGCCCCAAGCAGTGAGAGCAGCAAATGTTAAAAAAAAAAAAAAAAACAGTTAAAAATATTTCTGGCATTTTATGGAACAGCAGGAAAGCCAATATATCTGAAGTAAACAAAGGAAATAGTAGTTGAACCTGAGATATTAAGTTTTCATGTGTCAAGCAAAGATGTCAGTTAAACAGTTGGATAGGCATTTAGATTTCAGAGGGAACTTGAAACATGAGATTTCAAATTTGTGAGTCACATATGTAGATGAACCACCTGCAAAACTGCTGTAGGGTACACTTGAAACATGCCCAGCAGGCTACACAAACATGGTTGTGATAGGTGTAAATGGAGGGGTCGGGGTTTGTTTCTGTGCAGTATATTAAAAAGCAGAGACTTTACTTTGCCAACAAAGGTCCATCTAGTCAAAGCTATGGTTTTCCAGTAGTCATATATGAATGTGAGAGTTGGACTATAAAGAAAGCTGAGGGCTGAAGAACTGATGCTTTTGAACTGTGGTGTTGGACAAGACTCTTGAGAGTCCCATGGACTGCAAGGAGATCAACCCAGTCAATCCTAAAGGAAATCAGTCCTGAATATTCATTGGAAGGACTGATGCTGAAGCTGAAACTCCAGTACTTTGGCCCCCTCATGTGAAGAACTGACTCATTGGAAAAGACCCTGGTGCTGGGACAGATTGAAGGCAGGAAGAGAAGGGGATGACAGAGGGTGAGAGGGTTGGATGGCATCACCAACTCAATGGACATGAGTTTGAGTAAACTTCAGGAGTTGGTGATGGACAGGGAGACCTGGCATGCTGTAGTCCATGGGGTCACAAAGGGTTGGACACAACTGAGTGACTGAACTTAACTTGGAAATGAATAAAGCTGTGTATGGGTTGCAGATTTTCTGATTGAACACTCCATGACATAATGAGGTTGAATGAGATTGCTGTCACTTAATATTAGAAGGATGAAAGGATGGAAACTGAGGCATTTCATAATAGTCTTTTGACCTCCAAGCAGAAGGTGAAAGTGATGTGGCTTCACCAGCCAGAAAACATGCAAAGAAATCATGATTCCTGAGAATAGGTGAGAATTAAGAAATTCTGAAAGAGATAAGTGAAAGAAAGACCAGTACACATCTCACCATTCAGTCTTTCATTCTACCCATACAGATAAAAGCCAGCCTAGGTGCTAAAGTCATTTCTCTTCTTGTCAGCCTTAGCTGTAGTTTCAATAGCATCTAGAGTTATTGGCCTGGTATTTCTATCAACCGCAGTTGGGCCTAAGAGCCTAGCAGAGTTGCTCTGAAAGTAACATTATTACAGGAAGATGGGGAGCAAATCTGCAAGTATGATTTATTTCAACTCACAAGTAAAGTCAAGTAGACTAAAAGAATTCTGTTACTACTCAGTGCTGCCCAGATATTTTATGGCCCAGTTTCCTAACATCACCTTAGAGAGGATTGATTTTTTTTTCTTTTCTACCAGTGATATCCATCTAGTTTAATCTCAAACATTTTAGCTTAGCAGTCTTCTTCAGGACAGAGGAGAAAAGGGAAGAGGATGCACAGTAAGCCCATGAATGTCAATCAGACTGCCAGGATTTGACTTCTGGCTTCACCACTTACTATGAGACTTTGGGCAAGTGATTCCACCTCTCCACACCTTGGTTTCATTGTCTGTAAAATGGGGATTACATAGTATGCCTCTTATTCTTTGCTGAAAGGATTTAAAAAAGGATGCATGTACAGCACATTAGAGTAGAAATTGGTCCCTAGTAAGTATTTTGTAAAGTTACCTGTAAGTATTGGTCAAACAAGAGATGGCAAGAGTGAATGTCGACATTCTAGGAATCAGCGAACTGAAATGGACTGGAATGGGTGAATTTAACTCAGATGACCATTATATCTACTAATGTGGGCAGGAATCCCTCAGAAGAAATGGAGTAGCCATCATGGTACACAAAAGAGTCCAAAATGCAGTACTTGGATACAATCTCAAAAACGACAGAATGATCTCTGTTCGTTTCCAAGGCAAACCATTCAATATCACAGTAATCCAAGTCTATGCCCCAACCAGTAACTCTGAAGAAGCTGAGGTTGAACGGCTCTATAAAGACCTACAAGACCTTTTAGAACTAACACCCAAAAAAGATGTCCTTTTCATTATAGGGGACTGGAATGCAAAAGTAGGAAGTCAAGAAACACCTGGAGTAACAGGCAAATTTGGCCTTGGAATACGGAATGAAGCAGGGCAAAGACTAATAGAGTTTTGCCAAGAAAATGCACTGATCATAACAAACACCCTCTTCCAACAACACAAGAGAAGCCTCTATACATGGACATCACCAGATGGTCAACACCGAAATCAGACTGATTATATTCTTTGCAGCCGAAGATGGAGAAGCTCTATACAGTCAGCAAAAACAAGACCAGGAGCTGACTGTGGCTCAGACCATGAACTCCTGATTGCCAAATTCAGACTGAAATTGAAGAAAGTAGGGAAAACCACTAGACCATTCAGGTATGACCTAAATCAAATCCCTTATGATTATACAGTGGAAGTGAGAAATAGATTTAAGGGCCTAGATCTGATAGATAGAGTGCCTGATGAACTATGGAATGAGGTTCATGACATTGTACAGGAGACAGGGATCAAGACCATCCCCATGGAAAAGAAATGCAAAAAGCAAAATGTCTGTCTGGGGAGGCCTTACAAATAGCTGTGAAAAGAAGAGAAGCAGAAAGCAAAGGAGAAAAGGAAAGATATAAACATCTGAATGCAGAGTTCCAAAGAATAGCAAGAAAAGATAAGAAAGCCTTCTTCAGTGATCAATGCAAAGAAATAGAGGAAAACAACAGAATGGGAAAGACTAGAGATCTCTTCAAGAAAATCAGAGATACCAAAGGAACATTTCATGCAAAGATGGGCTCGATAAAGGACAGAAATGGTATGGACCTAACAGAAGCAGAAAATATTAAGAAGAGGTGGCAAGAATACACAGAAGGACTGTACAAAAAAGATCTTCACAACCCAGATAATCACGATGGTGTGATCACTGACCTAGAGCCCGACATCCTGGAATGTGAAGTCAAGTGGGCCTTAGGAAGCATCACTACGAACAAAGCTAGTGGAGGTGATGGCATTCCAGTTGAGCTATTCCAAATCCTGAAAGATGATGCTGTGAAAGTGCTGCACTCAATATGCCAGCAAATTTGGAAAACTGAGCAGTGGCCACAGGACTGGAAAAGGTCCGTTTTCATTCCAATCCCAAAGAAAGGCAATGCCAAAGAATGCTCAAACTACCGCACAATTGCACTCTTCTCACACGCTAGTAAAGTAATGCTCAAAATTCTCCAAGCCAGGCTTCAGCAATATGTGAACTGTGAACTTCCTGATGTTCAAGCTGGTTTTAGAAAAGGCAGAGGAACCAGAGATCAAATTGCCAACATCCGCTGGATCATGGAAAAAACAAGAGAGTTCCAGAAAAACATCTATTTCTACTTTATTGACTATGCCAAAGCCTTTGACTGTGTGGATCACAATAAACTGTGGAAAATTCTGAAACAGATGGGAATACCAGACCACTTGATCTGCCTCTTGAGAAATTTGTATGCAGGTCAGGAAGCAACAGTTGGAACTGGACATGGAACAACAGACTGGTTCCAAATAGGAAAAGGAGTTCGTCAAGGCTGTATATTGCCACCCTGTTTATTTAACTTATATGCAGAGTACATCATGAGAAACGCTGGACTGGAAGAAATACAAGCTGGAATCAAGATTGCCAGGAGTAATATCAATAACCTCAGATATGCAGATGACACCATCCTTATGGCAGAAAATGAAGAGGAACTCAAAACCTCTTGATGAAAGTGAAAGTGGAGAGTGAAAAAGTTGGCTTAAAGCGCAACATTCAGAAAACGAAGATCGTGGCATCTGGTCCCATCACTTCATGGGAAATAGATGGGGAAACAGTGGAAACAGTGTCAGACTTTTTTTTTTCTGGGCTCCAAAATCACTGCAGATGGTGACTGCAGCTATGAAATTAAAAGACGCTTACTCCTTGGAAGCAAAGTTGTGACCAACCTAGATAGCATATTCAAAAGCAGACATTACTTTGCCAACATAGGTCCGTCTAGTCAAGGCTCTGGTTTTTCTGTGGTCATGTATGGACGTGAGAGTGGGACTGTGAAGAAGGCTGAGCGCTGAAGAATTGATGCTTTTGAACTGTGGTGTTGGAGAAGACTCTTGAGAGTCCCTTGAACTGCAAAGAGATCCAACCAGTCCATTCTGAAGGAGATCAGCCCTGGGATTTCTTTGGAAGGAATGATGCTAAAGCTGAAACTCCAGTACTTTGGCCACCTCATGTGAAGAGTTGACTCACTGGAAAAGACTCTGATGCTGGGAGCGATTGGGGGCAAGAGGAGAAGGGGACGACAGAGGATGAGATGGCTGGATCGCATCACTGACTCGTTGGACATGAGTCTGAGTGAACTCCGGGAGTTGGTGATGGACAAGGAGGCCTGGCGTGCTGCGATTCATGGGGTCGCAAAGAATCAAACTCGACTGAGCGACTGATCTGTTCTGATCTGATTACATACTTTTGATTAAAAATAGACATTTACCCTAAAAGTCAATTCCCCTGAAAATATTTCTCTGATCAGCTTGCCATTTTGCTGTTAAACATCAGAAGTTTTTAACAAAAAAGAAGAACTTGGGAGAACTGGCTGTGGTCTTGATACCATTCCTGTCTCCTTCGCTTGAAGGAAATAGTCCCAAAAACTTCCATGGGGCAAAGTTTGTGAGGAGGAAAATAATGATCCCAACACACTGTGATCCTGTCTTCCAGGAGGTTTTTGGTCTACACTGCTGATGCTTCATAGATGTTACATTTCAGTTATACTGAGCCATGTTAATCAAAATACTACCATGGACAGGTATTACTTGTGCATGAACAGGAACCAGACAATTCCTTCTGCTATTTTGGAGATCAAAATGAAGCCTGCATTTTCATCTTATTTTTGTATTAGTAATTCATCTTAAATTGTACCTGGCAAGCCATTATCGGGATCCAGCTTCAGTTAGCATTAGATCTGCATTCATGGAAGTGAGAGCCTAACTGATTCATTATCTAAAATCAGCACATAATGAGGGGTTGATTTACTAATAAAGTTATCTCCTTCATATTCTTAAGACAAGTTCTCTTTGTGTCTCTGTTTAGGCCTTGCCTGACTCACATTGAACTGACACCCACCCACTGCAGTGAAATTTGCATTTTGACAACCACACATTAATATTTTAACCACTGTACACATGCCTTATTTTTTTTTCTCCTTTAAAATATTATCCAACTATTCTTTGTAAGTGAAAAGCCAAGCAGTGGAAAAGATATTAATGGCAGAGACGCCCAGCCTCTAATGGAACAGAGGACAGGATGATGTATAAGAGAAAAATAAAATATGGTACCCTTGCTCCATGCAGACCAATAGTAGACTGAGTCATTGCTTTCTGGGACGTCACTGAACTATGGGTACCTGCAGCCTCTTCGTCTTTATCTCTTACTCTAATGACTCCATTATTATACTCCAAAGCTTGTCAGTTTAAAGGCTATTCATCTTAGCATTCCTTGGCAAAGAGAATACTTCTGTATTTAAAATAATAATAATAATTTAGCCAAACCCTATTCTGTCAAATCTCTAGATTTCTATATTCCCAGTGAAGATGTGTATCCACATGCAGGAACTCTTTTTTAAAACTAAGGAAGTCTGGCAAAGCAAGGAGGGGTGTCGTCTTGACAGCACAGATGGGATCCTGTTGCTCACCAGTTGCTCAGCCTTGTGCATGCTCTCTGCCCTGGTCAGATGTTCAGCTTCTCTGGGAGACAGCTTTCCAGTCCCTGGGAAGGGACCGTCAGTCATTATCCATGGGTCAGAATTTCCAGCAATGCTGGAGGAAACATTTTGATTAATGCCTACATGGTGACCTGGGATGATGCCAAGGGCTAAAACTTGTGGTGAAAATGGGATAAGGAGTAATCGGTTTTTTTAATAACCTTGGTCATTGTCCTTTTTGTGGCTCTTACCATGAATTCTAAACTTATTCCACAGTATTAAAATCCAGTCTAAAAAGTTATTATTAATGAGCTCCTGTATCCTGAAAACCATGAGACAATGCTGTTTTGTGCCCCTGAGATGCACAGTGTTAGGGGTTTATGTACTTTTTTTTTTCTTTTTTCTGAAAACTCAAAGCAAACTGATTTCATTTGGCCAAAAGAGCCATTAATAGTATACAAAGTAAGGAAGGTTTTCCTTCCTTCCTGACTTTGCTGTGCTTTCAAGAGGCTTTTTAAGATATCTTTATCTAAATATTTTTCAGTGGATGTGGAACACATAAGAAGGTCTGTTTGTTGTTGTTTAGTCACTGTCATGTCCAGCTCTTTTCTCATCCCATGGACTATAGCCCACCAGACTTCTCTGTCCCTGGGGTTTCACAGGCAAGAATGCTGGAGTGGTTTGCCATTTTCTTCTCCAGGGGATCTTTCCGATCCAGGGACTGAACCCATATCTCCTGTATTGCAAGTGAATTATTTACCACCGAGCCACTTGGGAAGCCCCATGAAGGTCTGTTAGGAGTTTTGATAAAAACGTTTACCAAACGAGAACTGCAAGAGCTGTTGATTCTTCAGTTTTAATGATTAGAGCAGTGTTCTTTTAGGTGGTGGTATAAACTCCTTTTTGTATATGAATATATATTAATAAAAAGCAGTGAATCTTATCTATAGATTCTGATGTGTAAGAATCATTAGTTTTCTTTATCAAGAAAAAAATGAAAAAATACTTTACTCCCCTGATATGATGAGATGGGAACTTCACTTCCTGGCATTTGTTCCAAAAACCCATAATCCCAATCTTAATCATGAGAAAGACATCAGAAAAATTCCACTGACGGATTTTCTACAAAATACCTGACAAAATACCTGCTCAAGACTGTCAAGATTACGAAAAACAAAGGGAAAATGAGAAATTCACAGAACAGAGAAGACTGGGGAGACGTGACAACTAAACACAACATGATACCTGGACTGATCCTGACAGTAGAGGATATTAGTGGAAAAATGAGTGAAATCCAAATAAAAATTTAGATAATAGTGATGTACCAATGTCCACTTCTTAGTTTTGAAAAATTTTCCTTCATAAGGTAAGATGGTAGTGATGGGGCAATTGGTGAGGTATATATGGAAATTCTATTCTCTTCGCAGTTTTTCTGTAAATGAAAATGTATTTCAAAATTAAAACCCAACTCTAGCCCTCATTCTACTGGCCTGGCTGGAAATTCAGTCCCTGTCATTTTCCTGTACCCACAAGGCATCAGGTTTTCTGCCTACTGAAGTTAGTATTAACGTCATCTTTGTCTACACCCACAAGGTCTCGTAAAACTAACAACTCTGTTGTTTGGGGAGAACAGACAAGAATGGAAATCCCAGAGCTAGGGTTCTTTTTCTTAAGTGTACCTGAAAGTCATGCCCTTAAGGCTTTGAGTCCATCTGTAAGAAACCACACCTGGGCCTCCTGATTTCCTTCCACTTCCCAGTCTAAAATTGGGTGGCGAAAAAAAAAAAAGGAAGAAGCTCTCTTTTGTCCCTGTCCTCAAAGGCGACCACCTCTTCTTCCCACTTCCTGGAAATAACTAGCATCCTATTTTCCCTGAGCTCAAACTTTCTCATAAAGCTTCACTTTCCTGCCATTACCTATGCGGCCCTGCAAAATTCCTTAGCACAAGGAATGCATAGACTCTGGCTACTTGCTTGGAATAGGTAGAAGGAAAACTGCAGCAAAAATAAATACAAATTAATATATAAATAAATCATTCTGCCACTTGTGTAATTGCAAACTACTCTGTTACAGTGGCCTAGTAGCTTATTTGAAGGAAGTACACATGAAGGCAATGGCACCCCACTCCAGTACTCCTGCCTGGAAAATCCCATGGACAGAGGAGCCTGGTAGGCTGCAGTCCATGGACTCGCTGAGGGTCAGACACGACTGAGCAACTTCACTTTCACTTTTCACTTTCATGCACTGGAGAAGGAAATGGCAACCCACTCCAGTGTTCTTGCCTGGAGAATCCCAGGGATGGGGGAGCCTGGTGGGCTGCCGTCTATGGGGTCGCACAGAGTCAGACACGACTGAAGCGACGCAGCAGCACACATAATTGGGATGCCCCGCACGTCTACCTCCAACCTTTATCTTTGCAGTGAAAGAAGCTGATACCTGTACAGCTCTCTTCTTGCCTTGGGGCACTTCCTTTCTTGAGTCTGGAGTTCCTAGCATCTTTCTGCTCCAAGAAGAGTGACAAGCCCTGTCTGCTTTTCCTACCTGGCTCCTCTCTGTAGCGAGAGACTTAATGAGATCACTCAAGGCACAGGGAAGCCTTAAGGCCAAGCAGAGAGCAAGCCCAGCAAGAATGCAATCAGAGCAGGCAAGTGTTAGTGTTGAGAGGAGGAGGTCACGGTAGAGAAAGGTCCAGAGTAGAGAATTAAGGGAGAAGAGAGGGCTCTGAAAAGGGGTAGAGACCCTGGCTGGTCTGGGGAAGACAGAAATGGAGCAGATCCCTGAGGCTTGGCAAGGTCAGTGAAAGAGGTATAAACTGGAGTCACTGTCAGTTTTTACAGGAACAAAAAGTTTCCTAAGTTCTTGAAATCCAAAAATCCTTTAAGTTTGTCAAGGTTAATTGAAGAGTGAATCGGTGTTCACAACTTTTTAGCTGTAAAAATGGAGCTGTTTATGTTAAGTAGAAGTTTTTGGCTGATGATGAGTCCGAGATCAACACTGCAAATAGTCCCTTCAGAGAGTGGTCATGGTCACTTCTCAAGAGACACGTGTCACAAACTGTGGGAAAAAATTGTTGTTTTCCTCATTTATGTTCCTAACATTTGTGAAGTCTGGCTGGAGGAAGAGAATAAATGGAAGTCTACTTACAATAGCTCTAAATGTTTAAAAGTTGTAAATCAGTCTGACCAGGTACTAAATAGAACAATTGGTCCTGCTACCCGGGCAAATAAATTTTCATTATGGAAAATCAAAAATACATGAAAAGGTAACTTCATTTGTTGAACAGTTTGTGGAATATCAGAAGCAGCTGGATTTAATTATTGTTGAGTATTGTTCTGGGTTGTTCTGTTAAGACAATGATATTTGTTTGAGTAATAGAAAAGATTCTTAAAGCATATGTATCTATTGCAAAAATTATTTTTCTGGTTTCATTTCAACAAAATGTTATAATTTAATTTTCATTTATTTTGCATTTTGGTGACAGTAATAAGCTAAAGAATTAAAAAAAGAAAGGTGATCAGTTTGCTTAATTTTAAATATATTGCATCAGAAATACAAATTAAATGTAAAAAGTTGAACTTATAATCATTTTAAAATGCACCCAAAAAGTTTTCTTAATTATCTAGAAGTATTTATAAAATTGAGTCAAAATATTAATCATAATTATAAATCATAACTAAGTTATTTTTAAGCTAAAGTCATATAATGTTTTATTTCAATTAAGTTATCCTTAATAACTTAAGTTACATTTATGGAAATATTAGTACTTGCAGTACTAGACTTTATATCTGCATACGACTTACACACATAAAGCAGCAGTGAGAGAGTTCATGAGCGATACGTCTAGAGTAGATCAACATACATACATTTAGAAATAAAATGCGTATTTAATATTGTAAAATGTTCCTCACATTCAATTGCTGTGACTACCATGCTAACTTGCATATGCCTCAAGAACTATAAACTGGAAAACCAAGGGTATCCAGACATTTAACCCTAATGGAAGGTGATAATTTTTGTTAGAATTGTAGTTCTCCCTTTCATTTTTTAATTGAGATGTAATTGACATATAACACAATAGTTTCAGATAGTTTCAGATGTATAACAAAATGACTTGATATTTGGGTATAATTGAAATTATCAGCACAATAAGAATAGTTAACATCCAATGACACATAATTACAATTTTTTTCCCGTGATGAGAACTTGTAAGATCTACAGTCTTAGCAACTTTCAAATCTACAGTGCAGTGTTGACTGTGGATACTGTGTTGTACACTGTATCTGCAGAATTTACTTACTTATTTATTTATAACTAGAAGTTTGTACTTTCAGTCACCTTCACCCATTTTGTCAACCTTCACCCCTCGCCTCTGGCAACCACCAAACCGTTCTGTGTAACTTTGATATCAGTTTTTAGTTTGTTTTTTGTTTGTTTATTTGTTTGTTTTAGATTCCGTATATAACTAAGATTGTATAGTATTTGTCTTTTTCTGTCTGACTTACTTGATGCTTTCAAGCTTCATCCATGTTTTGCAGATGGCAAGATTTCCTTCTTTTTTATGGTCAAATAATGTTCCATTGTATATACATACATACACACCACATTTTTCTTTTTCCATTCAGTCATTGATGGACACTTACATCGTTTCCGTGTTTTGGCCGTTGTAAATAATGCTGCAATGAACATAGGACTACATATGCCATTTCCAGTTGGCATTTTTGTTTCCTTCAGATAAATACCCAGAATAGCAGTTGCAGAATCATACAGTAGTTCTGTTTTCAATTTTTTTAGGAGTCTGCATGCTGTTTTCCATAGTGGTTATACCAGTTTACAGCCCTACCAGCAGTGCATGAAGGATCCCTTTTTTTTGAGATCCTTACCAACATAAGTTATTTCTTATCTGTTTGATGATAGTGGTTTGAACAGCTGTAGGTGATTTCTCATTGTAGCTTTGATTTGCATTTTCCTAATGATTCAATTCAGTTCAGTCACTCAGTCATATCCGACTCTTTGCAACCCCATGGACTGCAGCACACCAGGCCTCCCGATCCATCACCAACTCACTGAGCTTACCCAAACTCATGTCCATTGAGTTGGTGATGCCATCCAACCCTCTCATCCTCTGTCGTCCTCTTCTCCTCCTGCCCTCAATCTTTCCCAGCATCAGGATCTTTTCAAATGAGTCAGCTCTTCGCATCAGGTGGCCAAAGTATTGGAGTTTCAGCTTCAACATCAGTCCTTCCAGTGAACACTCAGGACTGATATCCTTTAGGATGGACTGGTTGGATCTCCTTTCAGTCCAAGGGACTCTCAAGAGTCTTCTCCAACCACAGTTCAAAAGCATCGATTCTTCGGCACTCAGCTTTCTTTATAGTCCAACTCTCACAACTGTACATGACTACTGGAAAAACCACAGCCTTGACTAGATGGACCTTTGTTGGCAAAGTAATGTTTCTGTTTTTTATTTAATAAAAGACAGACGGGTCATGGTGGAGAGTTCTGGCAAAATGCAGTCCACTAGAGAAGGGAATGGCAAACCACTTCAGTATTCTTGCCTTGAGAACCCCATGAACAGTATGAAAAGGCAAAAAGATAGGACACTGAAAGATGAACTCCCCAGGTCAGTAGGTGCCCAATATGCTACTGGACATCAGTGGAGAAATAGCTCCAGAAAGAATGAAGGGACGGAGCCAAAGCAAAAGCAACACCCAGTTGTGGATGTGACTGGTTATAGAAGCAAAGTCCAATGCTGTAAAGAGCAATATTGCATAGGAACCTGGAATGTTAGGTCCATGAATCGAGGCAAATTGGAAGTGCTGAAACAGGAGATGGCAAGAGTGAACATCGACATTTTAGGAATCAGTGAACTAAAATGGACTGGAATGGGTGAATTTAACTCAGATGACCATTTTATCTACTACTTATTTAACTTCTATGCAGAGTACATCATGAGAAATACTGGGCTGAAAGAAGCACAAGCTGGAATCAAGATTGCGGGGAGAAATATCAGTAACCTCAGATATGCAGATGACACCATCCTTATGGCAGAAAGTGAAGAGGAACTAAAAAGCCTCTTGATTAAAGTGAAAGTGGAGAGTGAAAAAGTTGGCTTAAAGCTCAACATTCAGAAAACGAAGATCATGGCATCTATCCCATCACTTCATGGGAAATAGACGGGGAAACAGTGGAAACAGTGTCAGACTTTATTTTGGGGGGCTCCAAAATCACTACAGATGGTGACTGCAGCCATGAAGTTAAAAAACGCTTACTCCTTGGAAGGAAAGTTAGGATCAACCTAGATAGCATATTAAAAAGCAGAGATATCACTTTGCAAACAAAGGTCCGTCTAGTCAAGGCTATGGTTTTTCCTGTGGTCATGTATGGATGTGAGAGTTGGACTGTGAAGAAAGCTGAGCACCTAAGAATTGATGCTTTTGAACTGTGGTGTTGGAGAAGACTCTTGAGAGTCCCTTGGACTGCAAGGAGATCCAACCAGTCCATCCCAAAGGAGATCAGTCCTGGGTGTTCATTGGAAGGACTGATGCTGAAGCTGAAACTCCAGTACTTTGGCCCCCTGATGCAAAGAGTTGACTCATTGGAAAAGACCCTGATGCTGGGAGGGATTGGGGGCAGGAGGAGAAGGGGATGACAGAAGATGAGATGGCTGGATGGCATCACTGACTTGATGGGCGTGAGTCTGAGTGAACTCTGGGAGTTGGTGATGGACAGGGAGGCCTGGCATACTGCGATTCATGGGGTCCCAGAGTCAGACACGACTGAGCAACTGAACTGAACTGAACTGTTGGCAATAATCCCTTAGAAGAAATGTGGTAGCCATCATAGTCAACAAAAGAGTCTGAAATGCAGTACTTGGATGCAATCTCAAAAACGACAGAATAATCTCCGTTCATTTCCAAGGCAAACCATTCAATATTGCGGTAATCCAAGTCTATATCCCGACCAGTAATGCTGAAGAAGCTGAAATTCTGAAGACCTACAAGACCTTTTAGAACTAACACCCAAAAAAGATGTCCTTTTCTTTATAGGGGACTGGAATGCAAAAATAGGAAGTCAAGAGATACCTGGAGTAACAGGCAAATTTGGCCTTGGAGTACAGAATGAAACAAGGCAAAGGCTAACAGAGTTTTACCAAGAGAACGCACTGGTCATAGCAAATACCATCTTCCCTGATAATTAGTGGGCATCTTTTCATGTACCTTTTAAATGGTGGTACACAGTGCAAAAAATCTGTTGCATGCTCACAATCTGAAAGAAGGATTTGTAGAAGTTAATTTGTCTTATCTTTTACCTAAGATTTTCTATCACTCAAAACCTCCCCACATTCCATAGCAACTACCCACACATTTGTTTTGAATACATAGGAAGTGAAAAGAAGCATTTTCCTAGACATGAACAGGGTCAGTCACGATAGTGAATGATTAAGGTTATGGCCATGCTACAGTGATACAGAGGGCTGGATCCTGAGTGACAGAAGCCCACCCCCTCCCTCATGTTCTTTAATAAATAAATTTCTGTTAATAAATGTTTTGAGAAGAAAGGTCTCTAACATGAGGGTCCCAGGGCTGGAGCCCTTCTTGTCCAAGTCCGGGTACCATATTGGTTTCTCTTATTGATCTTGGTCACCAGTCATGATTACTCAAATCCTGCATTATGCATCATTCATTTTAAAAATGTCTTTGTTATGACACAGGAGGGATTATATTAGTGTCACAACACTCCAATCAGCAAAATTGTTTTGGAAAAGTACAGATAGTCTTGAGGGCCTGAAAATGGCAGAATAAGTATAATCACATGTATGTCTCCTTAATCACATGTATGTCTCCTTTGGCAGAGGTTGAGATGGTTAGATAGCATCATTGACTCAATAGACACGAGTTTGAGCAAACTCCAGGAAATAGTGATGAACAGGGAAGCCTGGTGTGCTACAGTCCATGGGGTCGCAAAGAGTCAGACATAACTTAATAACTGAGCAGTGTTTCCTTCTCCTTACCCACTGTTTCAGAAAGGTTTATGAATCACAGATAGTGAGATGGTTGGTTGATAACACGTGCTGGACCGCATACCCATAATCAGAGAGCTGGTTATTTGTGGATTCTGTCTCCTCTGTTTGCTGGAAAATTTGATAGAATCCTAATTGAGTACCTGGGACAGAGTTTCTGGAATAAAGACACTGGCTGTTGAGCAGCAAGATTATCCATATTAACAGCCTACCAAGTGCCATACCTCTTCTCCTTTCCCATGAATCCCCTTCCAGCAGCCCAGCTACCTTAAGGATCACCTTGTCATCTGACGTTACAGGCAGAGTGTCGTGGCTGGTGAGATTTATTTGGGGATATCACTGGGTTAAGTTGGAGGCAGTCCCCAAGAAGAGAGAAGATTGAGCAACCAATGGGAAATGGGATCCCAGCATCCCTCTCTTCTTTTCCTGTAGGGCATCCCATGCCTGTCCAGAAGCAAGTGCTGGTCCTAGTTTGCATGGTCCAGACTCTAAGACTTTCCCAAGGCCAGCTCCTGGTAGAGTCACATCTACAAGCTTCATTTCTCCAAGGAATAGGATTTCTGTCCTTTTAGCTAGAAAGTAATCAGCATCCTAACACTTCAGTTTCTGCATCTCATGGTTCAAAGCTGCTGTGAAGCAAATACCTCCTTTCTAAGAATGATACTCCAGGCCTCTCTTCTAAGGATGTTATGCCACTGAAAATTATGGCCTTTTTAACTTAGCCTCCAGATCCATAAGGGCCTTGTCTTTTTGTGATTTCTGCTTTCTGCAGAAACTCAGCTCTACAAGTTACGCCTATTTCTGTGCACCTTACTGTGCAAGGATCACTTATTTTGAGGTCTGCATCCTCCAGAGGGCTCAGCTGCTAGACCCTGGAGGCGTTGCTGGACCAGAACCTCCAGTCTGCAGACCCTGGTCTAGCTACTGGGGAAACCATAAGAAACATGGACTCCATATGCACCCTTTCCCATTTCCCTATATGTCTCCAGAGAAAGTCTGAAAAGCTTTGGCCTACGTGAAGAAACCAGAACTGAGATGCAGAAGCGTTGAGCCTCAGTGGGCTTCCTGTTTCTCTGGTTGAATGAGATCCTTTCAGACCAGGTGGAACTAAGTGAATCATTGCTCGTTATAAATCGGTAAGGAGAAAAATACCAGATATTGTGGTTTGGGAAAAAGGAAGAAAATTGGCTTTGCGCAAAGTGGGAAATTCCATGTTGCTTAGAAGCATTCTAAAGTGGTGTGTAGAAACCATAAGGCCAAACTTTCATGGTTAAAATTCCATGTCTGCTCCTTAATAACCATATAACCTGTTCAGGGTATTTAAGTTCTCTGTGTCCTAGAAGTGGGAAGAATCACAAATAACAGGATCGACTTCTCGGTGTCATTACCAGGATTAAATGAATCCATGTTTGTAAAGCTCTTAGATTAGTGCTTGGTCCTTACCAAATCGTTAGTTGGTGTGATTTAGAACTATTATTATCATTCATCATAATCATCACTAGCTCTTAGAGGTAGGCCATGACAGTGCCTGGTTCCAGCCCAGTTCTCCGTGTAGTGTGATCACCACTGAACAGATTTCTTAAGGCTGAGCTGCTTCCTGGTCCTTGGAGGACTGATAGGCAGCTCCTTTACAGATGATACCTACTCATTCTGTAGACCCCAGGTTGATGTAAAGACACAGCTAGCTGGTGAAGTCCACAGTTTTCAATCATCTACTCATAAAAGGCTTTAAGGTATAGGTAGGGTAGAAAGGGACTCCTGAAATGTTATTGAGTTCAATCTCAGTCAAGGAATATGCAACAGCAGGAAGATCCAGAAGGTGCTTAACTGAGCTTGCAGATGGATAGCTCTCCTCCAGGACCCCATCACTGATTCTGATCAAGGTTTCCAGCTTAACTGTGTGGGTGTGCATCTCTGCAGAAGTAGCTCAGCTACCTGCTGCAACATGGTCCACAAGTCAGTGACCCCTAGTGATGACACCGGGACTCAGTTTCTTTATAGGAGCAACTGCAAGCAGACCCTGGAACCCCATGTCTTTTACTAATAACATGTAAGTTATTTTATCAGGCAGAAGGAAATCAGTAACAGGTAGAAGTGTGACTTTACAAAGAAATGAACAGCACAACAATAGTAAGTCTGTGGGTAAATATAATATTTTTTATGATCTTTAAAAGATATTTGACTATTTAAAGCAAAAATAATAACATGGCATTTATAGAGTATGAAGAAATAAAATATATAATATCAGTACAAAAGATAAGAGGGAAGAATTTATGCTTCTGATGTATTATGTGAAATGATATAATATTGTTTGAAGGTAGACTGTGATAGTATTTATTATGAATTCTAGAGAAAACTGAAAATATAGAGAGGAAGAATCAACTAAGCTAAGAGTGGAGATGAAATAAGAAATGATAGTCAATTCAAAGGAAGGCAGGGAAATAGTAAAACAAAGAAAGAACAGAAAAGGCACATAGAAAATAAATAGTAAAACTAGACTTAAATCCAAACATGTTGATAATCACATTAAATGTAAATTCTCTAAACGTAATTAAAACTCAGAGATTGTTAAATTGGATACTTTGTGAGACTCAACTACTTGCTGCTTGAAAGAAAATCACTTTAAATAAAAAAACACAGACAAGTTAAATTTCAAAAGATGACCATGGAAACACTGACCTAAAAGTAATAGGGAAGAGCATGGACCAGGATTTGACCTTGAATCTTAGCTCTTGTGCCTTCTTGGTGGTGAACTTAGGCGAGTCACTTGGTTTCTCTGAACCTAATTTTCTTCCATTTGTTTATAATGAGGATAAGATAGCTATCTCAGAGGGTTGTGGTAAAATTTAAATGAGTTAATGTAAAACATATAACTTAGTTCCTAGTGTATATTAAGTATCTAAAATGCTAGCAGTTGTTGAGTTGTTTTTACTGTTTCTAGGTTCTGAAAACATTAGCAGTTGTTGTTGTTGTTATTTTCCACTGTTTCTAGGTTCTAAAATGCCTACCAAATAGTCATAATAGTCTAGGAATAGTCTAGGAAGTTCTGATTCAGCCTGGGCAGTGGGATTACAGCCAATGTACAGAGGACATTGTATTTTGGCGGCTGCAAAACAAAATTCAGTCTGCAGTTACAGGTTCCTTATGCATTCAGGGTTGCTATGGAGCTCTTGGAAAAGATCGATTGGCCTTATCTTTGAGTGGAGCTGGGACTGTCTGTCATCCCTGAGCTGGCTGGAGACTGGCTTCACTCAGCCCCCAAGGAGAAAGGCATGTGTCCCACTTGAAGGGAGATGACTGAATAAGTGAGTGAAGAGAGGCAGGAAAGACACCTGGAAGCTGCATGCAGACTCACTGTCAGTGGGGGAACAAGAAGCGAACATCATTCTCCCATTTCTGTTGTGACATTACATAAAGATAATGTAACACAGATGCTCTGGATAAATAATTCAGGGGAGAACAAGAAATATAAAACCCAGGCACCAGTAACAGCAGCTCCTGTGTCCCGTGGTTGTGACAAAGTCTGTACTTGAACTTTATATCCAGATGTGAATCCTTAATGGGAAAGGGAAAACATAATAATTTCACAGGGCTGGAAGCTGTGTGATGTGTTCAGCCCAGACTGCTGCCTCAGGCACCTGCTTCCAAATGCTTTGCCTTTTTCTTTCCAACAAACTGCCCTCTCTCCTGCTTTCCTCTCTACAGCCTTCACCCAACAAGTGCGTAATTAATAGATAACAGACTATTGAATCACTTTCTTAACAAATAAGAATAGATAATCAGTAGTATTGAGCACTTGGCACATGACAATGTTCTAAATACATGGTCTGTTTTATCATGTTTAATCCTCACAAACATCCTTGGCAGAAGATTCTCTTTATTTGTCCCATTTTGGAACCAAAAGAAACTGAGGTCAGAGAGGCTAGGTAACTTGCCCAAGGCCATACGGATAGGATGTGGTAGGGTAAAAATTAGAAGCTGGGCCTCAGATCTGGAGTTCTTTTAATCACTGTTCAACTACTTCATAAGCTATGCAGTAGTTAGGACATTTTTTCAATGCAGGGTGATCATACAGTGCTGGTCTGCTTGGGTAACTGTGAGTTAGCAAACCTGTAGTAGAGTGACCAACAGCATGGACTTCAGTGCCCAGGATTTCTATCCCACCTCCCCCCTTTCCTAGCTGTGTACCCATGACAAGTGTCCTTCATCTCTGAGCTTCATTCCCCATGAGAATAACAGGGTCATGAAAGTGCCCACCTCCAGGATCCTTGTGGGAATTAAAAAAAATAATCCTTGTAAAAGGCATATCCCAGTGCCTGAAACAAGCTAAGTGTCCACAAATACTCATAGAAATTAGTGAATTGCTGACAAGTGCCTAAGCTTTGGTGAATAGTCTCTCGCTGAGAACAGCAGTAGCCTAGGTTCAGCTCCTTTCTGTCTCTCTGCATATGGGAATCAGCTGGGCACTTATCCTGAAGAGGGCAAAATGAAAAGAACACACAAATAAAGTAAAAGGGAGTATCTGTTCCAAACAACAATCAGTAACTGATATTTTAAAGACTTTTATTTCTGTTATTTTTTGAAGAGGAGGGAGGTAAAAGTTATCAAGTGATACAATCACATCTCTGTAGGATGACAAAAGAAATCTTGCAACAAGATGGCATGTGAAACAAACGTGACAAGCATACTTTTTGGAACAGTCAGGTTTACCAGGAATGCAGGTTCACTGAGGCAGTGTTCCTGGAGATTTCTTGCTGGGACTTTGTGGAAAGATGTAGTAGAATCGAGATGTCCATTAGGTTTAGAGCATGAAGTTTTGTACAGGATAGCACTGGCCTTTTCAGTATCCCCTAGCTTGATTGACTGACAGCCCTGAATGTGTTTGTTAGTGAGAAACATACTGGGGAGAGAATGACATCACTCACCATAATATGTGTATATAACAAACTGCAGTTTATGGTGGAGTCAAATCCAGATGCTAACTTGTTATCATTAAAATTATAAAGCAGATAGAGAAGGACATAGAATCAATCAATTTTCATTACCAAGACTACTGACTGAGGAGGAAATAATACCATCTGACTATTTCCAAACAGTAATAAATATCTCTGCATCATAGAAAGGCCAACACACTTCTCAGAAGCACTTGTTTTATTAATCAACTGATGAAACCAGAAATAGATCAATCTTATTAGAAAAAAGCCCCTCCCTCAAACTATAGATGTTATGAATCCAGGTACCTAATTTAAAACCAATTTTAGTAGTTCATTTTCTGTCCTTTTATGACATAACACACTTTTTGAAGAAAGGCTTTAACATTACCCTCAGTCAGGAGAGTTCCTTAAATTATGATCAGAGGTCTATTGGACAAGTCAAGCTGTGTAATAAAGGCCCTGCAATATTTCTGTGATTAATCCTTTTAGACAAAGTCCAAAATTTTTGTCCAAATTTATTCTAAAACCAGGAAAATAATAGTGAAGTGTATTTTTTATATATACTATAGTACTTGCCTTTTTTCCTCTGATTTTGTGACTGATTGTCTTTCCTTAGACTCTTAGTTATTTTGTGACAGTTTATCTTCTCCACCCTCCAAGTATGCTTTAAGCAGTGAAAGTTATATTGTATCTCCACAGTAACAGAACTAGTAGAGTGTTATTTTCATATTAAGAACTGTGTAAATCCTTATTAAATAAATGTCTTCATCCAGCCATACATATATTTACACATACAAACACACACATGCACACCTTAAACAGGTAAAAAGAAATGGCCAGTAGAATTTTTCAGTCATTATTCAGTTCAGTTCAGTTGCTCAGTTATGTCTGACTCTTTACCACCCCATGGACTGCAGCATGCCAGGCTTCCCTGTTCTTCACCATCTCCTGGAGTTTGCTCAAACTTGTGTCCATTGAGTTGCTGATGCCATCCAACTATCTCATCCTCTCTTGTCCCCTTCTCCTCCTGCCTTCCATCTTTCCCAGCATCAGGGTCTTTTCCGATGAGTCAGTTCTTCGCATCAGGTGGCCAAAGCATTGGAACTTCAGTTTTAGCCTCAGTCCTTCTAATGAATACTCAGGACGGACTTCCTTTAGGATTGACTGGTTGGATCTCCTTGCAGTGCAAGGGACTCTCAAGAGTCTTGTCCAATACCACAGTTGAGAAGCATCAGTTCTTCAGCACACAGGCTTTCTTATAAAGAACTCTCACATCCATACATGACTCCTAGAAAAACCATAGCTTTGACTAAATGGACCTTTGTCAGCAAAGTAATGTCTTTGCTTTTCAATATGCTGTCTAGGTTTGTCATAGCTTTTCTTCCAAGGAGCAAACGTCTTTTAATTTCATGACTGCAGTCACCATCTGCAGTGATTTTGGAGCCCAAGAAAATAATGTCTCTCACTGTTTCCCGATCTATTTGACATGAAGTGATGGGACTGGATACCATGATCTTCTTTTTTTGAATGTTGAGTTTTAAGCCACCTTTTTCACTCGCCTCTTTAACTTTCATTAAAAGGTTCTTTAGTTCCTCTTCACTTTCTGCCATAAGTGTGATGTCATTTGCATATCTGAGGTTACTGATATTTCTCCCGGCAATCTTGATTCCAGCTTGTGCTTCATCCAACCCAGCATTTCTCATGATGTACTCTGCATATAAGTTAAATAAGCAGGGTGACAATATACAGCCTTGACATACTCCTTTCCCAATTTGGAACCAGTCTGTTGTTCCATGTCCCGTTGTAACTGTTGCTTCTTGACCTGCATACAGATTTCTCAGGAGTCAGGTCAGGTGGTCTGGTATTCCCATCTCTTTCAGAATTTTCCACAGTTTGTTGTCATCCACACAGTCAGAGGCTTTAGCATAGTAAATGAAGCAGAAGTTAAATGAAGCAGAAGTAGATGTTTTTATGAATTCTCTTGCTTTTCCTATGGTCCAATGGATGTTGGCAATTTGATCTCTGGTTCCTCTGCCTTTTCTAAAACCAGCTGGAACATCTGGAAGTTCCTGGTTCATGTACTGTTGAAGCCTACCTTGGAGAATTTTCAACATTACTTTGCTAGCGTGTCAGATGAGTTCAGTTGTGTGGTAGTTTGAACATTCTTTGGCATTGCCTTTCCTTGGGATTGGAATGAAAACTGACCTTTTCCAATCCTGTGGCCACTGCTAAGTTTTCCAAATTTGCTGGCACATAGAGTGCAGCACTTTCACAGCATCATCTTTTAGGGTTTGAAATAGCTCATTGTTTCAAATGTCATTATATAAATAGTGTCATTATTATGGTTAGCCTTTTCATAAAAAGTTATATGAATACTCATTGCCTTAATTACAAAGCAAGTATAGAAATTTCCTAAACCTGTAGTGAATAATAACTAGCTCTTAGCTAGACACTGTGATAAATAGTTAATTTCTTTTATGTAATTTTATTCTTCGACAGCCCTATGAGGTAGGTCCTATGATCATCTCCATCTTACAGAAGAAGAAACTGAGGTTTAGCAGGACTAAGTAACCCTTGTGAGTTACTAGTAATAACAATGCAAATCCACACCTGCCTCTCCTCTAAGTCCATTCTATCAGTCACTTGGTTAAACTCTGTTTCTTAGAGTTGCTCTGTCCAACTTATCTTCTTATGAGTGAGGGCTGAGATGTGAAACAGTCTTCCCAACCTCTCAAAACAAATTTAGAGTTATGGAGCCAGGGAGAGAACCGCATCTCCTGATTCTTGGTTCAGTGCTTTTTGCCTGGCTCTTAAAGTTGTGTGTGTGTGTGTGTGTGTGTGTGTGTGTGTGTGTCTGTGTGTGTGTGTGTCTGTGTTTCCTCTCCCTCAAGTTTGCACATCTTTTCATGGTGTCAAAGACTTCAAGCATAACTTCCAGTTTTGCCCTTACCAAGAAAATCAGCAGCATGCAAAGGTCATGAGGGCACCACACTGGGTTTGCTGAACACACTGCATTGATAAAGGCTGTGAGAGGAAGCAACATCTCTGGGAGCATTTTCAAACCACAAGAAGTTCCCAGAGGGCATTGGCTGATGGAACACCAGTTGCTCACCTTGTCCTAAAATTCCCCGAGTTCCTCCAAGATGTCTCGCCACACATTTAAAAATCCAGGCCTGCTCTTGCATGCACTGTTTCTCATAACAGCCATGGTGCATTCTGGAATTGACACCTGGTGATGTTTGGGCATTTAATGGTTGCTGATTGGTAATGTGAACAGCCTATACTGATCACTCTCCCCACAGCTCTTTGAATAAGAAAGAGAAAGAAGAGAGAAATTATTTATCCATAATAGTATTTAAACTTTTTTGTCTTTGATTTTCTCTGTCTCCACATTAAACTGATTACCATGTAGCTAAACAGCTTGTGTAATTATCTGCTCAATGTCTGTCTCTGTCACCAGGACATAAACTCCATGAGGACAAATCCTATGTCTTCCCCCACACCCACTGCATTCCTAGAGTCCAGTTCTTCAGTCACACAATGCAATAAACAGTTTGACTTAAAAGACATACTCTGAGGGTGACCCTGAGAAAAATGCAACATTGCAGGTAAATTTACTGAAGCCACAAAACAATGTCTTACTGTATTTTTGATATCAGGAGTGTGGCTCAAATGTTTGCATATGAAATCCAGCTGCATACACAAAGAGATACAAATCACTAGTGTGGAATTTGAAGAGTGTATTCTTTTCACATTATAAAGGAAGAGAAGACAAATGGATGAATTACAGAGTAGCAAACTAGAGGACCACTAATCAGAAAGGTGTGTCTTTTGTATCAAAGTAGCATTTGGGTGTTCACATCTCCTGCCAGCCCAGGGTATCACCTACAACTCTGGCATCAGTTAAGTACTTACACCAAAGCCTGTGTAGTAATCTTGTTGGAATAGAAATGTTTCTTGGGTGACCGTGATAACTTGTGTCTACTGAGAAGTGGAAAGCAGTCTGTACTAATCCCACCTGGCTGCTTGTATAGAGCAATGTGGACAGTTGCAGACAGCTTTTGACAAGCCACTGGTAAAATTGCTGCTGCTAAGTCACTTCAGTTGTGTCCGACTCTGTGCGACCCCATAGACGGCAGCCCACCAGGCTCCTCCGTCCCTGGGATTCCCCAGGCAAGAACACTGGAGTGGGTTGCCATTTCCTTCTCCAGTGCATGAAAGTGAAAAGTGAAAGTGAAGTCGCTCAGTTGTGTCCCACTCTGTGCGACCCCATAGACGGCAGCCCACCAGGCTCCTCCGTCCATGGGATTTTCCAGGCAAGAGTACTGGAGTGGGGTGCCATTGCCTTCTCCGACTGGTACAATTAGCCTGGTTCAAATTCTCATGCAAATTCTCAGTCACTAAAGTGAATTGAATTCTCATCAAGAGACATTCAGAAGTCTTGTGAGAGAGAGTTGCAGAATTAGATGCTGATGGTCCATCATTGATACAATGAGTTCTGTTCTACTGGGAATAGAAATAATGATCGATGATTTACTTTCTTTCTTAGCACCATTGTTAAGTGCATAGTGGCAAGAAAAATATCAGGTCTCTCCTCTGAAAAACAATAATAATAAAAAATATTTTAAAGGATGATAGAACAGTGGCCTCTCCCCCTAAAAGGTTTTATGAGTTTCCTTTTCTGGATGAAGCTATAGGTTTTTATTCAAGTATGATAAAAGGGAGTTTGATGGGTTTTTGTGACCTTTTCATTCAGAGTCCTATTTTCCACTGGAAAACTAAGAAAATGATATCTTAAAAGCCTGGGAAATTTTTTTTCTCCAATTTGTCCTCACTTTGGTAGCAAATTTGAAGGAAAACTAAGAATTATGTTTTTGACCTTTTCTTCTGGTTAATGGGATATTTTTTTTTAGCCCATATCATGTTGGCAAAAGAATTCCACACTTTGCTTCCACAGTTCATAGGCGTTAGAGTATGACATGGATGTGACATTTAAGGTTTAACACCTTGCATATTAATACAGGGGGGAGTCAGAAAGCGATATCCTGAGGGCAAAGCAAGACTTCTGTTTTTCTTCAAATGTTCATCCTGTTTTGCCCTCATCTCGGAGGGGATTATACCACCTGAATAGCTGCAGGCAGATATGCCTTGCAACTCAGCCACAGCTCTGAGAAAGAGTTTAAATAACATTTTCTACAGAATCCTCATACTTGCAGTTAATATTTTGGATTACTTAAAAAAAAATTTAATCATGAACTTGTTCCACTTATTTTTTTGGTATATGTTGCCATAACAACTGGAATCACATTATGTTCATAAGTAACTCTGCAGAATCGCATGAATTGCACTACCAGTGAGTAAATCAATTATAACCTTATCCACCCCCCCAAAAAATGTTTTAGTTATTCACTCCATGTTCCATGCCACCCTTAGCTGAATTTGTTGTTTAAGTGTCTTGTTTTGATTTTTTTTTTTTTTTTTGGTGATGGTGGTAATATTTTAATTGATAACCAGAAATAGAAAGTCACCTCTTGGAAAGCTTTTAGGGAGATGGTCACCAGGAGATTGATAGAAGATAAAGAGGTCATAAAACAACTGGAAATTGATAAAACTGGTAGAGATCAAGTCTGTGCTCTGATCATTAGTAGCCTGGTCTCATTAAAAGAACTGACTGTCCTTATTCAGGCATATAAATTTCTCCCCTTTTCAGACATTTAACTGTTTGGGTCCGTATTCTATCTGTGTGTTACAGAGCATAGAGAAAAGAGATTGACTAGTTGAAAATGAAAGTAGGAAAATGAAATCCCTATACTAGAACTCTCTTCCCCTAAGAAGGCTTCTTTTCAGTCATGTAAAGGGGAGCAGTATCTATTGTGTTTGTTAAAATGGCCATATCTGTTACTCAGGTTAAGGCTGAAATCCTAGTCATATCTACCAAAAAAAAAAAAAACCCACCGTGTTGTCAGAGAGTGGTGTAGTCATCAAAAGCACCTGTTCCATTTTACCTCTAAAGACTGTCACTCTATCAGTGGTTATCACTCCCAAGATCATTGCAAAGAGAACCTATTCACAATTTAAATGCCTGTGGGAGTGCATTTAAATTCTTGAAGATTTAAGCTCCTTGTACGAAAAAGTCATACTAGAAGGCTCCTATTATATTCTAAAAGGAGCTAATGCCTCTTTCCCATTTCCTTTTTCTCTGTTCCTGCCAGCTCCTAGGTGCATGAAGTTCTTCTAACTTTTACAAGGTAACATGATGAGTTATTATAACAACCACAGTAATAGCCACAAAGACCTCAATGCTAATTACTGTCTTTTCTTTGGGGAGACTGTAGACTATCAGAAAGGAATAAGACATTTAACTTCTTGTCTCTGATATGAGAATGCATTGTTGGGTTTTCAAGAAAATTAAGTCATCCCTCTGTCTTTCTCCTGTCTCTGTCTGTCTTTCTCTCTCTTTGTCTCCCTCCCTTCCTCTCTCTCTCATACACGCACGCATGCACGCACGCACACACACAACATACTTAACGCAAACTCAGATATGAGGGAAATAGCTTTTGTGTTTTAGTCCCGAAAGAAGAGTAGACTAGATTACTTCAAAGTTGGAGGGTATGGCTACACATTAGAAATTCAAGGATGAACAGGGTTGAGTGTCCTGGCTCGGAACATGGCTTCTGCAGGAAAAAGGAATAATGGGTTTCTGGAGTGTCCAGGAAGTGGTTGGGTCACCAAGTTCCACATATTTGTGAACAGCTGCAAACGTCTCGTCTCCATGCTTGCATGCTTGAGGGAGCAGAGTTCCTCACCTGTAAATCACTATAAATGTTTGGATAGGGAGTATTTAGGTGACCATCATGGTACAGCAAGGCCAGAGGTCTTTTTCCAAGTTCTGTAGGTTGCATCAGCCTCCTGAGATACTGCAAGAACCATGGACACCTATATAATGATTAGAGAACATAGTCAGATTTAATGAGTTGAAATGTGGTTTTGGGGCTTTTGTTTTTTTTTTTTTTTTTTTGCACCCAAGTGTAGGATATACATTTATACCAATTTACAGAAATAGTTGCTAGAAGAGTGTAGTTCAGTAAGATGTCACTTCTTTGGTCAAATTCTCCCCTACATCACATCACAAAGTTATTGCTTTGGCTTCTGCTTCACACTTTGCTCTTAAATGTCTTATAGGCTTTACACTAGAGTTTAGAGTTTACCTATATGCATCTCTCCTCCCCCCAGCCCTGAATTCCATAATGTAAGTGCTTTTAAAAGCAACCAACGTATACCATTCAAGATAGACCTGGATTATGCTGAGGTAATAAATGACCCTAAATCTAATAACTTTTTTAAAACGTTGATTTCTTGGGTACATTTTCTGTCCATCATGGGTTAGCTAGAGTCTCTCCTCCACACTGTCATTGTTCTCATTCAGGGACCCAGGCTGGCAGGGCAAACATGATCTGAAGCATTGTGTACTGGTTGAGGAGGGGGTTGGCAGGGAGAAGAAAATCATGGCAAAGCACACAGTAGCTTATGAACCTTTGATGTAGCAACGATGCATATCACTGTTGTCATTTCATTGGCTAAATCTTTTGTTACCATCTGCCAGAGTGTTTGTAAAATGTCTTAATGACTGCATTTGTATTAACTTTGCCTGGCACAGAGTAGATGTTTAATAAATGCTTGATGAATGAATAAATAAGCAAGTAAATGGTTATATACATTTCCTGCATATAAATTTGTTTGATATGTATAAACTACTTTGAATAATGTAAATTGACATACATTGAGGTCATCATTTCTCTCTATCCCTTCACAATGTAGAATCATCATCATTGTAGTGATCATGATCTCTGGAGCATTGTATGCCAGATGTTAAGTCAAATGCTTTACAGACTCACTCATCATAACCATTCTCTAAGATATGTATTATTATTTTTCATGTTTCATAATTGATGAAATTAAGGTGCAGAGATGTTATCGTTTACCCAGAGTTACATAGAGGGTAAGTGATGGAGTCAAGTTTAAGTCCAGATCTAAAGCCCATGTTTTTACCATTTTCATATGTCCCTCCCAGAACTCCCCTTCTTAATATTTTAATAGACTACATAATCCTCATTCCAAACACACCCTAAAAAGGACATTTATTGCTGTCATTCAATAGGTAAATATGAAGTCAGTCAATATTAATACAAGGGCTATGAAGGGAGTTTCAGATCCAAATTGTCCAAAACTATCTTATGCTGTTTGATATTTTGCACTTGTTTTTTTGCTCTTTGATACTGTGGCTACCAAGTATAAACCCTGAGGTGTCCACTGTAAAAAAATCCTTAAAATGAATAAAATATTCTTAATTTTTAATCCTTAAAATAAATAAAAATCTACATTTATTATCTGGAGCAATTAAGGGTTTTTGGCGTGCTCTCTAATCACTGTGAAACTATGAAAACTGAGCTAGCTTTCTGCCTGTTGGAGAATCATGTTGGCTCTAAAGACTCCCTAAAAGTAATGATTACTCTGCCCTCTAGTGGAAGAAATATCTGCCTCTGTCCTTGGTTCTGAAATATCAGTTGCCCATAAGTCACAGCTGTTTCTCATTATTTGGGACCTGAAGAGGGATTCTGGTCTGAGCTATACCACCGTCAAGAGTTCCTTGTTTCTTTTTTCTATCTTCATATATAGTAGAGCTTATCTCATGTAACATTTAAAGTTTTTTCATTTTTATTACACTTGTTATTTTGATCTAGGAAGTTGGGAACACATAAGCCTTTCTCTATGCATTCTGATCCTAATGTTTAAATCTAATAAAAATATGGAATGATTATATGCAAAGGGACTAATTTTAGAGTAGTAGTTAAAAATACAAGCTATGGAATCGGTCTGACCATTTCTAAGTCTGAGCTCTACCATTTACAAACTGGGAAACTTTTGGAGGTGTCTAACTTCTACTAACTTCCAGTTAGTTAGATGACTAACTAACTGGAAAAGACCCTGATGCTGGGAAAGATTGAAGGCAGGAGGAGAAGGGGATGACAGAGGATGAGATGGTTGGATGGCATCACCGACTCTATGGACATGAGTTTGAGCAAGCTCTGGGAGTTGGTGATGGACACGGAAGCCTGGTGTGCTGCAGTCCATGGGGTCTCAGAGAGTCAGACATGACTCAGTGACTGAACTGAACTGAGGTGAACTTCTCTGAGCCTCAGTTTTCTCATCCCTAAAATGAAAATGTTGCTGAACTTAGAGAGTCATGGGAAAAATGAAATGAAATAGTGCTTATAAATGTTCAGCATAGACCTTAGCTCCCAGTTAAGTAATAGTTGATAACTGTTTCTTTTGTTCTGAGGAAGCTATTATTATTTTTGTTAGTCTTATTATAATTTCTGCCAGTCATGAAACTGATTTTAAATAAAACCTGTCAAAAGTTTACTTACTAAAATATTTTGAGGAGGAACTCAGAAATGTTAACTATCTATTTTCTCATTCTTCACCCCATTGTTAAATAAGATATGCAGTATACAGAATAGCCAAATCACAGTATCTCAGCTGTTTACCACCCAGAAATTCCAATTTCATTTATGCTTTTATTTATTATAGAAGGTTGGTTAAATGATTCTTGCAGGAGTGTGTGCCTCCTACAATATTGTTCTTCACTCTTAGCCCATGAACTTTTAAAAAGGATTCAGTTACACAAAAAATTTCTATCAAGGAAACTTACCTGCCTTTTGTCTGAAACAAAAACGAATATTATGTAGCTTAGCATGGTTTTCTCCCTCTTAATTATGAGGTAATACATAGTCTAGGTTCATATAGTCAAGGCAATGGTCTATCCAGTAATTATGTACTATTGTGAGAGCTGGACCATAAAGAAAGCTAAGCACTGAAGAACTGATGCTTTAGAACTCTGGTGCTACAGAAGACTCTTGAGAATCCCTTGGACCACAAGGAGATCAAACTGGTCAATTTTAAAGGAAATAAACCCTTAATACTCATTGAAAGGACTGATGCTGAAGCTGAAGCTCCAATACTTTGGCCACCTGATGGAACAACCAACTCATTAGAAAAGACCATGATGCTGGGAAAGATTGAAAGCAGAGGAGAAGAGGGTGACAGAGGATGAGATGGTTGGATGGCATCACTGACATAATGGACATGAACTTGGGCAAACACCAAGGGATGGTGAGGGGCAAGGAGACCTGGCATGCTGCAGTCCATGCGGTTGAAGAGTCAGAGATGACTTGGTGACTGAACAACAATAACAATATATAGTCAAATTCATTTTCTAACAGGAGTAATGAGTTCATTTCAAATACCTAATACTGGTATTTCACACAATCTTTATTTTATTTTTATCGATAATTGGTTTATTCTGCCTTTCCATGCACAGCCAACTGAACATTTCTTTATAATTTATAATTCTTTCAGACAGTTTGTTTTGCCCGAAATTCTGTCAACTGCCATAAATATTTTAATGTAGAGGGATTATGTATTCTCGACATATGCATAAATCATAATTTCAGTTAGCTTAATAGATGGGGAAACAATGGAAACAGTGGAAGACTGTATTTTTCTGGGTTCCAAAATCACTGCAGATGGTGACTGCAGCCATGAAATTAAAAGATATTTATTCCTTGGAAGAAAAGCTATGACCAACCTAGAGAGCATATTAAAAAACAGAGATATTACTTTACCAACAAAGGTCTGTCAAGTCAAAGCTCTTGTTTTTCCAGTAGTCATATATGGATGTGAGAGCTGAACTATAAAGAAAACTGAGCACCGAAGAATTGATGCTTTTGAACTTCGGTGTTGGAGAAGACTCTTGAGAGTCCCTTGGACTGCAAGGAGATCCAACCAGTGAATCCTAAAGGAAATCAGTCCTGAATATTCATTGGAAGGACTGATGCTGAAGCTGAAGCTCCAATACTTTGTCCACCTGATGCAAAAAAACTGACTGGTTGGAAAAGACCCCGGTGCTGGGAAAGACTGAAGGTGGGAGGAGAAGGGGACAGCAGAGGATAAGATCGTCGGATGGCATCACCAATATGATGGACATGATTTTGAGTAGGCTCCAGAAGTTGGTAGTGGACAGGGAAGCCTGGCGTGCTGCAGTCCATGGAGTCAGACACGTCTGAACAACTGAACCGACTGACTGAGAAAATTAGGTTATCATGGTTCCCTCAATGTTTTCTCCTTCATGGATATTTACAATGTATAGCAGGGACACTCAGCAGAAGCCTTCTGGTGGGCTAAAGAACTTGGGTTGAGGCTCAGAATGTGTACACTTTTTTCTGATTAGCTGAATCTGGACAAGGTGTATGGTTTTCCTGATCTTTTTCCCTTATCTGTGAGAAAGAGTGGTAGTAATGATTAAATAAGCTCTAAATTAAAGGAAGCTGTTATATATTAATAGTAAGCGTTCAATGAGTATAAGCTGTGCTAGTGCCTGTAATGACACAATAATAATAACTACTAGTATTATTACCATTATAACTAGTATCTTTCCCTGATCATCTTGTTTTAAACTGCAAGACAAGCAAACAGAAGAAAATGACACTCCTTATCTTCCCATTTTAATTTTTCTCTGTAGAATTTATCAGCATCATACATACTATGTTTCCCTCATTTGTATTAATTTTTCACCTCCCCTCCCAGGTTGTAGACAGATATTTTTATTGTTTTAATTATATTTTTGTTTTACTTTCTTCCATATTCTCAGCACCTAGTAATGCCTTGTATGTAGTAAGTTCTTAATAAATACTCAAGTGAATCTGTGATCTGAACAGTCTGTTGGGGTATACTTGCTTATGGCTGGATTAGTCACTCCACAAATAATCCTGATTCCTATATTGTCCCTACCATGAACGAATGAACAGCTCATCATGGGTAATTACTGCAGTAGTATTTTCTGGGAGGCAGGATTGTTTAACCCACAATCTAACATTGATAAGAAAGAGATTAGTTAGCACTTCCCACTGTACCATGGAGTGAGAATGCAGATAATTCATCATAGAGCCAACCTGAGCATAATTATTTGTCACAACTGCAAATATCAACTGTGAGTTTCCAAGAGGGGTTTCAATATTCTCCTTTAAAAAATAGTGTAAATTTTAGGCACTTGACGGAGGAAAGAAGTTCTTACCATGTGACCAGGCTCTGTGTCCTAGAGGTAGAAGGCGTGAAGGACACATCGTCCAGCTATTTGAGTCACACATCTGTCTGTTACAAAACCCCAGTAGATGGTAAAGTTCATCATTATTACATCTTGTTTATCATCTAATTCCTGCTGATCTTGTCTTGCAAGTTTTTTCACTATTCTGCCTACTACTACTACTAAGTCGCTTCAGTCGTGTCCGACTCTGTGTGACCCCATAGACGGCAGCCCACCAGGCTCCCCTGTCCCTGGGATTCTCCAGGCAAGAACATTGGAGTGGGTTGCCATTTCCTTCTCCAAAGCATGAAAGGGAAAAGTGAAAGTGAAGTCGCTGAGTCGTGTCTGACTCCTAGCGACCCCATGGACTGCAGCCCACCAGGCTCCTCCGTCCATGGGATTTTCCAGGCAAGAGTACTGGAGTGGGGTGCCATTGCCTTCTCCGACTATTCTGCCTAGCAATGGCCATTCTTTTATATCAGAGTTGTAATGATTCTCTTCATCTATAACTTCAAATAAAGCTCTGACCATATGATACAGAACTCTTATCCACAACCTTGTTCAGCTGGGCACCTGGGTCTAACTCCTAGCTCCACCATTTACCATCTGTCCCTCAATCCTAAGTTGCTTCAGTTGTGTGCAACTCTTTGCCACCCTGTGGGTCACAGACTAACAGGCTCCCCTGTCCATGGGATTTTCCAGTCAGGAATACTGGAGTGGGTTGCCATTTCCTCCTCCAGGGGACCTTCCCAACCTAAGGATCGAACCAGCATCTCTTAGGTCTCCTGCACTGACAGGCAGGTTCTTTACCACTAGTAAAGAACTAGTAGGTGTCTGTAATTTAATTACTTCTATTAGACTTCATTTATCTGGAAAATGAGACTGAGGAGCAGCCTTAACTCAGTTATGAAGGCAGCTGTGAAGATGACATGAAATAAACCACTTAAAGTGCCAAGCACATAATAAATGCTCAGTAAATATTAGTAGTTACTATATATCCCTCATTTGGCATGGCATCACTTTTAGAGGTCCTGGGAATTATCACTTGATTCTTAGCAAAACTATGAAACATTATGTCTTTGGTGCCTCTCGTCAATGTTCTTTTTCTTGTCACTGAAGTTATTTTCCTACCACTCAGTTCAGTTCAGTCGCTCAGTCGTGTCCGACTCTTTGCGACCCCATGAATCGCAGCACGCCAGGCCTCCCTGTCCATCACCAACTCCCGGAGTTCACTCACACTCATGTCCATCGAGTCTGTGATGCCATCCACTCATCTCATCCTCTGTTGTCCCCTTCTCCTCCTTCCCCCAATCCCTCCCAGCATCAGGGTCTTTTCCAATGAGTCAACTCTTCTCATGAGGTGGCCAAAGTACTGGAGTTGCAGCTTTAGCATCTTTCCTTCCAAAGAAATCCCAGGGCTGATCTCCTTCAGAATGGACTGGTTGGATCTCCTTGCAGTCCAAGGGACTCCCAAGAGTCTTCTCCAACACCACAGTTCAAAAGCATCCATTCTTCAGCACTCAGCCTTCTTCACAGTCCAACTCTCACATCCATACACGACCACGGGAAAAACCATAGCCTTGACTAGACGGACCTTTGTTGGCAAAGTAATGTCTCTGCTTTTGAATATGCTATCTAGGTTGGTCATAACTTTCCTTCCAAGGAGTAAACGTCTTTTAATCTCATGGCTGTAGTCACCATCTGCAGTGATTTTGGATGTGATCCTACCACTCACTTCCCCTCAAAAGACAAGTGATGGAAAAGCACACTTCATGCTTATTAGTACTTTAGTTTGTAAAATGGGCCTGAATTGTTTGTAAAACAAAAACTAGGGTTATATGGTTTCTATAGTGTAGTGGTTATCACATCTGCCTAACAAAAACTAGGGTTATAAAATGTCATTTTCAAATTTTTTCTCTCTTTTGTCTAAAAATTAATATTAGCTAAGTCAGTATGGTTTTTCTCTTTGTCCTAACTGGGTCCAGCCTCAGGGAGATCCTCTTTATACAGGGAAGATTCAAGTGTTATCTATGACACATAAGAAATACTGCAAAGAGTAAGACCTTTAAGAAGCTAGAAAAATGATACATATATGCCTGCATCCCAGTTTCTAAATTCTAAAGTCACTTTCTAAATTCATTTAGTCGAACTGTTCCAGGCATGTGTGAGAAGTTTTGTAGAAACTGCTTATATAGAAAGCAAATTTTGGGATTTTGGTCTCATCAGAAATATATTTGAAGACAATAGGTACAAATAAAGGGGTAAACTAAGTCATTGTTTAAGTTGGAACTCACAGGCTCATGGAGAAATCTGAATTATTTTTGAAAAGTTCTTTTGAAAGGAATGATTAGCTGTGAGGCCCAAAACAGCAGTTGTATTTACTGTAGCTCTTGGTGCCCTGCCATGAGCCCGAGCCCCCAAGTGCCACTGACCATAAGCATAAGCTCCCATAAATCAGCCAGGTAATTATAGCTGAAGATTTTACTTAGAAATGAACAAACTGAGTCTAAAGGAAATTGTTTCTCAACAATTGAAAAATCAGTTGTAACAAAAACATTCAATAATTTTATACTTGATGACAATACCAGCCAGGAAATCTTAAGTACGTTGAAAAGAAAAGGCACATTAATAAAGTCAGCTCTTGGTAGCCAAAGGTCAGGATTTAAAATGGAGAAAGCACTTTGGGAATTTTCTTTTTGTTTTGTTTTGTTTAAGGGGATCGGTCTTCTGTTTTTCTTCTTTGAGATAGTCTAGATAAGAGCAAGATTGAACTCTAGTGGTGAAAAGCTGAAACTACAAGCTATTTTAAAATCCTACATATGAAATAATCCTGGAGAAGGAAAGGACAACCAGTTCCATGGACATGGACAGAGGAGCCTGGCAGGCTACCGTCCATGGGGTCAAAAAAACTGGACACGACTACACATGCACGCACATATGAAATAGTAGCCCTGGAATTTTGTACCTAAATAAAGAGGTTCAGGAGGCTACAAGCCTGCTGCAACAGCAGCAGACTTGATCCTAAAAGAAAAGTCTGTTTGAAAGTACCCAGGTTTCCTCCCATATGGTGGGACTGTTATGGCTATGTCAAGGCAGCACACTGTTCTAGGGCAAATGCCAAGGGACGGTATTTTTAGATTTCTCAAAAGCAACCACTGAGTATATACTGAATATATATGAATCTACAAGGATAGCATTCATGAAGTAATGTGCTGAAAATAAAGTTTATTAAGAATTCCTTAAGTCAACCTTGACTGTAACCACGTTAATAAGGAATAGGACCAGCCTAAGTTTCATTCAGTCCACAAACATGAATTAAGCTCCTTCTCTGAGCGCTGTTTTGAGGACAGCAAGAGGTGTTAGGCAAGTGTCTTGTTTCCCTGGGTGGAAGATAATAGAGGTATAGAGAACTTGCACAGCTAGGTCTGCCAGACGAAAAAGACTCCTGAGACTGCTGTGAATAGCTCCTACTACATCCCGTGAAATTGCCATCCCTTAGAATTGTGTACTTCAGAGTCTGTATGTGCTTGCCCTCATCTTTGCACAATATCATGCTGTGTCTGAATATCTGGCTCCAACTTGAAGCTGAGAGTCTATGCAGATTTCATCCAGGAAGTAGATCTATGTTTATGAAATCTGTATGTTATTCAGAAACAAGAGTCATTTTCTCTGATTGGTTGGTTGATTATTTGTTGTCCTTTCAAGTTTGAGTGTACTGGTCAACAGCTCAGACTTATTGCTGAGGTTGCCATAGGAGAGGATTTCCCAAAGAAATTCAGTTAAAAAAAAAAAGAGGCATTGCATGTGTATTAGTGAACCAGTCTAAAAAAGGAAGTTGTTATTGTTGTTGTTTGAATTGCCAAGTCATGTCTGACTCTTTGCAATCCCATGGGCTGTAGCACGCCACGCTCCTCTGCCCTCTACTATCTCCCAGAGTTTGCACAAACTCATGTCCATCGAGTTGGTGATGCCATCCAACCATCTCATCCTCTGTCCCCTTCACCTCCTGCCATCAGTCTTTCCCAGAATTGGGATCTTTTCCAGTGAGTCAGTTCTTTGCATCAGGTGGCCAAAGTATTGGAGCTTCAGTTTCAACATCAGTCCTTCCAATGAATATTCAGTTGATTTCCTTTAGGATTGGAGATGGGGGTATATTTTCTTTTGTGACAAAATATTAGGACAGAGTATACCTAGCCTCAGGGATAACTGGACTTAGAGACTTAAAGGACGAATGGGTAGTATTTACTTTCTCCTTCTTTCTTTCTCTACATCTCAAATGCAGATCTGTGTCTAAACTGTTTTCTTTCTTGCTACACACAAGCTTTCTCATGTAACAAAAAGTATAGAACAGGCTACTTAAAAGTTATAGCACTGAATTCATGACCTAAAATACAAGGGATGTCTGTCTCTAAGTTTCGGCCTTTAATTCTTGCAGATGTCCTGATTGGCCTGGCCTGGTTCGTAGGCCCACCCTTTAGACAAATCATGAGCCACTGTAGTTGGTTCAGCATGGATCATATGCCTGCCTACCACAGTGCCCAGATACACAAAGTCTATATCAGAAGAAGCTGGGGTGAAATTATTGCATGTCAAGTGACTCCCAACTACGGAGTTCTTTGCAAAATGATTTCTTTGCCAGTATATATTTAAGACATTTTAAAATAAGACTAATCCAGTTCATTTACTGCAGGACTGCTCAGAACATTCTGCATGGTAATGGGAAGAGTGCTTCTCCATGAAATGGATACAGAATGCAGCATTTTTTAATCTTTTTTGTGCACATGACACTTTCAACAATGACTTGTGCAGGACAAGTATTCACTCAAGCACTCTTTGGGAAGTAGAACTCCATAGAAACAATACTCATAACATATATAGACTGTTTTTACTGACAAATATGTTTTGCCGTCCTAGATTTCTGTCCCTTGTAACGAGGTTGATTAACAGAGCTCTTCTGGTTTGTATTTCACATTTTTGCATTCATTTAGCAAATGTTTACCAGTAATCTAGACATGATTCTAGGTGCTTGGGATATTAATGAATAAAACAAATAATCATGGGCATGGATATTAATGAATAAAACAAATAATCATGGGCCCTTGTAGAATTGTATTCTAATAAGAAACTACAGAAAATAGATATGTTGAGTAATGATAAATGCTTCAAAGGAAAATAAATCTGAGTATTGGAAAAGAGAATAAAGGGGGCACTGGATTAGGTAGGCTCGCCATGGGCAGTCTCTCTAAGAGGGTGAAATTGAGCACAGGCTTTCCTGCAAGACAGGAGCCACTACTGAAACACCAGGAGCGTATCATCTCTGGCTAGTGGGTGCAAAGGCTCTGGAAAGAAAAGATCCAGTTTGCTTGGGGAAAAGAAAGAAGGCCAAGGATCAAGAAAGTTAAGAAACATTACTATTACCATGTAGTGGGGAAGGTGTGAAAAACTTGGGTGAAGGAGTAATTCTGAGCTGCTGAATTTCGCTAGGAAAACCAAGCCAGTAGCTTTGGGAAGCATTTTTAGAGATGGGTTATAGGAAAGAAGCAGTTAAGGGACTGTGGTGGTTTCGGTAAAGTGGACTTAAGCTAGGGCAGTGCTTGTGGGAATAGTAAGGAGATCATTCAGCCTCATGTTACTAGGTTGGTGTTTTATAAACAAGCTTCGAGAGAAGGAAAGGGAAGGATTAGGAAGTATCTTTCTTTGGCCAACTTTTCTATTTATCCCCATTCTCCATGTTCCAAATCCCTACCTTGCACAGGCCATCAAATGAGAAGAAAAGCTAAATTGATACTCACAACAAAGAACAGAGAGAGAAGGGGGAAAGCTACTAAATTTGAGGTTAGAGAAAATTGAAGGGAGGAGTGGGAGCAGAGTTTTATGTTTTTTAGCTTAACTGCCTAAAATGGCAGCCACTAGACACATGTGGCTATTTATTAATAAATTTAAATTAATTTAAATAAAATTAAATTAAAAGTTCATTTTCTTAATCACATGTCACCTTCAGTGACCACATTGGTTAGTGGCTACCATATTGAACAGCTCAGCTCTAAAGGGGCTTCCCTGATAGCTCAGTTGGTAAAGAATTCGCCTGCAATGCAGGAGACCCTGATTTGATTCTTGGGTGGGGAAGATCCTCTGAAGAAGGGATAGGCTACCCACTCCAGTATTCTTGGGCTTCCCTTGTGGCTCAGCTGGGGAAGAATCCTCCTGCAATGTGGGAGACCTGAGTTGGATCCCTGGGTTGGGAAGATCCCCTGGAGAAGGGAAAGCCTACCAACTCCAGTATTCTGGCCTGGAGAATTCCCTGGACTGTATGTATAGTCCATGGGGTCACAAAGAGTCAGACACCACTGAGCGACTTTCACTTTCACTTTCAGCTCTAAAGCATATAATTCCACCCCTGGCTAATTTTCTGTTACTGACTTAAGAACTCATTCATTTTTACTGAAAAGTATGTCATTATATGAATAATGCAGTTTGGAAAATTATATAGTTTGGATATATAAACTGTGTTTTCTCCATTCACCTATTGAAGGACATCTTGGTTGCTTTCAGTTTGTGGTGTTTAGAAATAAAGCAACTAAAAACACTCACATGCTGGGTTTTTTGCGGACATGCATTTTCATATTACTTTGGTAAATACTAAGAAGCATGATTGTTGGAACATATAGTAAGCCTATTTTAGCTTTGCAAGAAACTGCAAAATACCTCCAAAGTGACTATACTATTTTGCATTCACCTCTGCATTGAGTGAGACTTTCTATTGCTCTGTATCTTTTCTAGAAATTAATATTGTGATTGTTAAAAATTTTTGTCATTTTAATAGATAATTTAGTGATATCTCATTGTTATTTTAATTTGCATTTCCATAGTAATAAATGATATTTTAAATATTTTCATGTGTTTATTTGTAATCTGTATTTCTTCCTTAGTGAGGGGTCTATTCAAATCTTTGGCCCACTTTCTCTCTGGGTTTCTCATTTTCTTATTGTTGAATTTTAATATACATATGTATATAGATACAAGTCCAACCTTAGGTATACATTTTGCAAATATTGTCCCCAAGTATGCGACTTATCTTTTCATTCTATTAACCGTGTCTCTTGTAGAACAGAAGTTATTAATTTTAATACAATCAGTGGGTCACTTTTTCTTCAATGTACTGTGTTTGGGTGCTGTATCTAAAGAGAACCAGCATGCTGTTATCTTTACTCTGTTAAATTACCTTTGCATCTTTGTTGAAATCAATTGATTACATTTGTGTAGGTCTTCTTGATAGATCTTGATCTGTGTCTAATTTTTGCCAATACCATGTTGTCTTGGTTTCTATAACTTTATAGTAAATCAGGAATTATGAATCTTCCAGTTTTATTCTTCTTCAATATTGTTTTGACTGTTCTAGGTCTTTTTCATATATCCTTTAAAATCACTTTGTCAGTATATGCAGAATTTATTGCTTGGATTTTTCTTGGAATTATGTTGAATCTATAGATCAAGTTGGGAAGTATTACCCTGTTAATAATATTGAGTCTTCTAATCCAATAACATGGAGTATCTATTTGTATTGTTTTTCATCCTATAAATCCCAAAAATATTTTGTTAATTTATACCATATATTTGTCTTTGTGTGTATGCATGTGTTGTGAAACTGTGATTTTTTAAAAAATTTTAAATTCCAAAAGTTCAGTGTAGGCATATAAGGTAACAGTTGCCTTTGTGTCTTGACATTTTATCATACAACCCTTGCTATACTTCCGTATTAGTTCATTAATTTTTGTTGATTCTTTAATATTGTCTGTGTAGATAATTATGCCATCCATAAATAAAGGAAACTTTATTTCTTCCCTTCCAATCTGTATATATTTTCTTTCTTTTTTTTGAAATTTATTTAGCTGCGCTGGTTCTTCATTGCTGAGCATGGGCTTTCTCTAGCTGCAGTGAGCAGGGGTTACTCTTTGTTACAGTGTGCAGGCTTCTGAGCCTGGGGGGCTACACCCCGTGGGGCTGCGAAGAGTCAGATATGACTGAAATGACTAAACACAGCACTCTCGTTGTGGAGCACAGGCTCTCGGCACTGGGCTTTAGTAGCTGTGGCACTCGGGCCTGGGCTTAGTTACTCTGGGGCATTTGAGATCTTCCTGGATCAGGGATTGAAACCATGTACTCTGTGTTGGCAGGAGGATTCTTAACCACTGGACCACAAGGGGAGCCCTACATTTTTTTTTATTAAGCTAGCAAAGACTTTCAGCATAACATTGACTAGGAGGGCTGAGCCAGGATATCCTTGCTTTGTTTCTAACCTTAGAGGGAAAGTGTACAATCTCTATGAGGCATGGTGTACAGTCTCTCCTAAGCAGCTTTTTTATAGCTGTTACTGATTAAGTTGAAGAAGTTGCTTTTAATTCCTAGTTTACTGAGAGTTATTTTATGATGACTTGATCTTTGATTTTGTCTAATGCTTTTTCAGCATCAACTGATACGACCATATCTTTCTTCTTTAATGGTTACATTAACTAATTTTCATATGTTGAGCCAGCTTTGCATACTTTGAATAAATCTGACTTGATTTATGACTTTTATACAAGTATATTTGTACCTGTATGTATTTATAAATATGTATTTGATTTGTTAATATTTTGTTGAGGATCCTGCATCTAACTTCACGAGAGATACTGATCTGTAGTTTTCCTTTCTCAGTCAATGTGTTTACCTCGTTTGATATTAGAGCAGAACTAGACGCAGTACATTTCAGAAGTGTTTCCTCTGCTTCTGTTTTCTGAAAGATATGAGATTATAGAGAATTGGTATAATTTCTACATTAAATGTTTGGTTGAATTTACTAGTAAACACCTGGATCTAGTTTTCTTTCTTTAGATGGCTATGAATTATTTATTCAAGTTACTTAATAGATACAGGGTTATTCTGGTTATATGTTTGTCTGTGTGCATTTTGGTAGTTTGTATCTTTTGAGAAATTGGACTGTTTCATCAAAGTTAACAAATGTGTGGGTGTAGAGCTGGTTCATAGCATTTCTTTATTGTTTTATAAATGTCCAGGAGGTCAGTAGCGATGTACCTTTTCTCATGTCTGATGTTGTAGTTTGTGTCTTCTCTCCTCTTTTTTTCTTAGTTAACCTGTCTAGAGTTTTATCAATTTTATTGATTTTTTTCTAAGAACTGGCTTTTAATTTCATTGATTTTCTCTATTGTTTTGTGTTTTCACTTTCACTGATTTTTGCTCTAATTTTTATCATTTCTTTTCTTTTTTTTTTCTGCTTGCTTTAGATTTAAACTGCACTCCTTTCTGTGGTTTTCTATGTGAGAGCTTTGGGTTAACAATGTTAGATTCTTCTATTCAAATACATGCATTTAATGCTAAAATTTCTCTCTGAGAACAATGTCGACATGTATCCCACATGTTTTCATAAATTGTAATTTTCATTTTGATTCAGTTCAAAATAGTTTTGAGATTCTCTTGAAACTTTTTCTTTGACCTATGATTGATTTTTAAATGTACTTTTTAAAACACAGAGTTACAGAGAATAGAGTAGTGGTTACCAGAGGGAAAGAAGTCAAAGGCTGGGGGAGTGAAGGATAAAAGGGATCAACTGTATAGTGACAGATGGAAAATAGAATTTTGGTGGTGAGCACGTTGCTTGGTATATAGAAATAGAAATGCAGTGTTGTACACATGAAACTTATATAACATTATAAATCCATGTTACCTCAATAGAAAAATAAAAGTGTGTTAACTTTCAGATATTTGGGGATTTTTCAGATTATCTCCCTGTTGTTGATTCCTAGTTTAATTTCATTGTTGTCTAAGGATGTATTTTGTATAAATTCTGTTATTTTGAATTTGTGAAGATGTGTTTTGTGACACAGAATGTGGTTTGTCTTGGTGAATTTTCCATGTGTGCTTGAGAAAGCTGTATATTGTGCTGTTGTTGGATAGATTATTGTATGAGTATCAGTTAGACCAAGATTATTGATGGTTCAGACGGTCTATGTCCTCATAAGTTTCTGCCTCCTTGGTCTGTCACTGACAAACAGAGGTTTTGGAGTTTCCTGCTGGAATGGTGGATTTATCTATTTTTCCTTAGATTTCTTTTTGCTTTTTTCCTCATACATTTTGTTGCTCTCTTTGTAGATGCCTAAACATTTAAGATTGTCACTTTTGGAGGGAGGAATTTTCCATTTTATAATTATGTAACACCCCTCTTTATCCCTGATAATTGTTCTTGTACTCAAGTATTGTTGTTCAGTCACTAACTCATGTCCAACTCTTTGTGAACCCATGGACTGTAGCACATAAGGCTTCTCTTTTGTTGGGATTTCCCAGGCAAGAATACTGGAGTGGGTTGCCATTTCCTTCTTCAGGGCACTTTCCTGACCCAAGGATCGAATTTGCGAATTTGCGTCTTCTGCATTAGGAGGCAGATTCTTTACAACTAAGCCACCAGAGAAGCGTATGCTTGGTCTGAGATTAGTCTAACCATTATGGCTTCCTTTTGATTAGTAGTAATTCTGTGGTTTTCTCCACCTCTTTTCTTTTAACCTGAGTCTATAAAATAGGTATCTAATAAACCACATGTAGTTGCAATGTGTTTTTATATCTATAGTCACAATCTCTGGGTCCCCCCCCAGTTTCACTGGTAAATAATTGCCATATATCATTTTAAATTTTGTAAATTTAAAGTATACAGCATGATGGTTTGATTTAAATATATTGTGAAAAAATCAGGTTTAGTTAACATCCCTCATCTCATATAGATACAATAAAAAAAAAGGAATACAAAAGAATAACAGCAATGTCATGAGAACTTGTGGTGACTTGAAAACTCTTAGGATTTACTCCCCAAACAAAATAATCTCTTTTTAATTGATGCTTATGGACCACTCACACTTAAAATAATTGTTGCTATGGTTGAATTAATATTTACCCCATATCTGCTTTATATTCATTGAACTTATTCTTTGTTTTTCCCTTCTGTTTTTCTGCCTTTTTTGTTGTTGTGTTAATTGAGCATTTTTTATAATTCTGTTTTCTCTTCTCTCTTGGAATGTGAACTATACTTCTTTTTAAAATTTTAAATGGTTGCCTTAAATTTACAGTATACATTTTTAGTGAATGTAAGTCTGCTTTCAAATAACATGATACCATGTTGCCTATAGTGTAGGTAAATAATAAAAGAGACAATATTATCAAGTATTTCACTTATCTATCTGCTATAAGCACCCAATACAGTGTTGCTATTATTACCCTGAACACACAATTATCTTTTAGAACAAATAAAAAAGATGAAAGGTAAAATATTTTATTTTGCCTTAATATATTCTTTGTCTAATGCTACCTATTTTTTACAGAGTTCCAGTTTTCTGACCTACATTATTTTTATGCTACCTGAAGAAGTTTTTTTTGACAGTGCTTTCAGGAACAGATCTTCTGGTGAGTTCCTTTAGTTTTTGTTTATATGATAAAATATTCCTCTACTGATAAAGGATAATTGCACTGGATATAGAATTCTAAATTGGTGTTCTGTTTTGTTTTGTTTTTTTACTGTCAACATTGTATTCATCTTCTCCAACTGCCATCAGTAAATGTCATAGATCAGTGGGTTGAACAACAGTAGTTTATTTTCTCACAGCTCTGGAGGCTGCAAGTCTAAGAACAAGGTTCTGGCCAATTTGGTTGCTGATGAGGGTTCTCTTCATGGTTTGCACATGACCACCTTCTCTCTGTATCTTACATGATCTTTCCTTGGTGTATACACTTCAAGAGGGGGGAAGAAAGAGTTAAAGGAAGAGGGAAAGAGAGAGGGAGGAGAGAATTAGAGACAGCATGAAACGTGAGTGAGTAAAAGTGATCTGATGCCTCTTTTTATAGGACACTAATCCCACCACATCAGGTCCCCACCCTTATGACTTCATGTAACCTTAATTACTTCCTTAGAGGCCCCATCTCCAAATACAGCCTCACTGGTGGTTAAGCCTTCAACATAAGAGTTTCGGTGAAACACATTCAGTTTATAACATATCCTTTAAGTATTTCACTACACCCTCTTCTTGTTTGCCTGTTTTCTGATGAAACATCTACAGTAATTCTTATCTTGTTCCTCTGTAGGCAAGTTTTTTCCTCTCTCTTTGGTTTCTTTTGAGATTTTTCTCTTTAACTTCCTGCAGTTTAAATATGATATGCCTATTTGTGAAGTTTGTAGGGGGTTTATGTTTCTTTGGAGAAGGAAATGGCAACCCACTCCAGTATTCTTGCCTGGAGAATCCCATGGACAGAGTAGTTTGGTGGGCTACAGTCCACGGTCACAAAGAGTCAGACACGACGAGCGACTTCACTTTCACTTCACTTTATGTTTCTTGTTTGTTTGTTTTTTTTTATCTTTACCTTGCTCTGTAACCTCTGAGCTACCTGGATCTCTAATATTGTATCTGTCTTTAAAAAGTTTTCAACCATTATTACTTCAAATATTTTTTTCCACTGTCTCTTTTTTTTCCTTCTAGCACTACAAATGCACATATAAATTTTGCAGTTGTCCTATACTTGTTAGACACTAGGTTTTCTTTTCCTTCTCTTTCTCTCTGTCTCTCTTTCTCTCTGTATTTGGGAACATTTGGGAACTTTCTCTTGACCTATCTTCAGTGTCACTGAATTTTTTGTCACTTTGTAGGAGACATTATTTCTGTACAGTGTTTTTGATTTCTAGCATTTCCTTTTGGTTCTTTCTTAGAATTTCCATTTCTGTTATTATGGTACACATATTTTCTTGCATATTGTCTACTTTCCCATTAAAGCCCATAACTCCTTACTCATAGTTATTTTATATTCCTGTTTGATTATTTCAACATGCATGTCAGACATGAGTCTGGTTTTGGGACTTTATTTGTCCCCTCAGTTCAGTTCAGTCACTCAGTCGTGTCTGACTCTGGGACCCCATGAATCGCAGCACACAAGGCCTCCCTGTCCATCACCAACTCCTGGAGTTAACCCAAACTCATGTGCATCGAGTCAGTGATGCCATCCAGCCATCTCATCCTCTGTCGTCCCCTTCTCCTCCTGCCCCCAATCCCTCCCAGCATCAGAGTCTTTTCCAATGAGTCAACTCTTCGCATGAGATGGCCAAAGTACTGGAGTTTCAGCTTTAGCATCATTCCTTCCAAAGAAATCCCAGGGCTGATCTCCTTCAGAATGGACTGGTTGGATCTCCTTGCAATCCAAGGGACTCACAAGAGTCTTCTCCAACACCACAGTTCAAAAGCATCAATTCTTCGGTGCTCAGCTTTCTTCACAGTCCAACTCTCACATCCATACATGACCACAGAAAAAACCATAGCCTTGACTAGACGGACCTTTGTTGGCAAAGTAGTATCTCTGCTTTTTAATATGCTGTCTAGATTGGTCATAACTTTCCTTCCAAGGAGTAAGCGTCTAATTTCTGGCCGCAATCACCATCTGCAGTGATTTTGGAGCCCAAAAATATAAAGTCTGACACTGTTTCCACTGTTTCCCCGTCTATTTCCCATGAAGTGATGGGACCAGATGCCATGATCTTCGTTTTCTGAATGTTGAGCTTTAAGCCAACTTTTTCACTCTCCTCTTTCACTTTCATCAAGACACTTTTGAGTTCCTCTTCACTTTCTGCCATAAGGGTGGTGTCATCCGCATATCTGAGGTTATCGATATTTCTCCTGGCAATCTTGATTCCAGCTTGTGTTTCTTCCAGCCCAGCATTTCTCATGATGTACTCTGCATATAAGTTAAATAAGCAGGGTGACAATATACAGCCTTGATGTACAACTTTTCCTATTTGGAACCAGTCTGTTGTTCCATGTCCAGTTCTAACTGTTACTTCCTGACCTGCATATAGGTTTCTCAAGAGGCAGGTCAGGTGCTCTGGTATTCCCATCTCTTTCAGAATTTTCCAACAGTTTATTGTGATCCATACAGTCAAAGACGTTGGCATAGTCAATAAAGCAGACTCAGACTATGGTATTTTGGGTTCATTTTTTAATTTTTTAGTTTACCTTTTGAAATGCCTTACAATTTTTTTTATTGAAAGCTATATTGTATCAGATAATAGGAATGAGTGCAAAATGCCAGCAAATTTGGAAAACTCAGCAGTGGCCACAGGACTGGAAAAGGTCAGTTTTCATTCCAGTCCCAAAGAAAGGCAATGCCAAAGAATGCTCAAACTACCACACAATTGCACTCATCTCACACGCTAGTAAAGTAATGCTCAAAATTCTCCAAGCCAGGCTTCAGCAATATGTGAACCGTGAACTTCCTGATGTTCAAGCTGGTTTTAGAAAAGGCAGAGGAACCAGAGATCAAATTGCCAACATCCGCTGGATCATGGAAAAAGCAAGAGAGTTCCAGAAAAACATCTATTTCTGCTGTATTGACTATGCCAAAGCCTTTGACTGTGTGGATCACAATAAACTGTGGAAAATTCTGAGAGATGGGAATACCAGAACACCTGATCTTCCTCTTGAGAAATTTGTATGCAGGTCAGGAAGCAACAGTTAGAACTGGACATGGAACAACAGACTGGTTCCAAATAGGAAAAGGAGTATGTCAAGGCTGTATATTGTCACCCTGCTTATTTAACTTCTGTGCAGAGTATATCATGATAAACTCTGGGCTGGAAGAAGCACAAGCTGGAATCAGGATTGCCGGGAGAAATATCAATAACCTCAGATACGCAGATGACACCACCCTTATGGCAGAAAGTGAAGAGGAACCCAAAAGCCTCTTGATGAAAGTGAAAGTGGAGAGTGAAAAAGTTGGCTTAAAGCTCAACATTCAGAAAACGAAGATCATGGCATCCGGTCCCATCACTTCATGGGAAATAGATGGGGAAACAGTGGAAACAGTGTCAGACTTTATTTTTCTGGGCTCCAAAATCACTACAGATGGTGACTGCAGCTATGAAATTAAAAGACGCTTACTCCTTGGAAGGAAAGTTATGACCAACCTAGATAGCATATTCAAAAGCAGAGACATTACTCTGCCAACAAAGGTTCGTGTAGTCAAGGCTATGGTTTTTCCTGTGGTCATGTGTGGATGTGAGAGTTGGACTGTGAAGAAGGCTGAGTGCTGAAGAATTGATGCTTTTGAACTGTGGTGTTGGAGAAGACTCTTGAGGGTCCCTTGGACTGCAAGGAGATCCAACCAGTCCATCCTGAAGGAGATCAGCCCTGGGATTTCTTTGGAAGGAATGATGCTAAAGCTGAAAGTCCAGTACTTTGGCCACCTCATGCAAAGTGTTGACTCACTGGAAAGGACTCTGATGCTGGGAGGGATTGGGGGAAGGAGGAGAAGGGGACGACAGAGGATGAGATGGCTGGATGGCATCACTGACTCGATGGACGTGAGTCTCAGTGAACTCCAGGAGTTGGTGATGGATGGGGAGGCCTGGCGTGCTGTGATTCATGGGGTTGCAAAGAGTCGGACACGACTGAGCGACTGATCTGATCTGATGTGAGGATTTATGTTACTCTGGCCAGGAATTAGTCTGTCTGCTGTACCTACTGATGTACCTACAGATTCCAGAAGCTTCAGATTGTTCTAGTGTCCTTGTTTGAGTCTCCCCTCTTGACTTTGGATTTTCCTAAGTTTACCTACTCAGAAAGATTCTGTGTATCACAATACTTGAAAATATTATCCACTGCCCTTATACCAGAACTGTTAATGTGGTGATAAGATGTGGGGAGAGGAAGTATTCTATAACCTTCTGATTAAATCTCCATGCTTTAGTGGTCCAGTGACTTGGTTGTTGCTTTCACTTGTTTGTCTCCTATGGTATAACTTTTTGCCTCCTGTCTCCTACTTCCTTCAATGGTTGAAATGTTTCCGGTCTGTTTTCTTAAAGCCTGACCAAAATTGATTTTTTATTTCCTCTTAGATGAGACAGGAAGGCTAAAGAGGGTTGAGAAAAAAGTCCTTATCCCAACTAGGGTAAGACTCTAGCAAATCTTTTCCTCTGGATTAGAGACCTTTACTTGTTATGTGGAAGGCTCTGGGCATATGTCACAAAGATTATTCTTCTACTCCTTCCAGAGCCACCAGATATCTTTCTTGGATCTTCACTGTGAGAATCTGGTAGATTCCTAGATGCAAAAGCCAAGAAAGCCTTTGGGCCTCCTAAGACTGGCACCCAGGAGTTTCTTGCTCTCATGCTGGTCTGCACTCAGCCTCCAAGAACTCGTCACACTTTCTGTTGAAATGTTCTTCCCAGTTCATGGCTCCAGCAGTAGCCCTGTCTCCCCATATTTTGTGGCGACAGTTTGACTTGCAACTTCAATACTCTAATGGGCCCAGCAAAAAAAAAAAAAAAAAGAAATCACTGGTTTTCTGCTTGTCCATATTTTTCCTGTTGTAATAACAAGAGTATTGATTCCCAAGTTATCTGCGTGTCTCAGCTGAAACCAGGAATGATAGTATAGACCTAAACACAGTCCTTGTAAGCTGTTACAGATCTGCAACGAATTTTTATAGCATGGAAGAGACATTCTAGGGTCCTCATCCCTTCTGTGGCCTCTGTCCAATTTGAAATAAACTCCTGGAAGTGGAAACAAAGCTGTTTCATCCATCCTTTTGTGCTCCAGTTAACAATCAGCCACTCAGGAAAGGGACTGTATTGCCTTTCCTTTCCAGTCTGAAGGTTGTAACCCTGAGGTTACACAGATGGTTGTTTACCTGAGTCCCCAGCAAGTGGCTTCTGTGACTCATTGACTGTCCTCTGTACTTCCTTACACAGAAGACTGAGCGAATTTATGTTCATGTGATGTTCTGAGACTCTCCTGTTGTTTAACAAGGTAGTTAGCCCCAAGCAGTGTTCTCTTTGCCTCCAAATAGATTCTGGAGAAACCTTGGCCCTGACTCTGACAGTGACAGACACCTAATTCAAAACCGTCCTGGACTTGCTTTGTGCTTAGTTGCTGTTTCTGTGGAGCGGAGATACATTTGGGGGGCTGCTTCTCATTAGCTTGTATTTCACATATTCAGAAGTTACAAGGTCATTACCACAGGAGGTGGAATCACACACAGTCACTTCATCTATAAAAGCAGTCTCCACGGAACACAGGCATGTGGGGCCTTGTCGTGTGTATTAGCTGAGGAGGGGCATTTTTTACCTGCAAAAAGCCGCAGGGATTGCATAACCAAGAGCAGACATAAAACACAGAATCTCAGTGCTGTATATAAAATGGAAAGAAAGCCACAAGAGAAAAATAGGATTCATCACTGATGCTGCGCTCTAAGTTGTCTGGATAGTTTATGATCCTTCATTAGTTATTCTTCACAGCACACTTAAGGGACAAAGTATTGGGTTCATTCAGAGGAAGGAGTATAAACTTTGAATCAGACATTTTAGCCTTTCCGATGCCTCTTCCATCCCACCCTGCAAGAATCCCTGGAAGGTTGTAACCCTCAAATGATGGGAGAGCCCAGATTAATGGAAAGGTTGGAATTTTCTGTTGACAACTTGCATCTGTTGGTAATAGGAATTCTCCTTCAGAGACCTAAAGAAAATAGATCTGACTGTGGTTCATTGGAGTTGAGGATGTTTTTATTCAGGCCTCCAACCATTATGCTTCTAGATTTGGGGACTAATATTTCTCTTTAGGGGATTCCCCGGTGGCTCAGCATAAAGAATCAGCCTGCAATTCAGGAGACACAGGAGATGCAGGTTTGATCCCTGGATCAGAAAGATGCCCTGGAGAAGGAAATGGCAACCTACTCCAGTATTCTTGCCTAAAAAGTGCCAGGGACAGAGAAGCCTGGAGGGCTACAGTCCAAAGGGTCTCAAAGAGTCAGACTCGACTGAGCACACACATTTCTCTTCAAAGACATACTACCCCTGGGTTGTTTACCATTGTTCCCAGTGGTGGAAACTCTCCCTGTGGATTCAGTTTTTAAAAAACCAATTTGTCAAGGTATGGAATAGTCGAGAGTCGGACAGTTACTTGGCTAACATGACCTCTGGATCATTCATCTGAAGTTTTTGCATAAGCTGTTCTCGAACATTGTTTCACCTCTCCACTTTACTCTTCGTGGTAAAATACTGTCCATACATGTGTGATCTGGAGACCTGTGGGGTGTGATTGTCTGAGAGTGGAGCAAAATGAGGTCTGTTCTGAAGGCTAACCTCAGAGGTAGCCATTCCAGGGATCCATACTGCCTGTCTCCAAATTAGGTCAGATCTGAAGAACCAGTAAATAGCTTCCTGGAAGAGGGCCAGGGGCAGAGCAGACTCTCTGAGCTCTGGATTGAATCAAGGGCTTTATGAGTAATTTGGAGTATTTTAGGAGAGCAGAGGCCTGCCCATTTGAGGAACCACCCTCCCCCTAAATGGGGGTATGTTCTGACTCACAGGAAAATTAACTCCTGTTAACTGTGGGTCTTTAAAATTTCCTCTTAACGCCTCAGCCCATCAACTCCTGCTCCCTGAGCAGTACACACAGCTCAGCGGGAGGGGAGGACTTGGCTTTGGGTGGAGCAGTAGAGTTTCATTCATTCAAAACACCAAGTCATTTCTTAGTTTTGCCAAGTATTTCTCATGTATGTGGGGTATTTAATGCTTCTAAGTCTCTGTTTCCGGATCCTTTTTTTTTTTTTTGAGTAATAATAGTCTATTTTGTAGAGTTAAAAAATTGAAATGAACAATGAACAGTGTGTTTCCTAGTACATAATCTGTAGTTAGTAAACATCTAATGCTATTATAGCTTCATCATCAATCAGCCTTGTAGTTGCCATCTTACTTGGATAAATTGCCTTGTTAAAAACATCTAATGCCTTCTGCTAGTTTGAGGGTACCTAGTTAAGTCAGATCCTAAGCAATATTAAGAAGTTGGCATTTTGATGACCTTTCCTCCCTCTTTAATTGGAGGTTTACCCTTTAATCCTAGTCTCTTTTTCTCTCAGAAATGTGGTCCACTCTAGTAAGTTGACCACACTTCATTTTAAATTACTTTAAATAAAAATCCTGCCAAGCATTTTTGCAGTTGGAAAGAAAAAGCAGATTTTATAGAGGTGCTCCCCCAACCTCCCTTTCCTTCCTTCCCTTTCCCTCTCCCATTTCATTCTCTCTCTCTTTCTTTCTCTCTCTCCCTCTCTCTCCTACTCCTTCTCTCCCTCTCTGTCTCTCTCTCACACACAGAGAGTGAAAAATCAGGTACAGACATAGTCATTAAAGAAAAGGCAGAAAGTGTTGGAGACTCTCAGATCATACCAGGCAGGCACAGCTACCTGATGCATATCTGTAGGATGAATTCGGGATAACAGCATTCTCCTCCCGTGGACAGAGGAGCCTGGCGGGCTATAGTTCATACGGTTGCGAAGAGTTGGACACTACTGAAGTGACTGAGCACGCATGCACACTCTATTTCTAGGAGACAAGTTTGAAGTTAAAATTGTCCTGAAGTTTCACAGGCTTTTTAATTTCTATATCCTGTAAGTATCATTTTAAATAAAATCACATTCCTACCAAAAATATTCTTTATCGATGTTGCACCCATTTAAAAAATACTCCCTACCCCAAGTAAGAAAAATGTTGGTTAAAGACCATATATTAAAAATAAGTATAGCTTTGGAATTCAGCTCTTTAGTGGAAATTGATCTATTTTTGTACCTGTGCACCTCTTTGAAGTCTTCAGTGTTGGGATAACTCACAGGGAATGACCATGCCTCCTTAATTGAAAAATGGCAAAAATTATGGAAGTATTTGTCTCACAATTGAATTAACTTGGATGATGAAACAATAGGCCTCCTAAAAGATACACATGCTCTACTGAGACTTTGAAAATACTGTCTTGATGATCTAAAAAGAAAAGAATGCTTTGGAAGTTGTTCCTAATTGGACAGACATTCTTGACTAATTTAGTTCATAGCTGAATGATTTCAGATGACCCTAAAGACTTCTTCAGGTTGAGAAAAGTTTCTGTTTTGTTCCTGAGATACAGGCATCTTCACAAAGCCATGTGTACAAAGTCAGCTGTGGTTGTTGACATTTTCAATGTATTTCTGGATAATTTTCAATGTGAGACTATCTAAATTTTTATTTAAAGCCTAAGTATTTTTTGACACAACTCCTCATATAAACATATTGGTTAATGTTTTGGCATCATTAAATACAAGTTAGTTCATTCAAATCATTTATTCCCCCATGGAGTCAAGATTCTTACATCAAGGAATTGAAATTACTGTTGAACTGATGTCTCAGTCCATTGCTCTTGGGAGCATTGAGGACTCAGTGCCAGACAACTGCCTTGGCTTCTGGTTGTCAATGAGATCAAGATCTAGCTTTGTTGGTGAGGGAATGCCTCAGCTCAGACACTTGGGGCAGAGTCTTCTTTGGATGCTAAAAAAGATGACAGACCCAATCTCTTTTCTTTAAAACACAGGAGAAAATCTGTTAGATTAAACAAATAGGATGTGATGTAATTTGACTCAAAACCAGGACATGACTTGTCTGTTTCACTGGTCCATTCTTCACTTCCCCTTGACTGAATTCATTTGCAGGATGCCCTAGGATTTAGGGTGTCTGTTTCTGGCAACATGATTGAAGCAAAAATCTATGATTTAAGTTGCCTTAGTTTTTATGATTTCTCTATGCAAGCGAATTTTAAAATCATTTGGAACCTTAATCATCATCAGAAATAGGGAAGAGTCTATTATCAATGACTAATTATTGGTTACTGGTTATTGGTATTACAGGTGGGAAAGAGTGACAGGCATGTGGGGAAAGTAGGTGTAGCCATCTATGCCCTTCCCATCTGGTGTGCCAAAACATGGTCCCTGAATACTGAGAAAGTGACATTTTAGCCCCTTGATATGGCCCTAAGTAGCCTGGTCCATTTTTCCCACATGCTGTATTTTACATTGTCATGTTTTGTGTAGGAAGGATTGGTCTCAATCTGTGGTTCTCAACATTTATCACTCATCAAGATCATTTGAAGGACTTGGTAAAAGGCAGATCTCTGCTGTTCCTCCAGAGTTTCAGATTCTGTAACTCTTGGGCCAACTAGAATTTCCTTTTTTAGTAAGCATTTCGGAGAAAACAATGGCACCCACTCCAGTACTCTTGCCTGGAAAATCTCATGGACGGAGGAGCCTGGTAGGCTGCAGTCCATGGGGTCGCTAAGAGTTGGACATGGCTGAGCAACTTCACTTTCACTTTCATGCATTGGAAAAGGAAATGGCAACCCACTCCAGTGTTCTTGCCTGGAGAATCCCAGGGACAGCAGAGCCTAGTGGGCTGCTGTCTATGGGGTCGCACAGACACGACTGAAGTGACTTAGCAGCAGCAGCAGCATTAAGTATTTAAGTGATGCTGTTGCTGCTGGTCTAGACAACACCCTATGAGAACCATTGCTCTAGATGTTCTTAGAAACAAACCAAGTAATCTAGTGGGATAGAATAAGCAAATAAGAGGGTCACAGAATCTAAGTCCTACCTTGCCTTGTATTGCTAGCTGGACATTAACTGAGAGATTACCCTTAAATGATTTCTTCCTGTTTCTAATTCTGAGCCTCTTGTGCACTTTGCAGTCTCTCTAGTTCCTATATTTTTCTGGTCATTTTTTTCCCTATCTCATATCTTGGAAACCTATGTTCCATCCTTAAGAACACAATGTAGGCTTCTCGGGTGGCTTAGTGGTAAAGAACCCACCTGCCAATGCAGGAGACGCGGGTTTGATCCCTGGCTTGGGAAGGTTCCCTGAAAAAGGAAATGGCAACCCACTCCAGTATTCTTGCCTGGGAAATCACATGGACAGAAGAGTTTGGTGGGTTTCAGTACATGGGGTCATGAAAGAATCTGACATGACTGAGTGACTAAACAACAGCACAGGCACAGCCTCAGACTGGCCCTGACTAAATTCCATACTACAGTGTTCCTCATTTTCCCAAATGGAGTCTGTTTAAACTCAAATCTTCTGAAATCTTAGGTAGACTGACCAGTCACCCCAGTGCCCAGGACTGCAGGAGTTTTAGGACATGAGACTTTCAGTGCCACAAGCAGGAAAGTCTTAGACAAGCCAGGATGAGGTGGTCTCCTTACCTAACAGTGTGACCAAATTTTGATCCCTTCTAAATTTAATGAGTATCTGCCTTTGTTTTCTAAGTCATTTAGGTAATACCCATACCAGGAATGCACACTGTTCTCTTTAATCTCAAGACACAGTTGAATGAAGAACACATTTTTATAACATATCTTACCTACATATTGTCTTTATGGTAAAAAAATAAAAACATATTATCTA